>NW_026126415.1:5607500-6207500 GCF_943737965.1 Phodopus roborovskii | reverse complement strand
TGTTTCTGTAACGTAGTACAATATTTGGAATAAACCCTTCCTGCTGTAACTGAGAAGTAAAAACTATCCCAGCCACACAGTATTTCTTATGTTTTTGGTTGTGAGCCATCTCTCCAGCCCAGCCACACAGTATTTCTGCATCTATTTTAGAATGGCATCCACATTCGCCTCTTCCCAGGTTTGCAGACTTCACCAGAATTAAGTTCAGCATGTGCTTCATTAAGAGACATCAGACACAGGAAAAGTAGGAGCTGATAAATTCTCTCTGCCCTACGCTCATGTACACTGGCATCTAGAAGAGGCGTAAATGATACAGAGTGGTGGTGGGCACTGCTTGCCAGAGGAGCACACACAACGGATTTCAGTCCTGAGCACTTCCAGTGAGACCCTACTATCTATGCCTGTAGGGAAGAAGCTAGCACAGTTCTCAAGTGCTACCTCTCTGCAGCTGACCCTGAAACCAGCCATCCACGAGAGACCCGCACACCAACCACCATGTTAGAAATGTTGCTAATTTCTAATTTGTGGGCTCACCGCTCATTGTATTTACATTTTATTACCTGATTATAGATGGGATTATTAGACAGTGGTAGGCTGACAAATCTACCTTTAAGGGAACATTTACTATGCACAGCGACATATGTAATTATCCATACTTAAAAGGCCACCACACTAAAGTACAGTAGCCATATCTAAAGGCTTTTACGGAACTTCAGACGCAGAAGTTTGAGTGTCACTTTATCATCACAGTGTTTGCCTAGTTGCCATAAAATTACGCAAGGTCCCAATGAACATTACAGCTCTGTTATATAAATCAGACTTTGTATATTCAGATTTTTTATGAATAATATGGCATAAAGGGTTGCTTTATTTATAATAGGATATAAGAGGCATAAAGTACTGAGGTTATTCTTTAAACTTGTGTAAAAGTATGACCAACTATCCTGGGGCTTGTCTGATTTGAAGGGGGAACACAGAACTGAATGACCTTAGTCATCATTTTGTAGCTTTAAGAGACAAAGTCTATCAACTGAAACTCCCAGTGTAAAAATAAGTCCAAGCCAGGCATGACTTTTCAAGCTTATTATTCCAGCACTCAGAGGCTGAGGAAGGAGTAATTGCTTTTCCAGTCCAGTCTAGGTTGTGTTACACAGTGAGATCATGTTTCCGATGTGTGTGTGTGTTTGTGTGTGTGTCCTCTCACAAATGTACATGGACCTGGATGAAAACACCCTTGGCTTTGGGGCTTGGAGAATACAAACCTTCAAAAGTTGGGCATGCCTGTGCAGCCGGCTCTCTTCTGCTCATGCAGGGTTTCCACCAGGTCCTCTCTGAAAACTGATCTGGTACCAGTTGGCAAGATGAGGGGAAGAGTGGATGGGTGGACAGTGCAGTGGTGGTGTTTCCCTGAAGCCAGCAGGAATAAGCTGCTGCATGAACAGCAGCCTGAGGAGCTCAAGAGCAGCCTTTGGAGGATGGACCAGTGAGGAGAGAAAAGTCAGTGTACAGAAGACGGGGAGACGATAAAGAAGACACACAGGCCAACAAGAAAAGGTGCGTTCACAAACTTCCTGTGTCCGCAGGACCAAGAAGAGAGGGGTGGTTTGGAGAGAGGGCTCCTGGCTGTCAGTGTTTTAGAGGCCATAGCCATGGCATTCATGGAAAGAAGGGACATTTCTGAGGGTGGAGGTGGGAACTACCGTAAACCATCCCAACACTTTAGTTATTATTTGAGGAAGAAATGATGGTCTAAATGAATTTTCTTTCTAACGAAAGAGAGATGACTCCCAACACGCCAAGGTGACATCCTTCAAGGTCTCTTTTTTGTTGGTGGTGGTTTGTTTGTTTGTTTCTTTGTTTTTGAGATAACTCTCTACGTAGTCCTGGCTGCCATGGAGCTCGCTATTTTAATGATGATCTTATGTTTAATATGAAGAGAGAAAAAAAAATACAAGTGGTTTTACAACTTAGAAAAATTTACGTAAGATATAGACTTCATTTTCATGGATCTAAGCCAGATGTTTAAAAATAAATTTAATTAAATTTATTCCTTATGTAGTATTTACTATCATACCAACCAAATTGACAGTTGCTCTTGAAAGGTTGAAAGGTAATAGGTTATAAGATCTAGGCCATGTAAAGTAACAGATTGCAAAGAATTTAATTTAACAATAAGAAAAATACTCTCCAAAGATCATGAACCCTTCTAACAATGTACAGAACTCTCTGTAAAGCCAGAAGCCTGGTTCCAAACGCCATGCTCCTAGTCGTCTACTTTTCCTCAGAGAATAAGGCACACAGTTGTACCATTACAAATCACAAGTGTAACACCAAATCTGAAGAAAACAGGAATCACATATGCCACAAAGACAGAGAGGAGCCTCTTGGGTAGACCACGGGAGTATCAAACTGCAAATGTAGAATTTACAGCAATGCACTTCCTTCTCTAGCAAAGGTAAATCATTTTGACAGTGGAATCTGAAAGACCAAAAGAAAAAGCAAGATTTCCAAAAACTACTTTGCCTTGACAACGCTTCAGTTCTCAGTACAGAGAAGATTTTTAGAAAATCATTTCACACAGTCCTTTAGACTAGCTTGTAACCGCCTCACAACTATTGCGATGTCAGTGACTGCCAGGAATCCGCATCTGAAAAGACGACATTACTCAGAACTGTTTCTATATAAGTTCAGTGATGACCCAGATATGATTTTATCAATGCTCTTTGTTAATAAATATTTTTTAAGCTTTCAGTTATGTTTTTTGAATTAGTGAAAATTCTAACACGAGATTCCTGGGCAAAGACACTGGTCCCCATCCCTACCCCAACACTCATAAGTTTCAGTGAATGTGATTATAGGTAACATGTGATAACAATTACTTCCTAAATTGATTTCTGAAATCATAACTTAGATTTTATTATTTAAAATAGTAACTATTATTTTAGATAGATTTTTGCCAATAATCACTGTGCACAAGACATTTAAGATTATTGCCTCCGTCAGGATCAACATAACATCTATGAAATGACTGTCAGCTCTCATCATACCTCTCATCACGGTATGATTTATTCTGCCCACTCCACTATTTTGGTATCTCAGGAAAATGTGAATCCAAATATAATGTGAGTTTTCTATAAACCAGTCACCCTAAATTTTGAGGTTTTTGATCAGGAAAAGGATTGGTTTTGAAGAGAGACTTCCAGACAATTCAATCGATATTAACGTGACAAAACCAGTAAGTCAGATAAAGCAGCATCCATGAGATGAGGGCAAACCCAATACTGCACTAGATGGACACGTGAGAGGGAAGGGCAAGCACTGGGCGTGAGTCCTGAGCAAGAGGGCCGAGAATTATAAAAACTAAATAAAGTACCTAACTGGGCTTTACAAATTTCACTTGAGGCCCGGTGGTGGTGGCGCAGGCCTTTAATCCCAGCAGAAGCAGGTGGGTCTCTGAGCTTGAGGCCAGCCTCATCTTCAGAGGGAGTTCTAGAATAGCCAGGGCTGCACAGAGAGACCCTGTCTCAACAGAAACAAAAACAATTTCACTTGAACACTGGCTGTCTTTCTTTACCTTCATGTGATCTATTTATTTCCTATCCTTAGGGCCATATGGTCATCTACCTCAGACATCAATACGCATCCTGTGTTTTGAAGACATCATTTGCCTGGTCCCTGTTAAATACATGAGGAATGAACACATATGTGGTAAGGATAATGTGGTTATCACATAAAGCCAGAAGGGCAAAGGAGAAGTTTTCCCAAATGGGCATATCCACAGGCCATGACGAATTCCATCTCGGATATGGTGCGAAGCCCAGGAAATGAATAACATCCACGGCAGGAAGCACCATGAGTCTCTGAGCCTGAGCAAGTGCATGGCGATCTTCACACTCACAACTGCGACGGGGATCACGGTGGAACAGTGCAGGAAAGGTCTTCTCGGAAGGGTCAGGGCAGCCTGGGGGAGGAAGGAGCAGCTAGCATCATTTCCTTCTTTGCAAAATCTCACAGCTGGCCCCTTAATCTTTTAACATGCCCGGTGTCAACTGGAAATGCAAGGAAAACGTAACATTGCAGATACACCGGACACATGGTCCTCAGGTCAATACCTCTCGTCACTCTCTATGGTAGTCTACAGTAAAATAAGTTTTCAATTCCCAGCAACCACATGGCAATTTATAACCATCTATCACGAGACCTGATGCTTTCTTCGGGTGTGCAGGCAAACATGTAGACAGAGTACTGCATACATAACAAATAATTTTTAAAAGGACTATTGTATTAATTTTACAAGTTTCCTAGTATTTGCTTAAAATGTCGTAAACATAATTTATATCCTGAGTATGAGATTTGTATAACTGGGGTTTAAATAATATTTGAAACTAAAAACATTCCTATTTATTACGCATATTTACATTTACTTGCTGAGCCACCTTATCAGCCATATTTTAAAGTTTTCTTCCTGAGATTTTTTTTTTTAAAAATTTCATTTATGTGTTTCTATCTGTGTGTAGGTATGTGTATAAGCATGTAGTTGACCTTGAGGCCAGAAAAGGGCATTGTATCTCCTGGAGTTGGGGATACATGGGGGGAAACTGAACCAGGTCCTTGGGAAGAGCAACCGATGAGCCATCTCTCTAGCCCTATTTTGAAGTTTCTAATCGACAAATAATATTTTCACTTGTTTAAGAAGTACAATGGAGGGGGAGGGTGCACACCTTTAATCCCAGCACTTGGGAGGCAGAGGCAGGAAGATCTCTGTGAGTTCAAGGCCAGCCTGGTCTAGAGAGTGAGTTCCAGGACAGTCACAGCTGTTACACAGAGAAACCCTGTCTCAAAAAAGACAAAAGGCAAACAAACAAAAAAAAAAGGACATGTATATGATGTGTGTGTGGGGGGTCATATTAGAGTCAGAGAAATATCTATGACTTCAATAGCTATCAATTGTTCCTGTGTGTTGAGAATACGATTCCCCTTCACCAGCTCTTCTGAAACAGACATTAGTTGTCAACTACAGTGCTATAGTAGTTTGTCTTCATGTCCAATAACTCACCTTTGCTCCATCCCTATAATTTGTGTTTTTAAAGAACTTCTTGAGACATCTAAAAGTATACACACACACACACACACACACACACACACACACACCAAAAAAAATATTCCTTCATTAATGCAGGGAAAAGGGAAAGTATTTTTTTCATTATTATTATTGTTTCAATAACAGCCATGACTACTTCCAGAATTTACCACCAACACTGAAAGATTATTATAAGTTATTATTTTATTATTCCCTATGCTGAAGCTGAGGGAATAGAATTTTAACCTTATGTTGCCGTCACTTCGAGGGAAGAAAGATAAGATTTGTCTCAAACCAGCAGTTATCCCTCCTTCCCAACTGAGCTTCAGAGTCAGACAACCCTGATACCCCCTTCAGGTGTGACAAGCAGGAAGAAGTAAGGCTTTACCACCGCTCAGCAAATACTTCCTGAACACCTGCCGGGCTGGGCACGCCAGGTACCTTCCTGGGGCCTGTGGCTAACAAGGCAAAAGCTTTGTTTGGAATCTGTACTTCTTTTCTGGAATGTTTGTAAATCATAGGCATATAAAAAGGCAGGAAAAACTTTTGATACTTAGAAAATATAGGATCTAGAAAATATCAACTGAGATATCATTTTAAGTTTAGTTTAAATTTGCAAGGCTGGTCATCACAAAACTAAAAACTTGGATGCCTCGATGAAATGTTTAGTTTCTCCACCACGCAGTGGTGGAGACTGCAGCCAGCCTGCTGAAATTCAGATTGTTGGCCACAAGAGAGACTGGGGGAGTTAAACCACTGGAGTCATTCCCCAGGGGTGAGAACAGTTAGAAGCCTAGTCAATTAATGGCACACTGGAAGACATAGAGTAAGAGGAGAGATGCAAGTGTGCCATTGAAAATCTCAGCAACACAGCAACGACAGCTGTGCATTTCCAGCAGTCTGTTAACACATTCTCTGGGAGCCAGCACTGGACTTCTCAGTACAGTTAACAGTTCTTACTTTATGTCTATATGGGACTTCGCGACAGCAAATTTGATTAGCAGAGTGTCTGTGTGAATCCTTAGGAACTCAAAAAAGTTGAACGAATTAGCATTCCTATTTTACAGTAAGGCATTCTCTCTAGCGTGTATGACGGCTGAGAAAACCAACAAGGCAGTGCTAAAGACATTGAAGCCAAAAAACTTATATCCATGTCTTACCTTTAAAGATAGGGATCGGGCGAGAAAAAAATGGTCGATATCAATAACAGAGGCTAAAAACCCAGCTAAGAGAACTTCTCCAAAGTCAGCCTTCTTCTTGATTCCAGTGACAACTGCCCATGACCACATGCCAATCACGCCATGTACTATGTTATCTGAGAGGGCACGAAGCCAATCGTTTTGGTGAATTATCGAAAACCGGAGAAGTCTGTCAGCTACTAGGCAAAAGATCCCCAAACCAAGGCTGGAAATGAGAGACTCTGTGCTAAAACACTGTTGCAAAGCCTGAGTCTTTTCAACTTTGGATGCCATTATAAACTGTGTCAGTATATAGTAAAAGCCATCAGGGACCAGCAGTCTATTCTTGTTGCCTTCATCCCCATTATCCTAAAATAAAAACAAAACAAAACAAACAAAAGAATGAAGGTTAGTTATAGACTGTCACATAATATTTAAACAAACAACATCAGTCATAATTATAAAACCAAATTGGAAAAAAAAATAGTCTTTACATGGTACACAATATGTTGCATGGTCAAAATTGTAAGTCAGTTTTGCAGAAAAAACAGTTTATGTGGTACCAAGGAGAATTTCAGGAAGCCCATTGAATGTTATTTATTCCAGCCAGGCATTTAAATAGCTATCAGAATGTACACAATATGACAGTGGGCGTTCATTGTATCAGTAAACCCAACAACTGCTTCTGTGCTTTTGAGAAAAAAAAAAAAAAAAGTCTCCTTTCATGCCTGGAGAGATGGCTCAGTGTAACAGAAGTTACTGCTCTTTCAGAGGCCGTGGAACACTTACAATGGGCTACTCATAACTGCCTGTAATTCCTGTTCTGGGGGATTGAGTACCTTCAGCTTCTCTGGATACCTGCATGCACACAGTACATTATGCACACACTTGGCACACACATACAAATAAAATAAATACCTAAACCTTTTTCCTTAAACACGTCTTTTCCCCTTGGGAAAACTGCTTGACCCTATGTACCTAAACTGCAAAGCTGTTCAGTTAGAGTTCCCTGCCTCTAATGTAGTGCAGAGGGTCACCCAAGCTAAGCCCACCAGCTAGCTTCCTTCTCCTAAGCAAACCCCATGTGAAATGGTCCTCTTGGAGGCCGCAGGCTCCAAGACACAAAGCAGCTGAGGACAAGAAAGTCCTAGAGAGGCCCTTAATCCCAGCATTCTGCAGGCAGGGACAGGTGGATCCCTCTGGATTTTGGGCCAGCCTGGTCTACACAGAGAGACTTTGTCTTAAAGAAAAATATCTCAAAGAGACACAAATACAAAAAGCTAATGATGAAGACATCAAACCCTTGGCTTCAGTGCCCAAGGTTTTCAGAGATGCCCTGGTTTCTGCAGCCTACTCTTTACTTCTAAGAGCTACTCTGACCATCTCCCAAACAAACACCCCTTTTATCTAGTGCTTGGCACAGCAACAACAAACCCAGAAGCTTTAGCTTATATGCAAAGGCAAGCATAATTCTGCACTGAGTTTTAACCTGGCACAGGGTACTGAAACAATCTATTTGTCAAACGTTTCGATACTGTATCAATCTGGTTTTTAACATTTTTATTTTATTTGTGTGGGTGTTGTGAATGTGCACCGCCTGCATGCATTACTTGCAGCGTGCGGGCAGAAGAGGGTATGGGATCCCTTGGGACTGGAGTGAGCTGCCGTGTGGGTGCTGGGAATTGAACCTGAGTCCCCTGCAAGAGCAGCGGCCAGTGCTCTTAACCAGCCTCCTGTATGAGTGAATAGACTCGTTCTTCATGCTGTTTTCTCCTGTTCTGTGTGTTTGACATCTTCACTTAGAAATGTTTTAAAAAAGAATCTAGCAAAATTCCAGAACGTGCAACCTAGTTGATATTGAGAAAAAGCAGATCAAGGGCTGATTGGCTGGGGGCTGCAGGGAAGGTTGAAGAGCAAAGAATCCCCACATTCAGTTACTTATGATAGTTTTGTATATGTCAAATCATGCTGAACTGTGTACTTTAAGTATTTAGATTTAATTACATATCAATTATATTACAACAACGATATAAGATGAAGTTAGTACAGTGTGCTTTATTGGTATTAAAAATAGCAGTTTTTTTTTGGTGGAAAAGTGACAATCTGAAGAAAAATAGATTATAGAGAAGAAAAAAAAAACAGATCACCTAATTCAAGTCAATAGAAGCAATGTATAGTAGATGGGCACTTCCAAAGACAAGGCAAGTAAATAGGAACACTTTAAGAAGTTTCCCAAAGGCTCAGGGAGAAAGAAAAAAGACAAAAAGTTAGGCACTGAAAGATAATATAATTCCTTCAAAGAGAAAAATGGTTTGTAGCATGAATAATAAACCCAGAGACAGGTATTGGGGTTCAAGCTGTGAGGATCAGAGAAGCAAAGCAGCCAGACCTTAGTAGCTTTTAACTCTACCAAGGCTAAAATGGAGATCCTGTCTTCCTGTGACTGTTAACTGAATCTCTAATGAGACCCCTTGCTTCTTCCTTATAAACCTCTCTCAGCGCTGGGATTAAAGGTGTGAGCTCTGTTACTTTTAGACTGATTCATTTCTTGAAGCCCTGGGTGGCCTTAAACTCATAGAGATCCCTCTGTCTCTGCCTCCTGAGTCCTGGGATTAAAGGTTAAAGGTGTGCCACCATTGCCCAGCTTCTATGGCTAACTAGTGTGGCTGGTTTTGCATGCTGATGCCCAAACAAGCTTTATTAAATCATAAACAATGTAACATCACAATCCTTCCAGTTTATTTTTCCTTTCTTTTTTCCTTCCTTCCTTCCTTCCTTCCTTCCTTCCTTCCTTCCTTCCTTCCTTCATCCCTCCCTCCTTCTCTCTTTTTTTTTTTATTTGCAGTGCTGAATGTGGTAATGAATGCCTGCAAGCCCAGCACTTGGGAGGTAGAGGCAAGTGGATCTTTGTGAGTTCAAGGCCAGCCTGATCTACACAGAAAGTTCCAGCCTAGACATGGCTACACAGAGAGATCCTGCCTCAATAATAAAGATATTTGCAAAAGAATGAGAAATGGCATCTCACCCACTTTTAAGTGTATTACTGTGGAATAACACAGAGCTCTTAGAGAAAACAAACACAACTGTAAGATTCCAAACATAGCTAAGTCATGGTACCTTAGCAACGATCCTGAATTTTAAGAGCTCTGTCTTAAAGAGACAAACACATACTGGGACAAAGAGAAAAACATTTCAGTTGTGTGTTAGTGGCTCACACTTTTAATCCCAGCACTCAGGAAGCTAAAGCAGGCAAATCTCTGTGTTAAGAGGTCAGCCTGGGCTATATAGTTTGAGGCTAGTCAGGGTTACATAGTAAGACTGTGTCCTAAAGAAAAGGAAGAAGAAGGAGAAGAGGAAGAGGAGAAGGAGGAGGAGGAAGAAAAGGAAGAAAAGGAAGAAAAGAAGAAGAAGAAGAAGAAGAAGAAGAAGAAGAAGAAGAAGAAGAAGAAGAAGAAGAAGAAGAAGAAGAAAATCTATCATATTATCCTCAATATGAAAACACTTCAGATTGGTAGCCTGGCTCAGTGAGTAAATGAATTTGTTGTACAAGCCTGGAAGCCTGGGAGGAAGCCAAGTTGTACCCATTATCCATGTAAAAAGTGGAAAACTATCTTTGTTATACTACAAATTATATTTAAGATATCACACAACATTTTATTAATTGTATGTATTCCAAAAGGGATTGAACCCAGGATGTTAGGTCGGCAGCACTAACCAAGCGACATACCATCCCTCAGCCAACAAGCTAAACATAAGAGCCATAAGAGCCAATCATCCAATTTTTCTGCGGCTTCAAGAAGCCACTTTTTTTTTTTAAATGGTCTAAATTTGTTTAATTTCATCCTCATTATAGTAAACGTCACCAACTATGGGGACTTCCCAGCAAGCAAAATGGTTATCTCCCTTCCCACAATTTCACACATATTAGCTGGGCTTTTAAAATTATATAGTTGTACATTTCTGTACAAACAAATGAGACATTCCCAATGTAAATGCCATGTGCTCTTTACCTCCATCTCCCTAACCTTGGGGGAAAGCGCAAAACCGAGAGCACTCAGGAGGCTGAAGCTGAAGCTCACTTGAGTTCAGGGATTCCCAGACCAACATGGAGGACACCATGAGCCCATGTCTCAAAAAACAAACAACCAAACAAAACCCTAACAACAAACAAAAGCATGCCCTGCCCCAAACTGCCTTTATTAGGCTCTACAAATAAGTTCTCCTCATGGAACTAAAGTTGCTGTACAGTTAACTCATTTCAATTCTTAAGTGCTAAAATGCCAAAAGCAGATGTCACTAAGGGAAATGAACACAGATCTTGTTCACTTCACCGTGACTCTAAGGCCATCCCTTCTCTCTCTGCAGGTAAAATATTCAGCGCTTGTAACGACTGCGAATGAATAAAGTACACGATTATGCATTTCCAACATGCTTCTAGTCTCCGCCGGTTCCTTAAGTCCGTGTGACCCAGTAAGTTTTAGAATGTCAAGCGGGGACAGGAAGCCTTTAGTGCTTGCAGGACGAGCTAACCCGGGGCGCTTCACTGGGCTGTCCTTCTCAGAAAAGGGTGGCAGCGTGCTCTTCTGCCTGGACGCGCAGCGGCTTCCCGCTCCGTGCAGGGAAAAGAGCTCAGAGCCCCGGGAAGCAACGTCCAGGGGCCGGGAGGGCGGGAGAGGGAGGAGGCGGAGGCCGATGGCCCTGCCCGCCCGCCCGCCCGCGGCCCCGGTCCGCCTAAGCCTCGTCCGTTCCCGGCTCCCCTTGAGTGCTGAGTGCCCGCCGCCCTCCGGCCCCAGCCCCGGCCCCGTCCTCCCGGCCGTCCCCGTCCTCCCTTCCGCCCCAGCTCAGCCATACCCTGCTCGCTTCGCAGTCGGCTGGCGAGCCAGCAGCGCTCCGCCCCTCGGCCGCACCATAGAGACGCAGGCGCCGGCCCGAGCGGCCGAGGCCTCTGGGTCCCTGCGGACGCCGGGATGCAAGCTCCTCTCGGAGCAGCTCCTGGCGCTCGCAGGTTGATCTGGTTGGTGCCGTGAGTTCTGAAAGCCTCCGATACCCCGGAGAGAAATGGAAAACGTCCTGTCGGTTTCTTGGCTTGGCGGGCGTCGAATCACCCACCACGATGCACCCAAGTGGAGGCGAGCAGCCAGGACTGAAGTCACCTCACCTGGAGCAGGATGCTCAGTGGGTCTGGATCTCCAAGGCACAGAAGTTTCTAACTTCCTTCATTGGATGCCTCAGGGCAGGCGATGCAAGATCTTGGACCTGACACAGCACAATGCTCCACCGCCCCCTTGGGGATTTCTCAAGGCCTTGCTAGACACCGGCGGCAGCTGAAGCTGCTCTTAGGACAGCAGGGGTCATGGCAGGAACAATCATGACTACTAACTAACCTGCTCGAAGCAAAAGAGCAACGCTAACGACGATCAAACCTCCCTTCTGAAACTATATACACTCTTACGGTTTTGCTGAGGCAGGTGCTACTTAGCACAGGGAAACATCTGGCGTGAAACAGCCCAACAATGCTAACAGGGACATTCTTTCTCTCTTCTTACTTCCCCAAAACAAGTTGTCAGGACGGAAAACGAGGGTAGAGGTATGCATGACAAATGGAATCTTCAATATCAAGCAAACTCCTGGGTCAACCTGGACTTTCATTTGTACTGCTTTGGATTAGAGATCTGGCCACAGGCAGTGTGGTTGGTCTATGTGCCACAGTTTAGGCTTTATGGCAGTGATTCATTCACATGATACATACATACTGGATACTTTGGGTGTGCTCTGGCTACAGAATAGCTTCAGATTAACTATGGTGCTATTTACTGGCGGGCACTGACCACATGGAAATACACTGGACAGATGCTGATAAATACTGTTAGGGAAATGAACAGGGTGATATAGTTGATTGGGAGAGGCTAACTTTGGTGAGGCTAACTTTGGGAGGACCGTAGACAAACTTTTATGCTGAGACCAGAAAAGTGAAGGAGCCCAAAGAGCGGCTATAAAAGGAGGGCATTTGTCCACTCGACTAAATGACCTTATCACTCTTGGTTCACTATACTCATTTCCTTTGTCTCTTGTTTCCTGCCTTTTAATGTTAAGAGCCAGAGAGATTAGGAGTTAGACTCCCTGGGAGGCAGATAGGGAAAGGCGCCATGGCTGAGTAATAAAGGTGGCAAATTTCCAAGATGGCCAGCTTTTTCCTCAATCTCTGGACTTCAGACAAAACCCTGACAGCTTTTGTCTCCCACCAGCAGGTCCTCTGCAGATGGGCAGGCTCAAGTTCAAGGCCAGATGAGGACTAGAACAGTTAGGACCAACCTACCATCCTGTCTCCAAACTGACCAACCCTAAGTAGGGGAGGGCAAGTCTTCAAAGGCTTCGGAACCCCCAGCCCTAGAGACTAGATTTTCAGCTTTCTGTGTGCCCCCTCTCCTTTACAGAGGTCCCCCCCCCATGCTGCAAGTGTTTCCTCACCCCCAGGGAATGCACTTCAACTCCATCACAGCCCTGCCGCTCCCTGCTGAGCTTCAGATTTCCCATCGTTTAACCCAGTCTATAGACTACATCAATAGATTGCAACAGGAGTGCCTAGCTTAGTTTTCCTTTTTGAGATAGTTTGTTTTTGCTTTTTAAAAAGATAGTTCTGACAGAGGTGGGAGTTATCCCCGGTTTTAATTGGAGCCAATTATGGTCATGCAGGCTCAAAACCCCCTGGATATATTTATTTTTGAAAGTTATCTCTTACTATTTCTTTTTGAGGTAATGTATCATTTCTCCCCTCTCTTTTTCCCTCCAAGCCCTCTCATACACTCCTCCTTGCTCTTTCAAATTCCTGGAAAGCCTAGGAGTCCTCAAGCCTACATAAAGAATTACAGGCACATAAAGAATTAAGGATGCTGTGAGTTGGAGAAATAAGTCTTCCCTAGACACCAACTGGTTACCTACACCACAGTCAGCCCCGAGAACACACACACAAGTAACATTATACAGACTGAGCAGGTTGCATTTATTTAGGGATATGTGTGCTGAGTGTGTGTCTTGCGTGTAACAACAGTTGCTGCCCAACAGACAGCTGAATGCCTGCCCCCTCCCCACTGTAAGAGAAGTGGAACCACCAACGGAGAACACATCCTCTTTCAGGTCTGGCAGCCTCCCCTTTAATTGAGCCTTACCTTCTTAGTCCATTTTGGTATGTCCCAGCCAATCAGTTGAGCCCATGAACTCCGCAGCACGTGGGCGACTGCCCACTCTGCAATCTTGCTGTGCTCCTCTTCTTCGACAGGCTTGCCCTCGCAGCCATGGATGGCAGGCAGCCTGTGGCTGCTCAGAGTTTGCACTGTCAAATCTTAGCCACTACTCTCTGTCTCACTCCCGTTTCATTTTCTGTGTATTTCATTCTTTAGAGTGGCCACACAAGAAATGGAAGGAGAAAGAAAAAAATCTGCTCATTAGTTCTCCAGGTGAGATTAAATAGCAAATATCAAATGTACAATTCTGCACAGTGAAAATGAAACTACAATATTAAAAATGGCCAAACATACTTTTCTTATACATCTGATATAAAAAATGAAATATTCAAAATTTCACAACAGTTCTTTATTTTAAAAAAATGTATACACTCTCTCTCTCTCTCTCTCTCTCTCTCTCTCTCTCTCTCTCTCTCTCTCACACACACACACTATCATTTACAAGTTAGGTAAAATACAAAGTTAAACCAGTCTGTATGTTCTACAGAAGTAAGATTTGCAATTCCTTGGGCTACTAGCAATTTCATATTAGCAATTTGAAACATCCTTAAGGCTTAGTATTGTAATAATTCCACTCTTCACTTTCTAGAGTTTGACAGGAGATAGTCAATATCCTGAAGGATTTTAGAAGTTCTTTTCAATGCTACCAACACACTCTCTTTATTAGTTGCTTCTGGCAAGGTTTCTGAAGACTCTGATGTGCAGTCATCAGAGCACTGTTTGCTTTTCTCGCTAGAAGTCAAGTGCAGGACACCACTGTTTTCCAGGAGCCCTGCATTAACGAGTTAAGGAGCTTACCCCACACTTTCCATTACATAATCTGATTTTCAGAAAACCTGGCTTCAGTATAAAAATATTTCTTGGTTGCAAGGACTATCAACTGAATTGATGATCACACTGGGACTTCAGAGTTTATGGAAGCCACCCTTACAGATAAGGAAAGCAGTCATCGTGTACAGAAAGTGAGGAATTGTGTGTGTTTGGATGGAGGTTTAGTGGCAAAGTAGGAGATGGGGGTTTAGTAGGAAAGAAGAAAATCTCAGTAGCGTTTCTTAATGTACTAACATAAGAAGGGAAAAGGAGATGGATGATAGGGTTAGGAATAATGAATGTAGTGCATTTTTTAAATTAAAAATCTAGAGTAAAAGGCAAATTTCCTTCTCTTGCACAACTAGTTTATTATTTGAGTAAGGTTGAATAACTATTTGCTCCCAACTGAAACAGTCCCTTCTAGATAGAGGAGGGAGCTCACAGGGCTGAGAAGTAGATCAAATGCACACTGCCCAGGAAGTATATGAATCTTACAAGGCTTAGGAAGCTTCTAAAGAGTTACCAAATTCCCAAGGTCTCCACAGGAGCAGCTGTTGGGGAGAGGCAACCCTGACTAGGTGAACTGTCAGCCACCCTGAGCTGTTAGGACATGGCTGCCTTTGAGTCATCTGGCTTCTGTAAATTCCACCTCACACCCACACTCCTGAAAGTGACCCCAGTAAACTCATCAGTTCACTATGCTGGACTTGGGCAAAACTGTCCCTCTGGTCTGTTGTTGGTCACCTATATGGGGTGAATAAATGTTGGATCGTATCTCCCCAGGAAAAGTCACATAATAGTAAGATTACAGAAAAATGAAGAGAAAACAAATTTAGATGGATGAAAAGTTTCACAATGAAAGTTACAGATCTATTTTCAGCAACTATGATTTATATAATAACATAAGAGAAAATGTCTCCAAAAGAGATCTTAATCCTACTTCATCATTCCTTACCCAATTCAAACATAAAAGGATAAACATTAACATAACAATCTATAACAAGAAAATATCTCAGATAGCATCTGACTCAGCAAAACTTGGCAACATGTATGTATGGACTAACAGTCATAAAGTACAGTCATTATGAAGCTCAGAATGAAATGAAATATTTCTGTAGGATAATACATTCTCTTAAAAGGATACAGTTAAATTTCTGTATTTTCTCAAGCTCAGAAGCAACAGACCTATGGAAGATAAAGGATGACATTGGGGCATGAACTCTTACCACATATGACAGAAAAAGGCAAGGACAACAAATATGAGGGATGATAGAAAATTCTAGCAGAGCCCCTTATGTGGACGTTCTATCTTGTCTTCTTCACCAAGTTAGAATAAAAATTCTCTAACGACTACCTCTGAAAAATGAGTGAGGACATTATCTAAAAACAATGCTTTGTTCAAGTTACTAAGAAGTTGAATCAATAAAGCTAATGATGGCAAGGTAGGAAAACACTGAAATATAATTTAGAGAGCTATTTATTGTGCAATTGCTTCTCTTCCTTCAAACTACACTCTTTGACTAGACAGAGGACAGGGTTGGGGGAGAGGAGGGGAGTGGTGATCAGAGCTGCTCCTCACCGCTTTCACCCACAGGTGCTATCTATCACCAAAAGACACTTTTACTTTCATTCTCTGTCTCTCCTTTTTTTTTTTTTTTTTGGTCTCATTATGTTGCCCTTGGCTGGCTGGCCTCAAACTCACAGAGATCCACTTGCCTCTGCCTCCCGAGTGCTGGGATTAAAGGTGTGCACCACCACTGCCTGGTTCCAGCTTCATTTGTCAACAGTAATCCTCTTTCAGTTTTTATGTAAACGAGGCATTTAATAAAAAACAAAACCAGCTATCACTTGAGCAGTGATTAGTGATCAGTTTTATAATCAGATGCAATTTCCCTTCTTCCCAGCTGCTTTAAGCAAGTTTCCTGCTCTGAGTCAGAGTTGTATCTGCAAAGTTCGATCCTGAGATGCTTGGCACACTAAGTCACATCGACTGTTTTCATTTGATTTATTCTAACACGTATTCACCCAGGCAAAGGCTATAAATCAGGCTGTGTGAGTATGATTCTGCCACATTATGCTAAGTCACATTAAACTTCCTTTTAAAAGGTTAATACATTAGGCTGTGGTATAACCCAGCAGTAGAGTATTTCCTACTATGCGCCTTTACCTACTGTATACCCAACAACGAATGGTATTTCCCTACTATGCACCTTTACCTACTGTATTCCCAACAACGAATGGTATTTCCCTACTATGAGCCTTTACCTACTGTATACCCAACAACGAATGGTATTTCCCTACTATGAGCCTTTACCTACTGTATACCCAACAACGAATGGTATTTCCCTACTATGAGCCTTTACCTACTGAGCCATCACCATGCCAGCTCTTGTGTCTTAGTCACTGTCCTACTGCTGTGACGAGACACCATGACAAAGGCCAAGTCTGACAAAAGAAAGCACTTAGTTGGGGGCTTGCTTAAAGCTTCGGGAGGCCTAGTCTGTTGTCGCCATGGCAGGGCCATGGGCAGGGAGCAGAAGCTGAGTGCTACATCCTGGTCCACAGAGGAAGAAGCTGGGCCTGGCATGGGCTTTAGAAACCTTGAAGCCCACCCCCTAGTTACATACTTCCTCCAACAAGGCCACACCGCCTAATCCTTATACTCTTTCCAATAATGCCATTCTCTGGTGACTAAGCATTTATGAGCCTATGGGGGCTGTCCTTATTCAAACCGTCACACCTTGATACTAATTTTACAAGAAATATAAATACCAATTTTCTTTGCGAACAGGTGACAGCTGTTTGGGCACCTGTCTTGGACTAGTGTGGGTCAGGCCTCTGCACCACGATGTTACTGCTGTCACATATCTGAAAAGAATACATTAAAAACACTTGATAGGGAAACTCATTAATTGGTATAATTAATTTGTGCAATAACAAAAATTAAAGTAAAATAAACAAAAACACTTTGATACTAACATACTATGTAGCTAAGGATAACCTTGAATTTATAATCCTTATGACAAGGATTAGAATTACAGGGTGTGCCACCACACCTTGTTTTAAAATTTTTATTGAACCTCCCACCCCCATATGCTGGGGATGGAACTCAGGCCCTTGTCTATGCTGAGGAGATGCTCTACTACCTAGCTATACTCCCAGCCTTAAATTGTAGACTTTCTATATATAAATACAAAAGAAATGAAAAAAAAAAAAAAATCAGTAAGACAGTTTGGAAAAAAAGGATAAAGAAAAATTTTAACTGAGGCAGTAAGATTTTCTAAATCATATATGAGACATAGGTGAGGTAACCTTTAATTTTATTTATATTCACAATATAAAGAAAACATAAATCAAAACAAGAAAGGAATACTTGCACTTGATTTAAAGCTCAAATTTACATGTATAACTCTTTCTTTTTAGTTTTTCAAAGTAAAGTGAAATTTCTTAAGCTTGCCTGCCACTTACCTTTACAGAGTCTATGCAAACATTTGCCTACTAAAATTTAAACCTGGGAATGCCCATTGGAGCATATACATGAATAAACAAAATATACACACATGCATATGATGAAATGTAGCTTAATGAGCAGCAAAGACAAGTTTAATAAATTAAATGATCTGAAGTGACAGGATGGAACAAATCATTAAAACATTTGCCAAAGGTAGTATAGTATCTATTTGAGATAAATTGTTTAAAATAGCAACTGAATGTTGGAGCATTTAGATCAAAACAAGACCATCCAACAGAAAAATAAATTCAAGATGTTAAGTAAATGGTTCTGTGGGCACTGACAGGTAACCCTGCTATAATGTCAAGACTACATGTAGAGCCACAACCAATTGTGAATTGCATCAACAGAAAAGTTATATTCTTAAAAACTAAGCACCTTCCCACTTAAGAATTTCCATCAGCTAGTTCTAATGTTTTTATTTCACAGAAATACATACAATTTTGGTCACTTACAGTCATTTGTAAACTACCTGTCTTTCAATTCCGTCAAGGAATTAGAAAAGCCTGCTAACACAATTGGTCATACATACTCTTCCCAGCCAGTCAGCCATGTTTGAAACATTATTTTGAAAAATCACTTGGATGCAAACAAATGTTTAAAGCTGACTTGATATGTTCCACTATATTAAATTTCAGTGTAACTGAAAACTCTGAAATCTGGAAAAACTAAAAATACACATAACATTTAAGTTATATTTATACTCTATCAGTTGAAATATGAAAATAAAATTGCTCTTCCATACCTGTCATATGCTCCTGGATGCTCAGTCTGAATTAACTGCTCCTGTCCACCAGGAAACATTAATCTGCACCAACTCAAGTTGAGACCTTCATTTACCTGAAGAAGGAAAAGGAAAAGGCAAGTTTTATCATTCTAAAACTAAACACTATAACATTAGCAACAACAAAAAACAAAGGAGTGGATGAATCATTACACATTTAGTTTGAAAGACTGTACTTGAATAGGTTGTGGGTATAAGTCATCACCCACACAGATAATTACCAGAGAATACAAATGCCAATCCTTGGGCTGGAGAGATGGCTCATTGGTAAAGAACACTGGCTGCCCTTACAGAGGTCCTGAGTTCAATTCCCAGCAACCATTTGGTGGCTCACAACCTTCTATAATGAGGTCTGATGCTCTCCTCTTCTGGCATGTAGGCTCTTATGTGTAGATGTATAAAATAAATACCTATTAAAAATAAACAAACAACACCAATCCTCCACCGCCCTCCCTTGGGTTTTTGAGACAGGGTTTCTTGTGTAGCTTTGGAGCCTGTCCTGGAATTCGACCTTGCTGTAATGTGCTTTTTTATTTACATAAAATAACTGTTATACTTTTCTGATTTTTGCTAGGAAATTCACTGAGATCAATAAAGTCTCTTGACAGGACTCTAGCACCCAAATGGTGGCTCACAACTGCCCATGACTCCAATGTTAGGGACTCAGATGACCTCTTTTGATCCCAAGAGCTCCTGAAAGCACATGGTGCACATAAACTTACACAGGTACACATATACACATAAAAAAACCCAACAAAATGATAATTTGGGATAAAGTAACAAAATTACAGTTATGAAGAAGCAACAAAAGTGTATTATGGTTGAGGGTCATCACAATATGAGGATTACAGCATTAGGAAGATTGACAACCACCAGTGTTAAGAATACTCACTTGTCTTTTTTCAGTTGAGCTAAAATTCCAATTCAGCGTTAGAGTGACGCCATCTACAAAGACAGCGTGAACTTTGTCATCAGAGTAGGCAAGAAATCTCCCCACACTGGGTATGAGTGATTCCTTCAGAAGCACGGGCAGGGTATTGTTAACATTTACTCCAGGTACCTAAAACCAAGTAAATAGATAGCACAAGGCAGAATCTTCTATGAAGAAGGTTAAATAATTATTAATGAACTTTGAAGTAACTCAAGATTTTTAGTCAGAAGTTGACTGCTAGAGAACTCTTGTTCATATTTTAACTTTTCAAGAGTTATACGTCTAAAACTGTCTACTTAAGATTAAGTTCTAATGTCGCTGAAAGCTACCATCTGCTATGAACTTTACATAGGCAAAAACTAAATTATAAGAGCATATAAGTTTACAATCAAATGAATATGGATCCCCAAATTAACGTCTAAGAATCATTTCCGCTAAGCCAGGATTAGTAAATCTACATTTACAAAATTAAAATATGACACTATCATAGTTTGTATTGATAGTGCTTTTACATAACTCAAATTCAATCAATTCCCACCTCTCCTCTATTAAAACAAACAACTGGATATGGTAGCTTACATACATTTATAATTTTAGCACTTGGCAGGCTGAGGCAGGAGGAGTTCAAGTCTGAAGGTAGCTTGGGCTATGTAGTAAGCTCAAGGGCCAGCCAGGTCTACCTAGCTAGATTCTGCATCAAAATGCCAAAGAAAAATAGAAATGGGTTGGTATAGCTTTGTGACAAAGAGTGCGTGATTGGGGTGCTCTGAGCCCAGGTTTGAATCCCAACATGGTGAGAGATTACATACAATAAGGTATATGTGATATCAAAAGTAAAACACAGGGGCAAGGGCTGTGCCTAAGTGACAAAGAGTATCTGAACAGTATGCCTTGAGCTTAAAAAAAGACTGATTTTCCACTGTCTATGAGGTAGGTATTCTCTTTCTCTTTCTCTCTCTCTCCCTCTCTCTCTCTCTCTCCTTTCTCTCCCTCTCTTTCTCTCTCTCAAGTTTTCTGAGACAGGGTTTGTGCTGGCTGGTTTTATGGCAACTTGACACAAGCATAGGTTCTGCATTTTCATAATTAATGACTGATGGGGGAGGACCCAGCCCATTGTGGGTGTTTCCACCCTGGGCAGGTGGTCCCGGGGTTCTTTAAGAAAGCAGGCTGAGCAGGCCATGGGGAGCAAGCCAGTAAGGAAGCAGCACTTTTCCATGGCCTCTGCATCAGCTCTGCCTCCACAATCCTGTCCTGCTTGAGCTCCTGCCCTCACTGCTTTTGATGAAGAGCTGTTATATGGAGCTGTGAGTGAAACAAACTTCCCCCTCACGTTGCCTTTGGTCATGGTGTTTCATCATAGCAATAGAAACTCTAAGTCAGGGTTTCTCTGTGTACCCCTGGCTACTCTGGAACTCTCTGTAGACCATGTTAGCCCACCTCTCTCTGCCTTCCAGACTCCTAGTGATAGGATTAAAGGTTCGTGCTACCACACCTGGCTCAAGGTAGATATTCTCTTGAATATATAAACAAGTTTGAATGTTACCAAGAATTTCTCATGATTTAGATGAAAGCAATTTGAATGAACAAGTAAGAATCCAAACAACTAACGGCCTTGCTTTCAGCACGTACCGTTTTCCAGCAGCAGACATGATAGTTGTGGCTCAGTGACAGCCTCGTCTTGGCACAGTGATGAAGAATTCTGTGGGCACGAAAAACATTCGCTAAGTGTCTGCAAATAATGATAGTTTCTCTATTTGCAAACATCTGGTTCTGTGATGAAATGTGTTTTCAACATCCTGAATGCCATATAACAGCTGATGACTGTGGCCACTCACTTTCCCAGAAAGTGTTAAGTTCCTACATGGGGCTACCATCTTTCCCCCCTGCCCTATCTTGCTAGCTGAGGAACTCCATGCATGATGCTCAGGGGCTCCTTTAAAACTGTTTAAATTAATTAGTTATTTGCTGTGTGTCTGTGCACTCACGTGTGCAAGTGAGCAGTCACGTGTGCCATGGCATGTGTGTCAAGACCAGAGGGCAACTCTGGATTTGGTTCTCCTTCCACTTTGTGGCTTCAACAGGCCGAAAGCCCAGGCTGCTGGGCTTGCGCAGCAAGCGCCTTCCTTGCTGAGCCTTCTTGCTTTCAGATGTTCTAAAGAGGTGACAGAGTCACCTGCCCAAGAGGTTTAGCATAGAGAAGCAGTTAGCTATGTGTAGGAAATCAAATAATAATTTCCGAGCCTGCTAATCTATTTTGGAAATTGTTTACAGATAACTTCATAAAACACATTATTTAATTCAACATTGTGTTTCATTTTTTCTAGGTGCTGTAGATTAATAAAAGAACCAACCAACACTTTAATCTTTAGTACACTCTCATAAAACTTTATTACTGTGAAAATAAGAAAGTGGGAAAATTTCAAATGTTCCCTCAAATCCCCAACTTAATTAAGGCAACCATAGGGATGCTACACTTGTTGAGAGAAATAGCACTGTAGTCCTTCTCAGGAACTGCTCACTTCCTGTTTATCCAGACTTAAATTTCAAAGCCAGAAATACTCCTGTAATGCTATGGATTACTTTTTAAATTACCAGATCAGAAAAATAGACACATAATTCCATTGTACCCACTGAGTCCCAGCCTTAACCATAAGAAACACATCAAGGTATTGAGATACATGATTTTTCTGCTAAGCTGAACATCACGAACTCACCTCATTGCTTGCTTAATCAGAGAACGTACAGAGAAGATGCTTCCAGGTCTGTCTGGAGGGAGGTTATTTACGGAATAAGTTTTCTCTTCTCTCTGAAAGTTTAAACAAACAATCACAACAATAAATCTAGCCCTTATTACTTAACTATTTTTGCCTTGAAATGTGTGTGTGTGTATGCATATATATACATATACCAACAAAGAAAGCAATTATTTTAATACTCTAAAGCCCATAAAACCTACATATTTTCATGGTATTTTTATGATGCCTTTCTGGTAGAGGGCAGATGCACGCTACTGTGTCATTTCTTATGTGGGTGCTAGGGATCTCAACTCAGGGCCTCATGCTTATGAGGCAAACATTTTACCCACAGTACCATCTACCTAGCCCCCAACACACACATTTTTTGTAAATATTAATTAAAAGTAATATAATGACTCAAAAGTAATGCTCTGGGCTTTTAGCATTTTAAATCGACAAATTCTGTGACAGAAGAATTTAGCTTCTGATTTAAACAAACTGTTTAGGATGTTAATGGATAACAGTGGGTGTGACTACAGTAAAAATAAAGTGATTGAGCTGGGCGTTGGTGGTAAACGCCTTTAATGCCAGCACTCGGGAGGCAGAGGCAGGTGGATCTCTGTAAGTTCGAATCCAGCCTGGTCTACAGAGCTAGTTCCAGGACAGACTCCAAAGCAGTACAGAGAAACCCTGTCTCAAAAAAAAAAAAAAAAAAAAAAAAAAAAAATCGAAAAAGTGATTGATAATTCACTAGATGTCAATGCTGACAGTAAGATTACATTAATTCCATGGTGAGAAGTGGGAAGTAACGTTACATAAAACAGCAACTTTTTCATCTATCTAATCTTTCTATCTATCTACCTATCCGTCTATCTATATCTATCTATCTTAGAAAGAAATTTTAATCAAAACCTTTGAATTTTCATAGTTAGCTTACCTTTTCTGATTCTTCTTGACTTGAATGATGAGTAAAATAGCTACCGAAATAAGTTCCTTCTGACTTGAAAACCGATCCATCCCCAGGATAAATCTCTATCGAGTTTACATTTCTATGGGTAAGCCTAAAGTAGAGAAATACTCATTTTATTAAAATCAAGACTAATGTATCTTATATGTTTATTTCAACAGCTAAGCTCAGAGCTTCTAGAATTCAGAGAATCCTGTCTTCACATCCCCAGTACCAACCATAGGGACTGATACATACATAAAGAGTCACCAAAGCAAAGTCTATGCACAGAAGTTGAATATCACATATAGGAGCCTGACCTGTATGTAACACCCTGCATCACACACAAGAGCCTGACCTGTATGTAACACCCTGCATCACACACAAGAGCCTGACCTGTATCTAACACCCTTATACCACACACAAGAGCCTGACCTGTATGTGACACCCTTACTCCACACCACCTTCACAAGCTCAGGATAGGAATACTCTTCATCAGACTGTGTTTGTAACAGTGAGTCACAGAAGTTCCACCTGTGAAGGGTAATATATGAGTATTAATTTTGGTTGTTCAAAACAATTGTCATTAAAAGTCAATAAAACAGTACCACCATGCTTATTTCTTGCCTAACTCTCTCTCTGTCTCTGTCTCTCTCTCTCTCTGTGTGTGTGCATTAGAGAAATTTAAAAGCAAGTCCTACTTTGCCATACATCTTTTCAGTAGTTGTCAGAAATCTCATTAATGGATCTCAGTATGATATACATTTAAATTTTTACTAATCTTTAAAATTCAACCTGAATTCAAACAACAAATCTTTACTGAAATATCTACAGTAGGCTAGGCCTAATGCTCTATGCCCCGAGAATTTAATGTCCCCCAAAGCAGGTATGTTTTCTGTCCCCAGTAGAGATTTCCCATCTGGTAATGTAGTAAAACAGTGATCACCAAGTCTAGAGAGAGAAGAGGCAATGAGTGCTGTGGGCACCAATAAGGACCTAGCTTATCGACAGCTTTGAGAAGCCACTCCAAGAAAGTGAGGCCTGAGCTGAGGCAAGGATAAGAGGTGGCGGGGAGGAGGGCAAAACTCCTGTAGAGCAGGTGCAGGCGCAGGCACAGGCGCAGGGGCAGGGGCAGTAGGGACAGAGCCTGAGTGAGCACTCAATTAGTTCAGCAAGCACAGGGAAATCAAGGACAATGACAGCAGAGGTGAGGACTACAGAGAAGGAGGAACCAGATCATGGAAAACCAGCTATGTTAAGGAAATGGATTTCACATAAATCCAGTAAAAGAAACACTAAATTTAGAAGCATAAAGCCTCTTCTGTCACATATCTTGAAATTTCCAGTTTTAAGTAGATAATGATGGCAAGGCCAAGAGTTACTCCTATATTTTATTTTAAGTAAAGTGTGTACTCAGAGAAGGCCTAGGATCAAATTTCAATTCCACAAGTGCTGGAGGTGTAACTTGTATGAGTTCTTTATCATTTCTGGATCTTAAGTTCCTCTACAAAAGGATCACAATGATTTCTTGTAATAGGATCACTAGACCAAATGCATAACTAGAACAGTGTTCTAGTACTTTGTAAGTACTTTGTAAAAGTGAATACACAAAAATGACTGGAATACTTATATATAGTTCATGCTTAATTATTACTCATCTTTGAATGGAAGTTAAGTTTTTGACCTAGCCATGAAGGACTCTTCATATACTGAGCCCTTTTGAGAAAGAACATACTTATAGTCAGTCAGTCAGCTAAAAAAACCAGGTAACCTTTGGGACTGATAGCAACAAAAGAAACCATAATCAAAACTGTTGGGTCCATGGTCTAGCCTATGGGTCAGGGGCAGGTCTATGGTCTATCCTATGGGGTCAGGGGCAGGTCCATGCCTGTGGGATAATGGGCAGGTTCATGGTAGCCTGTGGGTCATGGGCAGGTTCATGGTCTAGCCTGTGGGTCAGGGGCAGGTCTATTGTCTAGCCTGTAGGTCAGGGACAGGTCCATGGTCTAGCCTGTGGGGTCATGGGCAGGTCCATGGTCTAGCCTGTAGGATAATGGGCAGGTCTATGGTCTAGCCTGTGAGATAATGGGCAGATCCATGGTCTAGCCCGTGGAATAATGGGCAGGTCTATGGTCTAGCCTGTGGGATAATGGGCAGGTCTATGGTCTAGCCTGTGGGATAATGGGCAGGTCTATGGTCTAGCCTGTGGGGCCATGGGCAGGTTCATGGTCTAGACTGTGGGGTCATGAGCAGGTCCATGGTCTAGCCTGTGGGATAATGGGCAGGTCCATGGTCTAGCCTGTGGGATAATGGGCAGGTCCATGGTCTAGCCTCTGGGATAATGGGCCTCTGGGATAATGGTCTAGCCTTCGGGTTATGGGCTCTAGTGACCAACCAGAGGCTCACTTCTAGGCTTTCTCCCAAAGAGCCTTGAGCAGGCTCCCGCTCTTTTGCACTTTAATAATACCCTTTTAGGGAGAGTGACCTTCATTAGACACCTCACATTGCCATGAACACTATCTTTTAAAATGCAAGATTTTAGTCAATCAAATGAGTTTAAGAATAGTAATATGCCATACAAATGGACTTTGGGAGCCCATTCCATATAGAAGGATACTCTCTCAGCCTAGACACACGGGGGAGGGCCTAGGCCCTGCTCCAAATGATATGACAGACTTTGAAGACTCCCCTTAGGAAGGCCTCACCCTCCCTGGGGAGCAGAAAGAGGATGAGATAGGGGGGCCGATGAGGGGCAGGGGAGGAGAGGGAACTGGGACTGACATGTAAAACGAGACCGTTTGTAATATAAATTTTAAAAATTGTAAAAGAATAGTAACATGCTGGGTGGTGGTGGCATATGCCTTTAGTGCTAGCACTTGGGAAGCAGAGGCAGGTGGATCATAGTGAGTTCGAGGCCAGCCTGGTCTATAAAGAGTTCCAGGACAACAGCCAGGACTGTTACACAGAGAAACCCTGTCTCAAAAAACACAACAAAAAAAGCAATAGTAACAAATAGGACTGAGGGTGCTGACTCATGCCTTTCATCCTGGCACTTTTGGGAGGCAGAGGAGGACGATTTCTATGAGTTAGAGGCCAGCCTGATCCACACAGAGAGTTCTAAGGCCAGCTAAGGTGACAAAGAGAGACCTTGTCTCAAAAAACCAAAATCACGGAGGGAGGGTGGAAGAGAGGGAGAAGGAACTGGAATCAATATGTTAAAAAAAACAAAAACAAAAACCCCAAATCAACCAATCAACCCATCAGAAAAGTGTCAGACGATCTAGAACGCCATGCTCAGTTAAGGATGGCTCACCCCAAATCGCTCTGAGCAACAAGCCACCCCTGCTTTACCTGTGCATGTGTGGGGCAGGGCAGCTGAGGAACAAGGCCCTGGGAAGAACAGAGATCTCCTTTCCACTTTCTTCTGGAGTGTCAGAAGTTACAGTTCCACTCGCAGGGAAATCCACATCAATTTTAGACACAGCACTAACTTGGTTATAAAAACGAAGTGCTAAAGACAAAGGGTATTTCCACTGCTCAGGACAGGAGGCGACGGACCAACACTGCTTCACCCACGTGTATACACATCTGTGCTTTGCGCCCGGGGAAGGCAGCTCCTCTCTCCCTTCAGCTCCATGCACACAACAAGTGTTTTCTGAAGCTTCTTTAGATTTCAACATCTGGTAAAGAAAGTCGTTTTCTTTATTCTTTAATCTTCGTCCTGATAAACTTCCACATGTGCCCATTCTGCTGGTCTTTCCAGCTAGTTTATCTTTCGGTACTGGACCATTTGTTTTGGATGATATTAAAGATGAATCTGGCTTCTGGCTCACTTGACACAAAAAGTGTACTGTAAATTCATGCTGAGATCTGGGCAGGCAAAGATATGCATATCCATCTAGTGATGTTACCTTCACAGCACCACTTTCTGAATACGTGATGTTGCCATCTCTATCAAGACTGGGCCATTTTACTTCTGAGAAATCAATGAAGATATGCTGAATTGAGAAAGGGGGGGGGAGAGGAGAGAGAG
The DNA here is from genome assembly GCF_943737965.1 of Phodopus roborovskii. NCBI lineage: Eukaryota > Metazoa > Chordata > Mammalia > Rodentia > Cricetidae > Phodopus > Phodopus roborovskii. Next base: position 6,180,251 of record NW_026126415.1, on the reverse strand, counting down.
AGAACATAGTATTTTCTGTTAATGTTCATTCTTCCCATAGTTTTAACACTGAAAGTATTTTGTAAGAAAGGGTTTATATACTTGTGTTTTTACTACCTAGAAAATGAAAACTGGGATATATGGTTTTACAGACAACATTGTTGTTAATAATATTTCTCTTAGAAACACAAGAGAGAGAGAGAGAGAGAGAGAGAGAGAGAGAGAGAGAGAGAGAGAGAGAGAGAAGAAAGAGGTAGATACCACCTGATTAGTGCTAAACTTACTATGATTAAAAATATTCAATGAGTTAGGGAGAGGTGGATTTTCAGACCACTCACCCCAGAACTCTAATCTGAAAAAGAACAGACAGGAGGGAGATGAAGGAGAACCTGGGCTGTGTGGTGTGCTGTGCAAAAAAGAGCAAATGGAGCTCACAAGGGATGGAAATAGTAAAGAAGTCATTGAGAAAACAATGCAGAGAACACAGGAACGAATTCAGTGCTTTAAAATGTCACACGAGCTAGGAGAAGGGGAGAATAATTATTATTTTAAGTGGGAAGTTTTATTGGGGGAAGAGAAGGGAGTGGAGGAAGGGAAAGGAGAGGGGGAGAGAAGAGAGAGAGACAGGGAAAGGTCTGTCAGTCTGTCTGTCCCTTCAGAGGAACATCAGGAAAGAGAGAGAATTATTTTTTAAGGTGGTACTAGAATTACCAGACAGCATTAGTGAAATGCAGCATTATCAGATGAACTAAAAAGTAACCACAAGTACCTGTTCTAGAAGGTGCCCAGCACAACACTGGCTAAAATAAATTCCAGGTGGATTTAAAAGTAATTTAAAACAATTCAAACACTCAAAGGGAAACTGACCCTACCAAACAGCAGACTCCAGTTAAGTCTCTATCTGCTTTTCACACAAGAGTCAACAGTACTGTACATACCAGTATTTTCATCAACTACTGAATACAGTTCAACATTTCAGCTTCTATCTTTATTAACCATTTTACTAAATCCATTGTCAAGAGAGCCTTTTTACAGAGCCATGCATATCAGAGTACTCATCACAGGGGACGTGACCGATGGTTACCTTGTGCAAGGAGAGACAGCTAGGAGAGACCACTGCCCTGTGCCCACACTGAAGCATCGGAGCAAATGACACCATTTTAATGACACAGTTATTCCAAAGACAGCGGGGGGGGGGGGGGGAGAAGCCCTGTGGAATAAATTACAACTTACAACACTTTATAGCTCCTCTGCCTGCTAAGGTTTGGATATGAGGTGTCCTTCACAAAGGTGCAGGTGTCAAGCATGTGGTCTCCAGCCGGGGGCATTGCTGAGAGGTGACTGGATCATGAAGACACTGACTTCCTCAGAGGATTAATCCACTCATTAGTTCACAAATGAATGGGCTACGCTAGGACTGGCTGGAGGAAGGGGACGCCTGGGAGAGCAGCCAGTGCTCTTAACCTCTGAGTCATCTCTCCAGCCCCCAAAAGTAAGCCAATGAAATTTCTCAACAGTATCAAACTAACTGTTTACAATTAACTTGTAATCAGATATTACTTATAAAAATGTGGTTTCAAAACATTACCTTTTTTCTTTCAGGAGGTATGAGGCTTTCAGATAAAAAAGGGCACGTAGCTGAAGAGTTTCGAAAATCGAGGGCTCGCTGTAGTTGCTCCTAGAAAAAAAAAATATAAAATTATTTGGAAATAAGTTTAGAATGAGAAAACTCCAGAATCCTAGTTACCCTTCATAGCAGCTTCAGCAACTTCTTTGTATTAAAAGAGTATGGTGATATTGCTTACTCGGTAGGTGCTAATGACAAAGTGTGTCCGTTGACGAATCCTCTCTGGTTGCTCTAACGGATGTGTTGAAAGAGGAGGTGCCCTTTCAAATAGGAATTCCGAGCCGCAGGGAGAGAGTTGCAGTGTGGAGCCATCAGCGTACTGCACTTGCACCGAGTCATCTTCGTAAAGAACCATTCGGACTTCAGCTGCCATGTCTATGCCTGGGTGGGTCACACTGCCGCACAGACTAAAGGAAAAGGGACCCGGTAGCACAAGTACTTTTCTCAGTGCTCAAGAGTTTCACCAAGCTAGACACATCATCGCCACAAGGCCACCGCACACACTCTTGGTAGGAGAGCAGCGGTCTCACCTTGGTGGTCTAACTATGAACTTCCTTAACAAAATGCCTTGAGTAACCCCCACGACGTTACTCCACTGTTAAAACACAACCTGGAAGGAGAAGACACTTCCCAAAGGCACAAATGTCCTTCTAAGTGTACTGTTTCTTAAGTTCAATTTTTGTATATTATATGCTCAGGATCTCATTTCAGATAAACCAGGTATACTTGGTAAGAAAAATGCAGCATTTTGGGCAGGCGTGATGATTCAGGATGTGAAGGTGCTTGCCATGCAGGCGCAATGGACTGAGTGGTGTCCCTGGAATTCACCGTGGAAAGCAAGAACAAAGTTACAGCACACATGTGCTAATTTCCTTGTTCAGGTCACTTGAGTAATACTGGCTTTTAAAAAATGTTCTTGAAACAAAGTATTTTCCATCTCAAAATCTTTGTGATGTTCTGTCTAGCTTGTCTTCTCCTTGGCTTATTACACCACAAATTCTTTGTCAGCATTAAGGTCTCAACACAAATAACACTTGCACAAAAGCCCCACTTTATTAACTAGGCTCACTGCCCCACACATTCATATCCTACTTTATCTTTTGTTCTCATAGATGTCAATATTAAGATCATTTGCCTTTGTTTTCTCCTACCAGGATGGAAAAACAGAATGGCCCTCACCCGTCTTACTCATGTATCACTGGGACCTAAAAGTATTAGGCAAAGAATGTATACTTTCATCAAATAATGAGAAAGTGAATGTTTAAGTTCTTCTTACCCTTGAGTTTTTGCAACATGAGTTGATGACACCTCTCATTTCTCGATGCTTTCTTCCTGCAACTAGTTTTCTGCTGATGTTTTAAAATCTTGCTTGAATTTGGCCCTTTACCTCCTTTTGTTGGAAAGGTCACCTCTCAATTCCTACAACTAAGATCTTTCTCCTGTTTCTCCTCCAATGTATGTCTATAGTCCTGTCAGTTAACTTCCTACAAGTCCCATGCTTACATCACCTGTTTACATACTTGCTAAATGTCAAGAAACAAACACGATGACAATAGGTGCAGGCAGATATATACATGTGCACACATACACACACACACACACCTACACAGATATACTTTGGCTGGTATTGCAAGAGAAAATAGGTGTTGACACATAATTGAAAGAGTCTGTATTTTCTGATCCTAGACTGTGAAATGGGATCACTGCCTTTGCATCTCCCATATAACAACTTCACTTAAGTTATTATTTAAATAATCAAGCATACACAAGAGAGCGCAGTCTTCAAAATTTTTGGCGCGTCGACAGGACACCGTAATCAGGTTCCAATCCGGGTTTTGGCCTCCTCTGCACTGTTTTATTTCTGCTTGCATTCTTACCATTCATCATATCATGTCTGGTATAACGAACTGGGAAACCTCGCTCTTCAAAGTATCGTTGTCTGGTTCCCGGGGACAGAGACTCGGGCGGGCCCACGCGCTCTTGCAGACCACCGCCACACCCGGCGCCCACACGGCAGTTCCACGTCCAGAGGAGAGCAACCGCTTCTCCGGGTTACTGCAGGGACACGGTCACGACGAACAAACCAAACCAAACCGAGCAACACAAACAAAACCAGACGCGGAGGTAGCAGTTTGAACCTCCCGCGTCAACAAAGGGCCGTCTCCGGAAGGAGCGAGGCAGGGCAGGAAGTCCCGCCTCACTGCAAAGGGCGGGACCGGAAGAGGCGGGTCTTTCCGGCCGGGCTCTGCTCGCCACCTACTGGGTGCTCCGTCCTCCCGCGGAAGCGTGGGCCACCCTTCTCCCCCTGCAGCAGACGCTAATGCAAGGGCGGGTTTTAGCGGAGTGATTGAGTTTTTAAGAGTGAAGGTGCAGACTGCTTGTTTTAAGACGTGCCAGGGAATTCTTCTGATTCTTAATCCATGATTGCTTTTACACGTGTGCCGGCAGCCTGCTGCGTCAGCAATGTCAGGGGCGGATTAGCCCGGTTCGCTGGGAGTCGGGGTGGGGATTGAACTGGAAAGACAAAACAATCATTTCATTAGTTGTGGGTGTCCCTAATGTTAAATAAGTTCAGCCACCTGTGACACCATATAGTGGACTGAGAAGATATTTCCATGAAATCTGAAGGGCTTTGTTTTGTTTTGTTTTTAGACAGGATTCCTCTGCAGCCCTGGCTTTCCTCGAACTCCCGAGTCTGGGGATTAAACGTGTGTGTCACCACCGCCTGGCTTCCGCCCTCCCCTCTCCTCCGCCCAACAATTAACTTCTTATCTGTTGCCCACAGAAATAGTCGTCCAGATTTTAGACAAAGTGTCCACAACACTCCAGACACCGTAAAGCAGACCTCCGTGGGCTGCCTTATAGCGCCCCCAGTATGACCACGAGCCCAGAGCAAAGTGGGCAAAGCATCCGCAGGGACACAATCCATGACTTTAGCTTGAAATCTGGAGTTTTAAATAGGTGCTTGCTAAGTACAAGCAAAGGTGACGGTTCTGTGTTAAGAATCCGAGCAGTCCAAGAGAAGGATGATTTCCCTTAAAGGGGCTGAAGCTTGTAGGGAGGAAGGAAGCCGGAAGCACTGGGGCCAGATCACTATGGATGGAGCAAGATTTAAGGAAATTTTCTGATTCTAAATTATTAAGAATATATCTAGGCAACTATTTTCTTTAAAAAAAGAAAATAAGATTTAATAAGTATATTTGTTTAGTGCAAGAGATTTAAGCAAAGATAACAGCATCAAAGGGTTAGGTGGGGGGAACCCTAACTCAACCATTTGAAAAAAAACACTGAAATGCAAAATGTTCCCAATCTTACTTATGTGATTTTTTGTTTTGTTTTTTGAGATAGGGTTACTCCGTGTAAGTTTAGTCTGTCCTGAAACCCGCTATGTAGAACAGGCTGACCTCGAACTCAAGAGATCTGCCTGCTTCTGCCTCCCAAGTGCTGGGATTAAAGCGGGCCCACCACTGCCTGGCCGGTTTTATTTCTTAATGACCCCTGACAGCATGTTTTATACATTGCAGTTGTTTTCCACCCCTGCCCTTTCCCCCTCCAAAGTCTGAGACCTGAATGGAATTTCTACTACAGGAGATTACATGGGTTTTTGAAAGATTCCTGGAATTGCTGATGCTGATGGAGAATGGATTGTGGGCAGCAAGGATAGAAAAAGCTCAGTAGGTGGTTCTTGAACAAATGAGAGAAAATAACCCCTAGAAAGTAAGTCCTCAGCACTGAGACAGAAGCTCCAGCAATTATTTAGATTAATTATATTCTTGGGACTTACTAGACCGAGGACTTAAGAGACGGTGGTAAGACTCTTAAGACTGCCCAACTTTCTGGTTTGGGCGAGTGGGAAGGTGGCAAAAATTATAAAGAATTTAGGAAAAGTTTGAGCTGGACTTAAATTTTCTCAGCTCACTTGGTGAAAATTGCAAATAAGATTTGGCTGGAATTGGGAAATACACACCCAGAGATCAATGGCTTTTGCAATGCTAATTGAAGATTTAAAAGAATGAAACAAAGATTGTGACATTAGAAAATTAGGAGGGCTGAAGAGATGGCTCAGTGGTTAAGAACACTGTCTGCTCTTCTAGAGGACCTGGGTTCAAGTCCCAGGGAGCACTACCAGGTGTAAGGATTCAGGCACTATGCTGGCCTGCCCGTCACCTGGCAGAATGCACTCAGGCACTGCTCTGGTCAGCCCAGTGTTCCGTGAATACTATCTGCATGCAGTGTCACCTGGCAGAATGCACTCAGGCACTGCTCTGGTCAGCCCAGTGTTCCGTGAGTACTATCTGCATGCAGCTGTAAAGGTCCACTTAACGTTCTTTGCTCTTTCTACTCCTGTTTTCCTCTTCTGTACTGTCTCTTTACCTCTTTTCTCTTCCTTTCACACCTCCCTCCTCCCTTCTAATAAAACTTCTCAAGCTCTGTCTGCCTGGCATGTTTGTTCCCTGCCTCGCATGCCATGGAATCCATCATGGCCCCTAACACAGGACCCCCCCCCCCCCAGCTTTATCCTAACATTGGTGCAAAAGATTAACACCAGGTAGACACTGCATGCAGGTAAAACACCCATACATACAAAATAATTTTTAAAACTCAGGTAAAGTTAAGAGATGCCCACAAGCTGGGTGGTGGTGCACATCTTTAACCCCAGCATTGGGGAGGTGGATCTCTGTGAGTTCGAGACCAGCCTGCTCTACAAGCGCTAGTTCCAGGACAGCCTCCAAAAAGCCACAGAGAAACCCTGTCTCGAAAAACCAATATATATAAAGAGAAGCCCACAAAAGCATTACAGAAGAGCACAAAGAAAGCAAACTATTGTGTCTTGGATGCCTAGATGTTTTTAAATTTTGTTGTCAGTATTGCCAGAAAGCTGAAACAAAGATCTATTAGGTTTAGTGAGGCAGGGGCCAGGGGCATTGGTGATTTCAGTGAGAATCACTGCATATATTAGGAAAGAAAACAATGGATTTAAGGAGCAAATAGGGAGACAAGGAGATGGATAAGTATGGGCCACTTGAGAAAACTGACTTTAGGACTCTGGTACTAGAGAAATTAGTCAGTTTTTTTTTTTTTTTTTTTTTTTTTTGATAATAGCATGGGGTATAGCTGATGAAAAAAAAAGACATTAAAAGAAAAAAAAAAAAACAAAAACAAAAAACCACCAACCATTAAATAACAGAATTCACAAAAGAGGCAGGAATGTCTAGTAAGGTTGCTTCCTGTAGAGGAAGATATAAATGGATACAGATGTATTTGTGTACATTTCACTGTTAATGTTTTTCCTGTAAAGCGACTAATGAGAGGTTAGAGGGATGACGCAATTGAAAATGGCCCGAGGGAATACAGCAATCACTAGCACTGCAGACAGGCTATGTGACAGTGGTGATTCTGAATTTACAACAGCAACATCTACCAGAACCACGGCTTCTGAATGCCATGTTGTGCTCACAGGACCAACATAAGGCAGCATCGTACATGAGCTTAAGTTACTCCTGTCTGTCAAAGTCCAGTCAAAGACCACCAGGCTCAAAGCCTGTTTGTGTTGGCAAAATTGGAAGGGTTTCCTTCACAAGGGGATAGAGTGCCATCTTTACTAAAAGTTCTTGAAGAAAGATTCCGAGGAAGTCCTGGGGGAAGGGAGACCAGTTTGGGGGAAGAGGCTGTTTCTGCAACAGTATAAAAAGCAGAATTTGAGTGCTGCCACGAAACAGGAGCAGTTCAGGAACTGGGTCTCTCTGGTAATGGATGAGCAGAAGCAGTTCTTGGTCAGTTTGCTGGAAACACAAGGCTAGTGTCACAACAGCACTTTAAACCACTTTAAACTCTAGCAGCCTCTTGGACATAAGCTCTACGGTTCCCCCAAGTATATGTTCTCTATCATTGTGACAAGCCCAGTCCACTGAGATACAGCATGTTCTTGCCTTCTAGCTAAGATAACCTGACTGCCTGGCTAAGATCAATATTTGTTTTGTTGTCACAACTCAAGACTGATATTGAGTGGCACCAGTGCCTATCTACTCCTATTTCTACAAGACATTCATATTTGTTCCTCGTCAAGACATGCATTCTACAAGACAATGCGACACAAAACCAACTCATTAGATTCAGAACCAAGAAAATGAATATAGCTGTAAGGCTTCTTCCTGTTTTGGTATGCCCAGGCTCAGAATCCAGTGAAAATGCTGTCAGAGGTCCAAGAGAAATGAAGCCATCTGCAAAATGCCAATGTTCTGGTCAACAACTCAGGTCTAGACCTAGCTTTAGTCTTCATGGTCACAAGGTGGCTGCAAGGATCACAGCCCCCAGCTGCTCAAGCTGTCGCCATTCTACTCTTACTAAGGCGTTTTTACTGTTAGTGCTAGGGATGGAACTTAAGGCCTTCTGCACGCTAAGCAGATGAACTAGCCCCACTAGACCCTGGGTAGTTTTTTTATGTAGAATCTACAATGCATGTAGATAATGTTGATAGTTACACAGAGTATAGTAACTGGTGACAATGAGGTGAGTGGTCAAATACCGGATGTTTACAGTGACCACTAGATGTCTAAAATATATGCAGCCCAGTTGTCTCTTGGTAATTTTGTCTTCAGGCCAGAAGAGGGCACCTGTATTCTTTACAGATGGTTGTGAGTCACCATATGGTTGCTGGGAATTTAACTCAGGACCTCTGGAAGAGCAATCAGTGCTCTTAACCTGAGCCATCTCTCCAGCCTCTCTTGGTATCTGTTCTAATATGCTGTTAACTATTAGGTTCTAGACTGCAGGCTGTGCTAGTATGACAAATTCCAAAATATCCAACTACACATGTACTCGTTCTTTATAACATGGACATGGACTCTAGAAACTAATGTATTAATTTCTCAGGTTCATTTATTTGTTATCAAATTCACTTATTCAATTGACATTGAGTATCTACTTTTTTTTTTCCAGACAAGGTTTCCTTTGTGTACTCTGTAGACCAGGCTGGCCTCGAACTCACAGATATTCGCCTGTCTCTGCCTCCCAAGTGCTGGGAATAAAGGCATGTGCCATCACCTCCTAGTTGAATATCTACATTCTTACAGCGATTTCTCTAACTTTTAAACCTTTTTTTCATGTAATCAAGCTTAACAACAAATTCTTTAAAATACCATTTCAAAAACTTAGGAGAACAAAACTAAGTTTTATTTTCAAATTCTAATTTTAATATGGACTGAACAAACAAGCAGAAAAGTGAGAAAACTAACTGTGTAAGCAGACACAGATGTACCAAATGTAAAACAATGAGTTATTAACACAACTATTTACATGCATATTTACAAGCAACCCTTTTATATTTATTTTTAGTTAGTTGGAAAAAGATTTGACATTAGGTAAAAACATTAAACAGGGCTGAGGTGGTACATTATAGTAAAAGTATTAGAAAAGTGATCCTCACGGTATATCAATTATAAAGCAGATGAAAACTGGAATGACAAATACCTAGTAAAATTGTCTAGTAAAAAGTCAAAGCAACCCATGCTATGAAATACAAATGAGAACACCATATAAAGAAAGCAGAGTAACGCTGTAGGATGGAGGGTGATGAAGTTAGTCAGGGGAAACAAAGCAAATGATTCTTGAATTGGAATAAATACACAATGAAGTCTTGGCTCCTTAGCTGGTGTTCTAAGCCCCACCCACCCCTCAATGAGTTTAAAAGCCCTTGATATCAAATAGCATCTACATATGTAAGTTGTTTATATTCTCCAAGACTTTGGTGCTAAAGATTTTCATGATTGTGATTAGTATTTGAAACTCAATTTACAGAGAAACAAATGTTAAACTAAAATTAAAAGCTGTAATAGTCATATCTGAAAAAGAATGCTACATTTTTGCAATAATATGTATTTCCACGCTAAGACTTTTTACCTCAAGAAAAAGAAGTTGAACGATAAGCATCTAATCAGCTAGCAAAATTTTCTTTCAACATTTCATTTATTTCAAAATCGATTTTATTGCAGCCAAAACAGTAGAATTAACTGTACATAATAAAACTATTATATATATATACACATTTTAAGTTACAGGGAATAAAGTTTATTTTGGCAGGTAGTGTTAAACAAAATTAAAGTTGCATACATTAGTAACATAACTCAACATCCTTAATTTGGTATAAGTCTGACAGTTTCTTGCTTTCCTGTGTTCTGCTAAATCACCATACCTAAACTTTAAAAAAACAGCCTCAAATTTAACTTTACTGTTTTCGCTTACGCTCTGATTCCAAACAAAACTTTTCATAAGCTTCTTCAATCTCTGGGTCCATCTCATCATCAATATCATCCAAGTATCTGCAAGAGAAGCCAAAAGTAACTCACAGGACTCTTCAATTCACTACTTTCAATTCACTGCTTTCAATGTGGAAAATGTCTGTAGATGTTGAGCTGCACTCTCCTAGATTGAATTCTGTATATCTTTACATATGTGCAATTAAAAATTAATAAAAGGCTTGACATATGTAAGTTCACACCTTAAATAGAACATGATTTCAGAAATGACATTTTTTTTTAAATTCCACTCAAAGTTTTATCCTTCTAGTAGTTATGCCAAACTAACATTAAAACTTATTTCTGCAAGGCTCTTCTCACAGTGACATAGATCTGAATGAAACCAGCCTGTATAACAACAGGAAGCTACTTCTGAGATTATGTAATCTAGATGGTGCTGTCCCCAGAGTTCTAGCAGTTTAAAATGACACAAACCACGGCAGCGCGGCGATGAGCTCTTGTATCACAACACTCAGAGGACAACTGATGGGAGATGCCATTATGTATATATGTTTCTCATACTGGTTAATAATAAAGCACTGTTGGCCAATAGGAAAGGAAGACAGGAGGGACTAGGAGACAAGGAGGAAATAGGAAGTAGGAAGGAGGAGCCAAGATGGAGAGTCGGGAGAAAGCAGTATGCCGCGGGCTCCCCGGTAAGAGAAATACATAGAAATGGGTTAATAATTAAGACAGAGCTAGCCGATAAGAAACTAGCACCTGACCAACAGCATTGTATCAAATACAGAGTCTCTGTGTATTATTTGGGGCTGGTGCGGCGGCAGGCGGAAAAACGGTACTCGTTACAGACAACTTTGTGAAGTCTATTTTCTACATCCACCTTTACATGAGGCTTCACGAATCATCAGGCTTGTAAGCAAGCACTTCCGCCAGCTGAGCCATCTTCCGGCCCCTCAAAGCCATTCTTTCATCTTCTTGTTCAGTTATACTCAAAACTTGGTCACAAAAGCTTCATGAAGTAATAAGGGGTGGGGTGGGGGATGGTTCAAAGTAAAGCAGTTGCTATGGAGCATAGAGACCTGAGTTTAGCTTCCCACTATGCATATAAAAAGCTGGCTGTGGTGGCTAGTGACTATAGTCCCGGATCTGAGGAGGCAGGGACAGGACATTTCTAGAGGTCAGCCAATCCGAGTGAAATCAGTTACCTCCAGGTTAAGCCAGAGACCTGGACTCAAAATCATGTGGACGGTTACTAAAGGAGACACCTCACATGCATGCACACAAGAACACAGATGCTTATCAGTAATGGAAAAGAGCACTTACGGGTCACCAGCCCCGGATAAATCTGTTCCATTTTCTTCATAATCTGGAAAAAAGTCCTCTCTTTCAAGTAACTCCTGATACTTCTCTTGGTAATCTATGACAAAAAAAGAGCAGATAATCTTATGAGATGAGCAGTTTTTGTCCCTCCAACCTCTCTAAGGACTTTAAGACCAATGTTTAAACAGAAAAAAAATTACATAATATGCTTTCATAAAATGTATATCTCTTTAGCTTGCTCTTGTTTCCCTGCATGCTCACAAAACTATACACACTATCCTTTTAAATGTAAATGCATTCCACAGTTGGTTACTGAGGAATGAACTCAGGTCTCCCATATACTGCGGCAAATACTCTACAGCTGAACTAATAACCCTGAGATGTCTTAATTTTTTGTTTGTTGAGAGAGGGTTTCTGTAGCTCTTGTAACTCCCTAGACCAGGTGGGTCCCAAACTCAGAGATACTCCAGCCTTCACCTTCCAAATGCTGGGGTTAAAGGAATGTGCCACCACACCGGGCTCTTTTTACAGGTAGGGGTGTGTGTGTGTTGTGTATGTGCCTGTGTTTTGAGACAGGGTCTCTTTTTGTGGCCCTGGCTGCTGTGGGATTCCCTATGCCGACCAGGTCAGCCTTGAACTTACGGAGATTCTCCTGCCTTTACCTCCAAGCACTGGGATCAAAGCTGTGGACCACCATGCCTGGCTTAAATTAGATTGCCTTAAACCAGGATCTTACTAAGTTGCCCAGGTCTGTTGTTGCCTCCTGACTCTACCTCCAGAGTAGCTAGGATGACAAACCCACACCACAGCAGGCCAATTTTCATTCTTATTTGGAAAGGTTATTCTATTTCTGGGTTAGGGCCCCAAGTTTTTCCAAGACTGTCTTTATAAAACTCTAACATTAGGGGTTAGTGCCATTCCAATTTTGACAAGTTAGAGAAAATTTAAGCATAAAAATTCCCTGCTCTAAGTATCTGATGTAAGATATTCTTTTAAGAGTATCAGTGCAGGACAAAAGGGAACTCCAGATCATGCAATATGCACTATAGCCTGGAGGCTCACAGAGGGTGCTGGCTTCAGTCATCAAGGGGCTTGGCATTGAAAAACATTCAAAAGCAAGGCCTTGAGTCTGTGTAGAAGAGGAAGATAGAACTCATGCTCTATACCCTCTCTCTCATCCTTCATAAACATCTAAGGGTCAACAAAAGGTTGCACCTGGAAAAGCAAATAAAACACCTCAGTGGCAAACAAAGGTTGATTATACTTTTAAGTATGGAATGAGTTCAGGCACTCTGGAGAAACCATTTACCCAGAATTTGTAACAACAGATTTCACCTTGAATTTCTACATTCTACCAAAAAAAGAAAAAAACTAAAACCATCTAACCATTGCCATTTCCAAGTTAGTGATATGCCTGTGGCTCCTGGCAAAAACAAATAACCTATTTTGGGTAGAGGTTCTTACAACCCAAGGGACAAGAGGTTTTTAATCAAGAAAAACAAAAGGTTAAAATTAGTTCCATATTCATACTGGAGCAGGTAATAGTACAAATGGTTTTAGAAAACACAAAGCAGGAAGACAGCAAAAAGGATAAACTGATTAATCATTATCAAAAGAACATCTGGGAAAAGGCCAACAAGAGTGAGTCCTTGCACAATTTTTACTTTTCTGTAATTCTGAAGTAATTACTAAGTGAAGGGTTAAGAAAGATAAAGTGAGCTTACAATAAAAATTTCTTGGGCTGCAGAGATGGCTCAGTGGTTAACAACACTGGTTGCTCTTCCAGAGGTCCTGAGTTTAATTCCTAGCACCCACATGGTGGCTCACAACCATCTATAATAGGATCAGATGCCCTTTTGTGGCATGTAGGTATACATGCAGAGCACCCATACATAAAATACAAATAAAATTTAAAATTAAAAATAAAAAAACTGACACCAAAATAATTTTCTTTTTTTAAGAGTAAGATTCATCTCCCCAGAAATAGTTAAGAATGGGTATTGCTATATTAAAACAAATACACCAACAAAGAATCCACATGAATGGATAGTACTCAGCATACCATAGGTAGCTTATTATAACTAAAAGAGAAGACTAAGTTAAAATCTTCTGCTGAGACAATTGGGTGAAAAAATATTTTATCTACTGTATTCTCTGTGAAAATTAGGTAGATAAAAGGCTTAGAAAAAAACAGCAAAGTGAATTTTTTTAGAAAAAAAAATCAACACAAATAAGACTGATAAACTAAAACTCAAAGCATGTATATGAAAAGACAGTCACATAGCACAAAGGGTTAAAACTCTTAACTGACCAAGATCATCTTTTTGTAGATTTTGTAAAGAACCACAAAGTAAGACAAATGACCCAGCAGAAACACAGGAAAAAGACAACAAAGGCAATTTTCAAAGAAAAAAAAAAAAAAAAAAAAAAAAAAAAAAAAACTACATAGAATTTCCTATAGTTGGGGTGACAGAAATTACATCTATTAAGTGCTATCAAGAATGAAAAACACAAGTCATCTAAGCTGTGGGTGGGAAAACTACATGGAAAGATCACTGCTGGGAAGCAGTCTAACAACACTGGCTCAGTGAAGCTGAAGATGCTCACCCTATAACTTAGTTCATCTTGCTCATCCTAAAGAGACTCTTGTGCCAGAACATTACAATGTTGTTATTCAGAGGAAAAGAGACTGGAAAAACCTGTTACAGCTGGCTTCAGTTTGTACTAACTCACTCAGTCTACTGCTCCACCGGTCACAATTGCTGCCATTTTTCTATAAATAGCCCTTTACTGGAAGGTATGAAGAGAGCTGGATTTTACCTGCTCTGAAAAAGGGTACTAATGCAATCTGCAATTCTTAGCAACTGCAGTAACAGTAACATGAGCTGCTGACTGCAGGCCACTAGATTCACCTTTGCCTTCTATCCTAAGCATCTGAAAATGTAAGACGGAAACAAACTCAAGTACAAAATAAAAATGGCTGCACTTAACTGAGGGAGGAAATCTCTGGTAACACGTAACAAGACACTAAATTACTTGGAATTTAAATACAACATATGACAAATTATAACCCTACAATTTTATACTATATAAAATCCTCCGGTAGGTAGTGGCACACGCCTTTAATACCAGCACTCACGAGGCAGAGGCAGGTGGATCTGAGTTTGAGGCCAGCCTGGTATCCAGAATGAGTTCCAAGACAGCCAGGACTACAAACAAACAACCCCCACCTCACCCCCCCCCCCAAAAAAAAGGAAAATAAAAAAGGAAAGCCATCATTTGTACTGTCAAATGTTTTCTATCATTTACTACTTAAAAGGGGGTGGGGGTGACTGAGACACCATACCTGGGTCAGCTGCAGTGAAAGGGACACCATCAGATGTATAAAATGTTGGTTCGTTCTAGGATGAATCAAAATGATAAAGTAGGTACTCATTTTTACGTACATTACAGTAATATGGCTGTAATCAATTGCCTGCAGTTAATATTGTACACAAATAAGCAACCCCTAACTTCCTAACAGACCCTCCAGTTTACTGGGAATGCATTTGGCTTTTAGGTTTACATTTGGGCATCTCACCCTCTGTAGTTCTGGGCCCTGCTGTCTAGTATTTGATCCATTCCTGGCTGAACTGTGATTTAATGCCGACTTAGCTTTTAGCTTTGTTTTACTATCCTGCCATTTTTAAGGCAGTTATAAGGTTGGAGTTGAGCATTCTTCTGTAGCTGCTTTACATTTGGTGACGTCAGAAGCTGTCCTGGTCTTTTTTACTTTACTACTACATACACAGAACATCTGAGATGTAGGGATTTGGTTATAATGCTGACTCAAGAGTGACATCACTCTTTCTTGACAATGGATGATCCTAATTTAGTCTCCTTTTCAATAGAGGGTCTCTCTGAATTTAGATGATCTACTGGCTCCTATGGCAATAAAAGTTTTAATTAGTACTGGATTATGAGAACAGCTTTATATAAATCAAGCAATTTCCCAAACTGAATTCACAATGTGGTGGTTTGAACGAGAGCAGCCCCACAGGCTCATATATTTACATACTTCATCTATAGAACTGTCTGGGAGGATTAGGAGGTGTGGCCTCGCTGGAGGAAGTGTGCCACTGGGGTAGATGTGCAGTTTCAAAAAGCTTTCATGTCATCCCCAGTGTTCTGACTTCTGTTTGTGCACTGAGATACGAGCTCCCAGCTGTTCCTTCCTATGTCTCTGCTCCACCCGTCATGTCAGACAAAACTTCTCCATAGCAGGCCCAATTACATGCTTTCTTTTGTAAGTTGTGTTGGTTATCACAGCTATAGAAAAGTAACTAAGACAAAGCACTAAGTGAAACTTAAAATATAAGCACAGCATACCATAAAGTAGTTAGGGTCATTTTCAGGGGTAGCTTCTCTATATGTTGAAGTTGCATGGACCCTACCCCAGTTACTTGATCGGAGTTCTACAAGCTTCAAGAGCATCTGTTTCACATCTCTACAGACAAAATTGGAAACAAATTAATATACATCCACTGCCCAAGGGCTGTCAGGCTCTAAGGATTTCCAGTGAGGCTCCATTTACTCAATTTAACACCCAATGCTTTAAATTTCTAGACATTTTCAATGGCATAATTCATGGTATCATTTTTACTTTTAAAAAACAAGCTTGATGAATTCCAGGACAGGCTCCAAAGCTACACACAAACTGTCTCAAAAAATAAAACAAAACCAAAACCCAACAAGCTTGAAACTTGGTTTAGTGGCACATGTCTGAGGCAGAAGACAGAGCTACAATGAGACCCTGTCTTGTAAACAACAACAACAACAACAAAACCAACAAAACAGAAAACTCGAAACCATTCCACTTAACTCTTACTATCTATATGGTCAACAATTATCCTGGTCTCTTACATTACTTATGGTACAGTTCACTACACAAACAACAGGTCCATGTTTAAAGTCTAAATCATTTTCTTTCTCAATAGACTCATCATAATCTTACCACAAAAAATTAAGCTTTTAACTTTAAGTATAGCTGACCAAAACTTAGTAGTGAGAAGCCATTGGCAAAATACTAGATTGATCCATAATCTTAATTACTTTGATGAAGTATACAGATTTAAAAACCTGAAAGAAAAATAAAAAAGGAAGCCTGATCTGAGATCTGCTGACGTCTTTTCCTACCTGCTGCAGTTTGCGTCCAGGACAACGTTTTCAATTCTCTGAATTACTTCTTCCATATCTGTTTTCCCCTTTTCCTTCCAAGTATCTTCTAAAACTGACCCTGTCAACTAAAAGCACAGATGTCAGTAAAATTAGGAATGCAATAGAGTAGACATTTTAAAAAGGTACTGGCAAAAGCTAGAACTTTTACTTTTCTCAAGACAAGGGTTTCTCTGTGTAAACAATCCTGACTGTCCTAGACTTCACTCTGTAGATCAGGCTGGCCTTGAACTCAGATATCTGCCTGCCTCTCAAGTGCTGGGAAAGGCGTGCACCACCACTGCCCAACTCTAGAACATTTTTTAAATAAGATGAACTAAATGGTTAGATATTTCCAGATTATTCCCTGCCTACTGTTTATATTCAGAAACTTCTACACCATCTCTGCTTTTTACTAATTAGAAAATAAAGCTACATGGTTTCATGCCCATAATTATGTTATAGTCCCTATATGACTAAAATTGGCTATTAAAATTTAATGAATGTTTCTTTTTAAAAATTAATCAATAGCAAGATGTGGTGGCACACGCCTTTCATCCCAGCACCTGAGAGGCAGAAGCAGGCAGATCTCTGAGGCCAGACTGGTCTACAGAGCTGGTTCCAAGACAGCCAGATCTACATTGTGACACCCTCTCAAAACACACACATAAATAAATTTGTGTGTGTATGTGTGTGTGTGTGTAAGCTCTGAACTCTGAATTAAAAAAAAAAAAATCTCTACAAAAAACATTAAAGGGATGGGAGAGCTAGCTCATCCCATAAAGGCATTAATTGTGCAAATGTGATGACTTTAGTTCAACCCCCTAAGAAAAACTGATATGGCAGTGCACACATTTAATCCCAGAGTTCCTACAGAGGGGTGGAAAGTAAAATCAGGAGAATCACCAAGAAGCTCACCAGCCAGATAACCTAAGTATGAAGGCCAGAAGCATCAGGAGACCCTGCCTCACTCAACAAGGTGGAAAACGAGCGCCAACTCCCAGAAGTCATGTACACGCACACGCGCTCACACACACAGAGACAATAAAATGTTTTAAAAAGCAGAAATTAAGGATGTGAACAGGCCATTCACAAAAACAAATGGCCAATGAAGGAATGCTTAAATTCACTAATGATCAAGTAACTTCAAATTATAGTAAGGAGCTTTTTATTTATCATGACAAAAGCAAACCTCAACTGATTCTACTTTTCCCTGGCAGATGTGGAGAAAGGTATACTCATTCATTACCAGGAAGAGTATACTCAGCAAACTTGGATATTATCTGTCAATATAAAATACTTATGTTCATTGACCTTCTGAAACTGTTCAAAAGTTTAATCTTCAAAAGTATCCAAGAGATAATGAAAGACTACTAGCAGTGCTACAGTAGCCAAATGGAAAATAGCCCACATGTTCATTAAAATAATAGATGAACACTATATTTGAATACAATAGGATAGTAAGAAGTTACTCAGTACAGAGCTAATTTCTCTCTGAAATGATTAAGATCTGGGAGCCAAAATAAAAAAAAATCTAAAATGGACTAAGAACTTGTAAGGGCACACAAGCATAGAAAGAAAAGGGAATTTACAAATGGATTAGGATAAAAGAACCAGAGTTCAATTCCCAGAATCCACATGGTACAAAGAAAAACCCTCAAGCTGTTTTAAATACATGTGTGTACATACATACATGGCATAAAAATTAAAAAATTATAATTAATAATTTAATTTTTTTTAAAAAGAAAAACACCAACCTTTAGCAATTTTACTGCACAAATTAAGTTGTCATCCATAGGATTGGAGAACAGAGCATTCAGCAGTTCCCGAAGGCCAACCTGAAGAATGTCTGCTCTTGTAACCTGCCCATTTGTTCCTTTGATCTTTAGGAGAAAAAAAAAAAAAAAAAAAAGTAAGACAACTAAAAGCTACAATACTCAAATGTGATAGATATATATAGCCTATGAAGAAGTTGCAAAACTATCTCAGTTAAATATAAAAACCACAGGAACACACACTGTGGTAACTTCAAATTAATTACAATTTTCTCTATATAAATAAGACCTTTAATAAAACTATGTAGATTACAGGTAAAATTTAATTCTTATTCATCCAACATAAAACAGAAATCTAAGTCCACTTCAATACTGCGGCTTCACTCAACACGCTAACTTCAGCCACCACTAAACATGCTCTAACTTCAGCCGTCAGGTTCTGTTTTGTTTTGCTATAAGTATAGGGTGGCTGAATGGTGGTGGCAGCAGCAGTCAACGGACACCTTTAATCCTAGCACTGGTGAGGCAGAAGCCAGCCCAGTCTACAGAGAAAGTTCCAGAACAGCCAAGGCTAGCTACACAGAGAAACCCTGTCTCAAAAATAAAACAAAGCAAAACAAAAGACTGAAAAAGGAATGCACTAATACTTAAATAATTAAAAAAAAAAAAGTCACCCTCTTATGGTTAAAATAATCCGGCACTGAAGTGGGATGAGGTGGCTCAGGGTTATAATCCTAGCACAGGGGAGAATAAGGCAGGAGGAACGTTACAAGTGTGATGCCAGCCTGGTTGACAGAGTTAGCTTCCTGAGAGCATAAGGGCTTTTAAAAGCTTAGTGACAATTTTGTAACATCCTGCTGATGAGCAGAACCAATGCTATCAATGTTCCATCCAAATATAATTAGGTAAGAAGAGATTCGCTTTCTTTCCTATTCCCCTTCACTGACAGGGTCATACTATGTATGCAACCTGAGCTGGCCTCCCAAGTGCTGGGATTGCAGGCACTATCACCTGGTAGAGTTCATTGCACTAATCCTCCATTTTATTTTTGATGTTGTAAAAGTATAATGTAAACAAAAGTTCCTCCCTGGAAGGTTTTCACATGTTCAAGGCTTTTGTACTAATAAAACTGTTCTTACCTCCAGGTTAAGATATAGTTCTCCCAGAAACAGAACAAAGGCATGAAATCGTTTTCGAGTCACTTCATCTCCTTTTGCAGCTTGGTCTTTAACCTCATATTCTGTCCGGCACCTAATAAAGACGTATCTTTTACCATCTTACACTGCTTTGTCTTTTCAACAGTAAAATGAGATGACATGGTCACTTGTCAGTCTAGTTACCTACCATCAGCAATAAAGGCAAGCACAATGCCTGTCTTAACCTCTTCAAAGAATGCAGTTTTAAGATACTGACAGGAATAAGTAGAATAAAACTATTAGATCAAATTGTAATACTAACAATAGATTTCACAAAGTTCAGAACATTCTAGCACTGAAAACAGAAAAATGACAGCATATGTTATAGGTATTTTTGCTAAGGAAACACTTTTATCCATCTCTAAAATGTTTGCGCTCTCTCTCTCTGAGAATATATGTGTTTATCCAGTTACACTGAAGGAGTAGAGGGAGAAAAAGCCTTCAGTCTTTTGAGATTGACTCTGGGGCCTTGTGTGCATGAGGCAAAGCAACAATGAGCTACATAACCCAGTCAGTCCCCTTTGGCATTTTTCTAGATGGGTTCTGCTGAGTTGAAGGCTGGCTTGAACTTACTATGTCACTTAGCCAAGCCTTCCTGCTCTGGCCTCCCAAGGTCTGGATTACATTTTGTACCAGCACACCAACAAAATTCTTTACTCTTATATTTCCCAGTATATATTATCAGAAATTATATCTAGGGTAAAAATAAACAGAGCCTCACCAGTTGAAACCAAAGTCTCTATTTTCAATGGAGACCAGAGGTGTCAAATAACTGACGTTTTTCTTATTTATTTTTCCCTAACATGGAGAATGAACAGAAAACTTGAAGTTTATACTCACAGTTCCAAGGCATCTAAACTAACCCTAACTGTCTACCACGGAACCTAGAGGGGAATTATGGTTAGCCACTATTACTATAATGGATGCTTTTTAAAAGGTTTGCATTTTCTTTTTTGAGAGAGAGAGAGAGAGAGAGAGAGAGAGAGAGAGAGAGAGGGAGAGAGAGAGAGATCGCTCAGCAGTTAAGAGCTTTTGGAGACTGAATGGTTTCCATATAGCCAGCTTGTAACAGTTTTCTTTAAATGAAGAAATCCTTTCTTGCCCAAACATTTACCGGTCGGTGTGAAATGACCACAGACTTGTATACACGCAGCCCAATTCTAATTATCACACACTATACCCAATGAGCACTAGCTTTTGAGTCAAACAGCCAAGATACCCTACCTCCTCAAGCATATGAAAGGAATTCTCATCAGAAGATACGTATGGAAAGGGCACTGGTTAAGATTATAAAAGGGCAAATTAATGGCAACTCTGCTATCCAAACATTCCTACTTTCTTTCTGCTATAATTTTGTAGTTAAGTTTCAATAAAACAGACTTTTTCTTTTCTATATTTCTAAGGCCATACGATATGACAGAAAGTATGCGCCCAAGTTAATCCTTATCCCATACATGAATAATTATCCAGGTGAAAGACCCTAAATCCTCTAAAGCTAACTATTTTCAGTTATAGAAAGAACCTGTATTTATTTCACAAAGGTAAAAACAAAGACCAGATAACCACCCTCATGACACTACAACTTCATTTTGTCTTTTTTCCAAGTACTTTTAAGGGTAGAATTGCACTTTGTTTCCCACTCATATTATCGATAGTCAAAGAAAGATTAAACAGTAAGAAGTTTAGTATGGTGGCCTTTCTGGCATCATACCCTGCCTGTAATCCACTTTCTTTGTTCGGGCATTACAGTGCCCACTAGACCTTTTCTTATTCATTCTCAGAGATCTCTTTTACTAATGCATAAAAGAGCGTGGCTATGTATAAAATTTCTAATTTTTACTTCAAATAAAATTGACTTCCCCCAAATTTTCCAAGTTTATGGCCTATGGGTACAATGTCTTGCTCAAAATAGCTTAGACAACCCAAGATATGCTTTTTAAATACATTCCTATTTGTCTCTCTTCAGTCGGATGTGCTTGGTATTTAATCTGGTATAGGCTAGAAACCCATCTCTCCTTTTAGATTTTCTCTGGTAATCCACTAGCTGCTAGCACAATTAATTCATCTTGTACATGTGCATTTGAAGTACCACCTTTATCAATGGCTTAACTTTTTAAATTTTTTGAAATGAAAATATAACTACATTAGTCATTTCATTCCTTCTCTCCCCAATACATGGTCTCTAGCCTCCTTAATTTTGAATTGTTGTTGTTGGTTGGTGTGTGTTGGTATGTGTGTGTGTACTCTGATCAGTCCCTTTGATGTTACTTGAATACATATGATTTCAGGGCTGACCACGTGGTATTGCTGGATAGTTTTATGGCAACTTAACATAAGCTAGAATTATCTGAAAGGAGGGAACCTTAATTGAGAAAATGCACCTACAAGATCTAGCTGTAGGGCATTTTGAACTAGTGATTGATGCAGAAAGGCCCAGCCCATAGTGGGTGGTGGCATCCCTGAGCTGGTGGGTCTAGATTCTACAAGAAACCAGGCTGGGCAAGCCATGGGAGCAAGGCAGTAAGCATGCCTCCAGGGCAGCTCCTGTCTCCAGGGTCCTGCCCTACTTGAGTTCCTGTCCAGACTTCCTTTGATGCTCAACAGTGATATAGAAGCATAAGCCAAATACACCCTTCTCCTCTCCAAGCTACTTCGGTCATGGTGTTTCATCACAGGACACTAGAGACTACTTTCCTCAATCTCTCCATCCTAGCTGCCTACAGTCCTTTGTCTAGGGTTGGGAGCCTGTGAGGTTTCTTCTTCTGGGTTAGCTGGGTTCTGTGTTTAGAATTCTTACTCAGAATTATCTTGTAACCACTAATTTTTTGGTTTGTGTGTCTGAGCACATACATGCAGGCATGTACAGTAGAAACTGAACTCAAGAGGTTTGTACTCTAGTCCCAAAATACATCAAAGAATTAGTGGACAAGTGATAATAAATTATTAAACATGAAAATAATCTTATTGTTAAAGGCCCCTCAAATGATGATTAAAAAAAAATAGTTTAATTTTTTGAGGAAGGAAGGATCTCCCTCCGTAGCCCAGGCTGGAGTGGAATTTAGTATTATCCCAGCCATGAACTTGAAGCAATCCTGTTTCAGGAGTGAGCTACCACACTCTAAGAAAATTAAAGTTTTTCCTAATAGTTCATGAGTCAATGCCAACTATTAAATATGTAATAAATACCAACAATATTTGTGTAATCTAAGCACTAATTCTACACAGTACAAAGGTGTACAGCAAAGATTTCACAAGAGCAGAGAATTAGATAATTAAAATTTTAAAGCTCTTAAAATAGCTATTTATAGCAATCAGAAGGACAAGAACAAGTGACAGATGGAACATAATGAAGAGTCCACATTTAAAGTTCAAGTTTAAGAATGTAGTGTGATGCAGGTGGTAGTTCAAATCAATCAAGGAAAGGCATTCTAAATCCAAATGCAAAGGCAAAGGCTATTATAGGAAAAACTGATCTATTTCACAATAAGGTTTAAGGAAATCATCCTGGTCTGCCTATACTCCCCTGCAACTCTCTATTATCAAAAAGGCTTTAGAAAACATCAATGGTCAACTTGTATTATCTGTAATTTTATATTCACACTGACCTTTTAAGTAGCAATTGGCGGAAGTTGCCACTCTGTGGGCTAATTGTCAGATGATGGGACAGGTAATTACACAGGCGAGCTCCCATGTAAGAGAAATTTGGAATAGACGTGGCCTTTTAAAAAGAAAAGTTTTGTATGACACAAATACATTATTATCAATGCAAACACTTAGCAATATTTAGCAATATTTTATGGAGGAAAACCATTTTGGCTACCAAAATTAACTATATAGTTAATGTTACAAGGTCTTTGTTAGGCATAAGAAAATGAATCCTCCCACCTATCCTTACACTAACAACCACAATACAAAGAAAACTGTGACTTCTCCGATTCCTCATTTACCCGAGGTTACCAGAAACGATTAGAAAATGTCTCTTGATGTTAACCCATTTTTGCAGGAAATACAGATGTGTACCATAGCTTCTTGGTAACAATTATGAATGACGACAATAGCTGGCAAACTATTATCAATGTTGCTTCTCAGGGTAAGACAACACACACTTTGGGATCTCGCAGTCTACTACAAGATACCCATGTACTCTGCTTTGTGACCTTGACTACTGAAACATCTCTGGCTTCAGTTTGACACACAAGGGTGAAAACAGTGCCTGGTATGAAGATCCCAAAGCAACAACTTAAAAATAAAAAATTAAAACGTAAAAATACAGTAAAGAAATACTACATCTTCAAGAGCATTTAACATAGTAAAACAGCACTTAAGAAATCTGACTGCAACAGCAAATTTTAGAGAACAGCAGAGGACAGTTTACCACCTCATGGTAGACAGGAAAACACACCGAGGGGTTAAAAAGCCTAATTAAGGTCACAGATCACCAAACCACCACAGATTCTACCCGCTTCTGGATCAATTTACTTCAAAAGATGAGTTAACTTCTCTGTTCAGGTGTGTATAAAGTGGACAGAGGAGTGACACTTTCAACCACCTGGCTACAGTAACCACTTAGGGAATCAGCATTATCAGAAACTTAGCAAATGCTTCATAATTAGGCTTTTTTATTTCTAGGTTTTTTTTTTGCTCACATTTGATTCATTTTGAAAAGAAAAAACATTGATTTCTCCTTATAACATATATGCTTTTAAAAAAAAAAAAAACCCAAACTTCTGCTTTTCCCATCACTGCTAAAGGATTTTAGCTTCTGTAGCTGGGAGTTTTCAATTTAAACACAATTTTCTATTTGTTTCCCCATATTGAAAAATGAGATTTTAGCTACTACTTGCTTTACCTAGTCTTATCTCCCATTCTCTCCACCTACAATATAATTTTTTTTTCTTTTTTGAGACAGGGTATATTCTCCTTTTATTGAACTTTCCATGAGAATGCCCCACACCCAAGGTGGAGAATGATAGTAGTTTATGGGAATGCAAAACTTAGCATCTCAAGTGTAAACTAGATATCTAGTCAGCAATGCCAGTCAAGAAGACTCGGTCCTTTTTAAGACTGTCTACCTTTTCTCTTTGGTCTTATGTGGCAGAATTAAGTTATATACTCGATGATTAAGACAACCTTACTAATCTTGATACCTAAGGATGACATACCTCTTAGAAGCTAGAGTAATGCTCGTGGGTCCTATCTTTGCAATGTATGCTCTTCTGTACATGTTAGTAACTCTTTTGGGTATGTAAAAAAAGGAACCTTCTCAAACTTAATATTGTCCCGAAGACAATTTTTTAAAAATTAATTTTTTTTGGGGGGGGGGAGAAGACAGCATGTCTAATACAGTTTGCACTCCTATAATGGTATTAACAGCCACTGACCAATATGTGACAACGAACATTGAATGTTATATGACAGAAATATCAACTGGTATTTTAAGTCCTTAAAAGTAAGGACTTAAGATAACAATCTTTAAGCCCTAAGAGTAGGAATGGTCAAATCGTACAGCCTAGAGGGCTGAAGCAGAATTAGTTCAAGATCAGTTTGGGCTAGATAGCGAGTTCCAGGCCAGCCTGAAATATAAAGTGAAACCTTCTCAAAAGCATATGAACAAATAAATACAACAAATGTTGGAACTTAATAGTAGACTATTTTGCAGCCTGACTTATTTGTGTCTCTCTATCTCAGTGCTAGGGACTAAACTCAGGACCCTGCACTCACCTGGCCAATACTCTGCCACTGAACTCAATCCTCAACACCACTTTGGCTTTTAAAGAGAATTCATCTGTGAGGAAAGAAATTTCTCACTTTTTTCTCACCGTCTCCAATAACCCTACAGAATTAAAAGAGGAAAAAAAAAACCCACAACTGTTTTGTGAATATTAGTTTTAGACACAACAAAATGTGTGATTCTTGTGTAGATTTCCTTGTCAGAGCCTAAACCCCCTTCTGTACTTCTGTTTGTGTGTACAGAGCCCTGGCCATGTGGGTCAACTGACAGTGTAGCCTGGCTCTAGCCTTGGATCTCTACAGGATTTTTATCCAAGACATACTTCAGAATCTCCTATTAACCACAAAGCATCAACAGATGTGACTGACAGGAGCATCATCATCTATGGGTTCCAGGAAAACTAACAGGTAACCTCCTACTATAAGCCTATACCTACCTGCTGGTAGATGAGTTCCACAAGTTCTTGCAAAGCATCATCTGTTGTGACCCATCCATTCAGGGTTTCTGCAAACTGTTCAATTTCTGTTTCAAAACTGCCAGGCTGCTCTGTGAGATGATTCAGAAAATCCTGAACATATTCTGATAGAGTGGGATAATCCTCACAACCATCCTCATAGGATTCCTACAGTTCAAATGGAAAACAAAAACAAAACAGAATAAAACAATTCAATTCATATAACTAGCAAAACAAGCATGCAGTGTCTTAAGTTGGGGTGTTTCTAGCAATGATTTTTGTTTAGGGATCTCATATAACAAAATATAAGTACACTCAAATGTAGTACACTTCTTGCCTGACTGATGTGTTTTACAGAATGAGCGTCATTAAGACAAAGAATTGTCTTTTTAATCCTAGCAGACACATGGCAAAAAAAATAAAGTTTAAAGTAATTTCACTATAATAAACAATATAAAAAGAATCTAGTTACAGATGAAATCAGACCTAATTACTAATTTTTGCATTAAAGGGGGCTGGAGCAATGGCTCAGCAGTCAAGAACACTGGTTGCTCTTCCGGAGGACCTGAGTTCAATTCCTAGTACCCTCATGGCAGCTCATACATGTCTAACTCCAGTTCCAGGGCTTGACACCTCACACAGAGATACATGCCAGCAAAACACCAGTGAAGATAAAACAAAACAACAACAAAAAACCCCAACAACTGTAGGGAAAGGATAGCCCAAGCATATAGAAGCCAGAATTCCCAGCCCAGGAACATTCAATGTACTTTACTCTGCTATTTATCCCTGTATATCCTTGTAGATGTTTGAAAACATCTGTATTGAAGAGAAAGAAAGGAAGGAAGGAAAAGCCAATCTGGATAGTAACAATAGTGTTAAGATTCTTCTTGCTCTCATTACAAGGATACTACCCAAAGCATGCTAAAGTTTATCTGTTATGTTCAAATACATACAACCGCCTGATGAGATTTACTCTTGTTCTCTAAATAAACTCAAATTAGAAATCATATGAAAAACTAATGCGCAAAGTAGAAAAGCAGTTTATGAAGGGCTTTAAGTTTTAGAGTCAATGAATAAAAAAGATCCACCACATAAGGACAGGTTTCCTGTGATATAGACATTCTTTCTGGAAGACTCTTGCATCCTTTCAGGGCACACGCCAGTAACCCCAGCACTGAACACGTCAGCAGTTCATGCTGAGTGCCTACTCAGTGCCAAACTGTGCAGGTGCCAAGAGTACTTCCACAAATAAAGCAGACAAAGCTCTCTTCTCATAATCCCACGGTGCAAGACACATTCAGATACTGAAACAACTATGGAAAGAAAGGCCAGACAGGCTTGAGGGTTAATATCTGGGGGCTGGGTGAACTAATGCTTAGTGGCTAAGACACTTGTTGCTCTTGCAGAGGATGTGGGTTTGGTTCCCACCACTCACATGGTGGCTCACAACCACCTGTTAAATCCTGTTCTATGGGGTCCAATGCCTTCTTCTGACCTGTGCAGCCACCAGGCATGCACATGGTCCACACAAATTACTTGTGGGCAAAACACTCATACACACAAAACAAATTAAAAAAAAAAATTTAAAGTAGGAGTTAACATCTGAATGACAGAAAATGCAAAACAAAAATCATTCCTTCCCAACCCCTCAAAAATCCAAGGGAAGATATCCTATGCCCTAGGCAGATGCAGCATGTTGGTTGTAAAGAGGGAGGGACTTGACCTAATACCTTTTAGGAAAAAAGTCAATAGCTAAAACAGAAAACTGAGGATGGGATGGTGGCTGTTAAGAGTCAGGGGTGGGGACACACTAAGGAGGCTAATTCTAAATGCAGTGCTGGGGACAAGGAGCATTTATATAAGAAAGGACTGCACACAACTTGAATAACATATGGTCACAAAGCTAATGGGCTTTTATACAACCATTTAAGAAAACAAGACCCCATATATAGATATAGAATTCATGATAGGCTATATATATACATATGCATATGCTGGGAATTCTGGCTTCTATATGCTTGGGCTGTCCTTTCCCTACAGTTGTTTGGGGTTTTTTGTTGTTTTGATATATATATATATATTCCATCCTTCCAATAATAGTCCTAAGATAATTCGTTAAATAAAAAAGCATACATAACCCCTCCCTTTTTTTCTTTGTATAAAGAAAGGGACTTAGTACAAACCTAACATTTCTGCAAAGCTAAATGATTTACAACACATCTGGAATGAAAAAAAATGTTCTTATTACAAACACTTCCACTTTATTAGAAAGTTGTGAAAGCAGTTAAGCATTAAAAACATATGCAAATACATTAACTACTTATGTGTGTGAATTTCAGAATTAAAAAGGTTTTGGTATGCATGGTTAATTTTATAGATTTAAAAGAATCCTAACTTATTAATATAATGACAAGGAGAATTCTGAAGGCTTCAGGTGAAGCCACAGATTTCCTACCAAATGTCATTCACTATGACAAAAACATTGTTTAGAATGTCCAATGTCAGTTTTATATGAAGTCAATAGAATCTGGTAAGTAAAAGCGGAGCTGCTCTGGGGAGCAGGAGAGACTCAGCTGTTAAGAGTGATGGCTGCTTTCTGGAGGATCCAGGTTCAATTCCCAGACCCACATGGCAGTTCACAACTTCCTGTAACTCCTGTTCCAGGGATCTGATACCCTCACTAGTCATACACATAGGCAAAACACCAATGCCCATAAAAAAAAAAAAAAAAAAAAAAAAAAAGGCCGAACTGCTCCAAACACAGAACAGAGGAGAGCCCTTAGGTCCACCATCTTCTCGATGTTCTGAACAGAGGCAGCGAGTACATCATGCTTGAGTCAAAGTCTGCATCATGTCCCTAGCATCAGATTTTTTCGAAGAATTCATCCGTCTTCAAATGAAAAATATTTTCTCAAGCTTTGTAAAGACAAATCTCTATAGCAAGACATTATGGGGGACCACTAATTTACAAATACACTTTCATGAAGGTATTTACTATGGGCTATTAGGGGAACCTAATCCCAGTCAGCGGGGAGAAGAACCTGACCAGACACTCAATTGTGTGGAAGGATTAAGACTACTTAGGTTAGCTGGATTGAACCGTGAAAAGATGGAGAAGTTGAGTCAACACACTAAGTTCCTGCCATAAACTTGTTAAAAAAAAAAAAAAATCTAGAAAAGATAGTTGTTTTGCATTTGAGTTTAAATGTGAGGAGACACAAAGTCCATCGTTCACAAAAGGGGTAACAAAATGGAAAAACACAGAGCCCTAGGGACTATGACCTCAGGGGAAGGATGATGATGGGGTAACATGAACTCAGAAACCAAAGGAGAGCTAACTAAGTGAGGAAAACTGATGCTCAGTGTCAAATTCATAGGTTAAAATCAGAAACAATGATGGTTGCACAATCTAAACACAAAGATAGTTTAATAAAATTAGTAATATTAAATATGTAGTTCTAATAAAAGATCTTTAAAGACTACAAAAGGTAACTTTGACATCTACCACAGGACATAGCATACTGGAACTTTGCTTGTGTATTTTCTTCTCTTTTTTTATTTATTTTACATTCTAACCCGTTTCCCCCTCCCTCCCCTCATCTCAACCCCCATGGGGAGGATTCTATCCCATCATCACTTTGAGGCAGGGCCAAGCCCCCTCCCCCTCGTTTTGTAGGCTGCATAAAGTTATCTCTCCCTAGGAAAGGGGCTCCAAAAAGCCAGTTCCTTCATTAGGATCAGCTCTTGGTCCCAGGGCACACTGGAAGTGAACACATTTTTATACTGTGTTGAGGACCTAGGAGGCAGTTTAAGATTACATATTTAAACTTCAGAGTATCTAGGGGGAACCAAACATTAAGTAGTAGCAATGATGATAAATTTTTACTACTGGAAACGAGAGGAAAAAGGCAGTAGTAACTTGAAGGTGCTTTTAGGGACAAAAGCATTCTTGGTGGTGACACACAAACATTTTTACCTCTCAAGAAACACTTTATGAGCTCCTAAATAGAATTTCTCTGTACTGGTAAGTAAACTGTGATTAAATATAATAGCCATATTAGCTTAAGAAGCAACCGGGACAGATGGGTACTATAAATTGCTAAGACGGCATAAAAAGAGGAAAATCTAGCAGCTGGGCTACACGGAGGACTGAAGACAAAGACCGAAAGGAACTAAGGAGGC
The DNA here is from genome assembly GCF_943737965.1 of Phodopus roborovskii. Taxonomy (NCBI): domain Eukaryota; kingdom Metazoa; phylum Chordata; class Mammalia; order Rodentia; family Cricetidae; genus Phodopus; species Phodopus roborovskii. The sequence continues at coordinate 6,150,536 of NW_026126415.1, read as the reverse complement.
ACAGTGAGAAACTACCACAGGTAGAGGTAGGTTTCTGTGTGTGCATATGTCTGTGGGTGAACCTGTGCACGAAAGCCAAAGGACAACTTTTGGGAATTGGTTCTCTCCATCATGTGGGTCCCAGGAACTGAACTTAGATCATCTGCTTAGCAACAAGTACTTTTACCTTCCTGGGCCATCTCACTGACCCAATTATGTATAAAAGATCAGACTCGAGATTTCTGGAAACAGGAGGAAGACTACTAGAAAGAGCTCCATAGAGACAGTTTTCTCCACTTTATACACCATGACTAGTGCCTGACCCACGGTAGCATTGAACTATTTGTGCAGTGAATGAATCTAGCTAAGTTTAGATCATGGTTATTATCAGGAAGAGTTTCCCTCGTAAAGAGCTTATCTGAAGAGTTGGAAGAGTTGGGACAAATGAGGACTCTTCTGTCATGAACTAAATGGACTGAAAAACATTTTCTTGGACTACAAGTAAACAGTGTATTTGAGTAAGATTGAGAAAATATTAGGATAAGGTAGCAAGCCCAAGTATCCATGAAATCCAGGAGAATTACCACAAAGGAAGCCATCCAGGAACTATTAATTATGTTGTCATTATGCTTCAACCAATTTTTGCTTTTAGAAGTAAGAAAAAGCCACAATGGCTTTTTCTTAAGATCTGAACAGAAACCAGTAAATATAAAATTTTCAATATCCTACTTAAGTGTTGGCAACTAGCTAAAACAATTTCTGAAATATCAAGGGCCAAAGAAGCTTCTAGTTCATCATTTGTTTTGGTACACTGAACAGAGAAGTTGATGTACTAACAGATAACAGAATTCCTACAAGACAAGACTGATTCTAAGTAAGTGGTGGTGGTGAAGTAGAGAGATGGCTCAGTGGTTAAGAGCATGTACTACTGGGTTGGAGGGATGGCTCAGCAGTTAAGATATTGCCTACTCTTCCAGAGGACCCAGGTTCAATTCCCAACATCCACATGAAGGGTCACAGCTGCCTGTAACTCCAGTCCCAGAGGACCCAATAACTTCACACAGCCATTCAAGCAGGCCAAACACCAATGCACATTAACAAAAACAAATCATTCAAAAAATAAAGGGGAAAAAAAAAGAGCATGTACCAATTCTACCATGTACATGTTTTTTTTTCCTTGCATCCACATGAGCCACTTACAATCATCTTGTGAATCTAGTTTCAAAGAGATCTGGCTTCTGTCCTGCTCAGACAAACACACTCACTTGTGCACACCCACAGACAGACACATGCACTCATAATTAAAGGATCGTTTGAACTGTATTCAGGACTTTGGGAGAAAAAAAAAAAAAAAACCTATTTCTCCCATCATAAAGTAGTCCATGTCAACAGGAAGGAAAATAAGACAAATGGGTAACTGATTTTGGCTGCTAAAAAGTAAACATTCTTTTAATTTTTCCTTTCACAATTTGTTTTTATGTATATTGGTGTTTTTGCCTGTATGTATGTCTATGTGAACGTACCATATCCTCTTTAACTGGAGTTATAGTTGTAAGCTTCCATGTGGGTGCTGGGAACTGGACTCTCTCCTTTAGAAGAGCAGCCAGGGCTCTTAACCCCTATGCCATCACCAAAGTAAACATTCTTAAGAGCTGAATTATTCAACAACTCTTAGTTCTTTAATGGTTCCTGCCCTCTCTGAACCAAATACAACTTAATGGCTCTTTTCACACAATCAACTGTTCTCCCTGCCATATTCATACCCTCTCCTGTCTAGTCCCAGAGCATCTTTTCTAAAAGATGCATGGAGTTTCTATTTCCACAAATTGCACATTCTCCACATGTCAAACAGAAGAGAACCAAATACAGACTACAAAAGGCATGCAATCATTAATTCGAAGAAAATCAGAAACTGAAACTGTAACTAGCTATATAGCATACCTATCAGAATGCCTAAACAGAAAATACCATATGCTGAGTAGGCATAACAAACTCTGAATGAAGAATGTACAGTGGAATGGTCTCATTAGAGAAGACAGCTATTTCTGCTAAGGTCAGCTACCAAAATTCTACTTTTATATACCAAGCAGAAATAAAGGTGCCTAACCCTGAACAGAGACAACGATCTTATTCACAATAGCCCCTAAGTAAAAGCTAACCATTGATCGATGGACAAATGGAACCCTGATACAGTCAAGGGCTGTGAATAAGTACCTCAAATTATATGTTACAATATAAATATAGATGTAGTTAGAGCAGCAATCTAGCCTTCATTTATGTAAGCTCTGAAAAACGACTCTCTAATATGCCGGCACAAGAGAGGCTGTGAGGCAAGAGACTATCAAGTTCAAGGACAATTAGGAACACACTTCAGAACTACCAAAAAAAAAAAAAACAAAAAAAAAACACAAAAAACCCAAAACAGAGCCCCAGTGGCCACACCTGGGCACAACCAATCATTCTAAGGGATAAACGGGGCTTACAGACCCTTTGCTCTTTGGCTGCGATGCTAGCTGTCTGAGTGTTAACAGTGAGCTGAGCTCACACTGTGTTATCATTCAATAGACTAAGTGTGAGGCCTCACACTAAGGTAGACCAGTCATCCTTTAAATTCACCACTATTATTCCTTCCCCTTCTCTAAAGTTAATCTCTGTTATTCACTGACTCATTTGGGTTTAACAGATACAGCAAATTTCTTCCTATATATTCCAAGCACTGTGCTTCCTGATACTAAGAAAACAAAACTTGCTACATTATTGACAAAGATAAAAAAGCATGAGAAGTTATTTGATGCATGCTTACGTAAACACTTTACTAAAATTGCTTACATATGACGACGCATGGTAAAGTATGACTGTTAATTCCAGGTTTGGGGGGCTGAGGCAGGAGGACTGCCTTGCTTGCCTCAAAAAAGAAAAAAAAAAAAACAGCCAAAACTTTCACAATAGTTCTGCATACAACATGTAACCGGAACCAGATTATCATTTTAACATAATGGATGAATTCCTTTAGAAATAGAGCCCAGATGTGCATTTCTCAACATTCATGGAACTACCTAAGAATATATTCTGCAATCTGATAAAATCGAATTAAAGGAAGCTTTCCTGGTCACTCACTATACAGGCTGGTCCATAACGTTATAAGTAGATTTTAGTTTCACAAATCGAAGATACCCTTGACATTTTTCCTAAGTACTGGGAACACAACAGTGAATCAAGCAGATAAGAATTCTTCGTCTCACAGGCTTACACTCAACACCTTGAATACAACTACAAATTATATTCCGGAAATCATGACTTCAATGAATTTCTGTGTGCAGTACAGAAAGCAGCCAGCACACTCTAGTGAAAGACTAACCACATTATTCCTAATACTATTAACACAGAGTTGTAGGAGAAAAAAAAAAAATGTACTCACGGTATAATTAGAATAACCTGATGGGTAAAATTCGGGGGCGTTCGCAGACAGCTTAGACATTAGCACAGGAGCCACAACCACCTGGGGTTTAGCCATTGCTGACTCCGAGTTCTGCTGTGGGATTTTATCCTGTGAACTAGGTGGAGCTTTCTGGGGCCTCGTTTGTTCTGAGAAAGAAAAAAAAAAAAAAAAAAAAAGGAGTGCTAGATGTATTCGTTCCTTTGTATAAAACAACTTAACTACATACTGAGACACGCCGTCTGAGAACTTCCGGATTTTAGGAATTAAATACAAAATGTAAGATGGTTAACAGTCATACAAAGAGCTTGCAAAATGGGAACAATAGCCTTGCTTTGGCTCACCAGTGCACACATACCTGCCTCCAAAACGAACATTCGAGGGCTTTTTCCCCCACCCCTTTCCCTCTCTCTCAAGGAGCTGGGTTAAGAAGTGGATGCTCGCCTGGGGCCCGGGTTCACCACGGAGAGGCAGGCGATTTTGACTTCCTCCCGGGACGCCAGAGCCTCGCACCGGGCCCCGGGCCCCCCGGCCCCTCCCCCAGCCGGAGCGCACAAAGGATTCCAGCCACCACCTCCTTCCAAACCCAGTTCCTACCCCGTGCCGAGCGGGCCCCTCGGGGAATGCTTTCGGGGAACCGGGGGGCGGGTTCGGCGCGCCGGGGTACGGCGTGCGCCAAGGGCCGCGGGGAAAAGCTGGCCCGGGAGCACCGGGGCCCCTCGAGCTGCTCCGTACCTGGGAGCGCCCCAGGCCGGGGAGGCCGCGCGGGGCCGGCGGGGGCCTCGCTCTGGGCCCCTGGCGGCGGGGCGGTCCTGGGCTGGCGCAGCGGCGGCGGCTGCTGCAGGAAGCCCGGGGCTTTGGGCTGCGGCGGCGGCTGGTGCCGCGACCGCTCCGCAGGCCCCGCTCCGCTCGGGAACCCGCCGCCCTCAGGCCCGCCCCCTCCGCGGCCCAGGCCCCGGCTGCGGCCCCGACCAGCACCTGGAGCCCGATCGAAACTGTCCGACATGCTCCTGCTCGCTCTCCCGCCGCCGCCGCCGCCGCCGCTCCGAGTAGGACGCGCGGGAGGCGCCGCGGGCCGCCCTGTCACCGCCGCGCCTCACTCAGGCCCGCATGGAGGAGGAGGCCGGCGGGCCCTGCTCGGTCCTCCGCGCTCCGGGCCGCCGCAGCACAGCGCCCGCCTCCCCGGCTCCCCTCGGCGGCTGGAGGACGCTCTCGCTTAAGCCCCCGCCTCCCCCGACTCCCCGCCTCCCGCCCTCCCGCGACGCTGCGGGGCCGAGGCGGGTCACAGCGGCCCCCCGCGGCCCGGAGGCCCCGGCTCGGCCGCCCTCCCGCCGGCTGGCGGCGGACGGCCCTGCTCGCGTTCGCCGCTGGCGGCAGGCAGCGAGGGCGGGCGGGCGGCCTCGCCTCCCCACCCCGGCTCTCGGGCTCGGGCCGAGGGGCGAGCGGGGGACGCTTACCCGGCGACTCCGACCTCCTCGCTAGTTCCCTGGAGGAAAAGTGCGAGACTGACGGTTGGTGGCAGGAAAATAATCCGGGGGGAGGGGGTGGGCGCAGCGCCAGGGTTCGCCGACGCGCACCCCGGGGGGCGCGCAGGTGTGTTCAGGGATAGCGCTCCGGCCGAACACCGCGGCCCGCCGGCCAAGGGGACCCGGGGCGCAGCCCCGCCGGGCAGGGAAGCGCAAGCAGAGCCCAAACGCAAACCCGCCCGCCGCCCAGCTCCCCCCGCCCAGTGTGTCATCATCACTCTAGGTCACGCACGTCTGTCTACCAAGCTTCCACCGCTTCCCTTCTCTCTTCCCCTTCCAGAAAGTTCTTGTTGGTTTTTTTTTTTTTTTTTTTTTATAGAAAAATCACTACCTTCCATTGCACGTCACCTTCGCCCCTCTTGCATTTCCCGACAGTGCACTCCCAATTTACAAACAAGCGCGAGCAAAATTTGCCAGCCACTCAGGAGATTTGTTAAACGTGATAGAAGCCGCCTTAAATGAAAGGCGGGTGAGATTAATTTCAGTGTGCTTGATCCTGTATATGGCCAGGTGTCGTCCTTACAACACGTGATTGATGTTAAATGTGTGAATGGCGTGGTCTGTCTCTCAAAATCAGTTGAAGTCTATAATGTGTGTTTTACCCTTAAAGCATATCCCATTTGGGGTCAGGCGCGTTTAGAATGCTCAAGAGCTACACGTAGTTACTGGCTGCTGCCCACGATTCTAGTAATTATGTGTAAATTGTTTTTGTCAAGGCTGATGGTGCTAATGTCAAGTGAAAGATGAATGTAAATAATGAAGGAAACAAAAAAAAAAAAAAAAAAAAAGGGAAAGTAGATGCCCTTACCATTAGATTGAACAATCTTCAGAATGCTCTTCAGCCCTGTGATTTAAAAAGGCCTTAATGTTTTCCCAATTTTCACCTACAGAATCATTCACCTACAGAAACTTTCTTGTTAACCTTTTTTTTTATTAACCATGAAAACATGACTTCACATACTCAACAAGTAATTATGGTTTTATTGGGTGCAACCATGAATAATTGATTTGTGCTCTTAATGTTGTTACACAGGATTTCAGTTTCAAATTTGAGTTGAGAAGATGCTCTTGGCATTTTAAAATGTGTGTGAATATGGGTAGTGGTCATTTCTCAATCACTTGTTTTTGTTTCCTTGGTGGGTTTTGAGACTGAAGTCTCCTGCAGTTAAGGCCGACTTTGAACACTGGATGCACCTGCCTGGACCTCCCAAGTGCTGAGATTACAATCATGTGCACCATGCCTGGCTCACTGGTTACTTCTTGCTTGGCTTTTTTCAGTATGTAGAGAAGACCCTAAGCTGTTCAAAATCTGAAAGTAAGATGTTCTTACTCAAGCAGTTCTCACATACCTGTGCCCAGGTTTTGATTACTGCCCCTTTGTTTCGTTGAACAATTTTTTTTTTTTCCCTTGGTGGGTACTAAAATTGAACATGGGGCCTTGTGGATACTAAGCTTGTCCTTCACTACTGAGTACCCTGACAGCTCCTCCCATTAAAGCTTTCATGGTGGATAATTACTTTTTCTAACACAGACGTTAATAGTGAGTACACCTTTAGTCTGCATCAGGGAACATTTATAAGCTCCTTGTACCAGGGAATTAGCTCAGAGACATCCTTGACCATATCTGTGTTTGCTGTTGTGTAGTATTAGCCCTACACTTAGGAAATATTAGAGATGGACTTGGGAGTACACGAATGAGTTTAATTTGTAATGTGCAAATTAACATTTATTGAGGATTTATAATCACGAGTCTGCTACTATTTTAAAAGTCTTGCCTTTATAATTTTATATAGTCCTCATCCTGTGGGGTAGACATTCTAATGTGCTCATTCTACAGAAAATATGCCAGGATATTACTGAGACTCAGATTTATCTAGGGACTGTTGTAATACTAACCTCCAGGTACTAGATAACTGCACAACGGTAAGAAGCCACAGGAAAAAAATAAGAGTACCCTGTGGGGCTCACTGAAGATCATTAGAGAAGGTCCTCCTCCTCATTTATACATTGCTTATTGATTTGTGGCAAAAAAAAAAAAAAAAGAATATAGAAAGATTCCATTCCAAAAGAATGTAAAGTGTGGTGTGTGTGCACTGTCAGAAGGGAACCTGCCAGAAACTAGGCCCAAGGTACCTTCCCTTTACCTGTGCTTAGAAGTTGGTCTCCAGGAAGCCTTCATGAAGCTGCTAGACTCACCCTTGAGATAGTTGTTCTCTGAAAGAGTGTTATCATGGAAGCTTGCAAGCCAGATTGGTAGAATTTTTGTTAAAAACAAAAAACAAAACTTTCTTACACGAGCCAGCTTGTTGGAGCCCATTCCCTGTGGTGGGATGCCATGTTCAGTCTTAATGCATGGGAGAGGGGCTTGCCCCGCCCTGCCCCAACCTATTGTGCTAGACTATGTTGACTCCTCATGGGAGCCTTTACCTATGAAGAGGAGTGGACTGCGGGTGGGCTAGGGGAGAGGTGAGGAGGGGAGGGAGGGGTAAGAGAGAGAACTGTGATTGGAATGTAAAATGGAGTAAAAAAATTTTTTTTTAAAAATGAAAAAGCTATTTCTTTACTGAACTATCCCTTTGAAGTCAGGCGGTGCCTTATCTGTACTTTGAGGTCATTGGTTCTCAGTCTGTGTGGATCATGACCCTCAGGTTCATATGACCCTTCAACAGGGCTCACATTATCAGATATGATATGCTGCATATCAGATATTTACATTCTGACTCATAACAGTAGCAAAATTACAGTTATGCAATAGTGAAGAAATTATTTTATGGTTGGGGGTCACCACGACATGAGGAGCTGCATTTTTGTCATTGTTGTTGGCTTTTCCAGACAGGGTCTCTCTGTGTCACTGTGGGTGTCCTGAAACTCTCTCTGTAGACCAGGCTGGCCACAAACTCAAGAGATCTTTCTGCCTCTGCCTCCAGAGTGCTGGGATTAAAGACTTAGGCCAACACCTCCCAGCACGAGGAACTGCATTAAAGGGCTGAAGCATTAAGAAGGTTGAGAACCACTGCTGTAGGTTCTAGCCCAGTACTTGTTCTACATAGTTTAAATGCAAGCTGTTTAAATGCAGTACATTTGCCTTCCCTTGAGTCACTGTTATAATGACAGTAATGAAGACTGGTTTTTCAAACTGACTTCAGGTTCATCAGTGAACTTCATGGGAATAGAAAGAGCATCTTTCAAGACTAGCTAATGAGAAACATTTCATAAATAAGAAGGAGGGCATATTCAGAAGGCACATATTCAACATGAATGTAGGAAATGTGAAGAACTATCAAAACAAAGCAATCCAGTTAGGGAATGGACATACTGCATTTATAAAACAAGGGGGAAAAACCTACGTGAATAGATAGTTCATTGAAGAGAATATACAGAGAGCATTTAAGTTCATGAAAAATATTCAACGTAATTAGCCACTGGTTACTGAAAATTAAAACTAATGACATTTCTTTCATTCCCCACTTTCCAAAAGGACAAAGACCAAAAACCGAAAACAACCCACCCAATACCTTACACTCATATTTCAGAGGAAGATTGGGGAAATCAGGCAGTGTGTCGGGGTCAGTTTTTCTGCAAGTAGAACTTAAGAGGGTGATTTTGAGTGTGAAGTCAATGTAATGGAGACCCCAGGAAGTTGGAGATGCCAGAAATGTAGAATGTCTAAGAAAAGCAGCATAGCCAGCTACTTCCTGGCCCCCACAAACAGGACAATAATGCAGGGCTGGAGAGTTGGCTGCATGGTTAAGGATGCTTGCTATACAAGCCCGAGAATGGGAGGATTGGAATTCAGATCCTAGCACCTTTGTAGCAAGCCATGTCCCAAGTGTGCCTGTAACTTCAGCACTGATGGGTATGGAGACAGGAGGGTTGCTGGGGTTTGCTAGGTACTGGCTTGAACAAAAATTGTGAGCTCTACGTTCAGGGAGAGATTCTGCCTTGAAGAACTAAGGTGGAGAACGATACTCAGAACCTTTCTCTGGCTTCTGCTTGTACACACACACACACACACACACACACACACACACTTTGTTTGTACACATATTATTTCCCATACACAAACAAAAGACCACATGGGTTGCAACCAGAAAGGCAACGAGGACAAGATTGCCCAAGCACTTTAGAGCTAACATTGTGCCACCACGTGCCCCAGGTCCCAGACATAGAACTACAAGACTTAATATTTACGCTTTGGGGCTTTGTCTTTGCCATGGTCACATTTTCTATTCTCCAGCTGGATTCTTTTTTGAATGGGAATGTTTAGTCTGTGCCATTTTATACTGGACTAATGTGATCTTTATTATACAAGGAGATTCAGCTAAATCATTTTGAGTTGCAGAGAAGACATTACCTTTGGGTCTTTGAACAATGTTGGAACTGATGAGACTTTGGGGACTCTTGGAAATGAATTTAAAGCATTTTGCATTGATATGGAAATAAGCTTCTTGGGTGAGAACAGAAATGCAATCTGATGATTTTTAACATGTAGTATTACCACCCCCCACACACAAACATACACACAAACCATGGTGAAGCCTTAGTCCCCAGCTAGAGGGAACTGTTTTGGGAGATAGTGGGATTTTTTTCTTTCTTCTTTCTTTCTTTCTTTCTTTCTTTCTTCCTTTCTTCCTTTCTTTTCTTTCTTTCTTTCTTTTTTTTTTTTTTGAGTTAGATTTCCTCTGTGTAACACTCCTGGCTGTTCTGGAACTTGCTGTGTAGACCAGGCTGACCTCAAACTCACTGAGATCTGCCTCCCTCTGCCTCCTGAGTGCTGAAATTAAAGGCACCGCCCGGCTGAGATAGTGGAATTCTTCGAAGACAAGGCTTAGCCAGAGGAATTAGGTCATTTAGGGATAGGCCTCTGGGGGCTCTCAACTTCCCATTCCTCCTCTTGTACCCCCTCTTTGCTTCCTCGTTGCCGTAAACCAACCAGCTTTTCTCTGCCATCTTTCCTCCATGACATTTCCTGCTTGCCGTGTGTCTTAAAGCACTAAAGCCAGCCAGCCATGAACTCTGATAATTCAGGAACCAAGCCAAAATCTTTCCTCATTGAAATTGTTTCTCAGGTAATTTGTCACTATGATAGAAAGTTTTACTACACAATAGACCTTCCTTCATCATTCCTAGCTGATTCAATTCACTCTTCTGTGCAAATCACCGCAACGGCTTAAATGCCATTATCAATGAATGGAGTCATCATTAAGGAAGAGAAGAATTCGTTGGTGCGTCTGTTCTCACGGGTCCCATCTGTGTAAATTATCTTTCTCTGCAGGTCTCGTGGGCCCTCTATGAAATAATACTTCAGCCAGTTAGCACTGGAGACTTCTGGTCAAGGAAGAGTCTCTGCTGGCCAAGAATGCTGCCCAAGATCTCTCCAGTACCTCCTGATACTTGTTTAATGTTGATTTATTACCTACATTGTAAACTCCATGATATTAAAATTTTGTTTAGTCACATGTTCATTCACTCTGCAAATATTGTTGCATGGCTGTTTTTCACTAGACACAGTTCCAGGAGCTAATCATATGCTAATTATATGCAAGAATATGAGATTGATGGGTGTGATACCTATGAGACTGAAGCTAGGAGACCCATTTGGTATTGGTTATGGAAATCTGTATAGAACGATAAGGTAGCAATAGTTTATTGGGGGGGGGGAGTCTCAGTGGGTGGATTCTCGATGAAGAATTGTCAGATTGCGTGTTACGCATTAGTGAGAAGTCATGGATGAGCATAACTTACAGGGTTCTGGATTGGTGTGCCGGCCAGAAGCAGAGTACCAGAAGGGCACAGGTTCAGGATCACAGGGACTTTTAGTCCACTTGGACATGCCCAAGCAGAATTGTTCAATGAAGTTTAAGTGTTAGAGCCCGTAGGGCTGTTGTGTGAGTGAAGGAATTGATGGCTAGATTCACAAGAACAAATAAGATTTCGTGATGTCTTAGGGTTGACCATTGCTGTGAAGAGACATCCTGACCATAGCAACTCTTACAAAGGAAACATTTAATTCAGAGTGGCTTGCTAACACTTTCAGAGGTTCAGTCCATTATGACCATTAAAGGGGAGCAGGCAGATGTGGTGCTGGAGCTGAGAATCCTGCATCTTGGAGGCAGCAGGAAGCTGACTGAGTGTCACACTGAGGGAAACTTGAGAAAAAGAGACCTCAAAGCTCACCCCCACAGTGACATACTTTCCCCAACAAGGCCACACCTCTAATAGAGCCACTCCCTTTGGGGGTCATTTTCTTTCAAACCACCACACATTCCAAGTATATAAAGGCAGGAAAAGAAAAGAGGCATCAAATTTAGCAGCTTACCGAAGGAGAAAGTTTTGTCCTCTTTATTTATATAGAACTGAAATTGAGAGAGTCTAGGCCAAAACAGGTTGAAAAAGAACTCAAAAGAGTGTCAGTTGTTGCAGAGATGTCGAATGACAGGATGATAGAGTCTATGCCCCTGCCTCTTGTCCATGATTAAGAACTCCTGGGCCTACACTGGATGTCTCTTACCTGAAGTCATTAAGCAACAGGATAAGAAACTACCTTTGCGAATCTGATGCACTCGAAATTTTACCATGTTTAAATTTGCATATTGAAAGAACCTAACAGCAATAATTATGGCTAACATATTTATATGCTTAGAGTGTTTTAGTTCCAGTAAATACTTTGCATGAATTATATCTCATGTAGTCTTCAAAACAGTACTATATTCATATATATACACACATATATATGAAGATATGGAATATAATGCTTTTGTTGTTGTTGTTGTTGTTTTGGTTTTTCAAGACAGGGTTTCTCTGTGCAGCTTTGGAGCCTGTCCTGGAACTAGCTCTGTAGACCAGGCTGGCCTCGAATTCAAAGAGATCCGCCTGCCTCCCCAGTGCTGGGGTTAAAGGCGTGTGCTACCAATGCCTGGCTTATAGTGCTTTCGAGTGTGGAATGTTCCCCCATAGGCTTGTGAGTTTGAATATTTGGTCCTCAGCTGGTGCCTAACAGTGGACACTGGTGACTACAGACGGACCTTGAGGGTTGTATCTAACCCTACTTCTTACCTGGTTGTTGAGCTGTGTGGCTGCCCTGTCACATGTTCCCACTGCCCTGAACACTGATACCCTTTTTCCAGTCAGGAAGCTAATCATATGTTACTTACATGCAAGATAGAAATTCTTCCTCCTCTAAATTGCTTCTGCCAGGTATTTGGTCACAGTGACGTGACAATTGCATAAACACTGCTCAAGTTCCATACTTAGCGATCGTTCCTATTCTAGGTAGAATCCACAAGCTTAAATGTTACACAATACCTCCAGAATAATTGTTTCACAGTGACGTAAAACATCTTAGTCTCATTGAGGCCTATTTCTTTCTATAAATCAGTAAGGAGGCAACTCAGTGGTATTCTAATAGCAGTCAGAATAATATAGATTTGTGAATAGTTTGGTTGCAAGTAATTTTTAGTATTAGGGGATATAGAGAATGTAAATAGGCTTATTTAATCATGATTAAATGAGGAAAGGATAGAATTGAAAACAAAACAAAACACAGACATGAGTATGTCAGCTAAAGAAACACGAAGCAAAGGAATTCACCAGGGAAAAGGGACGTCATCATCGAAGGAGTAAAAGATGACAGGTCTAAAATTCAAAGACTAGGGGTAGGCATAATCAGAACGGATGGGAAGTGAACACTAAGAAATAGAAACAGACGTAGTGCAGGAGTGGTCTCCTTGTCCTCAGTAAGGAAGGAGGAAATGTTTGCTACGCTGGAGCATGGTAGACTTAGACAGGGAGCTCCAGGGAAGTGGCAATGGCTGTAACGGCTGCTTGGGAAGGAAGTGCCCATAGGAGACCTGCCCAGCTGCTGCCAATGCCAAGCTGAGATTGGGTGCTGAGACTTAAATGGAGAACTCTCCAAGTCATCCCCTGACCACCCAATGAACTGAAGCCCGTTAGTGGGAACACAGCTGCATTATGCCACTAAGGTAGAAAGGGCTGCAAACTATTCATGGTTGAGCTAGACTGAGAAGGGTTGAGGTAGAAAGGCAGGTGATAGAAGGAAAAGTGGGAATCAAAAGTCAGAAATAAGGAGCCTGGAAATAAAGGGGTAGCCAGAGCCTGAGCTATGAGTAGAAAAATTTAAAGGACATTCTGAATGAATAATTACAACATTCAATATTTTAGTTGTACAGGTCAACTAATTGAACAGAGTGCTTGCTGGCTAGCAGGAGGTAATGTAATAGCTGGAACTCCTCATCAATCAGATGACTATCAGAGTCCAAGTTTCGCATCAAAGGAAATGGAGCATAAATACATAAATATCAAACATGAGATCTTTTGTTCCTGGTGTATTATTTGTCCATATCTCTCTATCTAAATCTACTTACCTTTTTATTGACATGTGGTCAAAGTCAGTATATTCTTTTAAAAATTTTTAAAATGTGCGTGGGTATTTTGCTTGCATTGATGTCTTCGTACCATTTGCTTTACCATTTTGGCAGAGGCCCTAAGCAGGACTGGGATCCCCAGGAACTAGAGTTACAGAGTGTGAGCCACCATGTGGCTGCTGAGAATTGAGCCCTGGTCCTCTGAAAGAGCAGCCAGTTCCCTTAACCGCTGAGACATGAATCTAGCCACTTTTCCTTCTATCTTAACTTTCATAATATGCTCACACATTTTCTTAGTTCCAAGAAGTATTTGCTGCCTGCATAATGAAGCTAGACATTCTTTTATGTGTGGATAGTCTTGTCAGTGAATAAGACGAAATGCAAGTCCTTAAGGAACTTACGTGCAAGTGCAGAAATCAGACAGGTAGATAATAATAATAATGCAGAGTGTACTGAATGTTTATGTCCCTCCTGGACTATATCAGAAACAAAGGCAGGCATGTTTATGTCTTTCCACAACAACAGAATGTATTAAATAGCAATAAATGCACATGCTGCATCACTTTTATTGACTGCAATTTGCTAAAACAGTCCAGGTTTCCCCCCAGTAACTGGCCATTGACCATGGTTTCATTGAAGGAGTTCAGTGGTCTTACTGGAGGAGCTGAGAGGGATGCAGAGAGCCACTGCATTGTTTAGATATCAGTGAACCCAGTTGGAGAGTTGCTGGAGTACCAAGGAGCAGAGACTGCAGGATTGCAGGGCTGGGTTTGGCTGCAGAGTTGAAATGAACTACAGAGCCAAGGTACAGGACAGTGGAAGCCGTAGAGGTCAGTTATAAAAGGATGAATGGGTGAACATGAATGGAATGATGATAAACGAGGCTAGTAATGTCAGCAGTGGGAACTGAAGTCAGAAAAGCTGCTCTGAGAAAGGAAGCTGATTAGGAAAGGGAGCACTTATAAGAGACCGGCTGGCCGCTCCTGAGGCCAAGCTGAGATTAGATGCTAGAGATTAATACAGACTGATACCTACATATATTGAAATGTTAACTCTGATGTTAACAGTGTTAAGGAATGGTGCTTAGGGGAGGTGATTAAGTCAGAAGGGCTCATGAATGGGACTGATGCCCTTATAAAAGAGACAAAGAGAGACCTTTGCTCTTTTGGCCATTGGAGGTTATAGCTCTCTATGAGGAAACACATACTCCTCATCAGGCACCAAACAAATCTACCTGTGCCTTGACTTTGGACCTCTTAGCCTGCACAACTGCGAGCCATTAATTTCCGTTGCTTCCAAACTGCCCAACTGACATTTTGCTTTAGCAGTCTGATTAAAGTAAGATACAGAGTTAGAAACATTGAAATAACAGCAAATTTTGGATTTAAAGTGGAAGACACCCACCTGAACCTTGAGTGGCTTACAAAGTCTCCTGTGAGAAGGTTTTGTTTTATAGAGAATAATGAATTGATGCTTACAGTACAGGCAAAGGAATGGGGAAGAAAGCATCCTTTCATATTTACTGGGGGCATTCTCTGTCCATATCTGCCTCTTTTTCTCGGAAGGTACTTCTGTTCAGCATCTCACTTATACAGAGTACTCATCTTAGCACCATCCATCCCCTTTACATTAGTTATTTTTATGTTACTGTGCTAAAATACCACGACCAGAAGTAACATAGAAGGGTTCATTTTGCCTTGCAGTTTGGAGTCCACAATAATGGTGATGGAAGAAGCCGGAGGCTGCCTGATCACCTTTTGTTGGCATATAGAAAACAGTGAGAGCAGGAAGTTGGGGTGAGAGGTACCCTCCCCCGGTGAAGTACCCTTTCCAAGCAAGCCTGCATCTCCTAAAGGTCTTATAACCTCCCCAACAGCCCTACCATCTGGGAATCAAAGAGCTCAAATACACGAGCTTATGAGGGACATTTTCCATTTAAGCCCGAACACCCTCCTCCTAGAGATAGACTTGCCCACCAGGAATCATCAGACTTGGAACTAAACACTTACATTCGAGTCTCATCTAGTTTTAGACGCATCAGGCCAAACTTTCCTTATCTTAAAATAGAAATAGCAGTACTTGTTTTAGTCACTAAAATAATGTAGTCAGAGTTGAATGAGAATGGCTTTCCATGGGCTCGTATGTCTGAATGCTTCCTAGTTGGTGGGACTGCTTAGGAAGGACCAGAGGGTGTGGCCTTGTTGGAGGAGGTGTGCTACCGGGGTCAGGCTTTGAGGTTTCGAAGGACGAGCTGTTCCCAGTGAACTCTCTCTGCCTCCTTGAGGATAAGGATGTAAGCTCTGGCGCTGTGTCTTCCCATCTGTCTCCTGCCACGCTCCCCGGCCATGATGGTCATGGACTCACCATCTAAAACTGTAAGCCACAACAGACTCTTCTATAATTTGTCTTGGTCATGGGTGTCTCTTCCCAGCAAAAGAAAAGTTAACTAAGGACAGTTAACACATGTCACACTGTTTTGTTAACTTTTAAGAATCATGTAGCTGCTATTTTTTCCCCGTCCTGTAGCATGCCTGTGCTGGGCAGATTTTCATTACCGTCAAAGGTACATGTATGAATCAAAGGAGGACAGATTTAGTTTTGGAGTATAGTTCTAGAGGTCGCAGTCTTTGGGCTGTGGTAGAATATTATTTTAAGGTGCGTGACTTTTGTTTATGCTGCATTGGTTTAACTCTGTGAAGCTGAGATTCTTTGCCCGTCTAAAACACCTGGTGCATTTGCAAGAGCAGAACTTCTTATCTCGTGGTCCTTGCAAAGCAATACGGAGAGATGAGATAACGAGCCACGTAACAGAATGCAGATGAAAATAAATAGGTTATTTTAAGTTACAAGAACGAGTGGGGAGAGCCTAAGCTAAGGCTGAGCTTTCACAATTAATAGTAAGTCTCTGTGTCATTATTTGTGAGCTGGTTGCCCAATGAAAAGTCCCAACGACAACTTAGTCTCAGAATAATTGTAAGAGTTAATATATCATTTTTCTAACTTAGAGACTATGTAAAGATTCAGAGAATTAAAAAAAAAATTCATGGGTGCATACATCTTTCTCCTAGGTTCTATCATTAATATTTAACTATACTTTGTAGGCTTAGCTTTTTAATTAAACATTTTACTTTGAGGTGGTCATAGAGTCCCACGAGGTTGTACAGTTTAAAAGAGAAAACTTGTGCACTTGTTTCCTGGCTTCTCTCAAGACGAGCGTCCTGCAAAGCTATAGGGTGGTTTCACAGCTCTGGTGTTGTCTGTCACTGGTACAGCGAAACTGCGGGACATCTGCAGTACCTCGGGAAGCATTTGGCTACTTATTTATAGTCACATCCACGTCTTCCATACCCACCCCTTCTTTAAGCCCTGGTCACCATGAGTCTATTCTGAATTCTCATAATTTTGTATTTTCAAGAGTGTTGTATAAATGGAATCTTATGCTATATAGCCTTTGAGATTAGCTTTCTTTCCTTTAGCATATTTGAAATTCATCCAAGTTATATCTTCCTTTTTTTTCTTCAATATTTCATGGCAGTCATGGATTCCCCAGGTAACAGACCATTTAGCCATTCACTATTCACTAGAACCATCTAGATTGAATTACTGCCAAATTTCATGGTTAGGTTTTGGTGAGAGAATAAATTCTTATTTCTCTGGAATAAATGCTCAGAAGTATAATGACTGCTAGTCTATATGGAACTATATGCTTGGTCTCTTACCTACATTTCTGTCTTAGGGTTTCTATCTCTGTGAAGAGACACCATGACCATAGCAACTCTTATAAAGGGAAACATTTATTTGGGTGGCTTATAGTTTTAGAGGTTTTGCCCATTATTGTCATGGTAGGAAATATGGTGGCATGTGGACAGAAGGTGAGAGTTCTATATCTTGATCCACTTTCCTACAACAAGGCCACACCTCCAAATAGTGCCACACCCTATGAGCCAGCCAAGCATCCAAACACAGGAGTCTAGGGTCATTCCTATTCAAACCATACCTTTGAAATTAGGGTTTTTTTGTTTGTTTGTTTTGTTTTGTTTTTGTTTGCTTTATTGTTTTTTTTTTTTTTGACAGGCTTTTAGGCTGTCACTCAGGCTGGCCTGGAACTCAGTATGTAGCTCTTGGCTGGCTTTGAACTCTTGGGACTCTTTCTGCTGTAGCCCCCTGAGTGCTTGGGTTTCAGGTGTGAGGTCACCGTGGCCAGGCTGGGGACTCTTTGCTGCTTTTTAAAGACATTTTTATGGTTTTGAAGGCATATGCTAAGAGTTTGAATGAAACTCAAAGGAAGTTAGGAGAAGCAAACCTTAAGTAGCATTTTGAGCAAAGGCTGAAAATGCTCCCAACTAAAGGTCATGTTATCAGGCTGATAAAGTCTCCAAGGTAACGTGTTGTCTGTCTTCAGAGGTCACGTTTATTAGTTCCTGTCTGGGCTGGTGTCAGATCCCCAGTTTCTTCCTTTTGTGGAGAGGTCTTTGGTCGGGATGTGGTGCCCAGGGAAAGCCTGTGTGCATCTGCCAGTTACTCTGACTAAAAGTACCCCAGAAGGAGTAGCCTTTCAGTTTCTCTTCTGACTGCAGTCTCTCTGAAGGGTAATCTTGAAATACGTTAAAAAGTATTTCCGGGTATCCTAGCTTGAGCTCCCTCATGGTAATTTGTTACAGTACCCCAAGGATGCTAACAGAATATATCCTTTATTGCTTTCCTAGGTCCCCAAAGATACCATTTATCTTGTTTGTTTTTGTTTTTTGAGACAGGGTTTCTATGATAGCTCTGGCTGGAACTCGATTTGTAGACCAGGCTATGTAAGGAGTATGGCATCTCCCATCAAGGCTAGCCTCAAACTCTAGTAGATTTGCTTGCCTCTGACTGGGATTAAAGGCATGTGCCACCACTGCCTGGCAATAATAGCATTATCTTTATATTGATTAAGTTTTTATTTTCTTGTTTTAATTAATTATGCATGTATGTTTGTTTGTTTGATTTTCGAGAAAGGGTTTCTCTGTGTAGCCTTAGCTGTTGTGGAACTCACTCTGTAGATCAGGCTGGCCTTGTACTCACCTCACAGAGATCTGCTTGCCTCTGCCTCCTGAGTGCTGGGATTAAAGGTGCATGCCATCACCACCTGGCAAAGATTTGTATAATTAGCACTAACCACACAAGTCTGCTAAATTAGTTTTTTATTTTCCGAGGCCCAGCCATGCTATGTTGCTCTGGCCCATTTCCAGCTCCTAGGCTGGCAGTAGTCTCTCTCCTCAGATTCCTCTGGAGCTGAAGCCACCTTGACCAGCAAAAGTTAGGTTTGCGGATGCTCACGGTGATCCCTAATGCAGGTGCTTTTACTTAAATAGATGAAATTGTCAGTTGATGTTGTGCTGGCTGTTTGGTGTCAGTTTTGTTCCAGTTAACATTGTTTAGCATCAGTTTTCGAACATATTTGTTTCCTGAGAACAAATGCTCTTGTTTGGTCATCCTAAAACTCAGTTAATTTCGACATCTTGCCTCTTTTGGCAAGTGCTTTGAGCCACACTCCCAACCCCAAAGATGGTTTTTTAAACCTGCCAAGTTCATGATTGCTAGATATTACCAACTAAGATGTTTATCTCAGGGAGCCTCTCAATTAGCCAAGAATAATAATCACTTTTTTTTTTTTTTTGACCTGTCTTGCTGCTTGGTCCAGCACTCATTATGTAGCCAAAGGTAACTTGGGGCCACTCCTTTTGCCTTAGCCTCCCAAGTGTTGGGATTACACATATGAACCATGCCTACCCAGTTTAACTACTTTATTCATAGAAGGGAAACTCGAAATAGTAAAACTGCTGGCAAAAAATAATAATTTAGCTATTTTCTGGTCTGGCTTTAACTAGATGTCAGGTCTTGGTGGAAAGTTATGACTGGAGGTCAGTATTTATTTATTTGTTCAAATTTCTTTTTCAGACAGGGTCTTAGAGTCCAATGTCTGATTAATGACACATCTTCCCGGCTTTAGTTTACGATTCTGAGGATTAGGTACCACTGTGGTTTTCAGGCTTTGAAGTTGATGGCAATGGTATGTTGTGAATCTGATAGATTTTTTTTCTAGAAGATAACACTATCTTTAAACCTTTGTGGGCCTAAAAGCCTCCTAAATTTCACAGGACTTAAATTCTATGTGTACCCTAATGATAGATGAGAAACCTTGTGCCCTGCTGATGGGAGTACGAACCATTCTGGAAATCAGTCTGGGATTCTCTCTCCTAAACTGGAGATATGACCTAGTCATGCCACTCTTGGGCGTGTATCCTAAGCGTGGTTGTTAGAACAGGCATGGCCCCTCAGAGGTTCATGTATTTGAACGCTTGGTCATTAGGGAGGGATGCTACTTGAGAGGCATCAGAGGTGTGTCCTCTTTGGAGAGGGTGTGGCCATGTTAGAGTCTGCGGGAGTGGGTTTGGGGGTTTCGAAAGCTCAGACCAGGCCTGGTGTCTGGCTCTTCTGCTGCCTGCAGATCTGGACCTAGAACTCTCAGCTACTTCTGCCACTGTGCTCCCGGACTAGCCCTCCCAAACTGTAAGCAAGCCCCAATACCTCGCTTTCTCTTTTGAGACCATGGCGTCTGTTCCCAGCAACAGAATCCTGTCTAAGGAATCTGTGTCCACTACTCGGGTATTCAAGTTCCCTGCTGCACTACACAGAAAAGCTGGGAAGTCAAATCAGCCTAGGTGTACATCAACCGAGGAACGGATAATGGAAATGTGGTATGCGCACAGAATGTAATTTTACTCAGCTGTTAAGGAAAACGAAATTACGAAATTTGCAGTTAAATAGGTGAAACTGGAAATATTATACTGAGCAAGGTAACACAAGGGTCCAGAAAGGCAAATGCTGTATGTTTTCTTCTCACGTGCAGATCTTATCATCAATTCTTTAGTGTTGCGTGTTTAATTTGGAGAACCTCAGGAAGCCGAGAAACTAGAAAAGGCCAGTGGGGTGGGGAGTTCCCCCCCAGGGGAGGAGGGATGATAGAACATTTTGTAAAATGAAAGTGAGGAAATATTGCTTGTGGAACAGTTCCAAGAGGGAGATGGGTGATGGCAGCGGAGGAAGGAACAGGGCAGGGGAGTGTTAATCAAAAATGAAGGGAATGAGTATGAAAAAAACAAAAAAACAAAAAAGCAAAACAACTACACTAAGAAAGCAATAAAAAAGCAAAAACAAAAAACCCCCAAAACCAAAATCTGAAAGGAAGTGTGAAGGCTAGATTTGCTAGTTGTAGACGAGCCTTGCATATGAACACCCTATCACATTGAGCTACAGCCCCCAGCACAAAAGAGTTTTACATTTTTATACTCTTGCCTCAATGTACCTGCAGTATCTCTATACCTGTTGACTTATGAGTCTTACTTTACACACGGGGCTGAGTCCTCTCCAGACTTCTGACTCTTCCATCACTGGCCCAGTTGACTTTGGATTGCGGTGGGGACTCCTTTGTCCAATGGCCCTTTTGTGCTGGGGACATACAAGACACATTCTCTAAGTAAGGACTTCTTTGGGGTTCAGTTATTATTTTTTTTTTAAAGATACTGAATACCTATTCTTTCTTTTGTCTGTTAAAAAAAGAAAAACCCACCAATTTTACACTGACATTTCTTGTTGATTCAGCGTTTAATAAGTTTACTCAGAATGCACCTGCAGACCAAGTAACAGACCCTAGTCACTAACTACTGACTAGGTCATTATGTTTTGAATTCCCTTAATCAGGAACCATGGGACAGTCAACTACAGGTACATTCCAGACCCTGCCTGCTTTAACAGTAACACAGGGTTTCCTCTTGGCTGGCTTCGTTGTTGGAAGCCAAATACGCACATGTGTGTTCATTTTCAGGCCTTGACTTCGTTGGTGAGGAATTTAACCCCACCTCCGGTCCAGAATGGAAAAACAACGCCCCCATTCCCGCCCTCGGCTTCCTCCCGCTCAAGTCCTCTCCAGTTACAGAAGTTCAGATTTTTTTTTTTTTCCTAGAGAGTTAGACGAAAAGTCCGGCACCAAGAGTGGAGTTGTAGTATCCGCTTATTTGTTCTGCTGGGACCCGGGTGAGGAAATCACACTTTGTAACTCAGTCTCCTGGGGGAGAAGAGGCCAAGGATTCCTAAAAACTTGAATTGCAGCGCTTGGCACCAGGTTTGATTGACAGAGACCGATTGAGCAAGAGCTAGGGGGCGGGGCGGGGCTGCGTGCCGGGGCCCCCGGGTGAGACAAAGGGGCTTCAGCGGCCACCGGGAGAGGAAGGACCCGCACCGGCTGCTGCTGCCGCCGCTGCTGCTGCTGCTGCGCTCGCGCTAAGGGTGCATTTGGTGGCGTGTCTTTCTGCTTTGCAGAGAGGGCGGGTGACCGAGCGAAGCGGGCTTGGCAGGAGGCAGGGGGAGGTGGAGAGGGGGTGCAGAAAGGGGGCGCGGGTCCGGGTGGGGGCAGTGCTGTGTCACGCGGTTCGTCGCCGCCGTCTCAGGGTAGGGGCTGTCCTTCCGGGTTGGAGGCGCAGCGCCGCGGGGCCGAGCCCGGGTCTGCCAGCGCAGCAGCGTGGCGTCTGCTGGCAGCCTGGGGTCGACAGCTGTCCGTCCCTCCCGTCCCGCCTGCCGGTCCAGGTGAGCCTAGGGGCCCTGCGGCCGGCGCCTGGGATGGGGGGCGGGGGGTGGTGGTGGAAAAGGCGGGCAGGTAGCGCCGAGTCCAGGTCCCACGGCGAAGGGGACTTGTCAGAGAGCAGGAGGGGGCGGGGTCGTCAGAGTCGAGCAAATGGGGTGCAAAGGCTCCTGCAGGAAGGGAAGGAATACTGTGCCCTGGGGCGTGTGTGTGTGTGTGTGTGTGTGTGTGTGCAGAGTCGAGCAAATGGGGTGCAAAGGCTCCTGCAGGAAGGGAAGGAATACTGTGCCCCGGGGCGCGCGCGCGTGTGTGTGTGTGTGTGTGTGTGTGTGTGTGTGTGTGTGTGTGTGCAGAGTCCTGGCAGAGGACAAGGACAAGCAACGAAGGCTGCTGTTCAGGTGCAGATCTTGTGTGTGTGTGTGTGTGTGTGTGTGTGTGTGTGTGTGTGTGTGTGTGTGTGCAGAGTCCTGGCAGAGGGCAACGAAGGCAGCTGTTCAGGTGCAGATCTTGGGTCCCTGGGTGAGGGTGGAGGCAAGGACTGCAAAAAGTTGTATATGGCTGTTTGGCCCTAAGAGTGATCGGGAGAGAGGTCACAGAGGGCTTTTGGTGGGCGGTGGACCTAGAAGAATGGCAGCTGGACTCCCTAAGTTGTACTTGAACCTCGAGAGTGAGTGTTCAGGCAGGGCGCTGCTCGGTTGGGTACATACGAAAACGTGTGTGCGAGTGTAGGTCAGGGCTGAGTGGGGGTAGTGGGGGCCAGCTTCTACAAGACAGAGAGGGGCCTGGATTGTCCAGGCAGGAGACAGTGGTGGGGTATAGCCCCCCCCTCCCCCCCCCCGCAGAGCTGGTTCAAACTTGATAGGGACAATGACTACTGTGTAGCCAGGGCCAATGGGCTTCCACAGGAGGTTATAAATAGCTGTCCAGTTGCACGTGCCAACGGGTGGCAGTTTAGTTGCTGAGGGAGGGGTACCTACCACCTGTGACGGGGGCTATGGCACCCGTGGCTTTGGTCGAGGTCATGTTGCCTGCCAGGGTAGGGCACTGTGTCCTTGTTGGTATGCCTAGCTTTTAAAAAAGCATGCCTTTGTTTACGCTTGCAGGTGTCCTTTATTCGTCCTGTGGCAGTCATTAGGAAACTTTGTCTAGAGGGATGGGGCTTGCTTGCCCACTCCACCCCATTTTTTGGGCTAATATCAGTTATTTTTTTGTTCTTATTTTAGTGTTCTTATCCTATTTTTTTATTTTGAGACTAGGAAGATCTCAGTCTGTAGCTTTGACTGGCTTGAAACTCCGTGTATAGCCCAGGCTAGCTTTGAACTTGAGTTGATCCTCCTGCCTTAACCTCTCTAGTGTTGGCATTGACTACTATCTGCCAGCACTCAGCTCCATCCATTTTTTTCTTTTTTTCTTTTTATTTATAGTAAGGACAGTTTAGGATTATTCTAGTATCAGCAAATAGTTTATCTTTGCTGATGGGATCAGTTTTCTACAAGACTGCACAAACATTTTGTTTTCAAAGCAAAAGTTCTGAAACTCTGTTTAAGAAATCTATTGCAAAATGACTCCAGGATTCTCAGCCTTAGTTATTTAAGTGTCCAGTCAAAAATATTAATTGACTTACTCTGTTTAGTGCAAGGCACTAGGCCAAGGATAGTAGCTGTGAGTGGAACAACCAATCAGGAGTGTATGTTCTTTTAAATTTTCCCACAGCCCTATGATCAGGGCACTTTGCTTTAATCCTCACAACTCTATGAGGTAGGTCCCCCCCCTTTTTTTGTTACTATTATTCTGACTTTAAAGATGAGGAAATCAGGTACAGAGGAACTGGGTGGTTCAAGCAGGTCACCCCTATAATTGCAGAAGGGTCAGGTGCTTGCCCTAGACTGTAGAGGGTTTTAACATTTGTTTGGGGAAGGCTGAGGGTGTAGTTCAGTGGTGATATAAGTGTAAGGTTCTGGGTTCTGTCCTCAGCAACACACACACACACACACACACACACACACACCTACCTCTACTGGGGAGGCATTTATCCTTATAACTTACAGTATGGAGCTTCACAAATGCCATGTAAGACAGGTATTGTATTGTTTTAAACTTTGAGCTGCAAAATGACCCCAATATTGAGTCAAGGCTTGAGAAGCACATGGAAGGTCGGGTAAATTGAGAATTCTGAAGCGAAGAAAAGGGGGAAATGTGACTCTTGGAATAAACATGGATTAGCCAATGATAAAATGGTTCGGATATTTTCTGAATCCCTTCCAGAACCATTTATGTGTAAGCTGGGCAGATGTGTTCCAGGTGCAGACTCTTTCAATGAGCAATTTATATGATTTATCATGCTCAAACAGCAAAGTGGTGTTTTCTTGGCATATAAACATTTCCTTTTCTTTCTTTTTAGTAATTCACCTTCAAAGAACCAGTGATTTGGAAAGTTGGGAGCAACATGGCACATCTGCTAAAAACAGTGGTGACTGGCTGTTCATGTCCTTTCCTTAGCAACTTTGGGTCCTGTAAGGTTGTGCCTGGGAAGAAAGACTTTTTGCGAACATTTCATATCCACCAGGCACTGTGGTGTAAATCGACTGTAAAACCAGGTAAAAATTTACTTCACTAAGTCCTTGATGGTACATGCAAGGAAAACTCATGTTTTTATGACCTGGTACTTGTGAGGGATTATTACGTACAGAAAACAAAACGAGCATTGTTTTTTCTTCATATTTTTCACTTACAGAAATTCCATTGGCATTGCCAATAGAGAAGATAAAAAAGTAACGGGAAAAGAGGTTAACTGGTTGTGTTGTATTTAGGAGACCTTTGCTCATAATAACCATTTCTCCTAGCTTCCTTTGTTCCTAGAAAGTACTGGGGGAATTGTACCATATGTAGTTCACCTCTGCTCGGGAGTTAGGAATGAAAGTATATTAATTGACCTACAATAACGTTCCTTGATTTGGTAAAACGCAACCTCAATGTAGTTCATGTCAGAAATGTTAGCCATCCTACATGCTGTTAATTGCTACTGTTCAGCTTGGTTTCTGTATTTGTTTACATATATGTCTGTGTGTCTTTGTGTATGTGCACACATGGATGAGTATCCTCTGGATACCTTTGGAGCTGGAGTTACACGCATTTGTCCGTGTCTTGGTGTGGATGCTGGGAACCAGATGTGAATCCTTTGGAAGAGCAGTAAGCACTCTTAACCACTGAGCCATCTCTCCAGCTCCGCCCTTACCACTTTCATCACTTGGGTTCGAGCCATCATCCTCTGCCACTGAAGTGATGTATGGGTTTCCTAAATTGTCCCCGTGTGTTCAGCCTCTGCCCTCCTACTGTTCGTCCTGCACATGACAATGTGCATACCCTTTTAAAACTGTAAGAGCACGCTGGTTCCTTTCTTCTGAACCTCTGTTGTCTGCTTGGCTCTTAGAGAAAAGCACTGAATGTTTACAGAGGCCCATCAGGTCATCTCTGATAGAAGTCTCACGTGTTTCGGTTCTAGGTGCAGGCCAGATGGAGGAGAGGCTCAAGGGGTCACCTTCTAAGCTGAGTCACCTCTGTTACAGTTGTCTTCCCAAGGACCCCACCCCCGCACACTGCCACCCATTGGCCAGACCTTAAGCATGTGGACGTAGATACTTAGTTTGTATTCCAGATGGCGTTATGCCCAGCTAAGAATGGCACTTAGTTCCTAAGATGAAATAACGGCGTGGATATTTCTTCTCCCTCTTAAGGCTTGCAGGGCTGTTGTCTAGTCACCAAGGAACTCTGTTGCCTTGAATAGACTTAGTAGCCGCTCTCCGTGTTCTCAAATGACAAGTCACTGTTGGCATCGCACCTTTCCCCAAGTTTATCTTCAAAAACTTTCCTTTAATCTGCTCTGCAAAGCCAGGTTACCTAGTGATAACGCTGATAAGATAGAGGCAGAAGAGGCCTGTACTTGTGAATAAATCTATAGGCATCAAGATCTCTTACGTTAATGTTTAGCTTTTGATTTTTCAAAAGAATTTTCTCAAATATTTTAAAAATATTCTTTTTTCTATAATAAATTATTAATTTAATTACCATATTGAATAGCATGAAAAGTAATTCCAGTCAGTGCGGTGATATATTGTTTATGATATAATGAAGCTTGCCTGGAGATTAGAATGCAAAGCTAGCCAGAGCCACAGAAGTCCAGGCACATACCTTTAACCCCAGCAGCCACACTAGTTAGCTGTAGAGGCTGGGCAGTGGTGGTGCACACCTTTAATTCAATCACCAGAGGGGTATATAAGACAGGAGCTCATGCAACATTCAGTCTCCAGCCACACTGACATGATCACCTGAGCCGTGGAGGTAAAAGCTCTCTAGTGGCTGGCTGCTTTGCTTTTCTGATGTTCAGCTTGAACCCCAATATTTGTCTCTGGGTTTTTACTATTTGTGCTTTGTGCTACAAGTTAGTATTCCTATTTTTTCTCAATTGCTTCTTTTCTTACCACCACCAACCCCCATCTTTTTTTTTTTTTTTTTTTTTTTTACTTTTTTTTCTTTTTCTTTCTCTCTTTTTTTTTCTTTTTTGAGATAAGATCTCTCTATGCATTCCTTGCTGTCCTGGGGCTTGCTATGTAGACCAGGCTGTCTTGCCTCTGTCTCACTAATGCTTGGATTAAAGATGTGGGCCACCATACCCAGCTTCTATTTTTATAATAGGCTTGTTCAAAGAATGGTCCAGAGTTCATGCAGTATGTTTGTTTGCTATGTCTCTATGACATATGAAAGACTTTTTTCATTATTGGAAATCAGACCTAGGTCTTTAAACATGCCAGCCAGGTATGCGAGCACTTGTTTATATCCTTTTCTGTTGAAGAATACAGTTGTTACTCGGTAGAATTTCCAGTGTTCCAAGTTTGACTGATGGAATTCCCTTGATTGGTTCTGCTGAATCAGTATCTGTTCCTCGAATTTTTAAATAACATTTAGTTACAGCAGAAGTCTCTGTCAGCTTAAGGATATATTTCTGGCAGGAATACCTTGCTGGTAGTATTGTATATTATTGTATTACATTGAGAAGACTGCTTGGCCGATGTAGGTGCTATTCTTGTGATCTGTCTGATATGAAGTGCCCATCAGCTTTTTATTCCCCATTCATATGTTTTCAGATGTTTTGATTGACGCTCCTTAACTAAATTCATGATTTTATTAGGGCTTTCGAAATGGCGAGAATCCATCATTCTCCATTTGTCAGCTACAGTTTTTCTATAAGGGAAACACATTTTCTCTGTTGTTTAGTTGCCTTGGGATGGAACTGGAATGCTCTATCTCTATGTATAAATGTTCTTTACCATGGCTTATTAGTTTTGCTAACAGTTGGTTCCTAACCCCACCCCCTACCCCAAACAAATAATCATGAGGCTACTGGCTTTTTAACCTCTGGGAGTCAAAGTCCAAAGGAGTTGTCACTGGGCCTCTGTCCAGACGTTGGCAGTTCTGCCTGCATCCTGGGGACTGTCGGGGAGCAGTGTTTCCTAAACTTTTCCAGCTTCTGGGGAGCTCCTCTAATGATCGGGTTGTGGCCCTGCCCCATCTTGACAGCATAGGTGCAGCATCCTCTCGTTGCTGCTGGACTAGGACTCTGGTTTCCCTCCTTTACATGCAAGGACTCTGTGATTGCATGAGCATTCCAGATAACACAGCCTATTCTTCCTACTGTACTCCAAATGATTAGCCACCTTAAGTTTATCTGCCATCAGAATTCTCCTGTGCCATGGATAATGTTCTGTATTCAGAGGTGGTAGGGATCAGGACGTAGAGATCCTTGGGAAGCTGGTATTCTGCCCATCACATTGCATATTCTTTCCAAGTTGAGCATTTAAGATACTATGTGCTTTTTTTTTTTTTTTTTTTTTTTTTTTCTTTCTGACAATCAGCATGAGCTCATGGATTATAATGTCTTTGGAAGCATACTACTCATTATTCTTTTTAAAATTTTCATTTTGTTTTATGGTTGTTTTGTCAACATATATGTCTGCGCACACTTACATTTCTGGTGCTTATGGAAGATAGAAGAGAGAGAGCCTCCTGGACCTGGAGTTAGAGACAGTTGTGACCCGCCTTGTAGATGTTGGTAATTGACCCTTGGTTGTCTGGATGAGCAGCCTGTGCATTAGGTTGGCTCTTATATGCATTTTTTTTTTTTTTTTTTTTGAGACAGAATCTCACTTTGTAGCCCTGGTTTGCTTTGAATTTGCTATATAGATCAGGTTGGCCTTGAACTCCTAGAGATCCATCTACCTCTACCTCCTGAGGGCTGGGCTTAAACATGTGCACCATCACTACTGGCTCCCATAAATACTTTTGACTCTGTCATCCTTAGTAGCTGCCTCGGCTTTCCAAATTTGGGGCTTAGGTTTGAGGTTGTCAGATGAGAAGTAAACTCCAGAGAAGTGCATATCTGACTTAATTTTACATACGGATCTAAATATTTGCCAATTTCTTGTTTTTTTTTTTGATCCCTATTCAGGTGAAAATATTGTAAATTATCAGTGTTTAAGTAGTATGGGACTATAAGACTATGTTCAAATGAGGATATTTTCAGGTTGCCTTAATTGGTCTAAAGTCTCAATAAGTTACTCCATATTAATATTTTGATTCAATTTTTAATTATATATTCAGTGGCAAGGATGGAATTTTTAAACTATAGTAAAGCCTACATAGAAACATACTATTTAAAAATATGTTACTGGCTGGTCATGGTGGCTCACACCTTTAATCCCAGCACTCAGGAGGTAGAGGCAGGCAGATCTCTGTGTTTGAGGCCAGCCTGGTCTATAGTGTGAGTTCCAGGACAGCCAAACCCTGTCTTACTGCTCCCTGTAAAGTATTAATAGCTCCATATTGATTAAAGCATGAGAGGAAACTAATGTCCTATAGGTAAAGCTATCCTGAACTCTGCATAAAGACGTTTGTTTTAAATGCTTTCTTTTGGGTTGTAAGGAACAGAATCACAATGGGCTTGTATTTTGTGCTGAGGGTTTACTGTGTGGATTCCTGGGGGTAGGGGTGGAGGTGGGGGACCCAGGTTATCCCTCACCTTCTTGGAGACTAGAATGCACTCTGGTCTTCCCAGTTACAGCTTTTTAATAGCCACACTTGTTCTGTGTCAGTGTTACCCTGGCTTCTCTTTGATGATTGTCTCATGGAAGTCAGGGTAGGGATTTAAGGTAAGAACCCTGAAGCAGGAGCTGAAGGCCATGGAGGAACGCTGTTTATTGGCTGTTCCTTGTGGCTTGCTCAGCCTGCTTTCTCATACTATACAGGATGATCTGCTCAGGGGTGGTACTGCCCCCAGTGAGCTGGGCCCACCCACATCAGTCATCAATCATCAATCAAGAAAATGCATCATAGACATGACTGTAGGCAAATCTTCTGGAGGCATTTTCTCAATTCCTCTCATTTTCTTTTCCCAAATGTTCTATCTTCTGTCAAGTTGACATAAAAATAGCCAACCTAGTAGGTTAATCACTGGCCAACATGGACTGTCCTGAACCCACAACTCCTCTATAAGTCATGTCATACACAGTGGCTGCTGGTTTCTTCACGTTTGGCTTGTAGATGATCATCTTTGACCTGGTTGTTGAACTCTTGCCTAATCAGTCGCTGGTAGAGTCTCAAGATTCGGCACTTGGAAATCTCTGGGAAGTTTTCTCTGGCCAAATTGCCAGGAAAGGGGCTCGAGATATGGCAGTCATTACAGTATCTATTGTAGAGCTATTCTGCAGTAATTTATTTCCATCTTTACTAAAGGTCAGGATAGGAAGATTGTAACCCCAGACGCCGAAGGAAGGAGGTTAGCATGGTGTGTGATGTCTCAACTCAGGGATTTTTTTGTTATGTATAGAGTAAGCTTACCATGTGCCTTAAAAGAGATGCATTCAATTAAATAAAATATCTAGTGCATTCAGGACAGTTTGTACAAAAAGTTATTACTTTCAGTAAAGGTAAATGCATCATGATTATGAATCGTTATTTTCAGTAACAACTTGTGTATAGTGTGTTTTGAAATCTGCTCTATAGCTTTTTTCTAAACTTTGGTTTTGTTTGTCTTTAGGAATTCCATATAAGCAGCTGACAGTTGGGATCCCCAAGGAGATTTTCCAAAATGAGAAGCGAGTAGCATTGTCTCCTGCTGGAGTTCAGGCCCTGGTCAAGCAGGGCTTCAATGTTGTGGTGGAATCGGGAGCAGGCGAAGCTTCCAAGTTTCCGGATGACCTCTACAGAGCAGCAGGGGCCCAAATCCAAGGGACGAAGGAAGTCCTGGGTTCTGATCTGGTGGTCAAAGTAATTACGCCTTTCTTCCATTTATAGTTTCTTTTCCTTTCTGACTTGGGGTCTTACTGTGTAGCCCTGGCTGGCCTGGAACCCCCAAAGATCTGTCTCAGCCAGGGTTGGGATTAAAGCCACCACACCTGGCTTTTCTAGTTTCCCGAGTGCTCTTCTTTTTGCTTTTAATTGGCACACAGTAATTGTCCATATTCATGCACTGTGATATTTTGACATATACATGCAATGATCAAGTCAGAGCAGTTTGCATATCCATTGTATCATACATTACCCATTTCAGCTTTTCCTATTTTAAAGTCATGCTCTTTTTCTCAATGAAATGATTCTGTATTGTGAATGATTCTTTATGTCCCAGGATATGTGATCAGGTTTTTAACTATGGAGGGGAGATGGAGACCATCATTTTTATATTCTCTGGGTGGGAGTTTCTTTGAATTGACTAGGGGAAATTTTTGCTACATGGCCCATGTATATGCAGACTTCCTGCTGTTGACTGTATACTGCCAGGATGAAAAGAAGACATTTAATCCAGCCTGAGATGCCATGTACGGCATCTGATGACGGAAGGCAGTGATTTACACTGACACTGTGCTGTTCTAGAAACAGCATGAGCATTCTGGAGAAGGTAGCATTGGGTTGAGTGACCAGTAGGCTAACTGACTGTTAAAGGTCGAGAGATGGCTCAGACCCATGTTCAATTCCCAGAAACTACATGGTAGCTCGCAACTGTCTGTAACTCCAGTTCCTGACACCCTTACCTGGGCATACACATGCAGGCAAAACATCAATGCACGCTTAAAAAAAAAAAAAAAAAAAAAAAAAAGAAAGGTCTTGAAATACCAGACAGTAGAAATTTATGTGCTGAGGAAGTTTATAACTAAAATATGAAGAAAAAAATCATATAAAAGGCTGTACTATGTTTAACATTAAAGATAACTAGAGTAGCTTCTTAAATTTAAACCATTAAATATCCTGCAATTTAGGCAAGGAGAGAAATAGGAATGAGAAAAGTGAGCTTATTAGGTTAAAACAAACTTACTCTCTTTATATAAGAAAAATAAGCTTTTTTCTTTATTGATTCATAAGAAGAATCATTCAAATAATTGTATTCCTTCCCTCCCCACAACTCCAGTGAATAGCATAACAGTATCATCTTTCCCGAGGCTGAGATTGAACCCAGGTCCTCAATCATGCTAAGCATGAACTCTACCACTTAGTGACATCTCCACTCCTAACAGCATGATGGGGTGATTTTTGAGAAGATACAAAATAAGTTTTTGCTATGAAAGTTATTTATAAAATTTATGGTGTAATTCAGCTGAAGCTTTTAAAAAAAGTTTTGGATTTAAATATATTTGATGATACACTTGATATGTAGGAAAATAACTTATAGAAAGTAAAAAAAAAAGTTACAACCCATTTCAGAATATGTTTTAGGGCCCAAATATTTTTTTTTTGAGATATATCAAAAGGGAGGGGGATATTCAGTGATTACATGAATTTGAAAGTATTGTGTGTTCTTCTTAGCAATTCACTTAAAATTGAACAAGTCATTAAACAAATGTATGAACAAGCTAAAGCTGTGTTGAGAAACGTGCACTATACACACTTAGATTTGACCCAGGGCCTCTCTGCTGAATCGAGCCTGTTCACGTCCTGAGGAACACATTCAGGAAACAGCCCCTTGGGTTGATAATGCTCAGATGACAGTAGTCTCAGCTGAGCAGTTGATAAAGGCCAGCAGGACCAACTCTAATTAGCAATCCTCTACTTTTTCTTAATCTCTGCAATAGATTTTTATGGGGAGCAAAAAAGCAGACCATGTAAAAGAGATGGTTTTGTGTGTGTTTGTGTGTATGTACACAGAAGTGCATGTGTGTGTGTGTACCAGAAGTGCATGTGTGTGTGTGTGTGTGCACAGAAGTGCTTGTGTGTGTGTGTGTTTTGCTGGTTTCACACATGCCAGGTTTTAAGTATTCTGCCGAATCACACCTCTAGCCCAAAGAGTCTGAAACGTTCTCAGCCTAGAGTCACGTGAGTCACCGCTCAACACCTGGCATGGGAATAGTAGGCAAAGGTGCCTTAGGTAAATTAGGATGAAATGCCATTGTCAGAAGCGATGGAACCAGTGATTTTGTTTGTATTTAAAATGCACATCATACAGGCTATTTCACACAAAACAAATATAGTGAAACTTAGATGTATAATTTCATATATGTATGATAAATGTATGCTACATACTATATATATATATATAATGTACTATATCAATATATATTGGCAATCAATATGTTATCTTGAAGCTAGAGTAAGCTTCATTCAGTGGAGATATTGGTTTGATTTGTGTTCATTTATAGGAATGGAACTTAAAGTGACATAAATCTATACCGTGGAGTCTTTAGTTGACAGCATTATTAGTGTCTTACTTCCCCCTATATTTATGTCTGTCAAAATTAGTAAAGATTGGGGATCGAGTCTTTCTTTTTTCTTTCATCCATTCATTCTTTTCTTTTCTCTTTTTTGAGACACTGGTTCACCATGTAGCCCTTGCTGTATTTGTAGGCTAGGCTCAGAGAGATCTGCTGGCCTCGGCCTCTGCAGTGCTGGGATTAACTATGCATACCACCACTCAGTTCTAAGATTGAGTCTTTCAACACAAAACTATTTTTTTTTTGTTCTTTCCCCCTAACATCTGTTAATTTTTAACAGAGTAGTAAGTTTGGGGAGATGAGGTTCATTGTAAAATCTTTATAGTATTTCAGTGCTCTGCAGCTGTCACACCTGACCTGGTGCTGTACAGGTATTCCCAGAGTGTGTGCTTTTCACTCAGAACGGTTTACCCAGGCCGTTAGTCACAGGGTAGGCAGTGTGCATGTTCATGTGTTGATGTTAGTCACAGGGTAGGTAGTATATATTTTCATGTGATTTGAGTACAGGCAGACGTTTATAGATGGAAGATTTACCTCAGAAGTATTGTGTAAGCAACAGTGTCTTATATAAATTGTCCTGTTTACTTACAAGACACAGTGAAGGCACTGACAGTTTTAACCTGTGGTTTGACTTATGTTTCAGGTGAGAGCACCCATGGCTAATCCAGCTTTAGGCGCTCATGAAGCTGACTTTTTAAAGCCTTCGGGAACGCTCATTAGCTTCATTTACCCCGCCCAAAATCCAGACCTGCTAAATAAACTCTCTGAAAGAAAAACTACTGTTCTGGCGATGGACCAGGTTCCAAGAGTCACAATTGCTCAGGGCTACGATGCTCTCAGCTCCATGGCCAACATTTCTGGGTAGGTATATTCTTTCCATGGGCATTCCTATTGTAGGTCTTCTAGAGGTCTGCCTTATAACTGCTGGGGACTGAGCTTTTTACACTTAAATTAGCTTTTATGAGCCATTTTATTATTTTTTTTACAACAATCATGTACACGTATACATTTACGATATGTTACATGTCTTAACTTTGTAGTTGGAAGCAAATATTTACACTTAGCTGCCAGAGTGTTTGCATGAGGAAGGTTTTTTTCTTTACATGTTGTGTATGCAGAAAATACATGCATTGTATTGAAATCATTGTTTTTATAGGTCACTAGTAGGTTGAATACTGGCAGTTTTATGTGTTTTAATGGAATATAGGTTGAGAACCCTTGAAAATTTGGGACCAGAAGTATATCGGATTTCAGGCTTTTTCATATTTGCAATATTTGTATAATGAGGTGTCTTGGCATGGGATCCAAGTGTACACTGGAATTTATTTATGCTTCATCTGCATTTTATGCACAAAGGAAGTTTGTAATTAAGTTTTGGTAATATACTGTACAAGAAATGGTGCATTTCAGATTGTCTTTTTTTTTTCCCCCTTTGAGATGTTTTAAATACTGTGTTGAGTTTTTGTATTTGAACTGTGGTCCACTGCATGTTCTCTGCGAGATTAGGTGTGGGACTTGCTGCTTGTAATAATGTCAGTGCCCAATGTGGAGCAGTTTTGATTTTATATTAGGAGTGCTTGGCATACTGCATTATTAGTTAATTAGTTAACTATTTTGTAGTCTAACTGTGAGGTACAGGCCGTCCTAGAACTCAGTATGTAGTTCAAAGGTAGCCTCAGGTCTCAAAGTTGTGATCCCCCCCACCCAGTCTCCTGAGATCTGAAATTCCAGGCACATATCATTATGCTTAGGTTGAGCATCTTGCTTAGGGTTTCCTTAATAAATTCATAAAATAGTTAAGGAGTCAAGAACATTTCCACACTAGAGTGGAGTTTTACCTGGTGTCAAAGTCTGTATCTCTGACTTAAGCCTGTCCTCTTCCTTCTGAGGCCACAATAACTATGGGCTTCATTTCTGTCTGTCAGTGCTGCTACATTCCCTGTTACCCTTCTTTCTGAGACAGGCTTTCCCTGTGTAGCCTTGGCTGTCCTAGAACTTGCTTTGTAAACCAAGAGGGCCTTGAACTCGCAGAGATCTGTCTGTCTCTACCTCCGGAGTGCTGTGATTAAAGGTGTGCACCACCACCCACCACCCTGCTTGTAACTCTAAACAATCTTTTTTTATTTAAATTAAAAACAATCTCATTTTACATACTAATCCAAGTTCCCTCTCCCTTCCATCCTCCTACTCCCCCCACTATCTCCCCATGCCACCTTCGCGCCCCCCCCCACTCCTTAGGGAGGGTGAGGCCTCCTATGGGGAATCATCAAAGTCTGTCACATCATTTGGGGCAGTACCGAGGGCCCCCCCCTCCCCCCGTATCTAGGCTGAGAGTATCCCTCCATAGGGAATGGTCTCCAAAAGCCAGTTCTTGCACTGGGATAAATACTGGTTCCACTGCCAGCAACCCTAAAGACTGCCCAAGTCCCCCAACTGTCACCCACGTTCAGGGGGCCTGGTTCTGTCTTATGCAGGTTCCCCAGCTGTCAGTCTGGAGTCCGTGAGCTCCCACTCGCTCAGGTCAGCTGTCTCTATGGGTTTCTCCAGCCTGGTCTTGACCCCTTTGCTCATCACTCCTCCCTCTCTGCAACTGGATTTCAGGAGTTCAGTTCAATGCTTATCTGTGGGTGTCTGCTTCTGTTTCCATCAGTTACTGGATGAAGGCTCGATGATGGCGTTTAAGGGGAAGGGCATTTAAGGTAGCCTCTCCACTATTGCTTAGATTCTTAGTCATCCTTGTGGACTCCTGGGCATTTCCCTAGTGCCAGGTTGGTTACTACTATAACATTTTTATCACTGTTATATCCACACTACTGACACTGGGCTTTTTTTTTTTTTTTTTTTGGCAATTCATGGCTTCTGGCTAGTAGGTTTCCATATGGCTTTCTCAAACATCCTTAGCAATTAAGACATTGTGGGAGGCATCACCATTCTTGGTTTCAAATTATACTACGGATTCACATTAAAATAACATGGTACTGGCAAAAACAAAAACAAACAAACAAACAAACAAAAACAGACATATATTGATCAATAGAATAGAATCAAGAACCCAGATTCTATATACCTATGATCAACTGGTTTTTCACAAAGATGAGGAATGATAACATCTTTTACAAAAAACAAAAACAAAACAAAACAAAACAAACCAAGAAGAAACTTGGTCTTTACCTCTCACCCTGAACACAAATCAGATCCAAGTGGACCAAAGACCTCACTGTTAGATTTGAAACTCTAAGACTTCTAAGAGGGAGTGCACTCAGGGTCTATCTAGGCTCAATAAGGACTTTCCAAAAGGGACCTCAGTCACTCAGTAAATAGGGCCAGCAATCAACAAGTGGGCCTTCATGCAATGAAAAGCTTTTGTACTGAAAAGGAAACTATCAATCAAAGGAAGAGGCAACCCACAGAATGGGAGAGATTCCGAGAGTCTTCTGCAGAACGTTACATAGAAAATCTTTCTGAGAGTCTTCTGCAGAACGTTACATAGAAAATCTTTCTAAGATCTGCTCTGCTTGCAGGAGTATGGCCATGACCATGCCTGTCCTGTGAGGGACAGGGATGACTACCGACTTCCTGCAGGGGTGGGAACATCTGGAGTAGGGTAATGCTTAGCAAAACAGTGTCTCAAAGAAACTAATTTAATTAGATTTTCAGCTAATGTGAGTGAGGCATGAAAGTATTAAAAGGGGAAATAGTGCATGTAAAAAAAAAACAATAGGAATAAAGTCGTTCACGGAATCTTTGAACTGGAAGGTTCTTAGGTTTTTATTTTTTAAGTCTATCGTGTGTGTTTGTGTGTGTATGAGTGAGTATGGGCTTGCATATATGCTGGTCAGAGGACAGCTTTCAGGAGTAGGTATTTATTTCCGCCTCCTTGAGGAAGGATCTCGTTTGTACTGAGCTATGTGCTCCAGGCCAGCTGGCTTGCATCATCTTCCGAGTTTAATCCCTAATGCCCATGTGAAGGGCCCCTTGCATCCTCCTCTCCTCCCTTTCCCATTCCCATCTTCTCCCTTCTTTTCTATTTATTCCCTCTGCCTGGCAGCCGCCCCCTCCCCCAGCTATTGGCTGATCAGCTCTTTATTAGACCAGTCAGGTGTTTTAGGCAGGCAAGGTAGCACAGCTTCACAGAGTTAAACAAATGCGGCATATCTTAGCGTCCTTAAATATTCCACAGCGTAAACGAATGTAACACACCTTAAGCTAATATTCCACAGCAGGTTGGAGGGGTAAGTATATAAACAACGCTTAGCAATAACTTGTCATAGAGTACCATGTAAACATCATGTGTCTGCAGTTATGTAGCTGGCAGGTTATAATAGCCTATGGACTCTTTGCATTTTATTTTATGGAGCTTTCTATTTATTTTATTTTTTTATTTTTATTTTTTTCCAGTTATAAGGCTGTTGTTTTAGCAGCCAATCATTTTGGAAGGTTTTTTACTGGTCAGATCACAGCTGCTGGAAAAGTCCCCCCAGCTAAGGTACGTACAACTCCCAGGGTTTCTTCATGGGAAGAATCAAAGGTTATTTTTAAATGTGTGCTGTGTGTTAGCTTCACTGATGCTTTTGTACTTAGAAATCTAAAGTAACCTAGTGTTGAAACTTTTAACTTTTTTGCTTGTTTGTTTTTAAGAATTTTCTTTTCAGTTTTTGACTTAGTCTTAAATGGATTTTGGCTAGGTTGATCTGTGGGTCAATTTACTATTATTTTTAAAAAATGCTTCAAAGTATTTTTCAGTAAGTCTGTGGTTCTTGATTGCCACAACATCATAGTTTGTAGAAAACACTTGGATTTCCTCATCCTTGTCTATTTGCAGGGAGGGGCAGCAAGGGGAAGGAGATAACGGGAGGTGGTATTAAGTTTATGAAGGAGAATAAAGAGAAAAAAAGAAAAACAAGCAGACCATGGGGGAGGGGGGAAGCAAGTCCTTTAAACAAAGGCCTGGGTGTTTAGCAAGAATATGTATGCGTGAACCCCATAGATGTGGGGTACGCGGGACACTAAACCTCCTATGTCTGAAATATGGAAGTTCATTTTATTGCATAAGATCATGAGGAAATGCCTGGCATTCAGACTTGCCAGAAACTTGATGCTGGCTGAATGCGTCACCGTGCGAGCCAACAACTTAGTTTTGATTAGGATCTATGTAGAAAGGTATGGATGTTTAGAGGAAACTTCTAATTGAGGATTAAGAATGTGAGACAAAAACCAAGAGGCTTAACAGGAAAGTCAGTGAGTTATTAAAAGGTGGAAAGGTGACAGTGTCTAGTGTTGGAATTCCGTGGCCCAGGGGTAAAGGCTTCTGCCTGCAGGCCTGATGACCCGAGTTCAATTCCTGGGACCAACAGGTAGACGGAAGAAACCAACAGCTATGAGCTGTCCTGTGACTTCCACGTGTGTACTGTGGCGTGTTTCCTCCTCCTCTACCCCTTGCACACAAATAAATAACATGCCACTAAGAAATAAATTCGGCTTAAGTAGCTTTGGTTTGATGTGAGAAATGATTTTCTAAAACTGAAGAATTAGATCCCGGGAGGTTTATCATGTAGAATTATTTAAAAATTATTTTTTAAACAGTGTCTAGAATGAAGTAAAATCACCTTAGTGCGTATGCTGTGTTGAGTACTCAGTTTAAGCACGAGAGGGACAAGTCTGAACAAGATGAACACCATCCCTACTGCACAAAGTTAATGATGGATGGGTCAGGATCAGGATGGGGAAACCCAAATAAAGATATGACTTAATGTAGCTATAAAAACTGAACCAGATGATAGGGTGATGTACGATGACTATGTGCTAACCTCCTAAGCTATGGGATAGGGAGGTGTAACATGAATTCTGCTTGTTCTTAATAATAAAAACCCAGAGGCAGATACTTGGGTTCAAGCTGAAGATCAGAAAAGCAGAGTAGCCAACCTCTAGAGAGTGCTCAGACCAAAGGGGCCACCCTGTCCTCACTCAGACTGCATCCCCAGACTGCACTGTTCTCAGACTGTCTCAGATTGCATCTGTGTCCGCCAGATCTCAGACCGCACCGAGCTCCGTCTCCTCCCGCCTTATAGTCCTCTCCATCGCTGGGATTAAAGGCATGGGATCCCAAGTGCTGAGGTCACATAGTGTGTTTTAGGAAAAGAAGGCTATTGGCTGTGGAGAGTGATGGTGAACAAGGTGGAGGGTGATCCAAGATGTGGAAAACAGAGGTCTGGCTTGGTGAATCAGGGTCATCCTCATCCCTACAGGTTTATCTGATTGTAAGTCAGATAGATGTGCCTCCCTGTGCCTGGCTCTCTATGTGGGAGCTGGGGATCTGAACCCAGGTCCTTGTGTTTGTACATCAAGTAATGAGCTGTCTTCCTAGCCTATTAGTTAAATGTCGGTGTACAATAGATCTCTTGAATCTTTTTATTTTTGTCTC
Source organism: Phodopus roborovskii (assembly GCF_943737965.1). Taxonomy (NCBI): domain Eukaryota; kingdom Metazoa; phylum Chordata; class Mammalia; order Rodentia; family Cricetidae; genus Phodopus; species Phodopus roborovskii. The sequence continues at coordinate 6,111,425 of NW_026126415.1, read as the reverse complement.
CTAACTGTAATCATTCTTTTCCCCTTCAGCTCCTTACCCTCCTTGCTTTAGAATATGATCAGAATGATTTCATGCATCTGTGCTATTTCTTGACAGGAGAATTGGCCTAGTCAGTCCTGTGCATTTTAAAGACCCGGTGTTGTTATTTAGCGTTATTGGAACTTTTGTGTAGAACAGGGTTGGTTTGGAGTTTAGTCCCTGATGTTTGTTTGCCAAGGTCCCTTTCTGACCCAATTTCTGTGGACTTTGCCTTCTTCTGAACAAGCCACATCTGCTGGCATTGTTCCTGAGGTACTGCCTAGGGAGATCCTGGAGTTACACAGTTTTGACAGCGTAGACTTCTTAGACAAGCAGAAAGGAGCTTGGGCCTGATGGGTGGGTGGGAATTTACAAACTTCGTGGGTGACATTTGTTTGTCCCTTCCAGAGCAAGGAGTTGCCTTCATCTAGCCATTTATGGGAGGCACAGCAAGCCTTGCTTTCTCCGGAAAGCCCGTTCAAGGCCAGAAGCAACAGTTTTCACTGTTTCTGTGCAGATGGGGGAGACTGGAGTTTCTGTGGGCTTCTTGGGTTGTCTGAGCTCTGACCATCCTGTGGTTAGGGAGATTCACTTATATTGATCGGATTTCAGATGTGGGCCACTCAAGATGACTCCCCAGTTCTGTGTTTGGTTACCAGGTCCTTCTGAAGCATTTGAGCTCAAAATAGTAGTTGGCATGATATTTTGCCAAAAGTTGTGCCCATCCCTGACACTTTGTGTGTGTGTGTGTGTGTGTGTGTGTTTTATAAACCCAGGAAGGTCTTGGCTTTGGAGAGAGGGACAGGTAGTTGGAGTGCCACCCTGGTGTTTTGGTGGCAACTTCTGTACAGTGAGAATGGACTTTGTTAGTATTGGACATGTGCTCTGGCCGCTGAATGTCAGATTCTTAGGAAAGTTGTTGGTCGCTGGCAGAGGCTGTTTCTGCGATTTTAAAAGACACAGGAGAGACCCTTTGCTCCATCCATCCATTGATGGAATGCTAACTATGTTGTCAGGTGCCAGGAGTTGCCAGCTGGTGATCTTTTGCTATCATCTGGTAACAAGCTTTAAAACATTCCATGCCAGGTGTGGGTGATGCACGCCTTTAGTCCCATCACTTGGGAGGCACAGGCTGTGGAACTCTGTGAGTTCAAGGCCAGTCTGGTTTACAAAGCAAGTTCCAGGACAGACAGAGAAACCCTGTATTGAAACAAAACAAAACGAAACAAAGCAGACAAACAACAATAACAACAAACCCAAACCAAACCAGAACAAAAAAAAAAAAAAAAAAAAAAAAAAAAAAAACAAAACATTCCTTGTTCTTTTTTTCTCAGATCCTGATAGTTGGTGGTGGGGTTGCTGGACTCGCCTCTGCAGGTGCAGCCAAGTCGATGGGGGCAGTCGTCCGGGGATTCGATACAAGGTGAACGCTTAGCTAGTAATTAACGTTTAACTGGAAACACTTGTTTCAAATGGGGCCCCTTACATTAGAGATAATAGTTCACCAAAGCTTTTCTATTTCCCCTTTCCAATTGAAAACATATTTTTTTTTCCTTTTTAAAAGTTGGCTCAATTAAAAAAAAATGTATTGTTTACTGGGAAAAAAAATTAGACAAGCTAAGCCTCAGCATAGCAGAAGTAATAAGGTAATTGAAAATTAGTAGGCTACAGTTGTTTGGGTGTATTTGCAATGGGGCTAGAGCTGTCTCTGATGAGCTTGCAGCATGTTGCTTTACTGCTTTACTTTTTTATCTTTAGAGAATGCTTTTGGTTACTAGGGAGGGGGTGAACAAAGCCAAGAACATTGGGAGGAGACTATGCTAAACACTGGCTGGGTGGAAGCAGCTAGAACTAACTGTGACTGATCTCCAAAGACTTCTTTATCTGGCGAGACTGGGTCTTGTACCCAGTCCTCATACATGCTGGGCAAGTGCTGTACTACTGAGCTCTATACACAGCGCCTTCAGCTCTCTCCCTACCTAGGAATAGCAGCACATGGGCTGTAATTGTAGTGTTTGTGCTAAGGCATCTGCTTTGGCTATATAGAGAGAATTGACAGTTTTTACCTGAAGATTATAGGACATGTGGGAGAAACTACTTTTCTCTAAGACAGCCATAAAACATTTTCCTGAGTTGTTTGCAAAGAGAAGTTTAGTTAAAGTCTTTCTTCATTGCTGATGATGCCAGATAGCATTCTGTGTGTTTATCAACAATGGGGGCCCTAGAGTAATAACACTACAGTCTGTTTGCTTTTTGTAAAAAAAAAAAAAAAAAACCAAACAAAAAACAAACAAACAAACAAAAAAACCAGTTCACAAACTTATGGGGACTGAGGCCCCCAGAACACTTTGTTTAAATTTTAAAGTACTTCTATCTAATAAAAGTCATTTATGTTGGAAAATCTTACAATGAGAACGAACTGAGAGCATTTGTAAAAGAAAAACCTCAATTTGTATGTTGTGAGTGATATCAAATCGCAATGTATATCAAATATCATATCATTATCAGTATTGGGACCAAAAGGGTTATAACTGATGTTGGCAATAGAAATATTCTTCTTTTAGTTTAAATAGAAGTTGGGATTCTTCTTTATCCCCCTAAGAAAAAGTATGTAAGTATGCCTTTGTCTAAAAAGTCACTGGAAACAGTCAAGCCAGAGATAGCAAAACAAACTTTCGACTTTGGACTATGTAGGGTTTCCTTAAAGCAGTGGTTTTCAACCTGTGGGTTATAAACCTCTATTTCCAAAAGTATTTACATTATGATTCATAACTAGCAAAATTAAAGTTATGAAGTAGCTATGAATAATTTTATGGTTATGAGACACTACATGAGGAACTGTATTTGAGGGTTGCAGCGTTAGGAAGGTTGAGAACTGCTGTCTCAAAGTATATGTAATGCCTGGCAGTGGTGGCGCACGCCTTTGACCCCAGCACTCGGGAGGCAGAGGCAGGCGGATCTCAGTGACTTTGAGGCCTACAGAGTGAGTTCCAGGAAAGTCAGGGCTGTTACACAGAGAAACTGTGTCTTGGAACACTCCCCTCCCCAAAAGTGTATACGTAAATGAGGCCTTTGATGTATGTATTGGGGTCTAATTAAGTACTCTTTTCCCTTTAACACTCTAGAGCTGCAGCTTTGGAACAGTTCAAGTCTCTTGGTGCTGAACCCTTGGAGGTGGACTTGAAGGAATCTGGCGAGGGCCAAGGAGGATATGCGAAAGAGATGTCCAAAGAGTTCATTGAAGCTGAGATGAAGCTCTTTGCTCAGCAATGCAAGGAAGTGGACATCCTTATCAGCACAGCACTGATTCCAGGTATGCTACTGGGGAAATGGTTGCCTTTAAGGTGCTTTTACAAATGATAATTTGAAATGTAAGGTGAGGGTTAGGGTTTCTATTGCTGTGATAAAACACCATGACCAAGAGAAAGTTGGGGGAGGAAAGGGTCTATTTCAGCTTACAATACTCAGGTGACATCACTGATTGAAGTCAGGGCAGAAACCCAGAGGCAGGTACTGGAGCAGAGGCCACTGATGAGTTCTACATACTGGCTCGTTCCTCAAGATTGCACAGTCTGCAACACAGCGTGGTCAGTGCCACAGAAGGACTATCCCACTACAGGACCTCCTACTCAAGGGGTGGCCCCACCCACAATCAGCTGGGTCCTCAACACACCAATCACTAATTAAGACAGTGCTCCAGACCAGCCTATAGCACTATCTTATGAAGGCATCTTCTCAATTGTGGATCCCTCTTCTCAGATAACTCTAGACGTTTAATCTAGTCTAGTGATGAGTTCTTTGGCCTTTGCCTTTTTCCAGCTTGGCAATGTGAGTCACAGCTTTAGTACCTGCAAGGTTTCTCGTGGGGACAGCCAGCCTGTAAATAATGGCATGGCGAATTATTATCAACTATGAAAGCTTGGCTCGAGCTTAGGCTTTTCTACAACTAGCTCTTACAACCTGTTTCTGCATGCTGGCATGTGGCTCAGTTACCTCTGCTCTGTACTGTTTGTCCAACTCTTCAGAGTCTTGCTGGTGTCTCGCTTTTCTTCTTCCCAGATTCCTGCCTATTCTCTCTTGCCTAGCTATTGGCCATTCAGCTTTTTACTAAACCAATCACAATGACACATCTTCACAGTGGCAGCGAATCTTATCTATCATTGTAATTGTCATTGTAATTGGTCCTAATAGCTCCCAGCCACTTAGCCAGAGCATCCTTGTCTTCCGGGTTAACCCCTGCGAAGGCCTGGGAGGAGCATGTTTTCTCGTGGACCTTTGCTTTGATGGTGCAGTAGGAGACCAACCAACGTCTTGCAGCACAGGACAGGCAGGAAGACCACCAGCTCAATGGGGTCTGCGTTGTGAGCATTCGCCACCAGCTGAGCCTTGTTCTCCACCAAGGTGGTGACTGCATTGCTCCCTGGAGCAGGCAACTGCTTTGCCTGAGGGCTGGGGCTGCCACAGTCACAGCAAAGCAGCCACAGAAGCTGTGACTCAGGGCTTCAAAGCTGGATTTCACTCACCACAGTGATTTCAGTTTGAAGAAATTCACACACCGTTGCACTTGTTTAAATTTCTTTTGTTTGAGTGGTGTGTGTGTGTGTGTGTGTGTGTGTGTGTGTATGTTAGTGTTAAGAAAGTGAAAAGGCGAATGATAAAAATCACTGTAGGCCCTATTGCCTACATCACACGATTTCTCTCAGTGTATCTTCATGAAATTGTGTTTATATCATAGGTTATTTTCTATGTACAACATTCTATTTTTAAGTGGTGTCTTCACTAAGTTTCTGATGAAGTGCTAATTTGTTTCTGTTCTTTCCAAGACGCTATGTTTTCATTGTCGAAAAGCACTGAAAAAAAAAAAAAATCTAAAGAATTAAAAACAAGTCAGAAATTCCATCAGAGATCACCATGGCTAATATTTTGATGATAATGTTTCCATGTGAGAAGGTGTCTATGTGTGTCTGTATGTATTTATGGGATTTCCAGGAGATTCTTTTATTTAAGAATATGGAACTTTTTTTCCTCATTGTTTCCCTTTGCATGTTTTCATGGAAAGATTTATCACGTTATTTACATGTATACCTGTGTGTGTATGCCATGTGAGTGCAGTGCATGCAAACCAGAAGAGGGCATCAGATTCCTTGGAGCTGAGTTAGGGGCAGTTGATGTGGGTGCTGACCCTCTGCCAAGAGCAGTAGGTGCTCTTAACCGCTGAGCAATCTCTCTCTCCAGCCCTGATGTGTTCGAGAGCTGCGGCAGCAGGGAGTATTTTTAGATCTTAATATTTTCTATATGATGCTTGTGCTGAATTTATGATGTCAAACCAATGAACATTAATTGATCAGTAAATAGTTTGGTGTGCATAGATTGTAGAGTGAAGGTATTCTCCGTCTTGAGTTTTCTTACCTCTTTCCCATCCTTTAGTTTCTGCTGTTGGATAATGAATACCATGTTGCCTTTAATTTTTTTTCTCTGTTTCCTGAAAGAAAATGGGCCAGACAAGGAGAACGTAGAGTCCACAGTTGCTACTGTTTGATTCTACTCAGGGAGCCTCCCTGTTCTTTATGTCAAAACTTAACTTTTTCTCTCTGTGACTCCTTTGCCTGAGAAATTTTTTACATGAACCTAGGTATATTGGTATATGAATCTAACGTTTAGTGGAATAGAGCAGACAGAAATTTATTTTAAAGCAATTTTTAGTATATGTGTATTTTAGCATTTAAGTTGAAAGTAAATTTACATACTAATGAAACAAATATGCTTGTTTGTCTTACATAAAGAATGATACTCGGACTGAACATTCCATACTACAGGACCTAGAGCATTTTCAATAGTTTTTCAGAGTTGATTGATATTTTCATTTTATAATCATCAATTCTGAGAATATTGCTTTGCATACGTAGAACACAGTAGAAAATGTTAAAAGTTTGTTTAGGGTCATTCAGAAATTGATGGAAATTCTGTTCTTGCCCCAAGCCAAAATTCCTTTATTATTTTTATTATATTATTTTAATGACTTTTGTTTATACAAATGGTAGGTGAGCCGGTTTCTCCAGATGCCACCATCCCACCAGAGTGCTGTTAGACGAAGGAGGTAGATGATGCAGGCTCCACCTGTTATAGAAATGACGCTTCTGTTTGAGATGGAAGGCCTTCCAGGACAGTATTTGTGGGATCTGTCAGATAGGATAGAAATGATGTCAGGAGAGCACCCCAGGGCCCCCTTTTGTGACAGTGACTCCTATGAAGTTAGGTGACCAGTGCTGTAGCTGTCACTTGTCTGTCTTAGGAGCACCTGCACCTTGGAGAAAGAAGGCAGTGTTAGGAGCTGATGAGTATGTAACAAGTGGCCAGTAGATGGTGCTAAAACATTTGCTCATCCAGTGAATGATTAAGACTGGAAGCTAGCTAGTGTTAGTCAACTCAAACTCCTAATAAAGAAGCAGCAGTAATTTTGATATAGTGTACAGCTTTGTTATTGATTATAAAGTTATGAGTGATACAACACAAGCTGTCTTAGGGAAACATACCGAGCGTTGGGCCTGCCTGTACAGCTTGTTTTGAGACAGGGGCTTGCTGTATAGCCCAGATGGGCCTTGAACTTGTGATCCTCCTGCTTCAGCTTCCTAAATTCTGGGCTTAGGGATTATAGATGGCTGTTGTTTACTTATGACAAGTAGTTTCTACTCAGTGTATTGTGGTAGAAGGTCAATTGCGTGGTAATCTTGAAGACTTGTCTAAAGAGGTGTTGCTTCTCTGTTTCACTGTATTTCCAGAAGAAAGAGCTGGGTGGCTTAAGTCCTGAGAAGAGGTAGAGTGGGGGTAGGGGGGAGAGAGAGAGAGAGAGAGAGAGAGAGAGAGAGAGAGAGAGAGAGAGCGCTATCTTAATTAGTATAGATTGCATGTTTGTATGTGGACTGACATAGTTGTTGAACGAGGTAGCTGTTGTCTGCAGCCTCTACTGAGTCGGGTGATGGATTAAAGGTGAGAATTTTACTCAGTACTAGTAGCTTCAGGATAGGCTACTTACAGTCTCAGGGGTGCTGATTGCAGAGGAGAAAGCGCCCTGTCTAGCCTCTGCTAGGTTCACTGTGGCAGAAACTACATCTTTTACATTGAAAGACATTCCTGATTACAACTCAATTAAAAATTCACAATCAGGGCTATGGAGATTGCTTAGCAGATGAAATGTCTACCACGCAAGCGTGAGGACCCTGGTTTGGATTCCACGCACTGACGTACAAACGGGTTGTGGTGACATGTATATGCATCTCCAACACTGGAGAGGAAGGTTGGTGATAGGTATATCCTGGAGGGTTTCTGGCAAATCAGTCTAGCCAAATGGCAGTTCCAGGTTCAGTGAGAGGCCCTGTCTCAAAACAAAACAAAACAAAACAAAAACAAAAACAAAAACAAAAAAAAAAAAAACCCAAAAGTAAGGGTGGAGAGCAGTAGATAGAGAAAGACACCCGATGTTGACCCCTGGCCTCTGTACCTGGCCTCCTCCCATGCCTGGGTGCATGCGCCCACAGACACACACTCACACATGCATGTATATGACACACACGTATATGAACATGCATGTTGTACACACACAATAATAAAAATTAATGAAGACTACAATTATTATATGGCTTTCCTGCTCTCCACTTCCTGCATTAGGCTTTGTTCTTTGCATTGTTCTTTTACTGGTCCATTACTCCCGAGATTTTATTTAGTAATGGTAACTGTGTCTTGGTCCGCTCAGGTTGCCTGCATCTTTAGATGAAGGTGTCTAGATGGATCAAGGTTAGATCATGGGCCCCTGCTCCTGGTTACCCATGTTATGAAGTTTGTATACTTGGTTCCTTGGTTACCTTTACTTATTTATTTATTTCCCCCAGTCCAAATTTAGCTTTTGGTTTTCAAGTTAAACTTCTGTTCAACTAGTGTCTGCTGTCAGTCTTGCTGGCCAGTTATCGCCTCTAATAGGCTAAGATACTTTGCATATGTTGCTTTTTTTTTTTTTTTTTTTTTTTTTTTTGCTTTGACACACCATCCCTTTTCTTTCCTGCCTTTGAAGTGTCCCACTCCGCTCAGTTGCTACCGCAGTAGTAGACACTAATTTCCCTGCGCTCACAGCACAGCCTGTACTTCACATCACGGCGGCACCTACTCCCATCTGCCCTTCATTGTCCTGTCTTCCTGTGAACACAGAGCGAGTGTTCCAAGCATCTGCCATGGCCAGTGCGTGGCCTAGTATTCATACGCAACCGTGGCTCAGCAAATATTGCTCAGCTCGTCATCCTGGGCGTCCTCATCAGGTCTTCAGTGGCATGCTCATTTTTAGTTTTTTTCAAGTCTATCATAGAATAGGAAAACAGTCCAAAGAGATGGCTTTCAGTCCTGTGATTTCAAGCAGTATAACAATACAGCAATAACTGACTCTTGCCTGTGGAATTCCACCGAGATAGTTTTTGTTTGGACAACTGTACGTCTTTAAAAAAGTTAGAAGGGTTTATCCTTCAGAGTCTTTTTCTTCTCGGTGGACGTTATGATTTCTAAGAGTCAAAACTACACCATGTAGGCCAGTGACTCCCAATGTTTTAGAGATTATATTTCTTTTTTATAACTGTCTGATTCATATTTCATGCTCCCTTCCCTTCCATGTAGTTTTTGACTCCATGGGATTTTAAAACACTGCTTCTACACTACCACTTGTTTTGAGAAATTTGAAAGACATAGAGGAATACTTCTGTTTTACAACATCAAGGATTGCTAACCACAGGCTGTCTCCATACCTCTTGGTAGCTTTCAACACAGATAGGGCTACTTGTCATCAGATGGAGGGTGCCAGAATTCTGGAGTTTTCTGTAGCTATTTGTCAGTCTTGATTTCTTAGGGTGTGTCTGACACACTTCGTGGATTGCTGAGCCATGTTTAACAAATGTTCTGTTCGGAATTTTTTTTTTTTTTTTTGCCACAGAGTTATAATCTGGTTTTGTCTGTTATTTCTCCAAAAGTATGTTGCAAGACGGAGAAGCATTAATGTTCCTCTCTCCCTGCTAGTCCCCGAGTTGAGGCTCAGGAGGTGAGTCTACTTCTAGGGAAGATATAACAGTTCTGAATTCCCGATCACTTCCATCTACAATTCTATCTTGTTAGGGATCTGGCCCTCAGTTTGCCATCATTGCCGTAACACATTAATCCGAGAATATAAAGCTGTTTGGTTCTTGTAGAAATCTTCTCTTTTTTTGCGCACTTAGCATTAACAGGTGGTAGCTCTCATTCCCACCTCATGGGGATTCAGACTAAGTGTTGCTTACCCCACGATGAGACTCTGGGCACGGTCTGTATTTTGAGGAGTGTGCGTGGTTGGTGTCACACATCAGGTGCATGCTGTGTCACTGAAAGTGTCACGTATCACTCTTATTTCCACTTTTTTTTTTTTTTTTTTTTTTTTTTTTTGGCTAAGACCAGTTACATGGTCAGAGCCATCTGTGAAGGAAGTTGGAGTTCTTGGTTCTTGTCTAGTCATGTGCCCAGGAATAAGGTAACATTATTTTGTAAAGGCTTCCATAGCAAAGTACAACTGACTGGATAACTTAAAAGACAGAAACTTATTTTTTCACCCTTTGTGGGTCTAAAAATTTATGATGAAGTTGTTGGCAGGGTTGGTCTCTCTGAGACTGCTTTCCTTGGTTGAAGACTGCTGCCTTTCTCAGGCCTCTGTTCCGTGTGTGTGTGTGTGTGTGTGTGTGTGTGTGTGTGTGTGTGTGTGTGTGCGCATGTGCGTGCGTGCGTGCATGCATCCCTGGTGTCACTTTTGACATTTAATTTCTTCTTCTTTAAGGATACCAATAAATAAAGTCAGGCTCAGGCCCAGGGTTAATTCAGTCCCGCCTTTAACAGCCCTATCTCCAAACTCAGTTTCATAGGTACTGCTGGGCCATAGCGATCAACATATCGGTTCTAAGAGAGGATACTCGTGAATCCCTCAACAAGTGTGGAGTACCTTAGGTTATGGTGGACAGGAAGGAGGTGAGGAGGAGGAGAATCGAGGAAACCGAGACCTAGAATGCTGTCTTTGCAGGGTTGTCCTCAGTGACCTGTGTTCTCCAAGAGGTCTACCCATCTTCCTTTCTCTCCCAAGTTCCAAAAAATGCCATCATATTATGAATCTACCAAGGGATTGATCTACTTATCAGTGCCCTCAGGATCTAGTCATCCCTCCCCATCCCATTAGCAATGAAACTCCAATATGCAAGGCTATGGAGGATAGTTCATAGTCAGACCATAATGGTGCAAAATTCTTGTTATACTGGGTCTTTCTTCCTCCTCCTCTTCTTCTGACAGGGTCTCATATCCTGCAGGCTGGCCTTGACCTTGCTCTGTAGCTGATGACTAGGTTGAATCCCTGATTCTCCTGACTTCCTCTACCAAGTGATGAGATTACAGGCATATGCCGCCATACCCAGTGTGTTTGTTCGTTTTTCCAAGACAGGGTTTCTCTGTGTAGCTTTGGAGGCTGTCCTGGCACTCACTCTGCAGGCCAGGCTGTCCTCAAACTCACAGAGATCCATCTGTCTCTGCCTCCCGTGTGCTGGCCTTAAGGGGTGCGCCACCACCACCCTGCCCACAGCCACTTTATAGTGAAGGTTCTTAATCTGTAAAACACTGGTTGATGGTCGAACTATTTCCTTCACTGTTTTTCAGTTTTATGTTTAGTTAACACATCGTGTGGTGTTGCATTTAAGACTGTCCTTTGTAGTACGAGTTGGTGAGGGATCTATTTTGGCTTCAGGTCAGCAGGTTCTATGATTTACATTGTGCATCTGTGAGTATGGAGTAGAATTTATTGTGCTGTGTTAACACAGAAAGCTTTTCTTGAGCTTCTAATTTGATGCTTTACAGGCCAGAAAGTTAGGAATTTCCCCATGATTACATGCCATTGAGTAATTCCAGTAAATAATTCTCTGTGCTTTTTGGGAACCATTATAAAAACTTGTGGTTAATCCATTTCATCTTGGTGTCTTTTTGTTCTTAATGGTTTTAGTGGCTTCTTAATTCTCCTCCCGTCACCCGCCCTCCCCTCCCCTCCTTTCCTCTCTGCTCCTTCCTTGATCAAAGTTGCCTGTGAGAATTTGATTCTTTTTCCAATATGATAACCTCTGAGAATTTATTGATTTCAGATGACCACGTTTGCCTTGATTTATCCAGACAGGGTACATTACAAGATTTTTCCGGTAAAAAAGTTAAATAGTCTGTTAGGTAGTTTAACAGAAATCACTCTTTTTGAATTTAGTGCTGTAGAGGAGCCAAGGATGTATTCTTGTCAGTAAGCTGTCTTGAAGCTGTTTTCAGAAATGAGCAACTTTTCTAGTAGCTTCTAATTTCAGTGCCTTCCGACTACTTCTCGGCATAAATCATGATTATGAAAAGATTCTATAGACTAATTAACACTCAAAGATAAATTTAAGATGTGCATAGTCTTGTAGTCTCACGTCTGCAAGCCCAGCACTCAGGGAAACAGAGGCAGGAGGGTTACCAGTTCAGTGTTTGAGTCCAGGCTGAGCATATCAGAAAACAGGTTGTTTATAGACTGTACATGTAGTTACATTTATGGTCTGACACAGACATTCTAGGAAGCCAAGCACTAGCCTGACACACTCTTGTTCGTCTCACACAACAGTTAATTGAATAGAAAATTAAAATTTTCATATGGTTTATGTATTTACTTATTTGAGCACTAGGGGTTGAGGATCGAACCCAGGGCCTCATGCAAGCCAGGCAAGTGCTTTATCACTGAGCTACAGCCCCCCCTACCCCATTCATGAGCACTTTTGGAACTCTGCTGCTTTTCTAGCAGGGAAAGGACCCCTAATTTCTAGGCGCTCATCTCAACTCTGAATCCATGACCAAATAGTTATTTTTAAAATCTATTTTTAAAACGTCTCAGTTTAAAATTTAAAGCAGTTTAAATTTGAAAAAGGGTTAGAAATGAGTTATTTCCTTCCAGATTTGGCTTATACTGGTCAGGTATCAAGTGGTTACTGGCTGAGTCTGAATCAATGTGTATCTGAGTGTGTGAGTGTGGATGTCTTACCGTGGTCTTGGCAGAAGAACGGAAATAATTCCTAAATGGGGAGGACCTTAGTAACTTTATAGAGGGAGGAACTCAATGTCCATGGACCAGAAAGGGCCAAAAAAAAAAAAAAAACAAAACAAAAACATTTCATGGCGATTGTGACAAATCTTTAACTCAGTTCATATCTTGCCAGGAAATATATAAATGATCTTCTCTCCTTGTTATTTTATTTTTCATATTTGTTTATTGATTTTTAGATGGGTGGGTGTTTGGAAATGTAAACATCCTGGTCTGTTTGTAAACCCTATCTTTTTTTTCTTTCTTTTTTTTTCTTTTCTTTTTTTTTTTTTTAGATAAATGACTAAATTTTTAACCCCGGGCTTCAGAATGGGAAAGCCCAACTGTACCTTGAAAAGCAAGAACCCCCATGCCCTCCCCCAGACCTCTTACCCATGCTTTTGGTAGCCTCCCCTCCCCCACTTTCTTCTGTGTTTGCGTCTTAGAAAACATGAAATTCTCATTCTAACATTTTTTGGTAATAAATATCAAACCGTATTCTTAATTTAAATGAAGAATTGGCTGTGATTATCCAGGGATATTTTATTTTTTTTTTAAAGCAAAAATGATATGTGATGCTGATAACATTTTCTGTGTAATTCCTACGTCTGTATTTTCATTTACTTCTCCAGAATAAAAGTTATAACTAACAGAGGGCGTGGATTCCAGTACTTCCTTGTGCTAATTTCCACATAACCAGCAAATGACTTTCTAAAGATTTTGTTGTTCATAATCTCATCAAGAGATAGTCCAGTTGTTTCATTTAAATGTAAAGCATAACAGTTTGTATTTATTAGCTTAAGTAAACTGTGCATTTCCATATGTGCATAGAATGGTTTTTGGTCATATTCACCTCCTTATTACCCACCCTTAGCCCTCTAGTATCTGCCTTCTTTCCCATCTCTATTCTCGTATTGTTTTAGATTCTTAGTTTGAGAAGCCAAAACAATTTCTCACTTTTTATACTTAATATTTTTATAATTCTCCTGGGCAATAAACATTTTTTAAAAATCCTTTTTTTAAAAAATTGATCATTTGTTTATATTATCAGTTAACTATCAAGATTTTTTAAACAATGACTCAAAACCATTTTCTTTAAAATTCTTTTCCAGTTATTATTTATTTGTGTGTGTGTTTCTGTCTGTGTAGGAGGAGGCCATTGGATCCTTTGGAGCTGGAGTTAGAGACAGTTGTGAGTGCTGGGAGTGAAACTCGGGTCCTCTGCAAGAATAATGTCCGCCTTAAGCACCGAGCCATCTCTTTAGCCCTCTGTTATAATATTTTGTTTTTATTTTAATTTCTGTGGATAGCAATATTTTAAATTTACTTTCTTTTTGTTTCCCCTCAATTTTATTTATCTGAGACAGGATCTCACTTTGTTTGCCTTGCTGACCTGGAATTCTCTATGTGGACTAGTCTGCCCTTAAAAAAATTTTTTTTGGGGGGGCTGTGTGTGTGTGTGTGTGTGTGTGTGTGTGTGTGTGTGTGTGTGTGTGTGTAAGCATCCAGATGCTCATAAGAGTTGGAATTATTTAAGCTGGCTTGTGTCTTTTGTAATTTTCCTTATTGTTTTAAGTTTAGGAAATTCCTTGTTAAGTCCATAGACCAGAAAAAGATCCAAAGTGTCCTCTTCCCTCCACCTCTTTCTGGGTCAGTTCTCTTACAATTAATTGTGACCTACCTGGACTGTATGTTCAGTTGGCACAGGAAGCTTGCCCCCACACCTAGCTAAGCCACTGATGGCCCCGTCTTTCCTTTATTTTTTTGGTTTATCATGCAGTTACGTTTTTATCATATTAGACTATTAACGCCAAGACCCTGTGTTGAAATCACCTTCCCTGTTTTTTCCCTCTAGACTCTTCTTTCGAGCGTCTCTCATTTGGAGCACACTGTTCACTCCACTGCTTCACTTTTGGCTGTATTCTTTCCCCTTCTGTTTTTAATTTTCATTTTCGAAGTTTCCAGAATTAAAAAAAAAAAAAAAAAAAAAAAACCAAAAAACAAAAAAGTTAATCCACATGTGAGTGTGCTTGCAGGCCAACGTGCCATTGTCCTTCACTGTCCTCCCCCCGTCCTTATTGAGATTCCTTAATTTTAAAATTAGGACATTTGGGAGATAAGCAAAAGTACAGGCAAGAAAATAAATTTGCCTTATCGCTTAAATATACTGCGATATTGCTGAGTGCTCTATGACAGGATTTTTTACAAGTTTATAGTCTGTGGATAACTTAACATATGCATATATAAAGTAGGCATATGTATTTTAAACATACGTATTCTGTTAAGTACTGTAAAAGTATGACCGGTGACTGCACTTGAGCAAGACATCGCATGGCCTAAGTTTTTGGATTCCTTAATCCATGTTCCCTAATTTTATTCATTCAACCTTTATTTATTAAATTTGGCCACAGCTGACACAGCTTTAAAAAGGCACCTTCCCACATTGGTGACTTCATGTAACTTAGGTCGTTTTTTTTTTTTTTTTTTTTTTTTTTTTTAATTATTTTTCTGAAATTCAATTATTTTTGAGACAATCGTATATAGTTTCACATTGAATACTTACTTAGTGTAAAGACCACAGGGTGTCACTAGAGCCATTTGATCTAGCCAGGTACGGGGACACATTCCTGTAACCCAAATACTTGTACAGTAGAGGTGGTATGATTAGGAGGTTCAAGGTAAGATCCAGCTACATTGTGCCTTTAAGATCAGCCCGGGCTATAGGATTCCCTCTCCCAAATCACATCCCCCTCCGCAAAATACAACTTAAGTTATATATAGATAGGCCATGAAGGTATATTTTAAAAAGGTGAAATTTGGGTTAGAAATAGATAAGCCATGGATTCAGCCTCTAGCACCAAGGAAAAACAAAACAAAACAAAAACAAAAAAAAAAAAAAAAAAAAAAAAACAAAACTAAAAACCAAAAAACTAACCCAAACCCAAACAAACAAACAAAAACCCCCAAGAAACACTTGCAGGTCAAAAGCACATATTGGACTTGGTAGGATGTCTCAGGGTGAGAGCACTTGCTACCAAATCCGATGACCCGAGTTTGATCCCTGCGACTCACACAATAGAAAGAGGGAACCAACTTCCACAGCTGTCCTCAGACGTCCACTTGTACACGTTGGCACTGAAATACTCCCCACCCCCATACACAAATGCACTTAATTTTTTTTTCCCCATCAGATATAGATGAACACAAAAAGAATCTGCCATTACTGCAGCAGAACAGCTTAGTTGCCAAGTAAGATCTGTGGCATCAGTAGCCACCGTTTGTGTTAGTCAGAAGCCAGAGGGGACCATCCTGCATTTAAACAGCTGTTTTATGCCAGGGGGCCCAAGTCTGGAGGGCATAAATACGGTGGGAATAAAAGCTACAACAAGAAGATGGGCAGTTTGAGCAGCAGCTCTGCATAAAAAGGTGAGATGGTGAGGACAGCACACATCTGGAAAGGATAGTCCAGCACTTAAGATTCACCTGCGTGTGGAAGCAGCTGCCTCGGTTTGGTTACCAATCTCCCGGAGAGCAGAGAAGTATGGGTTTTCTTATGGATATATATGGTTAGCCCTCTTGGATTCTCAGGGTTCAGGAAGATATCCAAGGTGCCTTTGTTTACTGCTTGGGGAGAGAAGGGGTAAGGAACACTGACAAGGAGAAAATGCTCCTTGATTCTTGTTCATTGATGGGGACTCGGAAGAGAGAGCCATGCCATTCGAGGGATCTTGTGGTAGCTGGTCCAGTGTTGCCGAAGTGGATGGCCCAGAAGAGGAGCCACACGTGGGGATGTTAGGAAGAACTGCGCACCCTGGGCTTTGTCTTGTACGAAGTTTGTACAATAGAGATTGAGGTAACCCCAAACACCCACACGCAGGATCCTTATAATTGTTTTCATGTGCACTACAACTAAATATTATTTTTCCTTTTGGAACCGTATGAATCTCAGTCAAGCGGTTTGATAACTTTAATGCAGATATAATGTTTAATTGACGTCGGTATATAAGACAGACGGCATGTTTACTAAAAGCCTGTAAGTATAAAATTGAAAATAAGAAGGAGGGATCGAAACGAGGCTGTTGGTGCCCAGCTTTTAGTCTACCCATCTTGCAAGAGTATTTACTTTCTCTTTTGGCTCAGGTATTTCTTGGGGATTTATCTCATACAGGAACTAGTGAGCCTCCTAAAACACCTTGTGAATTTAAACTGTGGAGTAGCACGTAAGAAGGGTGTATCCCACGAGAACAGGGAACACTGCTCTTTATGCCCCTCTGCACCCCCAGCACCAGGTGTAGAGAATACTTCACAGGCAGAGAGAGGAGCAATAGCTGGGAATAAGAGTGCAGGCATGCTTCCCGACCCTTTGGAGCCGTGCAACGCTCCAGTGTTTATTTCATGGCACTTTCTGGTCTCTTCTAGTTGCTATCCTGTGTTAAATTAAGGTGGGTAATGATTTGGAAAATCTGGTGACATTTGCTAAAAGGAATGGAAATATCCTATTTTGTAATTCATAAATTAGTACTGAATGTACTCTTGACATGTGTGACCTTTGCGAATTGTTCAGCTTGGGTGGACATAGTTTCCATAATGGCTTATTTTACGTATTCTTTTTAAACAAGTGAAACCTCTCAGTAAATGGTGCTAGATGTAAGCCAGCTGGGAAGAGCATGGCTGAGATGACTCAGGCCAAGCATTCAGCCAGGCTTGCTGGCCAGCTGAATGGTGCCCTCTTTGCAGCCCACATGCACATCTTTCCCCAAAGTGGATGGCTGATCTAGTCTTATGACTGTTCTGCAAAGGACCGACTTTCCACGTAGCCAAGCCTCGGACGCACAGAGCACACCGAAACAACAAGGAGAATTATCCTAATTTGTACTGTTTTCTTTGATTTCATCAGGCAAAAGAGCTCCCGTTTTATTTAGTAAGGAAATGATTGAATCAATGAAGGAAGGTTCAGTTGTTGTGGATTTAGCTGCTGAGGCTGGCGGAAACTTTGAGACCACTAAGCCCGGAGAACTTTATGTACATAAGGTATACCAAGAAAACGTCTCCTGCCTGTAGATTCTGGTGTCTAGTGATTTTTTTTTTCCTAGTTCTTTGTGAGTTTGACATACAAGTACAATGTTCTTGGATTGTATGGACTACATATTCCTTCCCCCAAGGCTTCCTGGGTCCTATTGCCAGCCTCAAATTGAGGTTTTTACTTTTCCTCCCATTTAAATTCCTTTTATAGTGTTGGGAATCAAACCCAGGTCCTCACGCATACCAGGCCAGTGCTCTTCCACAGATCACTTACACAGTCCTCTGTAAGAGCTGTTTATTCCTCTTAAGTATTTGTAGACATTGAAGTCAGAAAGTTTAAAATAAAAATCCACGGAAGCTTGGGAAAAGATTTAAAAAGTGGACATAATTAAAGCTCACGTTGGAAGGCGTATTTACGTTTATGAGTATATATGTATGTATCCACAAAGATATGTACTCTTTATATCATGCTTTAACTGTGCCTGAGAATTGTCCAAGAGAGGATGTAAGGGTAGGGGATTGGCTATTGTGACAATATGCTTTTTCATCTAGGGAATTACTCACATCGGCTATACAGACCTTCCCAGCCGGATGGCCACTCAGGCCAGCACTCTATACTCCAACAACATCACCAAACTCCTTAAGGCCATCAGCCCTGACAAGGATAACTTTTATTTTGAAGTGAAGGATGATTTTGACTTTGGTACAATGAGTCATGTCATTCGAGGAACTGTGGTAATGAAGGTAGGATATTCCCCTCCTCCTGTGCTCTTAATGTAACTTGGATTTAGGGTTTCTGTTCACAGAAGAACCCCATTTTAGAATAGAGATTTATTGTAATAAAACATTGTCATGCCAATGGAAATTGTTTAAAAGTAGAGAATGACTTAAGGAAAGTATTTCAAAGACTCAAGTATGTATTAGCATTGAAAACATAACATCACTTTTGAAAACCAGAAATCTAATAAAATAAAAATGAATTATTCTGTCATGTATTTACTTTTCAGGGCTTGATCAGAATTCTTTTATATGTGCCCTAGAGGTATAAAAAATTACAAATGTGTAACACTAACACCATACCCATTTTGCAAATTATATGAATTTACATTAAAATTAGATATATACATTATTATACATATACATTAATATGCATTAAATTATATTTACACAATTTTTTTTCCAGTGTGAGCCATCTTCTGTTAGTAATTTTTGAACTGCCAATTTGACTTTTAAAATATTATTTTCTAATATTTGTTAGGATGGCAATGTGATTTTCCCAGCTCCCACACCAAAAAACATCCCTGTAGAAGCCCCAGTGAAACAGAAGACGGTGGCTGAGCTGGACGCCGAGAAAGCAGGCACTGTTTCAGAGTATACAAGGACACTGACCACAGCATCCATGTATGCGGCAGGTGAGGACAACGGTTATCAAGGCTCAGCACTAATTGGGTTTTGCCTGTATTATGCCAATTGTCATGATAAGTAAATGGAATACCCTTGTTATTCTTTGGATCCTATTATCCTGGGCCTGATAGGTCTGACTTTACCGGTCCTTCCTCTGTGGGCTTGGAGATTACATTGACTGCCCAAAATAACACAGGCACCATGTTAAGTACTGGAGTGAAGGCATGTGAAATAACATAGGGTGTTAATACATTTTTACAGGAAGCATCTTCAATGTAGCCGTCAATATTAACCCACGTAAACTGCTGAGTAATGGTGTCAGAGGGTGCTGATGTTAAATGTATACAAATCTATTCAAGATCTTTTTGTGCCTTGTAAAACACTAGTTGTGGCTATCTGTATAACTGGGTAAGACTGAGAAACAAAACACTCGTTTGAATTATAAATAGGGTGAGGCAAGGGACAGCCTTGAATATTAGACATTTGAAGTAACTTACTAAGAAACTTTATTTTAATTTTGACTTTTGTTTTCTTTATAACTGATCACAAGTTTTGTTTTTTTTTTTTTTTTGAGTCAATTGTTTTGATATCACTACAGAATTACTGTAAAATGGCGAGACATATTCTTCCTAGCTGTATATTGTGAAGGGCTAAAATGAGGGTTTTTGATTGAAAATTGTTTTCTTCCTCATAGAAGGAATGAGACATGTTTAGATCTGCTTAGTGTCAAAGCAAAAAACAAAACACAAGCAAACTATAACGAATTAAGGGAGCAGCAGCAGGCACACAGGATTCTTGAAGGCTCAGCATTCCCCAAATTCCCATGCGGGCCCAGATGTCTTAAAGCTAAATGTGTAACTCCCCTTGAATAAAGAGCAAGGCTCAGCAAGATGACTGAAAAGCTTCCTCTGGGTGCACATTGTGAGGAGATGGGCCAGTGTCCCTGCTTGCACTCAACTTGTATAAAAAAAAAAAAAAAGAAAGAAAAAGAAAAAGAAAATGATTGTGTTGCTAGTGGGGAGTTTTCTAAGCAGCACCGTGAATTTCCATTTCTCTTTGAGATGCAGAAGGAAATGGAGCAGGGCTTAAGTGGTGACTTGTTTTTTGAGGTTTCTGTCATGTTTATGGAGGCAAGGCATTGTGCTAGATAGAGAGTTGATAAGAAAACCATCCTACATGTGGTGTTATCTGTGTCTTTTTCCATCACGAGGCACTATGGGCTTTGCTGAGTTAGTAATTTCCAACTAATGTGATCCAAATAGAGGCTAGCATTTAATGAGCTACGTGTTTCATATACCTTAGCTCATTTATGCCTTATAGAAACTCAGTGATGTGGGATGTTATCATGTTCTTCGTTTGAGAGAAAGACATGGAGGGTTAATAATATTGTGGATGAGGACATTGAAACAGAGAGAGGTATATGGCATGTCTAAGATCAGTCACCAGCAAGCAGCAGGGTGAGGATTTGAATTAGGCAATCTGACTTAAGAAAACATGACTAATCATAACCCTATATTGAGTGTCTTATCAGTAACTGGAAAGCCAGAGCTTTTATCTGACTCTCTTTCCAGAGTTTTGCAAGCCATGTGTTAGAACTTTTGAGATACTGAATATGAGTAGGGAAATTACATTAAGAATAGTCAACTAAAAGCAAACTGCCCACTTACAGCTGTTCCTTCAGCCACACCACTTACAGAGCAATAGTTCTTGCTGAGAAATCAAGGCCCCTTATTCAGGAAATGGTGCTTCCAGCTCCCGCATAGCTGAGTGTCTCTGTTTTTACTGACCACTAGGTAACCCTTTCTTCTGTTGCAGAACAGCCATCCACATGTTTGTTATTAAGGAAGGCGATAATTAAAGATGTATGTTCAGAGCTGACTATTTGTATTCTGCACATTCTTAATTTAATTTGTAGGGTTTTTTTCCCCTTCTTTTCTTTGTAAAACTGTTTGCTGACTTGGTGTTGAGGCTGGAGCTGACTGTCCTGGCCAGCAGTCCAGTCCAGATTCAGGAGCAATTGCAAAATTTCTGTCCTGGGTGGGTGGAAGCCATATGTTTCAGGGAGGTGCTGGAGTGAATGAAATCCTTCCTGGTCTTTGAAAACCTCTCTTGCTTAGCCACAACTCAGAGTGACATAAAATTGGCCTCATAAAAGTCCCGTCTCATAAAGGTTATATCCTGCCTGAGTAGAAAGTGCTCTGTAGCTCTTCTGGAGGCCTGTCATTTTGGACGAAAAATGCATGTATAAACACATGTGACGCTGTCAGTAAACGTTAAAACAGGGAAGAGAACGAAGTTAGGCACAGGGAAATGTGCAAATTATTATGAAGGTGACTCTTAAACATTACTAGATCTTTGCATTTCATTTTGGAGGAGTGGTCAGCTAAGGTAGATTTTGTCCATAATCTCCCTTGCATCTTAGCAGTCAATTGTCTTAATAATCTGCTGGTTATTGGCAAGGGGACAGAATTTAAGACACTGACTATTCTATAGTGTGTGTGTGTGTGTGTGTGTGTGTGTGAGAGAGAGAGAGAGAGAGAGAGAGAGAGAGAGAGAACATGTACTTTTATTTTACTGAGGTCATTGCTAGCCATCTCACCTACTCTCTCTTCTAGGTCTCAGTGGGATGCTGGGTTTGGGCATTGTGGCCCCCAATCTAGCCTTCTCTCAGATGGTGACCACTTTTGGCCTGGCCGGCATTATTGGTTACCACACTGTCTGGGGAGTGACCCCTGCTCTCCACTCACCACTGATGTCTGTGACGAATGCGATCTCAGGTTTGTCCTTCGCTTCTTTTGTTCTCTGCTCTCAGTCTGCCATAGGCTTCTCAGCTCTAGGAGTAGTTTCGATGAACTTTATAAAGTGCATTTCTCAAATCTGGACTCCTGGTGTTTACTGCAGCCATTGCAGTGGCTTGGGGATTCCCAAGGGTGAGTGGCCTTGTCAAGCAGGATGCCATAGAATGTTAGCCCTTCCTGTGTTCCAATTTCCAGTGGCATGGATCCATTAATATTTCTTCCAATTATCGTTTAATTTAAGGAAAGGATTCCATTGATGAAGTTTAAAAAACAAAATGTGTCTCACAGAATCAGTTGCAACACCCTCCAGGGTCTCTTCTTAGAATCAACTAAACATTCAATCCACAAGGCTATATATATAGTAGGCTTTGTATGGCTTGGGTTGGCCACACTGGTTAGGGGCTAGGAACCAGCTGGCTAGGACTGGTACCAGGCATCTTTCTTTGGTGAGGGTTTTCATAGCAGTACTCATGGCTGCAAGGAGCTGTCCTCTTTGACCTCCAGCAACGGCTTAGATGTGAGGGAATGAGAACCATCTGAGTAGCCAAAGTGATTGGGCACATGATTATCTCTTGGGATGTCCCAGGCATAGATCCTAGTATTTCTGCAGGGAGCACATCCAGTTTCAAAAAGTGCCACACTCTGGAAAAGCTCAAATTGATAGCAACCTGATAAACACCTATAGATCATGATTAGCTCCTTGTAATTTGGTTGCAAGGTATCTATTCACAGTCACATTTCTCTCTAAACAGTGCTCTAGTGACATTGCTGACTTGCCTTGATGAGAACGTAGGTAGGAAGCTGAAGGTCATATCCTTGTGCCAAAGGATGCAAGGCTTGTCCACAATAGTACTTCAAGTAAGAAAGATGCACAGGCGTGCTGTCAACAGTTTTGATCAAGAAGATTCCTGTTGCTCTTACCATCTTAATGGAGACTGTCTTGTCTTTTGATATTTCGGTTGTCACACTGGATTTTGAGAGGGCACTGTACTTACTCATCATGTTGATGTCTTCTTTCTAGGTTTGACTGCAGTTGGTGGGTTGGCATTGATGGGAGGGCACTTTTATCCTTCTACGGCTCCGCAGAGTCTTGCTGCTCTTGCTACATTCATATCATCAGTCAACATTGCAGGTAGGAGGAAGAAGAAAGAGCTCAGACCGCTCTGTTTTTTGGTGACAAAGGGATCAAAACACCAAGTCTTGCAAAGTAGACTTTCTGAGTTTAAGCACTGAACTGTGCCTTTAAAAGTGACTTTTTCTCAGACCACTAATGTTCCTTTTTGAAGGAAAGTCAAATATTTTGCCTATCTGCAACGGTTGGTTAGGAACTGTACTGATATAAAGAACCAATCCGTCCATACCCTCAGCTGCCCAATGAGTCTTGCTAGAAGCTAACGGGAAAGCCTCGGAATGCATAGCCTTGAATTATGTTGACTTCTGCTATCACCGTGACATCTCTGGATAAGTACAGCTGCAGACAAAGCTTTAGCCTTTTTGCCTTATCACGCTTTGTTTGTTCCTGAAAACTGAAAGGCTAGCACATCACTCATGTATGGCACTCACTTGATGCTGGTTTACAGCTAAAAATTCCTTAACGCGTCCAAGAAACCTGGTGTCTGTTGATGCAGTATTTTCCCCCTTATCGTCTGTCACAGAGTTTGACAAAGGGAGTAGCCCATCGGAGTAAAACACTGACTTTCGATGCTTTGTATTTTCAAGCTTTTAAGTTTACTTTTAGTCACGCAGAAGCAGTTGGCCTTGCATCCCGATACCAAGTTTTCTTCTCAACTGTATTGAGGGTTCCCTGTGCTCCCATCCCAAGGGAACTGGCTTTGATAATAGAATGACTTTTGGTTTTGAGGGTCAAAACTATTACTTGAAATAATAGCTGTCGCTTTGTGATGGTTGGTGATGAAGACGTACCTGGCAAAGGTACTGCAGCATATAAAAAAAAAAAAAAAAAGAGTCACGCCGTCCTATGCGATCCCTCTTGCTGTCTGTGTTTCTCTCTCTTCAACAAGGTGGCTTTCTGGTAACTCAGAGAATGTTGGACATGTTTAAGCGACCCACAGATCCCCCGGAATACAATTACCTGTATCTGCTCCCTGGTGGCACTTTTGTGGGTGGATATTTAGCTGCCCTCTACAGTGGTTATAACATCGAAGAGGTAAGAGACCTTTGGGCATTTTTGTTTCTGTTACTGTGTCTCCCTTTTAGAGTTAATGCCACTAGAGGAATTAAAACGATCAAAAACATGCAGCTCTGTCAGCAAAGACAGTAGGGACCCGTTCGAACAGACCATTCTGATTTCCTAAGGACCAGGAGTGGGTGTGGCTTATTCATTTTAACTTTTCTACATGTGGGAATTGTACTACCCTTATGTGCTTGTCCGGATTGTTGTAAGGGCACAGTGAAGTAACCAGTAGTCAAGTTGAAAATGTTTATACTTTCCTCCTCCACAAATAGATCACAATTTTTTTTATAACAAAAAAATGTTTATGACAAAAGACATTATGCAATACACTTATGAAAATATAGTATTTAAAAAAATTTAAAGGTAGCCAGGTATGGTGGGTGGCTCATGCCTTTGATCCCACCACTTGGGGGGCAGAGGCAGGTGGATCTCTGTGAGTTCAAAGCCAGCCTGGTCTACAAAGCTACACAGAGAAACCCTGTCTCCAAAAAAAAA
Organism: Phodopus roborovskii; assembly: GCF_943737965.1. Taxonomy (NCBI): domain Eukaryota; kingdom Metazoa; phylum Chordata; class Mammalia; order Rodentia; family Cricetidae; genus Phodopus; species Phodopus roborovskii. The sequence goes on along the minus strand of NW_026126415.1, from coordinate 6,087,367 downwards.
AAAAAAAGTTAAAGACACATTTTGTTCTTTTATTATTATTTTATGCGCACATGCATTTTTTGGTGCCCCAAGAGGTCAGAAGAAGGGGTTGGATCCCTGTTATTAGAGTTACAGACTATTTTAAGCCACTGTGTGGGTGCTGGGAATTTAACCCAGGTTCTCTATAATAGCAGCCAGTGCTTTTAACCATCACTCCAGCCCCATAGAATTTAAATTTTTTGTATTGTAGGGCAGTGGTTCTTAACCTTCCTTGGGACCCTTTAGTACAGTTCCTCATGTTGTAGTGACCCCCAATCATAAAATTATTTTCATATAACTGTATTTTTCTACTGTTATGAGTTGTAATGTAACTATCTGCGTGTTTCAATAGTGTTAGGGGACCCCTGTGAAAGGGTCATTTAATCCCAGTGAGTCAAAGCCCATAGGTTGAGAACCACTGTTGTAGGGGCTAGGGCGGTAGCACAGTTGGTAAATGCTTTCTGTACAAGAATGAAGACATGAGTTTGATCCTCAAAACCTGTGTGAAACAAACAAACAAACAAACAAAAAACCCCAAAAGCAAACAAACAATAACCTCATTTAAGTTTAAGTACTTTAATGTATTTGTGGACACTATCAAATCCAGAAAAAAAAAAAAAAAAACTCAACTCATATAAATGGCATAAATATAAGTACAATTTAAAGTATGTAATATATTTATATTCCTGATGGATAGGAAAGTGTTTTGAAATTTTAACAGAAGAGATCAGGTCTATCTGTCGAATGTCTGAATTTAAATTGTCCTCAGAGAATCGAGTTCCACAAGAGAGGAGATCTGTGAAGTTTTTTTTTTTTTTTTTTTTTTTTTTTTAATAATCCCTTTTCTCTTGTTTCCTTCTGAAAGATCATGTACCTGGGCTCAGGCTTGTGCTGTGTTGGTGCCCTGGGTGGCCTTTCCACTCAGGGAACAGCTCGACTTGGCAATGCCTTGGGCATGATTGGTGTTGCAGGAGGCCTGGCAGCCACACTCGGAGGCCTGAAGCCAGATCCACAACTGTTGGCTCAGATGTCTGGAGCGATGGCCATGGGTGGTACCATCGGTAAGCGCTGGTGGGCTTCTCCTTTTAGATGCTCTCATGTCCTTTGCATTAGGCTCAGATATTTAAGATTAAAAAAAATTCTTTAATATTGGAGATATATTTTGAGGAATGCAAAATATCCATACACATAAAGCAAAAACAAGTAAAAGTTAAATAAAATAAATTTAAATTACTTGAGAAGCAAAGGTGACACTAATAAAACATATCCCTTTATTAGTGTACCAGACTTTTTAATATGCACTTGAGGTTATTCATATCTCTTGCATGCTAATAGTAGAAATACTGTGTAATAGCAGGCTGTCATAGTGTTTTTTCCCATCCCCCATTTGATGGCATCACATTGGTAGATTGAAATTGTTCTCAGTGGAAGGTTTAGACAAACTACAAACCTGCTGTTTCTTGTCTATACCTAAGAAAGTGATTGAAAAACAATATAACTTAAGTTTAAAATGTGACTATAGTGATTACATTGTGATCAGTACAGAAATAAGCAAGCATTCTTTCTGTGTTCAAAATTGTTACTGTAGTTAGCGAAGAGGTCCTACGTGTGGTTGCTACATGTTTGCCTCCCACTATTCAGACCACAAACAGAAGCTCTTCTTTCATTATCCTCTGAAATGTTAGGTGCCTCACAGCTACTTGTAACACCAGGTCCAACCTGATCTGATGTTCTCTTCTGGCTTTCATAAGTACCTACCTACCTACCTACCTACGTACCTACACACACACACACACACACACACACACACACACACACACACACGTTTTATTACTTGAAGGTCGTGCATTCACCTTTATATAAACTCATACATGCGCCCTCCGCTCCTGTGAGCTGGCTGTTAGATATTTCCCAGCAGAATGTTTGCTTTCGACCCCCTTTTACACTTCCTCAGGAAAGCTGTGGGTCCTTTTGTGACAATTCCAAGAAAGACGCTTGAAGGAAAATGGTTGCACTGTAGGCTCATGGTGGGAAATTGCTCACACACGACCTTCAACAAGTACCCTGATGATCCGCACTGGCACTACTTTGTGTTTACTCACTGCGACTGTGAAAGTTCTTCAGAACTGGAGAGTTTATTTCCCAGAAGTTTTCTTCAGTTTTGGCCTTAGCTCCACTTTTCCTGAAAACCCAAGCTTAATTTTATTTACTCAGAATTCCATCTGTTAATCCTATGCACAGTGTAAGCACTGGCTGCGGAGAAGAGAGCCTGGGGTATTCACTCAGTGGAACACCGTTAGGGGACTTAACTGGAGCTTTAAGTAACCTTCCTAAGCTTTTGTCCAGGGGAGCATTAGAAGTTCTGGAGAAGTGGAGCGTGGATGACGTCATTCAATGTTGGTTAGATGAGGCGAAATAATGAGGCATTCGGACATGCTGTGAATATAGCCAGTGGCTTTTCCCTCTATGCCCTCGTCTTTGTAGGAACATCCAGTCCACGCTGGGAAGCAGGCGATCTCCATTTGTGACAGCAATGCAAACCCTGTTCTTAACAGCTGTCCTTTCCCAGAGGTCTCTCATGCTTATCTCTCTCTGGCCTTGGTTTTCCAACAGGCTTGGCAATCGCGAAGCGCATCCAGATTTCTGACTTGCCTCAGCTGGTCGCTGCTTTCCACAGTTTGGTGGGTTTGGCAGCAGTGCTCACGTGCATGGCCGAGTACATTGTAGAGTACCCACATTTCGCAATGGACGCAACATCAAATTTCACCAAGATTGTGGCCTACCTTGGCACTTACATCGGTGGCGTCACCTTTAGTGGGTCTCTTGTTGCCTATGGAAAGTTACAGGGTAAGTGACTTGATATAACATAGAGCGAAGTACCCATTATTCAGGGTATCCATGGGTTTGTTTCAGTGTTAGAAAACCCGTGTTTGTACAGCGCTCAGACACATGTAAATTATTTCCCCCTCAAAAAGATAATCCATTTTAATTCTTAGAGGTTCTCAGCTTTGTGACAATTTCTTCTGCAGTCAGGCAATAACAGCAATTAGTCCACAGAAATTTGTAGACACTAAGGGGTATTTGATAATACATGTGACCAAAATAGCACCTCTGTAGCCTTTCCTTGGAGAGGTCTGTGTATTGTCTACAGAAAATGAGCTTGTGTTTCCTAGAATAGAGAGACGCTTATTGTCCACTAAGTTTGGTTAACGGAACTCTCACTCTGAAAAAACAGCACATGTTTTTAGCACTCTGCTGTGGCAAATTTTGCTCCTGCGATGCTGAATCGTGAAGATGGGAGCAGAAAGGAAAATCCCAGAGAGCCTCCGTGCAGTGTGGTCGCAGAACAAGTCCCTAGAGAAAGTCGTGTGTGATGTAAAAATATGGTTTTGCCTCTGAACAATCAAGTTATTAAGCGGGGAAACTTCCATGAAACTTAAAAAAAAAAAAAATCACAAATGAATTTCAAGTCTAAGCCATTCTTGTCTCAGGCTTTTTCTTTAGAAATAGCTAATGGGTTCTTCTCCCTTGGGCTCAGTTGATAGCGCTGGGAACGCTAATGTTCCAGAACTCCGTATTGAAGTTGTAAATAAACAAAACCACACTTAACAACTTCTGTGTTGGTCATACGGGGGGGGGGGTTAGTTTTTAAGATTCCATGACAGAATAAAGAAATTATGTGGTCAAAAAAATAGGGAAAAGAACAGTTAAGTTGAACCATATTTTCTCATTCTCTGCTGATGTGTGTTACATGTAGAACTTTTAACATGCCTTTATGTTTCCATATGTGGTGCTGTAAAGTGATGTCTGAAGTACCACGTTATTATTCTGATGTTAACAGGATTAAGTGACATGTAGCGTTTCCCACGATACCCTCTGGGTTCTGAGTAACATCTGCTTCGGCCCAGGTATTCTGAAATCAGCCCCTCTGCTGCTGCCTGGAAGGCATGCACTGAACGCAGGCCTGCTAGCTGCTGGTGTGGGTGGAATAATCCCATTTATGCTCGACCCCAGCTTTACCACTGGCATCACCTGTCTGGGCTCCGTGGCTGCACTCTCTACGCTCATGGTGAGTCGCTGGAGGCGGAGAAACACATACTTCAGGAAGAGCTGGGGATACACTGTTAGACTAGGATCTGATCATGTCTCTGTCTGTTCAAGATCCACGAGGGAACCAAAAAATGTCTAACAGCTACATGCCCATCACTTTAGAATGTCTAAAGTTTAAGAAGTATGAGAAGAAGTTCTCTTATTTGACTGTTTAAAGGTTGTCACATCTGATAGCCGTAGTACTCTGGAGTTCTTACTGTACCAACGTGTTGGTAAAAAAGAATTTTAAAGCCAAGGACTCAAACTCTGTTCAGTAGGCACGTACTGTATAACAAGTTTGTGTAATATGTGTAAAGCAGCCACAGCTTGTAAGTTGCTCTCACATTCCACGGAAGATGTGATATGGAGTCCAATAATTAATGTAAAATGAGTTATAGTTAGCGAACCCAGTGTATTCACTGAGAGAGCTCTTCCTTTCATGAGCTCTCTCTTCCTCCCCTGTCTGATTTTGTATATAATATGTTGATATAAACAGAGATTCTGTCTCTGTGTTACAGTTTGGCATTTTATCAGCAGACAATGCTATTACATGGAATTGCTGCTATTTACGATTGCTTCTTCACATTCTTCTAGACTGGCTTGTACTTTGTAGATAGCCTTTGCATTTAAAGTTGAGAAAATATTCATAGCACCCAGTACAGAGTTAGCCATCTAGTGGTTCCTTATCAAATCCTGGCTCTTTGATTCAGAAGTACAGAATCTATAGTATATAAATGGGATTTACTCATGGGTGGTCATAAGGCTAGGTCACGGGTCAGTACAGGCACTTTAGGACACTAGAAAGGGACTTGAAATTCTGTCTTGGTGTGCTTTACAATCTGGTTTCCTCCTGTCTTACCTGGTGATGACTTTTTTTTTGTTTTATTTTTAGTAAAATAATTTTTGTATTTTTAATCTAATCAAGCAGAAGTTTTCAAAAGTCCCTGTAATCAAACCTATAATATAGAAGTTTAAAATTTAAAGAATTGTTATTTTTGAGAAATGACGAATATGAAAATGTCCCCATAACACAAAGTATACTTTAATTCCTTTTTGCCTTATATGCTCTCATAGAAACAAAACACAAAAATGGAGGGAGATATGGAATGAATAGTAAAAATCTGCCCTCCTCATATCTCTACTTTCTTGTATTTAATAACTTTGAGTTGCATCATGGGCATCGCCAACGATGGTTTTTTTTTTTTTTTAGACACACTGGATTCTGTTGTATTCATCTAGAGTATTGATGATAACTATTCACAATTTATTTTACATTTTTAAAAATATTATTTTTGTTTTTGGGCAGCTAAATTGGTTAGACTAAAGTTTCAGATTCTGGCTCTTGTGGTTCAGCAACTGAAACCCGTTGTTATTTTATCCTTAACAGAATTGCCTGCAGTCTAACCCAGAGTTTCGAGTATCAGCTAGAGATCTGGGTAGTGTTTGTACACAGCATTTGGGGCACCTTCAAATCATTCTAGCTCGCTCCTTTGTAGTATTTTTTTTTTTTCCCACTCTCCAACTGTCTTGGCCACCAAAACCACCATTTCCTTTGGCTTGTCACACAGGTAAGATTGTGGACTGATGGCCTTAGTTCTATCTTGTCCACTTGATACCAGCAGGGGCCCGACTTCAGTCTAAAGCCACCAAGAGCTGGGACATTCACTTGGTATCATTTAATCTTTCCTAGTGGAGATTCCTTTCCAGTTTCTGCCAATTTTCACCACTACTTTTACTGAGGGGATTTTGCGCGTGCATGTGTGTGTGTGTGTGTGTGTGTGTGTGTGTGTGTGTGATTAAATATTCCTAGTTGCTACATCAGTGAGAGAGAGCTGGTCATGTTGGAGACTTGGTCATCACCAGAAGTAGAATTTCTATGGAAATAATACTAATTAGGACATTGGAGTGATTAAGAACCAAGATTTGGAATGCTAGGTCCTTGATTATGTATGCTCACTTGGGGTTCTACTTTGGTTTTCTTGCCAGGGTGTGACCTTGACAGCTGCCATTGGAGGTGCTGACATGCCTGTTGTCATCACTGTGCTGAACAGCTACTCGGGCTGGGCCTTGTGCGCCGAGGGCTTCCTGCTCAACAACAACCTGCTGACCATTGTGGGTGCGCTTATCGGCTCCTCCGGTGCCATCTTGTCATACATCATGTGTGTGGTAAGAAAACACGTGAAAGGGAACAGAGTTGACATCCTGGAGACGTGGACATCTCTTTTCTCCTACTTGTAGTAAAAAAAATAAGGCTATCGGTTCTAGTTATTTTCAGCAGAAATATGAGGATTTCCAGAGCAAATTTCTGAGGCTATTTTAAAGATATTCAACCGCAAAGAATTAGGAAAACTTGAAAGTCTTTCGACTTTCTTCGAATGTCTTTCTCCATGTTAAGGGTAACACATAATCATTTAGTTTAGGTTAATTTTACCATTCTTTTTGTTTGTATCGCAGTGTGTATTTACTTGTCTGACCTCACTGAAATTTTCAATTCAATTCCCCTACAACCCGTAGTGTGAGACAGGTTCCTGCTACATAGCCCTGGCTGGCCTTGAATTTGAGATTGGAACTCTTAACCCTCCTGCGTCAGTCTCCCAAGTGCTAGGATTACAGGAATTCATGATAACGCGCTGTACCTAGCTTTCACTTACATTTTAAAACATTACATACTGCTTAGTCTCGCCTTTTTAATCATGAAAGACCCTGCCTTTAAAAATGGTATTTAAGGGGCTTTGCAGTAATCTATCATGTGGTTATACAATGTTCATTTAAACTTCCTCAGTACTTCACAATGTAGGTTATTTGGTTTTTACTTTTGTGTATAGTGTGTCTTTGACATTTTTCATATGTTTTATTTATTATTTGAAAATTTCTTCTATCATCTATCTATCTATCATCTGTCTGTCTATCTATCATCTGTCTGTCTATCTATCTATGTATCATCTATCTGTATTTATTTTTATCAAATCCAGCCCCCTTGTTGGGTATGGTACACATACCTTTATTCCAGCAACTTTGGAGGAGGCATAGGCAGAGGAAGGTGGATCTCAGCTTGAGACCATCCTGGCCAGGGTGCACAGTGAGACCTTGTCTCCAAAAGAAAAATAACCCACCTCCCTTTTCCTCCTCCCCTCCAAGCCCCCCGCAACCCCCAACCACTATTCCTTCCCAACTTTGTGGGATTTTTTTTTTTTTTTTTTTTTTTTTTGTCGTCACTGAGTCCACTTAATGTTCATGATGTAGGATCATCTGCGACTCTCTGAGACTACATCTCCCTCCCTGAGGCCCTGAGAGGCCATCAGTTAGCAGTAGTTCCTCAGCTGGGGTGGGGACTTCATGATTCCCTCCCACATCCATCCATTTGCATTTTTAATTCTTTAGTTCTTAGGAAGAATGTTAGAGGCCTTTTCTTCCCACCCTTCTCCTGGCTATCTATGAGAATGCCTGTCAAGGAAGGTTTATGGTCAATGTGACTTTATTATTTTTTTTAAAGAAGAGACTAGAAAGACAAGCAGCAATGTAAATACTTCCACCTTCCTTTTTTGTTTCTAATTCTCTTTTTGATGGCAGAAGGTAGCTTGTAAATGACTACAAGTTTGACTAGAAAACTTGCTTAACTTAGTTATCATTCTCTACAGAATCATTCTGGATCGCCATTGAATCCCGCTTGTGTTGCTTTGTAACAAATGGGCTTAAAAAAACAAACAAACATTTATTTCAGTGTCTGCATCTTTACCAAGACTATGTAAGATATAACTCTAAACATTTGAATTAAGAAGGTCACTTCCTGGGTTCAGTTCCCAGCACCCACATGACAGCTTACAATTGACTGTAACTCCAAATCCAGGGGGATCTGATACCCTCACACAGACATACATGCAGGCAAAATACCAATCACGTAAAATAAAAATAAACCATTAAAAAAAAAAAAGTCACTTAAAAAACCTACTCCAAGGCTTACATAGGCATCTCAGGTTTACAGATAACCTTATTGTATGACACTTTAATAATATATTTAGGACAATTATACACCCCTGTTCTTGATTAAATTTTAATTAAAAAGATCATTCACATGTTATGGGTGTTTTGTCTGTATGCATGTCTATGTACCGCTTTTGTGCCTGGTAACTGCAGAGGCCAGAAAAGGATTTGGAATTGGAGTGACATGGTTGTAAGCCACCACGAGGGTGCTGGGACTCAAATCTGGATCCCTCTGGAAGAACATCCAGTTCTCTTAACTGCTGAGCAATCACTCCAGCCACCTAGTTTTTAAGGAAAATTTAATATTTTTTGAGAGCTTTATACATGAACACTCTATGACACCCTTCCATCCCCTCTCTGACTTCTTCTATGTCTACCCCCCCCAATTCAAGATCTTTTCTTCGTAATATATGTATACATATGTGTAGACAACATACTGAGTCCATTTAGTGTTGCTTGCTTTTATGTACACATGTCCAGGGCTGACCACTTGGGAGTCCTTGGAGGACACGGATCCGTCCTTTCTTGGTAGCCATCGAGCACCTGTAGCTCTTCATCTAGGCATGGGATTTTTGTGGAACTTCCCATCCATGTTGGCACTCATCTGGTCTTGAAACTTTGCTGGTCCTGTTGAGGCAACCATCTTGCTCAGGTTTCACGGGTGCATTCTCTTTGTCATGTCTAGGAGACTGTCTAGCAGTGGCCACCATCTTCTGGCCCTTACAATGTTTCTCTCTCCCCTTCCTCTGTTTTCCCCGAGGCTTAGGTGTATGGTATACCTCGCAGATGCATCATTTGGGGCTGGGCCCCCTGCGGCCTCTTACTCTGTTTTGATGAGTTGTGGATCTCTGTAATGGTCTAAAAGCTTTTCGGCTGAGGGGTGGTGGGAGCCTTGCTTATCTTGATTCTTTGGTTACCCAGGTCACACAAAACCTTCATTTTAACATCCTAGCATTTTTCTTGCCCTGAGAGATATCATGTTAATTAAAATACCGAAGCTGCCTTTTTGTAATAAAAGTATTTTTTTTTTTTTTGTGCTTTTGCTCATCTTGTAAAACACAGGGCTCGACAGCCCACATTGCAAACGGCCTGATTAGAATGCTAGTAGTAGTAGTTTCCAAGAAGTTTGGAAGATTTGGAATTTGGAAATTTTCCTTCCTGTTGAAAACTTCCAGGCTCTCTGGTGTCTGAGTTACAGACACCTTTAAGGGAAAGTTGTTATTTAGTTCTAGAGTTTCTGTCAAGGGTGAACTTCCAAACCATTTCATCTCATTTGGAGACTCTGAATGACCAGCAGGGGGCAGCAGATTTTTCACAATTGCTTAAAGGAAAAATGAGTTTTAAAATCAAAAAATCAAATTGCAAGATTTGAGCTATCTTATCCCCCTTTTATTTTTACTTTTTTGGCTTGTTTGTTTTAGACTTACACTTCCCCGTCACAGTCCTTCACTGAGGGACTTCAGGGTAGCAACTCAGGGCAGGAGCTGATGCAGAGGCCGTGGAAGAGGCTGCTGCTCACTGGCTTGCTCCTCAGGGCTTGCTCAGTCTGCTTTCTGATGGCACCCAGGGGTGGCACCACCCATAGTGAGCTGAGCCCTCCCACATCAATCATCAGTCAGGAAAAATGTACCACAGGGTTGCCCACTGGCCAGTCTGGTGGGGAAATTTTCTCAGCTGAGATTCCTTCTTTCAGAACAACTCTTGCTTATATCAGGTTAACATAAAGCTAGCCAGCACGCACGCTATCCATGAATCAATGAGTTTTACACGATGAGTACTTCATGGGGAGAAAAATACTCAAAACCATTCAAAGCTTATTCTAATGGTCGTAGTCCATCTACTATATCACTTAAAAGCTTATAGTTATTAACCTATTACTTTTTTCAAAGACAGCACTCTATTTAAAAAGTTAAAACAAAACAAAGTGTTTAGAAATCTTCAGTGATACCACTTCAGAACAAAAACAACAAAACCCAAAAAACAGGGTCACCCATACAACAGTACAACAATAAGTGGACCAGTGGCAACCGTACAGAGACATTTACACAGCTGGAGAAGTCTAGCAATAAGAAAGAGGAATGTGGAAAATAGCCACACTTTAATAAATAACATAAATTTCAAAGATGATAGATAAGGGGATAAGAGGAATTTTGATGTTTTGAATTCTTACACTAACACATACTGATATATACTGATAGTTGTCTGGGATCATAAATATGTGAGATCAGATTAATACTTTGTGTGATATTATGTTTTTTGTCATTTGAATTTAAGGACAGCTAAAGCCTTAACTAAAAAGACTACTCCAAGACCAGATGGAGTAGTGTGTGCCTTTGATCTCAGCACATGGAAGGCAGAGGCAGATGGATCTGTGTGTGTTTTGGCTAATATGGTCTATATAGTGAGTGCTAAGCCAGCCAAGGCCCAACAGTTTAAAAACAAATAAAATAAAAGAAAAAAAAAAACCCTACTATGAGCCAAGCATAGCTGCACACACTTGTAATCTCAGCACCTGGGAAGTTGAAGTTGAAAGGTTGTTGTTTTTTGACGGCAGCTGGGATTGCATAGAGACTTCAGGGCCCGCTTGTACCTATGAAGAGCCTATTTCAGAAAGAAAGTTATAAATGCACAAGATACAGGGAACTTGGTGGGATAGAAAAGGTTAAGGGAAAATAAAATGACACAATTCCTACTCATCATTTAACTTTCAACATCTGATATTCTAATTCCAGACCATTGTGTCCACGTTTATTCTCCTTTTAATGTATTATGTAATTCTAATATTCAATTTTCTTTCTTTCTTTTTTTTTTTTTTTTTGTACAAAAATATTTGTTTATTATGCATACAGTGTTCTGCAGGCATGTAAGCCTACGTGCCAGAAGAGGGCACCAGATCTCCTTATAGATGGTTGTGAGCCACAAATGTAGTTGGTTGGGAACTGAACTCAGGACCTCTGGAAGAGCAGCCAGTGCTCTCAACCTCTGAGCCATCTCTTCAGCCCCTAACATTTAATTTTCTGACTCATATACTTTTAGTGCCTACATAGTATAAATGTAGCCCTATCGTGCTATATCCAGACTCGTAGTGTGAAATGTTTTGAACTTTATTCTGGTTGCAGCATTCCCCCAAGCATCCTTACCTCCTCTATGGTGTCTACTAGAACAAGGGCATGGTCTGAGGGCGAGGCTCTTTTTGTTGGCTCTGATGCTGATGAGAGGGACTCAGAGAACCTTCACAACTGAGCTCTTAGCGGTGGTGGGCATTGTGCATCTTCCAATTACAAAACTGAGAAACCAATAAAAAATAAAGATTAAAAGCAAGCCTGCCACATTTTGAGCCATTAAAAGTAGATGCTGTTTATTCATCCTAAATTTCTTTTATAGTTGACATTTTCTTTCCACTGTAATTGACTTATATAGCATGTATTGCTTTAGTATAAGAAACTGTCTTTTTTTTTTTAAGATTTATGTTTAATATGTTGCTCAAGGTAGTTTAGAATAAAAAATGATGAAATGCTGGCTGTTAAAAAGTTATTTAAACTCTGCAAGTCTTAACGTTGGGTAATTTACAAACGTTAACATATTTAATCCCCACAGTGGTTTTGGAGATAGGAAATGTCTTATTTTGTGGAGGAAGTATTTTCATATCCTCACCAGTGTGCCTACAAAGCCTGATCTAGTACTTGGCTTAGTCAAATGGACACACTGCTTGGTAAATGAACCTCGGATGTTCATTAAAGGACATTAAAGGGCTGTTTTGCTAGTTTCATTATTATTTTGGAGTCATCTATGGGTAGGCTATAGTAGCACATGTTATTAGAGTCCATAAGATGCCAGTACACTGGCCTTCTGTAGTGTTTATTGAAGCAAGCATGGCAGTCCAAACCAAAGCAGGGTGGTTCTATTATGTGGGAGGAAGTGGAATGCTCCCCAAGTGACTAACCAACAATCTCTAAAATCACATTTTTCTTCTGACCATGAATTCCTTTGGGTACCCTCTGAGCCCAGTGCTGTGCTTACACAACAAGCCATATAATAAAAACTAAAAAAGCTGACATCGTCCAAACAGCAAACACATATCCATGATTTGCTTTATGCCATACTATAATAATCAACCTCTTTATGATTCTGCAGTCCCTCTGCTTGTAATATCACCTGGGAGATGAAGTTCTTAGCAAGTGGGAAAAGCAATGTTTTCCAGACCTCCCCCCCTCAAAAAATAAACCCTCTTTCTTTTCAAATGGAATTAGAAAAACTCAAAAACGAAGCCAAATAGAATTGTATTTTATTTATTTTTCTTTGTGATTGATTAATCAGTACCTACAGAGCGTTGAGACAAAAGACAGCACTCAATGGTATATATAACATTGCTTCAGTTTTGGCTATTTTATGACCTTTCTTTTGTCTTCAGACTAATTTCTTTCAGTGTAGCTGGAATTATGTGAGTTAATGATCTCTTTAAAGTAGAACACAGCATGCATTATGGGACTTATTAGCTCAAAAGGAAAAGGCTTGGATAGTGTGGCAATTTTATTTTATTTTTTCATTTTTTGTCTTAGAATCAGAGAATCCTTCAGTCTGAGAATAAGTGGCCACAGGATAGTCTCATGAATCACGTGAGGAAGCAAATAAAATAAAAGGGGAAAAAAAGAGGCACAAAGCTGTAAACCCTAAACATTTGTTGCGAACACAATGTTGCAATGGTAAATTAAGAGATGAAAAGTAATGTAATTTTAAAGAGGCCACATGGAATTCGCATAATGGTGATATAATTTTGCTTATGTGTTTAACTAGCAGACTTTGATTGCTAAGCCACTATTTTTTTTTTTTTCTCTCTCCCTAAGTTCCTTCCCAAGTGAGTGCACTTTAATTAAATATCCTCGGAGAGTCTTTCCTCTTCTCCCGTTCCATTTCATAAGAGGAATAGTGCTTCTTCCTATGCCAAGCTACAGAGATAGGCTCCTGCCCTCACACATCTGTCTACGTCATGTGCTTCTGTGATCTGTTGCTGCTCTCGTAAAGTGATGAGGACTCTTTGTCCATTGAACAAAAAAGTTTGCTCTAACAGCAACCTCGGCGTCTAAATAGTCTTTGTGTGTGTGTGTGTGTGTGTGTGTGAAGTATATGCATGTATGTATATGCACACATGTGTGTTGGGCCTGTATATATGGAGGACAGAGAGGGCCTTGAGTGTCTTCCTTTGTCATTCTCTGCCTTGATACTTTGAAGTGGGGTCTCATACTGAGTCTAGAACTCATAGTTTTGCCTAGGCTAGCAACCCACCCAAGGGCTGCGTCTCAGTGCATTGATTGCTGTTGGGTGTGGGACCATGCTTTTGGGGTGGGCGGGTGGGGTAACTAGGATCTAAACTCCCATCCTTATGGTTGCTCAGCAACCACTCTTAACCACAGAGCCATTTCTCCAGCCTCCAAGATAGGTTTTTAAAAATGTATTTTTTAATGGCGAGAGTTTTTAGTAGAACATATTTTTGATAATTGAATCTCTGAATCTTACAATCAAAACTAGAAAAGATTTATAGACATCAAAAGTTGAATGTTTGGGGAGTCTCAGTTGTGACTGTTTCAGTTTTTATTCAAGAGTTTATAAACTTCCTGCCACGCTGGGATTAGTATGTTAATTCGAAACATCAAACTTTCTCTTATCCCCTTATCCATCATCTTTGAAATTTATGTTATTTATTAAAGTATGGCTATTTTCCACATTCCTTCTCCCCTCTTTCTTATTGCTAGACCTCCCCAGCTGTGTGAATGTCTCTACAAGGTTGTCACTGGTCTACTTATTGTTGTATGGATGGCTCTGTGTTTTTATGATGTGGTATTAGTGAAGATTTCTAAACACTTTGTGTGTGTGTTTTTTTAACTTTTTAAATAGAGTGCTGTCTTTGAAAAAAGTAATAGATTAATAACTGTAAGCATTTAAGTGATATAGTAGATGGACTACAACCATTAGAATAAGCTTTGAATGGTTTTGAGTATTTTTCTCCCCATGAAGTACTCATCGTGTAAAACTCATTGATTCATGGATAGCGTGCGTGCTGGCTAGCTTTATGTTAACTTGATATAAGCAAGAGTTGTTCTGAAAGAAGGAACCTCAGCTGAGAAAATTTCCCCACCAGACTGGCCAGTGGGCAACCCTGTGGTACATTTTTCCTGACTGATGATTGATGTGGGAGGGCTCAGCTCACTATGGGTGGTGCCACCCCTGGGCTGGTGGTCCTGGGTGCCATCAGAAAGCAGACTGAGCAAGCCCCGAGGAGCAAGCCAGTGAGCAGCAGCCTCTTCCACGGCCTCTGCATCAGCTCCTGCCCTGAGTTGCTACCCTGAAGTCTCTCAGTGAAGGACTGTGATGTGTAAGTGTAAGTGAAATAAACCCCTTCTTCCCCAAGTTGCCTTTGGTCATTGTAATGAGTAAGGTTTTTTTTTTTTTTTTTCGGTCATCTGGTCTTGTCCCGCCGCCGCGCCAGCCCCAAATAATGTATAGAGACTCTGTATTAGATACAATTTTGTTGGCCAATTGCTTGTTTTTTTATCGGTTAGTTTTGTCTTAAGTATTAACCCATTTCTATGTATTTCTATGTGGGTCTTACCGAGAGCGCTCCTTACTACTTCCTCTTTCCTCCTTGTCTCCTAGTCCTGCCTATCTTCCTTTCCTATTGGCCAACAGTGCTTTATTCATTAACCAGTATGAAAAACATATACAAAATGACATCTCCCATCAGGTCATGGTGTTTAATCCCAGGAACAGAAACCTTAACTAAAACAGTAAGTCATTTGAATTCTTAAAATATGTTTTGTTCCTCAAAACATTTGGTTTCTCTCCTTTTACCTTTTGCCTGCAGCTACTCTTCACAAAACTAGAACACTTATTGTCTCCTGGTCTAATTGGGGCATATGTAAGGGTCATTCTTGGATGGTTGTGAGCACACCAGGAATGAGCCATGCCTTTCTCTGAATTTTCTCCTGAGATCATCTCACTAGTGAAAGAACAGGCCCAGACAGAAAGAATAAATCAGCCTGTTCACCCACTTCCATGTAGGTGGAACCTTTAGAAGCATTTAGAATGACAAATCCATCTGCCTCTATGAGAATCAGGTGTAAGAGTTCAAGGAGCTGTAGTAGATTTGGAAAGTGAGAGTGTCCATCCCCAGATTTTGTTTGAATGCAAAGGACTGTGGAGTTCCAAATGAAATATGTAATGATCATTTGAATTCCTCCTTCGACAGCTTGCTTGCAGTAGCAGAATCTACTGGAGAGACAGATAAGGTCAATTTGTGACCATTTTTTTCTTCTTGCAAATAAATCTCTCTGGTTCTCTTTCACTCTGGTGAAGTACATTTAAATGTGGAGAGAGAAGTTGCTTATTCAATATCTACACGATAATAGCACATCCGAATTTTTCATTAATTTTTGTACTTTGCATATAATTTGCATTAAAACAGTTGTTTATTTTTTATTTTTTCTGAAAACATTAGTGTGCGGTTGACCTGGTTATAAAATTGATAGAGTTCTCTGTTATTTAAGTTTTGAACTAATTTTAGAAGCCAGTCTAGCTAAAATTCTTTAAATAATTAAAGAAATTCCTTTAAAATGACGTTGAGTTTCATGTATATTCTCAAAGAATTCCGTGGGTTGAACTCTCATATTTGATGATTTTGCTCCTTAGGCAATGAATCGTTCCCTGGCTAATGTGATTCTTGGAGGCTATGGTACAACTTCAACAGCCGGTGGAAAACCGATGGAAATCTCTGGCACACATACGGAAATCAACCTTGACAATGCAGTTGAGATGATCCGGGAAGCCAACAGCATTGTTATCACTCCAGGTAAAAGAAAAGTAAAGTCTACATCACAAAACAAGCTCTAATGGCTGTTCTAATTGATTACACTGAATAATAGGAAAAGGGTAAATTGAAACCTCTTCATTAAAGATTCTATTGGCCTTTGAGAATTTCATCTAGATTTTGAGCACATTCATCCCCAGCCTTCTTCCTTCTCTGCTCACCCAACTTCGTATGTGTGTGTGTGTATGTGTGTGTGTGTGTGTGTGTGTGTGTGTGTGTGTGTGTATGTTTATTTACCTCATCAAGACTAGTTTGTGTTACCCAAATATTACTGGATGTGTGGTCCTCCTGTGGAGCGTGGTTGACCCTCCCAGGAGCCCTGTCTTCAGCAACTGACAGTTGCCAATAACTCCATTGCTAAGAGTGGGATTTCATGCCCAACTGCCATCTCCAGGTTGGGATTTGTTTTGGATTGAATTTGCATAGGCTTCATGCAAACTATGACAACCACTTGAATTTTTGTGCGCAGCTGCCCTGCTGTGCCCAGAAGATAATGTTTCCTTGTGGTCACTTACTGACCACAAGATTTTTTTCATACATTATGATTAGTTTCTACTTTCCCTACTCATACCAGTTGCTTTACCCCTCCCCTCCTATTTGGATCCATGCCTGTTTGTCTCTCATTAGACAAAAAAAGGCATATAAGGGATAATAAATATAAAATATAAACACAAAATATGTAAAATAACAAAATAATGAAAATTTAAGTTTTTATTTTTTAAAGATTATTTATAATAAATCTGCTTTCATTTGGTCCAGTTAAATGCCTATGTTGGAATTGAAATATGTTTTCATCAAGAGAGAGGTTTTAATCCATAGATCTAAAAAAAAAAAATAAAGCCACATTCTTTTGTGTTCTTAATGTCCCCTCTCAGGTTATGGCCTCTGTGCAGCCAAAGCTCAGTACCCCATTGCCGATTTGGTGAAGATGCTTACCGAGCAAGGCAAAAAAGTCAGGTGAGGATGCTGTTTGTAAATGTTTGGGTGTGAAGGAAAGGGGATTGATGAGTCTTTAAAGAGATGACTGCCTCTCCACTTGATTTTTAAGACAAGTAACCCTAAGTGAAGACAAGATGTTGTCAAAATGCCTCCAAACCTCTTTCTGCTTAGTTTCTTGCTGTTCTGTCCAATAGACTCATTTGTGAAAGAGAAACCTTATTGTCCCAAATTCCAGGATATTTATGAATGGGAATAGCCTGAGATTGTGCTTCTTTGTGCTTTGATTTGGGGCAAGGCCGTGCCAACAGTTTGAGTTGCACTAGGTTGTACTCTTTTTTGTTTCAGGCCTCCAAAGGAGTATTTGTCTTGTTTATTTATTTGTTTATTTGAAGAGTTGAGCCCTGTACGAAGCCTGCAGGCTGCTTTTTGCTGACCTAGTTTTGAAGCTGTTGGGTGGGAAGGACTGCTGGAGTGCTCTTCTGAGGCTGTGAACCTTTTGAAAACTACTCCCACTGCTGGTGTTTCTGCCATTTGCCTTGGGAGCATCGGATGCTCTTGGGAGGGTGTTAAGCAGAGGAGTGGGGGATGTGCAGGCACCTAGGTCATTCCCTAGGAGCACAAAAACAGGGCTTTTACGTGAAGAACGTCGATGACTGTTGCAGTGCTGTGGTTATATACTATTCCTCTCCGAGTCCCCATTAAGGGACTGTTTTTTCAGCACTTAGTAAAGACACTGTGAGCTCTTGGGGTCTTCCCTCGTAGGAGCACTGCTGTTCATTTTGTGGATTCCCTAGCATTTGCATTGACTTGGTACCATAACTCAGAGACACAAGATAATTCATGGAATGGAGTTAGTTCATTAGGATGTTGATGTCTGTTAATGATAATTCCTTCTAGATGTCAACCTTACTCTTTAGTCTTGGGGTAGATGGCAAGGAAATAAACCCAACAGAGGACCTAGACCTTGTCAGGGTATCTGTGCCAAATTGGATGAAGAATCAATCTTGTTCTTTGAATGTCCTACCCACTTATGGTTATAAAAGAGACATAGACCACAAGGTCAGAGGTTACTTAGATGGTCTTAGTGTCAGATGAGTTTTACTTCTTCCTCTCCTCTTCCTTCCTACCCTTCTCTCTGTCACTCCTGCCCCGTTCCTTTCTAAAATATATAGTTGTGTTTTTAAATACAGAAGGTGTCAAGATGCTGTTTTACGGTTGGAGGGGTCAGCATTTTCATATTTGGTGACAATCTTAAGTAAATTGAGGATGAGAAAAGTCATTGACTTTGGTTTTTCATTAAAATATAAAAAGCCCTCATTTTTTTTGGTTACTCACTCTTATTTCTATATCGGTTATTAAGCTGTCCTTTGTTTTTTTTTTTGGCCATCATCATGCCATTTAAAAGCCCTTGCAAGCCTACAAGTGAAAAGGATGTGTTATATGATTCTCCTAAAGAAGAGGCTACTTTCTTTATTCAATCCACATGTGAACAAGTCTAATATATTAGCGATGCCTCCCGTCACCATGTGAACATTTAGGGGTGAGTGGCAGTCATAATAAAACAGAGCGTGAAAGATGGCTTTCATGTCTTGGTTATCCTCAGTCAAGGGAGTCCTTAATTTGGCATACCTCTCTTGTTACTCACTGATCAGCCAGGTGAACAAGACAGCTTAGAAAGCCAGTTGCATGTTAGAAAAATGGATGCAGAGTCAAAAATGATAATCTGAAGGGCAGAGGAGGTAGTTTAGTAGGCAAAGTGCTTGTTGTCCTAACACGAGGACCTGAGTTTGATTTTTCCACACCTATGTATAAAGGGGCGCATGGTAGCCTGTGCCTGTACGCCTAGCGTTGAGGAGGTAGAGACAGACGAATCCCTAGTGCTCACTGGCCAGTTTAACCTAATTGGCAAGTCCCATTGCCGTGAGGTCAGTCTCTGATACCTGAGCTTGACTTTTGACCTATGTGCTTGTACATGCACGCACGCACACATGCATACACGCATGCATCCATGCACGCACACGCATGCACGCATGCATACACACGTGCACATGCACGTATCCACCCCACTCCCCAGAGAAAGTCCTCATGACTGTTGAGTCAGATGTGGATAAGATAGATGAAGAAGTCTGAAAAGATATCAGGTAATGAGAATTTTATCCAGGATGGCATATATGAGCTACTGTTGTATACAATGGTTTCTGCTGCTCTGCACAGGGAGAGTAATTGTTTAAGGCTTATGGGAGATTTAATTATACATCCGGAAGGGGGTTCTCAGCTGTAAGTTTTCTTTTACTGGAGTGATCTTCTGAATATAACAGAAACCTTTTCATAAAAACGCCCCATAGTCTTGCATAATTGTTGAAAACACTTGTTAAAAATAGTCAAATTTGTTGGTAACTCATAATGTAGGATCAGAATAAAATTATTGCTCAGTCCGATTTCTGATGCTGGTTATGTTTGTCTGTCTTTCGTATTATAAATGGAGTTACATATGATACATTGTACTTTTTACTATCTTTCGTTGGATTTTCAGCATAGGCTTTGAACAAGACGTTTTGAATTTTGTATTTTGAATGAAATGGAAGGGAACTATTCTTACAAACATGGTGCCAGTGGTCTGTCAGACTTTTCCAGTTTAATTTCCGTGTGGATTTTTTTTTTTTTTTTTTTTTTTTTTTGTAATTAAAGGGAATCAGGTAAACTTTGATTTTGCTTCACGTACCTGTTGTAATCTTTTTATAGGAGAAATGAAAATTTGATAAAGCACACATGGATGCTGCAGTTTTTTGTTTTTAAATGGAGAGGCACACGTCTGTGCGAATGAGAGGTGGCTGCGGCAGTTACCTCGTGTTTTAATGAAATAAGTCTGTATTTACAGTTTGTGGTAATGGCGTTCTTTCATCACTCTGTGCGGCTCCCACGGTGTTCATTGAGAGCAGCTGCCGAGCCTCTGGGTTTAGCAGGTCTTTGTGCCTCGGGACCCCGACATGCCTAGCATCCAGATGTGGCGACATATTCACACACATCCCCTGTGGAAGCGTGCCAGCGTGGACATACGATTGTCATCAATTAGTTACGCCCAAGTGGTGCCAAGAGAAATTGCATCTGTCACACAGTCTGTCTGGCTTCGTGGCCCATGATTGATTTAGAGACACTACTGTTTTCCTTTGCTCTGGCCACAGCCATAACATGTTCACGAAGACTTGAGGTTGTAACAGAGCACACAGCATTTCATGACAAGAACTTATTTCTGGTCACCAATGTCATGAAAATTTAGCGAGAATCATTTGAATCTCGGTTGCTTAGCTTAGAAAACTCAGGCTGAGTTTTGAATTTTTTTTTTTTTTAAGACAAAAAATCTTAGAGTATAAGGGTGCAGGTATTTCTTTTCTCTTTACTTCCCAAACTTTGTATTGATTATACAATAGCATTTTCATTTTAACAAAGTAATACCATTTCTAATGAGTAAATCTTAGAAAGTTGTGTGTCCCCCCTCCCCATTTGTAGTTTAAATACTTGATTTTCTTTTCCTAGAGTATTATCACTTGCATTGTTGTAGAAGTCCTTTTGAATTTGTGGAAACACCTTGATTTCTTTGTCTGTTTGATGTTACATTTTACTTTAAAATTTAATTTAATTCCATTTTATTTGATTGAGTGTTTTGCCCGCATGCATATTTGAGCTGCGGAGGTCAGAAGGGGGCATCGGATACCCCCTGGAAATGAAGTTACAGATGGTGTTGCGGGTCCTGGGAATCAAACCCTGGTCCTCTGGAAGAGCAGCAACTGCTCTTAACTGCTAAGCCATCTCTCCAGCTTTTTTTTTTTTTAAACATTTATGTTAATATTGAGTTGCATCTATCAATAGCTCATCCAAAGTTTTTTATTTTCTAGGTATTGCTTCCACTCTCATAGCTATGAAGAAAAAAAACTATAAATAAATGAATAAATACCATTTAGTGTATGGTAGAAGGAAGAGCAGAGCCAGGAATATAAAATAGCAGCACTGCTCAGGGAACGTTTTCAATTATCTGTACTAATAACAGGAACTGTTTCACTTTCAGGTTTAAAATAAGTGTGTGAGTGTGTGTGAGTGTGAGTGTGTGTGTGTGTGTGAGTATGTGTGTGTGTGAGTGTATGTGTGTGAGTGTGTGAGTGTGTGAGTGTGAGTGTGTGGGAGTGTGTGAGTGTGAGTGAGTGTGTGTGTGAGTGTGTGGGAGTGAATGTGAGTGTGTGTGAGTGTGCGTGTGTGTGTGTGAGTGTGTGTGAATGTGTGGGAATGTGTGTGTGTGTGGGAGTGTGTGTGTGTGTGTGTGTGTGGGAGTGTGTGTGTGTGTGTTCCACTCCATCTAACACATTAAGTTGCAGTTTATTAGTGTTTTATAATTTTATGTAGTGTGGCCATTGGTTTAAATGTGTGTTCTTTTTCTAAGAAATCAGTCCCTTTAAAACAGAGATGAATATTTTTTTTCGTATCTCTTAGCGAGATTCAAATGTACAGAGTTCAGCCTCTATGATGTGTTTCGTTCAGGGTACAACAAGAGCTACCACATGTAGACCTGTGGTGTTCCAGAGGCACATGAAGGGATGGATGGAAAGTGGACCAGGCGGATGGATGGTCTAGTAGAATATTTGAATAACGATCAACATCTGGCAGTCTCATGATAGTTCTTTAGCGCTGTTTTCTTAAAGACATGACTATTCATATTTATGATCAATCACTGAACAAATAATACTGGAGTACTTTGCTCCAGGTACTGTTCTGGATCCTGGGGATAGATCAGTGAGTAAAACATGTAATTTCATACTGCTTATCTACATCTTGATCTCTTGATCTACAGGCAGCAGGCAGAGATAAGAAGAAAGAGAGAGAGAGAGAGAGAGAGAGAGAGAGAGAGAGAGAGAGAGATATTTTGGCCTTGGTATAGGCTTTTGAAAATATCAAAAACCATTACCCAGTGACACATCTCCTCTAAGAGGGTTACACCTCCTAGTCCTTCCCAAATAGTTCCACTATCTGGGGACCGCACATCCAAACATATGAGCCCTATGCAGCCCATTGTCATTCAGTCCACCCCAGTGCTTTAGCGCTTTGCCCTCACTTGAGAGGTTTGGTAGTCGATTCCAGAATTCAGTTCTGAACGGGGAGACATTTATAACTGGCCAATTCAGATGCTGACTGAAAAGACAGAGAAGAGAGGTATTATATATTACTTGGTCAGTTCTAGCGATAGCTAGTAGTGATGACTCAGCTGTGGGGGGGAGGAGGGAGATTTTTTTTTTTTGTGCAAATCAGTGAACCTTTGGCGTTAGAGAAGCGAACAAAGCAAGCGCACGCATTCATGTAGATCTGAACCCTTTGCATAGGCTCGTCAGCCATCCTCCAGATCAAGGGTGTCAGGGAAGAGTTGTGGAAGTCACAGCTGTCTCTCCAGATCACTTGGTGGTTTACTGTCTTCTGCCCTCTCCAGATCGGTGTAGGGAAGGCTGTCTGGTAAGAACTAGAATTTCAGGCAGTCTGTAATGTCTTCTCCAGGACTCATTTCTTAGAATTGCTACCCCACCCCACTCCATCCCCGAGGCATGCCAGAAACTTGAGGGAGAGCACTTTGATCTAATGAAGTCAGTGATGGTTTTTTTTTTTTTTTTTGACTTCTAGTTCAAGATTAGTATTACCTCAGCTTATTCTGATTCTTCAATGAGATTCATGTGGACAGAGCAGTGTAAATAAAAGTCCTCTTATTTCATGTTCAGATTCTTCTGTATCTTGCTTGTAATTGTCATTTTACGGTGCTCGTTAGCTATTGCATTCCAAGCACATCCAACAGGATTATTATCCAGGCAAATGGATGAAATTATGTATAATTTTTTTTAACTAACTCAACCATTACAGTATGCCAGAATGTAATGTTCTAGAGCATTAGTCAGAAATGGGACTTTAATTTTCACTCTGATCTCACCATTCACGGTCTTGTTAATTATTTTGGAAACAGAGAGTATCAGTAGTTGGGAGGTTACCACTCTGGGCTAGATAGCTGGATTCAGCTCAGGTCTGGAAAGGCCAGGCTGCACCACAGTGTCCTTGGTGTGAGACGGAGAGAGGACTGGATTGGCATTGAAGTGGGATTGTTGCACCTGATCCACATGGAGGACTGGTTATTTCCTCGAGGAGCCTGGTGCTGAATGCTACATGGACAGATGGAAGGCATGTCTAGATTGTCAAGCATTTCTTCACTCATACTTGCAGAAGAGGGTTCATTATTCTGTGTTAGAAAAATTGTACCCCTGAGACACTTTCATAAGCTCTAAGACTTGCATAACATTCTTTCCTCCCCGAGGAAGGAAAGAATACGGATGAGTACCAGATTTCAGAACTAGAGTAGCTCTTAATTGCCTTCAAATGAAGAAAAGAAGGTACAAAGCATTATCCCCATGCTGGCAAGCCATAAGAAATTAAATGAAGTATTTCTTTTCATTTGGGATTGTATGGGTGACTTTGTCTGAACTTCCAATAACACTCAGCATTTTAGAAACTGCATTGTCCATGTTTAGCTTGAGAAGACTCTCTCTCTCTCTCTCTCTCTCTCTCTCACACACACACACACACACACACACAGAGAGAGAGAGAGAGAGAGAGAGAGAGAGAGAGGAAGAGAGAGAGGAAAGAGAGACTGACTGCATGGCCTTTTGTAGTGACTGATTTTGGTGGACAGTCTGCCTTGTGATGAAGATTTTTAAAAAAAATCTCATCACTGTGATTCTCTTCAGATGAAAAGACTAGCCCCGCCCAGCTGGTCCTGGTAGTGACCAGAGATGATTTGGGTAACATTTACTGTGCTGACCTCATATTTAAGAAGTTTTTTTTTTTTTTTAATTTCAAACCAATTTACTAAAATTATTCCTAAAAAAAATTCCCTTTCCTTTTGTCTTTAAGGGACTTATGATTGTCAGTCAAAAATTCTGACAAGCATTTGATAGACCTAAAGTCCTTTACTTTTTAATTAGTTGGCCATATTTAACTCTAGTAACAAATTATTTTATTACTTCCAGGGACCCTCCTCAGAATACATTATTGTCACATGCAAATAAAGAATACAGAGGTCCTTGAAAGACCATTTATTGCACTTACAGTGTTTATGTAATTGATGTAAGCCCTAATAACTGTTTCCTCTCCTACAGTGGCTTTAAGGTCCTAGGAGGATCTTTAAGGTCAATTAGGGAAATTCTTCTAATTTGGTTTTAGTGTCAGAAGGGTGTTTTAAATCTAGCCCTGCCCTGGTAGGGCTCTTGGGTAGGTGTCACAATGGTTGTTTATAGTGTGCCTTTCATATGACATTGTTTTCCTGATGGATGATCTAATGTCTGAATGGCTAGAATGTGACCTTAGTTCAGAATAGGTTGCTGCTCTTGTGTCTATTGATTGATAAATGCCCAGTAAATTCTATCAGGATGACCAGTCCCTAGGAGAGGCCTGCAATGAAGAGGGTGTGTTGGCTTGGTCAGATAGCGGAGGAAGAAGCCTAACGAATTGATATCGCAGGAGCAGTTTATTACTTACAAATCCCATCGAGAAGATGGTCATAGATTAAGGCCAGCTGGGGAGATTAAAGAGTAACTATCAAGTTCAGACAGCAACTGAGGAGACAGAGAAAGACAGACAGACAGACAGAGATAGGGACAGATACACACACACACACACACACACACACACACACACACACACACACACAGAGAGAGAGAGAGAGAGAGAAAGAGAGAGAGAGAGATTATAAGCCCAGGTCTTTGCTGGGTCCGAGGCAGTACCCAAACAATTTCTCTGTGATGAATTCTGTATCATCAGTTTAGAGAAAGTGTATAGGAATCTATGGGCTGCATTGAGAATGCAGCAAGGCACCAGTTGTATAGGAACAAATCTGAACCGGCCTCAGAGGAAACGTTTAATGGAGGCTGGTTTACAGTTTAAGAGGTTTATTCTATCATCATCATGGCGGGACACGGCAGCGTGCAGGCAGACATGGTGCTGGAGAAGGAGCCGAGAGTTCTACATCGACATTAATCTGCAGGCAACAGGAAATGTAACATTGAGCTTTGTTTGCTTGAGCATAGGAAATCTCAAAGCCCACCCCCCCACAGTGACACACTTTCTCCAGTAAAAGCGTACCTATTCCAACAAAGTGACGCCTCCTGATAGTGCCACCCCCACACTGTGTTTATTGAATATGACAGCCCTGTCTAACTGTCACAGAGGTAGCATAAAGCTACAAGCATTTATGACAATAGTTCATTCATTCATTCATTCATTCATTCTCTCGTATACAAACTGCAACCTGGCCTCAGTTTCCCCTCCCACTATTCTTTCTTGTTCCCCCCTCCCTTCTCTCCATCCAGGCCTCCTCTGTTTCCCTCCAGAAAAGAGCAGGCCTTGGCATAACAAGTTACAGTAAGACTAGGTGCGTATCATTATATCATCATGCCAAGGTTGGACGAGGTAACCAAATAGGAGGAAAAGGTTCCCAAAAGCAGGCAAAAGAGTCAGAGACAGCCCCTCCCACTGTCAGGAGCCACGACAACAGTCTCAACGATTTAGAAATATTTATGGTTTTAAAATAGAAGTAGGTTTCCAGCAAGTGAACCTCCTTTATACTTTTCAATCTGTGTTTCCGCTAATTTGCTAGTCCACAAAACACGGAAATCGTGAGGTAATGGATTTGAGATGGCAGAATTCCAAAAATATTGTCAGTGTACATTGTCCTAATTTTAGTTTGTTTTTAAAATGAAAATCACAATAAGTAAAGGGATGTTAACCCTTCAAAGATACTAAACATGGAAATAATTTTGTGCAGTAACTAGAAAGAGTTAAAACCAAGTGGTTGAAGGTTATAAAGTACATCTTAAAAGAAAAAAGAACAAAACAAACATAAAAAAAAATGCCCAGGGAGCCTTTCAGTATTTGAAATTTCAGAGTCTACAAGCTGGAGAAAATACTACAAGTTTTAGGATGGGGTCCCACTGGACTTAGTTTCTTTGTCTAATTGTTGAATTAGAATGCTCGCTTCAATAAGCCATTCCTCATGTCTCATAGCTGACCAAGACAGACATTTCCATAATGTCAAAAGGAAAATAGGGTTTATTGGAACAGTTGTGGTAGGACCCATGTGGAGGAATGTTTTATAATCTTTAATAGCTCCACATGTCCAACGCCAACTGCTGTAGTGAGCCCCGGCTAGGACATGCTGTCTTCAGAGCCTGCAATCATGGGAACTCAAGTTGTGTCTCCTTTAACACATGCGGTGTTTGAAATCCAATGTAAGTCTGTAAAAAGCTGCAAGCATGGAGTTTATGTCATCATCGACTGTAAAAGAAGGTTTACAAAAATGATACTTTTGAATTGCTCCCTTCCAAGTTTTTATCCAGTTACTTGATATTCGAGAATAGTTCTGTGTACATACTTACTATGTTTATTATTTCCTGGCCAATTAAAACCCAGCAGATTGGGTTGTTTCATAGAATAGATTGCTCCACCCCCTCTCTTCGCCAAAGGGATTGAGCCTATTTTTAATTGGTAACTGAGTGCTAAGCATATTTGTTATATAAGGTCCTACCCAAAGACTATAATTTTCATAGTTGAAAGAAAAAAATAACGAAAAGTGTGGAAGATACTTGCAGAGATTACTCTGACTTTGGTGATGTTTTCCGTGTCTGTCATAAAGCAATACTTTTCTGCCTATTTTCTGGCATCTATTGAATAGTGAGCTGTGGACTTCTGAAATTTGACTCCATCAGCATAAGCATGCCTCTGAATATTAGTTATTACAAAGTTTCCAGTGATATCTAATGATCATAATTATTGGCTGTATCATTATTATTGATTGTATCATTTCTTTAGTTTTTTTTTTTTCCAAGTACAAAGAACTAGCTTTTGGGGGACCATATCAGTATTTACTATATACTATAGTAGCACTTCCAGGCAAAAATTAGAAAAGCAACCTAGAGTGTTGCTAAAAAATCTTCAACATTTCTTATAAGGTAAAAATGTGTGTTGCTTTGGATCATGTGAACATTGGAAAATGTACACTTAATTGTTGAATGCGATGAGCTCTTATATAACCAAGGTGTATTTGAACAGAATACTGTAATTGCTGTGCTGGATCATTGTCATAGCCGGTGTTCTATTGCTGTGAAGAGACACTGTGACCACAGCAACTCTTAGAAATGAAAGCAGTTAATTGGGGCTTGCCTACAATTTCAGTCCATTTTATCTGCTTGTGTGCCACCATGGGGATGAAGGTATAGTTGAGAGCTGGACATCTGAATTCACAGGCAGCAGAGAGTGAGAGACGACACTTTTGAAACCTCCAAGTCCATACCTGGGGACACACTTCCTCCAATAAGGCCACACCTCCTAATCCCTCTTAAGTAATGCCAAGTCCCTAATGACCAAGTACTCGAATATATGGTGGCCATTCCTTCTTTTTTCCCTCCCTCTCCCTCTCTCTCCCTCTCCCTCTTTTGTTTTGGTTTTTCAAGACAGGCTTTTTCTGTGTGTAGCCCTGGCTGTCCTGGAACTCACTCTCTAGACCAGGCTGGCCTCAAACTCACAGAGATCCGCCTGCCTCTGCCTCCTGAGTGCTAGAATTAAAGGCATGCACCATCACTGCCCAGATTTGGGGTCCATTCTTATTCAGACCCCCGGTTATGAAGGCCTTCATTTGTTTGGTGCTGGTGAAAAGCACTGTGTAGGTAAGGTTCTTTGTTAACTGTCTCTTTTAAATCCTGCAACCCCCCCCCCCCACAGAGGCTGTCCTTTCATTTCCCATCACCCTCATGAGGACACCCAGGGATGTAGAAGTCAACTGTCTAAATGCTCGTGCAAATGAAACTTCTAACTACTACTGAACCCTAAATCCTTTCATTGGAAAGAGACTTAAAATTGTATCTTCTCGGGATATGCTAGCTAAAGCCCCTTTCTTTTAACTGAGGGCCTGACCATGGGGGCCGAGTCCCAGGGATGTGGGGACTCCTTAGTAAGACATGGCTCTTGTGCTCAAGGAGCCACTGGTGGGTAGAGCACAGTGATACCCACCTGTAATAATGGTGCAAGAGGGGAAGGTGGAGTTGAAAGTTGTGGGTCTGTGGATGATCACTCTGTGATTGCATGTTAGCAGTTATTTTCCTTTTGTAGAACCCTGCTAGGGTCAGGGACGGCTGACTCAGTGTTTAAAGCATGTGTATAATAAAGGATCATTTTCATGGCTCCAAAGGAGCTAAAAGGCTGGTAGTCTCTCTACTTTAGAGTTCTGGATGTTTGTTATGTGATGATGGAGCATTGATGAGCTTTGGCCGGTCAGTTCATGGAAATTGCTGGTTATGGCCAGCCTGTGTCTAATACAATTAATTTTAATATGTACTTTGGAGATTGGCCAGCTACACGGGCCAGAATTGTTATAAACTCATGTTGACTCATCAGCATGCATATATATTTCTACAAATTTGAATGTGTTCTGTTATTTCTCTCAAAACATTGGCATTCTCTTTTAATAATCTTACATGTAGTTTGCTCCAAACACGGAGCCCTAAAGCTTAGTGTAATAAATTATTATGCAAACAGATATATAAAGTGATCCCCCCTTTGGGATAGTCATTGTAATGTGATGGTTAGCTCTGTGATTATTTACCCTTCACTACTAGTCAAACAGAAATATTGTCTTTATGCAATCTGTAGCTAATCAAGATGTTAGAACAAGAGCTAATGTACTTCAAGAGTCTCAATTTTTTTTTTAACTTGGTCCAAGACATCACTATTAAAGCATAAAAATGGTAGACAGAGAAATTTGGAGATAATAAAGGCAGTATTAAAAACAAAAACTAAATTAAAATTAAATAAAAAAAATTGGAAGCAAAGAGGCTCCCAACGCTGACTTCTAAAAGGAAAACACCGAGTGCGTATTAGGCTGTCAGCTAAAATTGAAACCCTAGTCTTATGGACTTTTAATATTACTTGTGGATGACTCAGTGATACATTTACTCCATACACCCATGTCCTAATCCTAAAATTCATGGATGTTATCTTATAATTATCTTAGGCTATTTGTGTTGGTTCGAGGTGAGCATTAAGGTCCTGTGGAAATGTGTGCACATGAACGCAGTATGTGCAGGGGCCAGAAGAGGGCACCACATTCCCTGGAGCTGGAGTTTTAGGTGGTTGTGAACAACCTCAGATCCTGGGAGCTCTGCCTCTAGTCTTTGGGAGGAGCCATTTCTGTAGACCTCTTTCCCTCGTTTTTTTGATTGAGTGAGATTATAGGGCAGCTGTGGTAATCATTTGGATAGGATTTTAAGTCTTAAAGTATACATGTATGTGACAAGGGTTGTGTAAGGGAGTCCTGTGAGATTTCTAAAAAAAAAAAAAAAAAAAAAAAAAAAATGTAGGTTTCTGTCTAGGAAAAGAGTAAGGCCAGTTATGTGTAAGTCTCTTCCCCCCCCCCACCGTGTTGTAATTTATTTGTTGAAAATTTCATACAATATGTAGGTTATATTCTTCCCCTTCTCCAACGTCCTCCTCCACCTTCCTACCCACCCAACTTCATGTTCTTTCTTTCCCTTAACAAAACAAAACAACAGCAATGAAAACTAGTAAAGAACCTTGTGGAGTTTAGTTTGTGTTGGCCAGCTTCTCCTGAGCGTGAGGCCTGCCCTGGAACGAGGTTGATATACTCAATGCCATCCCATTAGAGAGACTGACATTTCCTCTGCAAGCAGCTATCAATTGCAAAAAGCTTTTTGGCTACAGTTGGGATTTTGTGTCCGCTTTCCCTCCTCTGAGCTGAGAATTTTCTTCTGGCTTGAGCACGGACTGTTCCTGGGTGTGCTGTGTGATCTCTGCGAGCCTCTGCATGCACCTGTCCAGTTGTGTATGGGAAATGCTATTCCCTTGAAGTCACCCACTATCCTTGGCTCTTGTCGTCTTTCTTCCCCTGAGCCTTGAGGAGAGGGGTGTGATGTAGATACCCCACTTAGAGCTGAGTACTCCAAAGTCTCTCACTTCCTATGTGCTGTTGAGTTGTGGGTCTCTGTATTAATCACCGCTGCAAGAAGTAGCTTCTTGGAGGAGGGTTGGTCTATTGGTCTTAAAGATGATTCTTTGCTATGTTTATCATCCTTATTAGAAATGTCTGTATACAGAAAGGAATATTGTCTCTGTCCTTGACAGCAAATGTTAGTTGTGCTGGAATTCCTGACTCTGAACTGATGAGAAGCTCCAAACTTTGGGATGGGGGTTGTTTTCCCTTCTTATGTTCTCTTTCCTGTCTCGCCATCCTCTCTCAATTCTATGAAAGCTGAGGTTGGGTGAATACCTACTAAGAGATTCTACAAACTACATTTCTTCTCTGAATTCATTCATTTAACTTTTTGTGATCTCTTCCTACATGCCAGGTGTTGAAAGAGACATATGGTGGCCAAGAAATAGGGTTAATATACAAAAGACAGTTGTATCTGGTTGGAAGAAAACACTTGATACTTCAGTCTCTCTGCTTTAGCTACAGAACTCCGTGTGTTATGCACTCTTAAACACTCCAGTGTGTTACCATCATGTTTCTTTCTGTGGTCTTTAATGTCAGTCTCTGAAAAGCTGTGGACCATAAACACTATGTGTATAGTATTATCATAGGGGCTAAAAGGGAACCAGGGAGGCAACGTTTGATGTAATAATGTTGACTTTTAAATTGGAAACAATTCCAGACTGATTTACTATTTCAAGAGATTAGGATTTATCAGAAAGTACCCTAGGAGAATATAATGCCTTTAAATGTGAAGGGATGTTATTTATTGATTCCCTTCGAAGGTCATGGCACCTACGACATATATGGTAGAATAAGGTTACTGTGTGTGTGTGTGTTTTTTTTTTTTATGAAATTATAATTTATAAGTCCCAAGACCCTAGGTTTCCAAGTTCAGCATTTGTAGAATGACCGTATTTCTCGGCGAATTCTCCTTCTGCTTGGAGAAATCAGATAGGGCTAGGAGAAAGCTGAGGTGCCAAGAACAAGGCGTGCAGATTTGGAGGGGATGCTGGGACCTCAGTACACTTGGCCTGTCAAGTAAGGCCAGCTGTTCATTTGTTTCATGTTCAGGTTTGGAATTCACCCAGTTGCAGGCCGAATGCCTGGTCAGCTCAACGTGCTTCTGGCTGAGGCAGGAGTGCCCTATGATATTGTGCTAGAAATGGACGAGATCAACCATGATTTCCCAGGTAAGCAGTGGAGAGGACGGCACACTTCAAACACCTTTTAAATACGCAGGAAGCGGTGCTACACCCACAATATGATTGTGGGATTAGCGGAGACTGACAAGTTAAAGAACGATGTGAGTATAACAGCTACAAGGCCACGGTTAGACAAGCGAAGGATATTATCCAGTGAGTTGTGTCAGATTTATCAGAAGTGTAGCTAAATTTTATTCTTTTGCAAGAACTGAAGGATGCTGAAAATCCTGGGGCAGAGTGAACCTGGAACCTGGACAGAGTTGGCGTTTGAATCTAGCTCTCTGCTCTCTCAGTAGCTTGTAGCCTTGAACTCCATACACATCACAGACTCCTCATGGTACTGCTTTCCCGTAGTCTTGAAGAGTGAAGTAGCTCATGTGTTCTCCTTCTCTCCCCCTCCCTCCTCCTTCCTTCTCCCTTCCTCCCTCCCCTCTTCATTTATAAGTACTGGGGCTTCATAAGATAAGGTGCTGTACTTTATAGCTGTCATTGTGTAGATGTGGAATGGTAATGATGTTTGGCCCAAGATCATGTTTGTTAAAATTAGACCAGTTCCTTCTGGCAAGTATCCACTGTAAACTGGAAAAAAAAAAAAAAAAAAAAAAAAAAAAAAAAAAAGAAAAGGAAAAAAAAAACCCAAAACAAAACAAAAAATAAAAAACAAAAACCTCACTGTTTACTAGAGGGGGGGGAAAATAACAAAACTGTGTGTATGTCTAGATGCACATGGCATTTCTGGCAGCATCCTTAGGTAATTTAAGTTATAAGTCCTTAAAGAGAGAATTTAGGCCATTTTAATTTTATGTTCCTTTTTAAATTTAACTGTTGTTAAATTATGTGTAAAACCAGCTAGTTCCAGGAATTATGGACACAGCTTTAATACAGTACAGACTTTTAGATACTGTTTTTTTTTTTTTTTTGACATCAGATTGCATCTTAATTGGTCATTTTAAGAGTTGAAAATGGATTCAGATCTTATAAAATCATGTGAATAGCAAGATAATTTGGGGACAATAAAGGAATTATAAAGATAGATTAGGTAGGTCTGATGGGAGGGTTAGCATAAAGCTTGCTTTAGAGGACGTGAAAGCTCTGTGCAGGTCCTACTGCTGGTGACATTCTGGCTTGGTGACATTTTCTGGTAAAGCTGTATGTCATTCCTGGCACAAGTAAGTCTAAGTATTTATTTTTGCTTTTGTTAATAAATCACTGTAGTTTGCCTAAGAAGAAGCGTAAGTGTCCCGTTGTGTTTTACATTTTCTGTCTCTCTTCTCTGTTTCCAAATGTAGACACGGACTTGGTTCTTGTCATTGGTGCTAATGACACTGTGAATTCAGCAGCTCAAGAAGATCCCAACTCTATTATTGCAGGCATGCCAGTCCTTGAGGTCTGGAAGTCTAAACAGGTACATTTTTCAGACTTACCATTCATTCTCAACGATCAAGCATTATTTGAAATGCACACACGCAAAACTTTCTTTGGTCACTTAATGAGAATTGGTGATGCCTTTTAGGAGATTCAGGGGCACAAGCATAGCTGAGAGCCAGGCCCCCATGTCCAGCTTCCTTCTGCCCTCTGGCCACGGTAGAACCTGAGTGAATGCTGTGTTGTGAGTAGAACCAGATGAGATTATGTGGCTGGATTAACAAAATCTGCTGCCACATCTGAGAAGGAAGGGGTGTGCTGTAAGCAGTCGGAATGTGTCTGGCCAAATTCCAGATTGAGTCCAATGAAGCAGATGGCTTTCCTCTCATCACCTTCATATACCAAGACGAGCACGTTTTCTTTCAGATTTATTTATTTTTTTATGGGGTATTTGTATGCTGTTATGGACTGTCCGACAGAGAGGTGATTTTAAAAATCCAAAGAATAACATGGCACAAGAAAGGACACTTTGCTCATGCACATGGCTCCTGCACAAAGCTAGCTGCTAGGTATGCTCTTCTGATCCAACAGAGGGACATTTCTTCATTGCGCCAGAGCCATGCTTTTATTTTAAGAATTGTAGCAGTGCCGTGGCCAGAAGGATGCTTAGCTGTTAAAGAGTACGTGCTACTCTCACAGAGGACCAGAGTTTGGTTCCTAGCACCCACGATGGGAGGCTCACTATTCCCGGTGACTCCAGCAGCTAGTGGTCCAACACCTTCCAGACTCTAAAGTTTGTATTTGCACACCCTACCACATAAACCCACAATTAAACTGGAATAGAACGTCAAGTAAAAGGGAACCATAGTAATATAATGTACATTCCCCATTAATTTTGTTTCTTTTGCTGCAAATACTTGAGTTCAAAATGTACCGTTTGAGATGAGTGAGTAGATCCAAAATGTCCTTGCTCTTGTCATAACCAGTAGTCAGCACGTGAAAGACTCAAGAGTTACATTATCGCACTGACGTATAATTGAACACATTTTTCATTTCTTCCATTTTTGAGTAGATCGCATGTTCCAGAAGGCCATGCAGAGGCTTTTAATCTCTCGAGAACCACCTTGACGTTGTCAGGATAGGAAAATCTGTAATAAAATGTCAGTATGAATATCTATGTTACGTCAGTGTTTCTCAGTCACCCAACCTCCATCACTGTGCTTGGTTGACATATTCTATTCTATTAGCCCCATCCTCGAGAGAAACGACTTTGTTTTTTGACGTGTCTTTGTCCTTGAACTTTCTGATTTGGTTTATGCTGAAGTGACAGACAAGAATCAGACCATTTCCCCCACTCAGTTACACGTATGTTAGAATTTGCATGTGGATGCTTGTGCACTAAGTTTGTTTTCTCTAGCTTATTCCTAGAAAGATGGATGACCTCACAGTGTTATTTTTTTTCTGGTTAGAAAATGTTATTCATGGACTTTGTAGAGAAAAGCACAAGGATGGAAAAAAAAATCACTAATCTTACCACTTAAAGATAAACTTTTAACAAGAACTTCCCTCTAACCGACATAAGAGTATGATTAAAAATGAGCATTTATGTAATGTGAACATACATTTAAGAATAATCTGTACCGGACAATTAGTGGTGGGACAGGTCTTTTTCACGCTCAGGGAAGAAATCCTGTGTGTTATTTGCACAACTGGGTTCTATGAGCAATGTTTTGTATATTTCACAAAGCTGGAATCGAGTAGTTTGACTGCTCCCACTATAAATACATGATAAACATCCAAGGAGATGGACATGTTTACCTGATTTAGGTACTGAGTGATACCCACATGTATTGAGATACTGCCTGTACCCTATAACTGTGCCTTTATATTTTCATATATGCCATAAAACTAAATAAAAGTAAAGAAGTAATGCACGATTAAAACAACAACAAAATCAGGAACAGACAATACTTTGCACCTACCAGGTCCTGTTGAGGAGAATCTCTTCTCTCTTTGATTCTTAGGTCATTGTCATGAAGAGGTCCCTCGGTGTTGGCTATGCCGCAGTGGACAATCCCATCTTCTACAAACCCAACACGGCCATGCTTCTGGGGGATGCTAAGAAGACATGTGATGCTCTGCAGGCCAAAGTTCGAGACTCCTATCAGAAATGAATGCTAAAGGTCAAGCTGGTGTCTTCAGCTACATGAGCAGAGAAATAAAGCATGAATAAATGAGCAAAGCCCTCAAGACCCGCAAACCAACAGACATCGTGAATATCTGCAGCCCCTGATCCTCAAAAAGCATTGAAAAGTCTCAGCATCTACCTGTTTATAGTTTTCATTGGTAAAAGGCCAACATGTTTTGTAAACAGCGAAAGAACACCTTCATTTTAGATGCAACCTTATTGGATTTTTACATTCTCTTTTAGTAGCTAGAAATGAGTTCAGAAGTT
Organism: Phodopus roborovskii; assembly: GCF_943737965.1. Classification (NCBI taxonomy): domain Eukaryota; kingdom Metazoa; phylum Chordata; class Mammalia; order Rodentia; family Cricetidae; genus Phodopus; species Phodopus roborovskii. The sequence goes on along the minus strand of NW_026126415.1, from coordinate 6,052,397 downwards.
GATGTACTTTGGTCTGAAAAAGTGTTATTTTCTCTTTTTTTCACCAAATGTGACTAATTTGAAACTTTGATCAACTCTGAACAATCATGCCAAATCTGTCTCAGGTTATCAGGCTATACTTTAGATTCTAGAGTCCAAAGATCTATTTTCCCACTTCTATTTTAATATGCAAAAGGACTATATAGCCTATCAGAGCTGCTGGAAGCAGTCTGCTTGATATGTTCAATAAAACATAACTTAAAAGTAATTATCTGTATTTTTAAAAACCCCATTGCCAACTGGAGGTTACTCCAGTTTCAATTTATAATGTGTGATACCGTATTAACTGCTCTTGAATGGAATGCAGCCATTTGACTAATAAATGAGTTCATCATGTTTTCAAAGTGATTTAGACTTGTCTCTGATGACGAAGAGCTGGATTCGAAAGGTTCTACTCATTATTAATACTGGAGGAAGACCTAACAGGCAGAATCAATCTCTCCTCATTGTTTAGAAGGCCAACTTGTTTTTCAAAACCTTAGTGACTTTTGAGGTCATATATAATTTGATGATACTCCAAAGCGGTTAACAGTATTTTTAGCCATATCTTTAAGAACCAGTTTAAAAAAAAAAAAAGTCTAGAAGTGATGGGAGATGTCATTCTGTATATGTTTCTCATACTGGTTAATAATAAAGCACTGTTGGCCAATAGGAAAGGAAGATAGGAGGGACTAGGAGACAAGGAGGAAGAGGAAATAGGAAGGAGGAGTGAAGATGGAGAGTCTGGAGAAAGCAGTATGCTGCCGGCTCCCCGGTAAGAGAAATACATAGATCAGCAGAAATGGGTTAATAATTAAGACAGAACTAGCCAATAAGAAACAAGTAACCAGGCCAACAATATTGTATCGAATACAGAGTCTCTATGTAGTATTTGGGGCTGGTGGCATGGCGGCGGGACAAGACCAACGGCGGCAGGCGGAAAAACCATATTCCTTACAAATGGCGCCCACGTGGCTAATAAGAACTTCCACTTAAAATTTAACAAAAGGTTAAAAAAGGGTTTTAAAAACAAAAAAACAGAGATAAGCAAGGTTTCTTGGTAACAACATTTTTCTCGGTTAGATTCTGTTTTCTGTGAGACAAGCAAAAATTTCTGCGGCTCCTTTAAGGGAAGATTCCTTACTTTGAATAAGCGGGGGGGGGAAAAAAACACACAGCTTTTAAATAACTCTGCTAACAATTTATTGGTATATATGAGAGATGGCAATGGCAGTGACCACATCTCCAAGCCGACAACATACAGATCAAGACAATGAACACAGCTTTCAATGCTGGCGGTAAAAGTACCTGCCACCATCTTTGGTAAACCGCGGCAAAAACAAAGACTTTCATTTTAACAATGTTGTTGTTTAACAAATAAAGACTCATGGCCAGACAAAGATAAAGATTTACAATAAAGACAGATTCATATTAAGAAAAACCTCTAAAGGTTTACAATATGTTTTAAAATATACGTAGACATAAAAAAAATGGTTTTAAAGAGACAAAGAGAAACTGGGTGTTGTAGCACACGCCTTTAATCCCAACACTCAGGAGACAGAGGCAAACAGATCTCTATGATTTACAAAGTAAACCTGGTATACAAAACAAATTCCAGGACAGATAAGAGTTACACAATAAAACCCTATGTCAAAAAATAAAAAATAAAAATAAAATAAACAAAATAATAATAAAGCCAAATAAAGATAAAAAACTCAGAGAAAATCTGGTTACTGTATGCTATAGTGTTGTCTCTGCATTGTTTGACTACTGAGAAAATAAGAACAACTGATAAAGAAAATGCTGCTGCATTAATTCAATTTATATATTTCAAAAATGCTTTAACTCTAACATTTAAGTTCAAGGACAAGTTACTGGGGAAAAGGATTTCTATTTTTGTTTCCACAGAAAATGAAAAGCTGTGGATTCCTTCCAGACTAATATGGTTTGATCAAGCCAGGCCCCCTGAAACAGTCGCTGATGATCCAACATTCAAAACAGCTTGGACAAGGCAGCCTCAAAGACTACAGCCAAGATTTCTGCAACTTCTTAGGATCCCCATGACAGCGCCCCCTATCAACAAGAAATAGTTTAGAAAAAACGACGCCCAAATTCCCAAATATTGTTTATAAATGTTGGTTTTCATTTAAATGGACAAATATTGTTTATAAATGTTGGTTTTCATTTAAATAGACTTGGTTATAAATGGTTAATGATCACAACCAATATCTTTTTAAAGGTAAAAAGGGAATTATGATATAGATATGAATACTTTGTTTTGGAATGGATTTTCATTTACTGATACAAATTTAAGTTCAATTTTGTCATATGTATATTTCTCCTCTTGTTTAGGTATTGTGTTTATATAGCTCAGTTAGAAATGTAATGTATAATTTTGTGCAGATTATTTATAGTTACCTATAATAGTCAAAACTTATAGTTTAGTTAGGTTTTCTAGATATATAGAGATGTATTTGAGATGGATAGGCATTCTTCAAACCTTTCAAAGACCTACAGAATATGGCATTTAAAATGGTTTAGGGTTTTACTTGACAGTGAGACATAATTGCTCCTGGCAACGCCACCTGGGTCTAAAAGGAAGATGGACATAAAAGAAACACGTTATGGAGTTTGCTTCCAGTATGGCAAGACTAGCCATTTGGACAAGATACAGCTCTTGTCTGGACTGTTTGACTTTATGCTGTATATACTGGACATGCAGGACCCACAGAAAAGTGACTACTGATTCAAGATGGACATTGCTACAGAGTTCCTGCTTCATGGAAGAGTCTGCGAGACAGTATGCAGGACACAGAGAAAAATGACTGACAAACTGCCAATACAAAAAGACAGTTTAAAGTTTCCTGTGTTGCTGAAGAGTCTGCCAGACACACTATGGCCTATGGGCTAAAGATGAAAGATTACAAAAGAACTTCGGGTGACCAGGCAGTGAGTTGTCCCTATCATTTCTAGAGTTTATACTATCCTTCTATGGTCTTTGAGAGACTTAAAGACAGAGAGTTATGGTTACAGTTTTCCTTAATATTAAAGATAAGTTACTTAGACTTTAGACACACAAAGATATGATAGATGATGAAATATTTTCTTCAAATCTTGCTAAATGTTAATGGACTAAATAATGTTAACTGTGATTCTTATTTGATAACTGTTATGTGATATATTTTGCTATGTTAAGGTTAAAACCCTTCTTTTTATTTAGACAAAAAAGAAGAGATGATGGGAGATGTCATTCTGTATATGTTTCTCATACTGGTTAATAATAAAGCACTGTTGGCCAATAGGAAAGGAAGATAGGAGGGACTAGGAGACAAGGAGGAAGAGGAAATAGGAAGGAGGAGTGAAGATGGAGAGTCTGGAGAAAGCAGTATGCCGCCGGCTCCCCGGTAAGAGAAATATATAGATCAGCAGAAATGGGTTAATAATTAAGACAGAGCTAGCCGATAAGAAACAAATAACAGGGCCAACAGCATTGTATCAAATACAGAGTCTCTATGTGTTATTTGGGGCTGGCGCGGCGGCAGGACAAGACCTGATGACGAAGAGCTGGATTCGAAAGGTTCTACTCATTATTAATACTGGAGGAAGACCTAACAGGCAGAATCAATCTCTCCTCATTGTTTAGAAGGCCAACTTGTTTTTCAAAACCTTAGTGACTTTTGAGGTCATATATAATTTGATGATACTCCAAAGCGGTTAACAGTATTTTTAGCCATATCTTTAAGAACCAGTTTAAAAAAAAAAAAAGTCTAGAAGTCTAGATTTTCTTTGTGATTTTACCTTTATTTAAAAAACTCTTTAAGTGGAGACTATTGCGGTAAATAAGGATCAGGATAAACAAATAGGCCGAATAGATGTTTATTCAGGGAGAAATAACTTACAACCTAGACAGATGAACACCAGGAAATTCAACCCGATCCTCTCCTGTCCGAGTCACGCCAGAAAGAGAGCGCCTTCCTGGCCCCCTCCGACCTCCTTCCTCAGGTCACCTCCGCCCATCACTCCACCCCCCAATGGGCGTGGTCAGTGCTACAGAAGGACTACCTCACTACAGGAGACAAATGTGGTACATTATTATAATTGTCTCTCTGAGCCCTCCATTTGGTAACAAGTCTCTCAAAGCAGTTTTTAACCCATAGGAGACCTGGGGATATGGCTCAGTTGGTAGAGCATTTGCTTCGTGTGTGAGGCCCTCAGCTCAATCCCTAGTATTGAAAAAAAAACAAAACAAACCAAAAATTATCAACTCATACAAAACTATCTCTAAATCTGAAGATTACCGATGCAAAATTTGCTCATCTTTACTATGCTTATCAAGTACTAGATCTGTTGATTTGATGAGCAAGGTGTTTTGCTGTGCCTGAGATGACGGATGAGTGGAGGATGGGGAGGCGGTGGGGAGAAAGGAGAGGGGGGGGTTTGTTAGAGCAGCAAAGATCCTTTTAAATGTCAAAGAAATAAATGCAACTTACTACCAGATCTGAGATCACTAGTAACTTCAGGGTTGGGCTTTATAATAAAAGGTCTATCAGAAGAAATTAAACAATTATCTTTATTCATGCCCCCTTCTTCTTTTGAGGTAGCCATAGGTGTTTCTAGAGAGTAGCAAGTTAATTTTTGAAAAGTAATTCCCAAATCCAATTTAAATCTAAAAATAACTGAGGGTGGATTTTGCTCCTTTCCCCAAGGTGCCTTTTGATGGTATATATCTAGAGACAGTTTTGGTTATCAGAACTGGCCGGTGCTACTGCCATCCAATGGGTAAAAGGTCAGGGATGCTGCGGAATGATCATCCTAAATGCACAGGACCCTTTTCCTGCACTGTGTACTGCACAGTATGATCTTCCCAAATGTCTATGGTGCCAAGAACGAGGAACCTTGGTCTTCTATACTCTGATGTCTTTCTTGGTGGGTTAAATACTGCTTACAATATCTAAAGCATAGCAATTTTAGTTTATGGCACATAGTACTTATATGGAAAAAAGGGGGTATTTGCCTAACTGAAGGCTGAGGCTTTTGTTTCTCTAAAACAAAGAACTGTAATCCATCAGCGATCACTAGGTTTTCACCCGAATCCATCAGTGGTTAGGGGATGTCTGTTTTTGCTGAGGAACTATTCGAGACACACTAAGGGCTTCACACACACACACACACACACACACACACACACACACTATATGTATAATACATATATACATACATATATATACTGTATAATGCTATATATGACTCCTTCAGAGATCCATGAATCAGGAAAGTGGGACTGAGTCATGAAACACACACCCAGAGCAATCTCTGTGTTATCGCTGGCTGTTGATTTCTGAAGGGAGGGAAGAACCACCGGGAAGAAGAGGACAGGACACTAGGCCTGGTTTCCTTTGGCCAAAGCCCCTTTAGATGTAGAAAGGACAAGCCAGGCAGAGTCATGGGAGCAGACCCCGAAGGCAGTGTCTGACATCTGTCCTAAAGACAAGCCCTGGAGCCTAAGACTGCTCTGTTGATGCGATGGCTTTTTGGAGCCCTTCCAGTGAAGAAAACAAGTGGCTGCAAAACAGGAGCAGGCTGCATGCTCGCTCATGCCGGTAATAGCAGCAATTAGGAGACTACACAGTAGGACAGCAAGTTCCAGGCCATTCTGGGATACCTAGTCACTAGTCTTGAAAAGTGAAAAAAACCAAACCAAACCAAACCCAAAACCAGAACCAAAACCAAACCAAACCAAAAAAAAAAAAAAAAAAAAAAAAAAAAAAAAAAAACCAAAAAAAAAAAAAAACAAAACAAAACAAAAAAACAAAAACCGAACAATCACAGTAAGAGTTATTTACTTTTGTTATTTATATTAAACACACACACACTCACACACACACATGCATGCTCGCTTGCCAATCCTAGTTCATGATCCAGTTGACTTTGCTTAACTTTATTGCACAAGATATTTAAAAGATTCAGTTGAAAGATTTTCAAGTATTTGACTCCTTAAGTCATTCCCTCCAAAAGAGTAGTGGTTATATCTGCAACTTTAGTCCTGGGGAGGTAAAGGCAAGAGGGTCGGGTTGAAGGCCAGGCTCAGCCATCTAGCAAGTTTGAAGTGAGCCCAGGCTACATAGGAGTCTGCCTCAAAAACCAAACCAAAGCAACTCCCCAAATAAGAACAAAAATACTTCCAAAAGGTTGATGGTCTTGGGTTATTATTTGTGGTAAAGTTTACAAACCACAAAAATGGCTTTGATAAAACCTCATTTCATTTCTCCATTCCTGATAAGTCATACATTCGATAGATATGACTCATTTCGCATTACTCTTTTACACTATTGTTTTATTCAGCTCTCTTAGATCGGTTTTGTGGGCTTTAGCAGAATACTTAGGAATGAATACTTTATAAAGAAGAAAGATTATTTGGCTCAGGATACTGGTGGCTTGAAAGTTGAAACAATTTGAACTGGCATCTAACGGCAGAGAAACACGAAGGTTGGCCTTAGTCGGGAGCCCAGATGGGAGGTAGGAGGCTAGCAAATGGGCAAGAGTCAGGCTTATACTTTTATAAGACCCTGTTCTTGAGTAAATTAATCACTCTCTAGCAAACCATTTCTTAGAGTGGACTTAATTACCTTCACTAGATATCCATCCTAAAAGGGATTAGTGGGCCTTGAGACTGAATCTTTGTAAGATAAATCACATCCAAGCCACACTAGTGTGTGTGTGAGTGTGTGTGTGTGTGTGTGTGTGTGTGTAATAATGTATTGTCCATTGTATCCTACAATCTGTTTCTCTCCAAATAACTGAAGTCCTACCATTGATTTGTTTGTCTTATTGATCATCTTTAGTTTTCTCTCATCTGCTTCATTCGGGAATTTGTTTTTGTACTAATCATCTAAGTGAAAATTGCACATGGCCTTTACTCACATATATGTTTATGTCTTTGCATATTTAGACAGTTTATATAGATACTCTACCATTCCATAGGCTTTTCTGGGCATTAGAATAGAGAGGACAGGTAGCATTGATTACTCTATGTAGCAGGTATCAGAGCTTTAGAGAGCCACGGAATGTCAGTAAGCATTTGGCTAGAAAATGAGTCTTCACTCTTCTGACTCCACCCAAGTCATGACCCTGTGTTTTATAATCCAGTGTATTCTCTCATCCAACACAGATAATTGCCTCTAACTTAGAGGCAAATTTTGTAGCCCCCCCCCCAAGGCATAGGTTGCATGAATTAAAACATTTAGTGTTGGAAAGGTGGGTAGCTTTTAGAATACCTAGGGAGGGTAGTTCAAGTGTAATTTAGAGCTCTTGCCAATTTTTGAGTTCTTTGCCAGCAAATATTGGGTCAGAATATAAGAAATTGCAAGAAACACATGTACCCCCTCCACACACGATAATCCCAAACCAAAGCCCTTTACTCTGGTGGTAGCAGCTTGTACAACCATGCTGTCCATCGGATTCTCAAAAGAAGAGTCAGCTAACTGACAAGGAGGAAACAAAACGTTCCCTAAGCAAAGCTTTCAAAAGTACTAGACCATCAAAGCAGCAAAAATGGTCTCAAGTGAATTTCAAAGCACTCAAAATTCTCGTTCTTTAGCTTTATCTTTAGAAAATTACTCTTGAGCTAAAGGCCTGTTTTTCCTCACTATTTAAACCAGTTCAGCTATGTGTACTGGCATCATCTCGAAGCACAAGACAGTAACTGAACTAGCTAAAATTTGAAGCTTTTAAATATAAATATAAGTGCATATGATAGGCATGGAATAAAATGATCATGACAGAAGTAGAAAATTAAGCATGGTGTAATGGAGTTATTAGAAGAACCAGAGCTTGTGGGATGAATATATACTTGAAAGGGGTTTGGCTTATGTCACTCAGGGCAGGAAGTGCAAAATGGCCGTCTGCAGGTTGGAGAGCCTGAGAAATCGGCAGCTGCTCAGTCCGTAAGTCTGGGTGACTCAGTGGTTCTAGCTCAGTGCCGAACGCCTGGAAGATTCCCTGGAAAACCACAGGTCTTCAGCCCAAATCAAAGGCCGAAGAAGCTGGGTTCTGAAACAGAGGTGACTGTGGCAGAGTGGTGTGTTTTCTACATAATGAACCACTTTGGGTCATGTTTCCACTTCTAGAGTGTTACCTCTTGATAAAGCAAACATGGGAACATTTATATCTAAGTTTATATAAATATGAACACAGACATATCTAATGCCATGTCAGGAAGAAAAAAAGGTATCTTAGCTTTAATTGTAACTTGACATTGCCTACTGTCATTTGAGAGGAAAGTCTCACTTGAGGAGTTGCCCAGATCTGATTAGTCCACTCTAGGCGGCACCATCCATAGGCAGGTGGTACAGGACTGTATAAGAACACCAGCTAAGCATAATCCTGTAAGCAAGCTAGAGAGCCAGCCAGCCAGCCAGCAGCCTCCTTCATGGTTACTGCCTGCATATTCCTGCCTTACGTTCTTGCCCAACTTCCTTCAGTAATGAACGATGACCTAGAAATATAAGCCAAAGAAACCCTTTCCTCCCCCAAGTTTTTTTTTTTTTTATGTCAGAGTGTCTTATTCTCAGCATCAGGAAGGAAGCCAAAACAGAAGGATAAATAGTTACCTCTGTTTCACATTCACTTTTGTTCGAGACCCATGATCTGAATGCTTGTCTTATTTTTCTCTTTGATTCTGCATAGAAAGACTCTGCCCATCCTCTCGTCAAGTATACAGCAGTAAGAATAGCTGCTGGTTAATGAATACCTTCTCAGTGCTGGTCAACCTTTTTCCCCTTCACGTTTCAGTGCATCCTTTCACCAAGAGTGGCCACAGGACTTCGGATCTGGCTGGTGGTAAAGACCATTTAACCAGTCTGTTGACTGTGCTAAACAAAAGCAAAGAGATGATGGCATTCACGAAAGGGCAGGACCATGCCACACAAAGCTATTTACAAACATATTTTTCAAACCCAAGACATATTTTTGGCAAAAGATGCCAAAAGTGATGAGCAAATGTTAATTTCCAGAGTTCCTACTGTCTTCTCTAACTTGAGGAAGGTTATTGGTAATAGAGTTATTATTTATGCTTTCATGCATTCTTTTGTCAAGAATATACCACTATTATTTAAAAGCTTTTAAAAAACCTTTTTAAAGGCATAGTGGTGTATGCTTTTAATCTCAACACGTGTGAGCAGAGGCAGGCAGATCTGAGAGTTGCAGCCCAGCCTGGTCTACAGAGTGAGTTCCAGGAAAGCTGGACTTATATAGTGAGACCCTGTCTTGAAAAAAAAAATTCACCCCCTCCAGAAAAACCCAAAAACAAAGACACAGAAAGCTTTTAAACGTTTATTTTTAAATATAATTAATTGTGTGTGTGTGTGTGCTAGCACTTCATAAATATAATTAATTGTGCGTGTGGAACACTTCCATCTTTAAGAGCAGAACCTCTACCTCTCTGGGTTTCATATCACATGATCCTCCCTACGACACCTCCTGGCTCATCTTGAACTGTATAGTTTTCTGGTTAACTATTCAAGCCCAGCTTTTGGCTGAAGTGTGTTGACCCTCACAGTCTGCAAACTCAGATGTGTCAAAACATGGCTTTGTTCTCCTACAACTCAACTTAATTCCTCTTTGAGTCATGCATTTTCCCTAGAGAATGAGATTTGACTTTAAGTTGGGATCTTGCCTTGTCCATGTTTTCCTTCTGGGGACACATTGGAGGCAAAGTGGGATGGAAACCCAGTGACATATTGTCACTGAGTGGAATGAGAGGTCCTGGATCTTCATGCGTCCAGTTGGAGATGTATTTTTTGCCATTTCTCATGTTACAACCTCTGCCCTCTATTATCCTTTGGTTTAAATAAAGGAGTTTTGATACTGAAATAAGTTTGGATTGGGGTAAGGGAGCTACACAAGGCAGAGGTCATGATCAGTTCAAAATAGTCTGAAAAATTTCTCCTGTTCAATTTATATTTAGGGCGAAACATTTAATGGCCTTCCTACGAGACTCTTACTATTGCTATTCCCAGAGGAAAATGCTGGGCACTCCATTTAAATAATTTAGCATGAAATTCATCCCATTGTTTTAAGCAAAGAGGTTTTAATGAAGACCCATTTAATTCATTGGCTGAGATGAGTGGAATTGCTTCAGAAGTTTGTATTTTAGGAAATGTAGTGAGATGCTGAACTGGTTTGGGAAGGGTTTTTCTTTTGTCCTGTGAGGATTAGAAAGTGCCTCATCATCTAGTTTCAAGTCATTTATCAGCAATGCTTTGGTATTATATCTACAGCCAAAATTTGAGAAGAATCATTAATTTGTAGTTGGAGCATGCACGAAACAAAGACAGAAAGGTCAAAATGCAACTCTACTGATAATTATTCTTGTTTTCTAGGCCATGCAACTTTTCTGTACTGATGTATTACTCATGAAGTAGTTTTCTATTCTTTTTTTTTTTTTTTAAAGCCATCCCTCTGTATGTTACTAGTTGCAAATTTTGCTAGAGAAATTGGAGCAAAACATACCACAAACATCCTGTAATTACTCTGTGGCAGATAGAGAAATAAAGGTCATATCTTTCCCTTAAATTGTGAGTGCTTGGCCATTTCTGGAAATGTCATGACTCCAACATCATGCATAAGCCTTTTGATCCTCTGGAATAAGAGCCCTTCAGTTGCCATGATTTAACCTTTTCATACCGTGTGAGCAAGGCATGGATCAGAACAGGCTACAAAGAGGACACATGGTAGCAGCACAGCAGATATTCTTCATAGCCTTGACCCAGTGAGATGAGGAGGCCTCAGTATTGAACTTAGGTGGAGAGAGTGATCGTTGATAAGCATAAAGGACCTTCCATAGTATATGAGTTAGGGAGGAAAATAAGAGGAGAAACCAAGGGAGCACTGTGAGATGGAATAGAACATAAGCCATTACAGTTCTGGATTAAAGATAGGGACAGGGGATGTCAAAAGGAGGTTTAATTTTTGGAAGAGATGTAGTGAGCTGCAATTCAAACTAGAAGCCGGGGCTGGGAATACGGGTTGGTTGGTAGAATGCTTATCTAGCATGGGTGAATACAGCACTGAGTAAGAACCTTGATGTCGTCTCCCAGCTAACTGTGCAAGATGGCCAGCAGGACAAGAGATTCTTGATCAGTTTCTGATCTATTTTTGGTGTCCTACCAACAAAGTGTTCGTAAATACGGTCTCATCATTTAGTTATGGTGACCAATCAAGAGCAATGGCAATAGATGTGCTGTTTTGGGACCTCCTTGAGCAATAACTTAAAGGGAGGTATTCCATGTCTGGTAATTAGATTTTCATTAAATAACATGTCCTCTGGGATTCATATTGCCCACCTATGCAAGGTACCATGATCAAACTCTCTCTGTATGTGTTTATGTGTAAGTGTAGGTGCTCTTGGAATCCAAAATAGAGCATTGGAGCCCCAGGAGCTGGAATTACAGGTGATTGTGAGCTACTTGATATAGGTTCTGGGAACCAAATTTGGGTCTTTGGCAAGAACAAATAACTTATTATCGCGGTTAAATAAGGATCAGGATAAACAAATAGGCCGAACAGACGTTTATTCAGGGAGAAATAACTTACAACCTAGACAGATGAACACCAGGAAATTCAACCCGATCCTCTCCTGTTCGAGTCACGCCAGCAAGAGAGCTTTTCCCGGCTCTCCCTCCGACTTCCTTCCACAGGTCACTTCCGCCCATGGCTCCACCCCCAATGGGCGTGGTCAGTGCCATAGAAGGACTATCTCACTACAACTTACAGTGTTAAATCACTTATAACTGCTAAGCTTTCTCCCCAGCCCAATATTTTATATTTCAAAATTATTTTATAAACTAGTAGATGTCCTTAAGACTTATTTATTTATTTGTGTGTGTGTGTGTGTTTTAGTGTGTGCATACATGTGTGACTGTGTGTGCATACTTGCATGTGCTAGAGTGCATGTATGGAGGATGGAGGACAACCCATAAGAGTTGGTTCTTCCCTTTCACCAGAGGTTGCAGGGTTATGTCTCAGGTTGTCAGGCTTGTTAGCAAATGACTTTACCTGCCGAGGTGTCCTGTATGACCTCGTTTGTTGATTTTGACATTGACTAACCTCCCACTTTAAAACTCTGTTTTCAGGCAAATTAAAAATAAAATCCCAGTATTTCTTGAGATCTGTTCTTTACTCAGGCTTCGTCAGAGTGTGAGTGAAGGAAGAACACCATGTTCTTTGCCTCCCAGAGTGCTCAATTCACAAAGAAAACACCGAGTCAATTGAAACCAGGCACCAGCAATTTAGCTGTACCAGCTTGTGTGTCTTCTGGGGTCTTGTCTGCCTGCTCCCTTTGACCTTAGAGAATCAGCCTATTAGGCAGTGAGCAGCCTCACTTCTGATTGCCAGCGGGTCTAGTCATGTAGTTTGGGGTCAGTTTGGTCAGAATTTTCCTTCCTCATTCAATTTTAGCTGGGTTCCAACGGAAACTATGAGATCTGGAGCATGAGGTGAAACAGTTACCATTTTGTCACGGAGGTTTGTTCAAGTCCTGGGCTTGCCCGGTGCTCCGTGTGCGGTGCGACTCATCTCAAGGCTTATGGGCGTGCTCCCCAAACCCCTGCTGGATATCTTTGCTTAGCTGCTTTTCCTATGACAAAGGCCACTGACCACTGCCCATAGAAGGGCAGTGGCCTCTGAGGGTTCCCTGCGTCTGTACCAGGAAGGTACATGGGCAGACAAGGGCTCCAGTTTGTCCTCCTCCTCTTGATTAATGTTCAGCCAACAGTCTGGCCTCATGCCAGTCACTTCAGAGCCACCACCAGAACCAGATGAGAACGTTTCATAGATACTTATGCCAATACTCATAATTGTCTCCTCCTCAGTAAGTATCTTCATTTCCATTACCTAACGGTTCTTGGATTGAGCCTTATTTTGATACAGTTCCCTTACAAGAGATTATGAGTGGAAATTCAGCTAATTTATAGTTATTCATATGATAAGCCATTGAGATAATCAAAATATCACATTTAATAATTTCAACTACTTCTAACAAAGTAATTGAATCTTTTTCAAAAGAACTATTCAACACCAAGGGCATTTCAACACTCACAGTACCTACTCTCTCTGGCAGAGCACAGGGTACATATTTAAAGATATGAAGAAAGGTAACCACATGTTTTTAATGGCATTTTGGTGACAATGTACACATGTATCTTTTTTTAAAAATTTATTATTTTTTCTTATTTTGCATATCTATCCCAGTTCCCTCTCTCTCCCTCCCTCCCATGCACCCCATCCTCCTCCCATCCCATTCCTCACCCACTCTACGGGGAGGGTGATGCCTTCCAGGAGGGGTCAACAAAATCTGTCCAGTCATTTGGAGTAGAGACTAGGCCCTCCCTCCTGCCTCTAGGCTAAGGGAATATCCATCCATCCATGGGGAATATGCTCCCAAAGTCCTTTCATGCACTAGGGATACATCCTGGTTCTACTGTCTGAGGTCCTTTAGACTGCCCAGGCCTTCTAACTGAGACCCATGTTCAGGGGGTCTGAGTGGGTCCTATGCTGGTTTCCTAGCTATCAGTCTGGGGGTCCATGAGCTCCCCCTTGCTCAGGTCAGCTGTCTCTGGTACACATGTGTCTTAAAAACACTTGTTTTCACAAATGCCAACTCCTTATTCTTGACTCTGGGCTTGATTACATGGCTTGTGTTGACCTATGAGATAGTGAAAAGTGACATAAAAAGAAACGATTTCTATTACTATTTGTGTATTGAGACTAGATCTTTAGGAAAATTCCTTCTTGGGAGCCAATTTTGTTATGTTATGCTATATTGTAGCACAAACAATAAAAGCCTAGGGACAGATATTGGGGTTCAAGCTGAAGATCAGAAAAGCAAAGCAGCCAAGCTACCAGAGATCTCTCACCTCTACCAATGCTCAGGCCAAAGGGGCGATCAACTGAACCTCACATTGCATCTCCAGACTGCACTGCTCCTCACCAAATATCACACTGCTCCCTATATTCTCCCTAGTGCTGGGGTTAAAGGCATTAGCTCTGTTTCTCTTTTAGACTGATTCACTCCTATGTAGCCCAGGATGGCCTTGAACTCACAAAGGTCTGTCTCCTGAGTTCCGGGATTAAAGGTGTGTGCCACCACTTCCCAGCTTTTATGGCTGTGGATAGCTTTGTATTCTGGTCTCCAGGCAAGCTATATTAGATCATAAACAATACATCACTACACCATGCTATGTTGTATTGTGTTATATTGTGTTATTATGGTATTCTCGACGGAGTCACGAGAGGCAACATAGAACCTTGGCGATTGGTCTTTGTGTCAGGCTTATCTGTTAAAAGCACCTGCTTGAGCCCACTATACACGGAGCAGGATTACCAGGATAAGAACCTGCTCAGAATTCCTGAAAGCAATAAATCATGTTTTAAATAATTTGTGATACAGCAATGGAAGACAAGTTATGCCAGACTCAACAGTAAATTCGGTTCTTTAAACAAATCAAGTCCCTTAAAACTGCCCATTACCTCATTTGTGACAGTTCTTTTTATCTTGCTCCTTGATTCCTTTTAATTTCTTCCTGTTGGCTCCGTTTCCATCTTCCCACAGAAGAATGGGTGGCTGATCCATTCTTGGGCACTGTGGCCTGGGAGACACTGGCAAGCCCTACTTACCGCAGAATATTTTTCATAGCCTGTACTACTACTTGAAAATATCAACATCATGCAAATACAACTTTCCCCCCCTCTGCCTAAGAATTCTAGATTAAAGATGAAACATGCAAATAACCTTGGACACAGAACACTATTCTTTGTCAGGCATTATTGAGCCACAATTGGTTAATTTTATTAGGAAACAGTTCAGAGTAGCCATCTACCCAGGACCCCACTGATAAGAAGTGTTGTCTGTGTTTTGACTCCTCCTTGCCAGGCTCTGTCTGTGTGTCTGTCTGTCTGTCTGTGCGTCTGTCTGTCTGTCTGTCTGTCTGTCTCTGTGTGTGTGTGTGTGTGTATGTATGTATATGTATATACATACATAGTTATTTTTAGCTTTTCTTTCATTTTTCAAATACTAACTTTTAAATTTAATTTTAATTATTATCTTTACATCCCAACAGTGTTCTCCCTTCCTTGGTCTCATCCCTCAGTCCCTCAGCCCACCTCCCTTCTGATGTCTCTCCCCCACCCCCCCATACATTCTTTTTCCTTTCTCTTCAGAAAAGGGCCAGCCTTCTATGTATATCAGCCTCCCACGGCATATCAAGTCTAGGCACTTCCTCTCCTATTGAGGCTGGATAAGGCAACCTGGTAGGAAGAAAGGGTCCCAAAAGTAGGCAACAGAATCAGAGATAGCCCCTGCTGTTAGGAGTCCCACAAGACCAAGCTACACAACTGTAACATATATGCAGAGTAACTAGGTCAGTCCCGTGCAGGTTCCCTGGTTGTTGAGCACTTATGAGCCATGCTTAGTTGATTGTGTGGGCTTTCCTCTTTGTCTCCTACAGTCCTTCCTCCCTTTCTTCCATGGGATTCCCCAGGTCCACCCAATGTTGGGCTGCAGGTTTCTGCATCTGTTTCCATCAGTTGGTGGATGAAGCCTCTCTGATGACAACTGGGGTAGGCACCAATCTATGAGTATAGCAGAATATCACTAGGAATCATTTCATTGACTTTTTTGTTGCTTGTTTGTTTGAGTCTATGCTAAGTCTCCTGTCTATCTAGCCTTTAGCTCCTGGCTTTCCAGGCAGTGTCAGGGATAGGCTTCTTCTTACAATATGAGTCTCAAGATGGGCCAGTCATTGGTTGGCCCCTCCCACAATTTCTGTACCACCTTTACCCTAACACATCCTGTAGGCAGGATAAATTGTAGGTCCAATTATGCCTGGTTATAGTAGGTGGCCAGTTCAGGCTCCATATACCCCATTGCTAGGAATCTTAGCGAGCGTCACCCTCGTAGATTCCTGGGGATTTTTGTTGTACTAGGTTTCCATCTCATTCCTGAGATCACCCCCCCCCCATTCCAGTTGTCGCTTCTAGTACTCTCTCCCTCCACCCTTCCCCCACCCAATCCCTTTTGTCCCATCCACTTCACTCCCTCTACCTGCAGGGTTCATTCTATTTCCCCTTCCCCTCCCTTGTTCTCTCCCAGTTACTTAGATTTCTGCATTTGTGGATTGTAGCATGGCTATCCTTTATCCTAATATCCTAATATCCACTTATAAGTGAGTACATACAATGTTTGTCTTTCTGGGTCTGGGTTACATCACTCAGGATGGTTTTCGTTTTTTCTTTTTTCTAGTTCCATCCGTTTGCCTTCAAATTTCATGATGTTATTTTTTTAACATCTAAGTAATACTTCATAGTGTAATTTTAATATCTGTGTAAAGGAGACACATACACACACACACACACAGACAAAGAGACAGAGGGAGGGCAGAATGGTTATATTGCTTGGCTAGGCTAATGTTGAACTCCTATACTCAAACAGTCCTTCTTCAGCTTCCCAAGTAGCTAGAACTACATGCATGCAACACTGTGCTTAGTGTTTTTTGACCCGTTCATTCCATTAACATTTCCTTAGAGAAATGGTCCTTGACCTTCATGATGTCTGAGTCAATTTTTCTGTTACAGATGCTCATATTACAAAATTTCTCACCTTCAGAACCCTTACTGCTCTGGATCAGCCATCTTTATATGTGTTTATCTACGATAGGATAAAAGCTCCAAGGGGTTAGAGCTCTTGCATGCTTTGTTCACTACACTATGTGAGTCATACCTATCTGTAGAAAATACATTCCAAGACACCAGTGGATGTCTGAAACCATGGATAGTATCAAACCACATACACTGACACAAACATACACATCTTCCCTATCCTACAATATATATATATATATATATATATATACTATATATATATAGTATATATATATATAATACCTATATTAGGCACACTAAGATATTAACAAAAACCAATAATAAAACATGATAATTAAAATTATACATTATATTAAAAGTTATGTGCATGTGTTCTCTCTCTTGAAAGAGTCAAGACAAGCCTGATTTGGTAGTATACGCCTTTTCCTACAACCCTTGGGTAGCAGAGGCAAGAAGATGAGAAGTTGAAGGCTTCCGTGGGTTTCTTAGTGAGTTTGAGACAAATTTAGGTTATAGGACACTGTCCCATGTGAGACAAAAGAACCCCAAAGTAATAACAACAAAAGAAGTAGAAGAATTAGGAAAAATATTAGTAAGTTTGGACTGTGCCTAGGTGTGTGTAACTGAAACCATGGGAAACAAAGTGCTAAGGAGAACTACTTTTTATGGTTGGCTACACTGACCATGAACTCATTCAGAGTTAGTTAAAGGAGTAAATGAAGGCTTGAACAAAAATTATGAACAATTAAATTCTCCCCTTGCCTTCCCATTTTAGAAATCATTTTCTATTAGTAAATTTTGTTCTTCCCCAATTTCACACACATACACATATACTTCAGAAATTCTCATGACAAACTTGCTGTTGCATTGGGAGTAAGAAAGCTTTCTGTTCTAAAGCCCTATGATGTTCTAAGAAGGGAAATTACAGCCAAAAGTACCAAAATAAATATTTGTTGGAATAACGAGGGTGTTCCTACAATGTCTCATCTGTTTAGAGTCTAGCCCATGAACAGGGCTTCCCAGAAGCAGAAGTAGCAAGAGTTAGCATGCATTGTATGGGCATGCATTGTAAAACCATCACTGGGGATACCATAAATATTGTTCCCATTTTCCATTCAATAATAGTTAAAAGCTTCGCTTTCTTTTGCAATTAAATAATTTCAGCTTTGTTAAGGAAGAGCTAAAGTGCTTTAATACATTTTGCAGTTCTCAAATTAATCTTCATTAAAGTCTGTAGTAATTTGCTTAAATGCAAAATTATTTATAGTGGGTTTACTAATGTAAGCTGAAAAAAGGAAGCAACGGACCTTTGGATTTTATTTTGACATTGCTATTCTGACTTTGAATGGGTTGAGTAAGAATGACAATCATGGCTTAGCCAATATTCAAATTATGAATAACATTTCTATAATTCCCTGGGCAGTGAATCAAAACCCTCTGCTTTATTTGCCCAGGGGTGGCTTCTGTTTGTTCTTCAGTTGAGAATATCTAATCCTAACCCTGACTAACCTAGAGAAGACCCCCCCATACACACACTTACAGTGTGATATTAATGGCAGGTAAGAGAAATAATGGCTTCTATGGGTAACATAAAATTTGAAAACATTGGATTAAAGTTGTATACTTTTCTTTTTATAGACATTTGATTGACAATTGGACTTTGAATCACCAAGAAGAAAAGATATGTTGAACCAAATTTCTTATTGTCAGCTGATCATGGAATTTTAAACTTAATATGGTTTCTTTTTTCTTTTTCCTTTTTTTTTTTTTTTTTTTTTTTTTTTTTACTATTTTCATTTGGTTTAGTGAGTCCTTTGGCACCCTTATGGTTTTGAAGTTTCATCTTATTCACATACAGAGGTATGTATATGATCTGATACCCAGTGATGTGGGATTTCTGTCCCTCCCCGTTACCACAGACCTATGATCTCATCCCCTTCCTGTCTTCCAGTCTTGGATGCAGATGATCACAACAGCTAACATTTATGAAGCATTCTGTTCACTAAGCATCGGCTGTGGTTTGGAAGACTTTCCAGGTCACAGTTCATTAACCACTGCAGACCAATATTCCTGTAGGTGTCCCATTTTCAGATAGGAGTCCAACTAATTAAGCAGATGATGGGATCAGGATTTGAACCTGGACCATCTGGCTGCATTTGAAACCACAACACTATGGTGTCAGAGCTGAATTTCTGTGGAAACAGTTTCTGGCTAAGATGGGAACTACTTGTAATTTGTGAAGTCTCCAGGATACTGACTACACAAAGAAGCAAAGGACAGTTCATCTGACACATTCGCTTGGCTTTACGCGTGCACTTGGCTGGACAAATTTCCCCTCAAAGATTCTTTGTAACTCGGAGAAAGGCAGAATCTTTCCGTGTGTCACATGTTTCGTTTCTGGGATCAGAAGTACAGGTGGGTTTTGGGTTCTTGAGTCTCTCTCTTCCCTCTTTTCTTCCTCCCTGTTCCTTTCATGCTCTCTCTTTACCGTATTATATAATTAATGATACACTGCACTGCCATGGGTTACAAACACTTCAACTACAAAACCACTTGGATCTTGAACTAACTGTTGAGCCTACTAGGAAATTAAAAAGCCAGTAGTATGGCCTGGCTTGGGTAAGATCTGTCTCTTTTTTCTCTGCCTAGTCTTTCCTCTTTTAGTCTCTAGGTTTTCCCCTTCTTTTCTGTCTCATGCTGGTCCATGCTCCCTGAATAGGATGCTTCTATAAGGCAGAAATGATAAGAGTTCCCCCCCCCCACAAATCATTGTCTGTCTGATAGGTTTTTACATAAAATAAGTGTAAAACAAAAAAGAAACTCCAAAAATTGTTGATCGTTAGAAGCAGAGCATAGTGGAAGCTGGATGATTTTTTAGGGGTATTAAGCATATAGTGCCAGAGCTTAATTATAGTTCCCCCCAAACGACGTTATTCTCAGTGCTTAAATCATGAGAATGTAACATTAATCTAGTACTACTTCAATTCTGCACTCAGAATTATTTTATTTTTTAGAAAAGATTGTTGCATTTTAAATTTATGTGCATGCACACTCATGTGTGCGCACACACGAGTGCCTGTGGAAGCCAGAAGAGGACATGGGATCCCTTGGGACTGGAGTTACAGGTGGCCGTGAGTTACCAGACCTGAATGGTGGGAGCAGAAGCAAGGGTCGACAAGTGTTGGTAACTGCTGAGCCGTTTTTCTTGCTTCCTAGTTTATTTTGTTTATGAATCAAAAATGCAAAGGGGTGATTTCCTTTTTGCTCATGTTCTCTTAAGACCATGAACACTTTTGCTGTTGGCTTTCATGTTAGATATTCAAGGGAAGTCACTGTTGAAAGCCCACCACAACCCTCTGATATTTTTCCTGAATATCAATGTAGGGATGCTTTTTTTCCTTGGACATTCCTCTAAGAAGTACCAGTGAGCAAAACCTGGAAAACATCTTCTAATTAGGAATTCTTCTTCATGCATATGATCTGTAGGCACATTAACTCTTTTGATACCGCCCCCATTGAATTTAACTAAAACCCCAAACCTTTTCTCACAGATACTGCTGACAATCTATGTTGCTTCCATTAATAGTTTCGTGATTTTCAAAATCTTGACTATTTGGGCCAACTTTCTAGTTTTTGAGATCAGGCCCTGAGTTTGACGCCCACTGAGTTGACCATTCCTTTTAAGTTTTGTGTCCATTGCGGGTGTAACATCAACCATCCCGTTGCATCCACTGAGGCCAAAAAGGCAACCTCATGTGTAGAGATTAGAGCAAAAATGAATGTGTGCTGGAATAGTTTTCTAACTGTGTTTGATCTGTTGGGACAATTAGGTAGAAATAGTAATAAATGGAGTATACTGAACTCTAACTCCTCCACATTTTTTTGGGTAGATATATGTTTTTTTTTTAAACAAAGGCAACACTTTCAAAAATTAGTATGTATTAATTATAAATAACAATAGATTTCATTATGACCTTTCACACAGATATGTGCATTTTGATCATGTTCATGACCTTTACCCCTCTGGCATCTCCTCCTCCCATTGGTCTTCTCTTTCCAAGTAGTTCCCCCCCCCCAGGTCTATATCTTTAGAATTCTGTCAAATGTCTTCCAAAAGTATAGAGAACTAACTTGCACAATACTCATACCGAACCTAAACGACTCAATTCTGGTAGCACTTGTTTCTTATGAACTGAATCTGATCCACACTGAGCAGGGTTTTCTCTTTCATATTTCCCAGTCTGAGTTTTTTTTTAATAATCTGCTAAAAATGGGGCTGAGCATGATTATTTGTGGTATCTTGTCTCTGATATTTAACGAGGAGTGTGATTTCTTCCAATCTCCATTGCGGTGACTACCCTCTTTTTCTTCCTGATGCCCCAGTGAGGGCTGATTACAGACTCAATGTCCCAGACAGCTTGAAGGTGGCAGGTATTTTACAAAATCCTCTGTTTTATGACTCCATCCAGAGTCTTCTATTTATTGAGCAATTTTTAAAATGATATTTTCAATAAACAACGCAACGTGGTACTCGGAGATACTTTTCTCCTTTCTCCAAAGATGTCCATCGCCCATACGCCCATTTTTCTCTAAATACAAATTAAAGAACTGAGCTTATTGTTTTTATTTTTCCATAATGTTGAGCTCATTTTATGCTTTTGCTTTTTTTAAAAATACATTTTTATGCAGCTGCATGCCACTTTTAAAATATCATATTACTTTAAAGTTTGAGGTCCTAGAAATGCTATAGATAGTCTCTTTTGCATAAAATGTATTTGTGTCAGCCAAAGTTTTCAGTCAATTTTATAAATTATAGAAAAAATTAAAAGATTATTTAACTTAATTTGAATGTAGAATTATTATTGACTGTTTCCCATCTTTTACAGTTTATTTCTGCTTGACCTAACATCAGTTCTTACATGCATTTTTTTTGTGATGTCTTAATTACTTCAGTTGTGCAGTTAACATTATGCAAATATAGATACCGCATGGTCATATTTAGAAAGAAAATCCAAATGACTCCTCTCTCCTATTTTGATCTTTGCAGGGCTTGTGGTTGAACAGAGAACCTTGTGCATGCTAGGAAAGTGTTCGACCGCTGAAACCTATACCGTTAGCCCCACCCCTCAGCTATGTCTCCTTAGGTGTATACGCCAGATAGTAGGGACAGTGACTCATGGGTACTCAGATTAGCCCACTAACCCTGAGCATTCGGCGTGAAGTTGGCATAAATCAACGTTTCTAGATACACTGGACATCATCAATGAATGTGGCAAGGTGGCTAGGGGAGAAGAGTTAGTTAAAAACACACTACTCTAGGATGAAGCATCTTTATCAGCTTCATTGAAACTATAAAACAGCATCCAATACCGTCTGTGCCTCCTGTCCACAAATGACTTATTCCACCTTAGTGCCCACCATAACACTAAATGCAGTCTGTTTCCCCAATACCCAGTCTGCTGGAACAAGGGCTTCGAGGGAGGTCTTACCTTCAGTAAATGATTAGATGAGTGTATAGGACCTAAAAGGAGATGGAGGAGGGGTGTGAATATGATCGACCCACACGCTACGATAAAAGAACACCTCATAGTGTGATAAATGAGGAGAATGTGGAGTAACACGAAACGGAAAGGACCATCAGAAACCCTCCTGAGATGTTGGCACTATGCAGAACTGATCGTCCATAGTCACCGAGAATAGAAAGGTCAGTAGGGACTATTTCCATGACAAACTGGCATTTTCAGGATGACACCTTAAAACAATGAATATCCAAAACGTGCAGTACTTTTGAGCTCAGGCTGGCATGCCAGGGATGGTAAAATGGCTGTGCCTTACGCTTTGTTAATACAATAGAACATGGCCCTTCGCCTGGAAACCGCCTGCAATTATCCCTCTTCGTCACTAGATGGTGCTTGTGGGCTAAGAGAAGAAAAATTAAGATTTGTTCACTCAAGAGGAAATGAGAAATTTGTGAATTAAATAAAACAAGGCAATGGAAATTAGAACAATTTAAGAGAGCCCTTTATAGTTAAGTTCAACTACTTGGACAGAACCTTATTGTCTTTCCTGGTATAAATGTCAAGCTCTTGGAAGAAAAAAATTACTCATTAAGACAATTGCAATCATCAAATTCTGGATGTGGGCTGTCTAAGCACAGTGAATTAAAAGATTTTTTTTTTACTCTTTTCTCTCATTACAATACAGCATAAATATTCACAGGAAGCAAATGCATTTAACTTGGTACTAGCAGAGAGTGATTAATTACCTAAGATATTTTATGAATTGGGTTGTTGTCCAGTTTTTTTTAAATTTAAATTAAAAGCAATCTTATTTTGTTATCCAGTTTTTTAATGCCGTCTGATATGTAACATTTTCTTATTTCTATCCTGGGGCACTGAACTGTAGAAGACATTTCTGAAGCCACACTTCTTGATTTAAACCCCAGACCTTTTTTTTTTCTGAATCTTTGTCAACTAACTGCAAAGTTGGTACTTTGCCCATGCATGCTTTATTTTTTTCCTATCTGCAAAATGAAGCTGTCATTGGTTCCCACCTCATACAATCGCTACAATTTAATGTATATGGAAGACTTAGAACAATGCCACACTGTAAGCACACACAATATTAATGGTAATGGCATATTTTATTGTTTCAGTTTCTACAGCACACTGGCACACACACCCAAGTCATAAATCAATAGTAGCAAACTTCTACCTACCTTCATATTTCTTCATTTCCACTCTCTATAGGGTTTGAGACTATGACTACTCTCCCTACTTATGTGAAATTCACTTGCGTTGTACTAAGCTCTGTTTTCATTAAAGCAGTTATGGTCCAATCGTAGATTTAGGGATGGTTTGACTTCTAAGCCGAAAGGAATGGGTTTACTCTTATGTTGTAGTTACTGAAATAGAACTCTACTGCTGATTGACAAGGAGCCTCTGCCTGGGGGCCACTATTGCTGACAGATTGCTGTCACTGGCTGGCCAGTATCAGAGCAGAACAGAGAAGTACACAAGGGGCAAATTATTCAAAGGAAAATATCTAGGGAGCTGAGGCAGGAGGATTGCTGCTGGTTTGGCGCTAGCTTGGGTTGCAGAGTGAGATCCTTCCTGCTAGAAAACTCGGTGAAAATGGTAGTGTGAAAATGGGAGCATTTCAGTAGATATATAAAACTAAAGAATTCTTATGGGCATATCTAGGAGTTGTGAGTAATTCAAATGCTACAGTTTTTATCCAGGATGAGCCCCTGTATCCCGCCTTACTGTAATCATGTGATATGATTGTCAGGACCTATGGTCTATTGCTTCCAAATAGAGGGCATGGTATGCGAATGTGAAATAAATTACCCCCTTTTTTGACCACCAGTGATAATCACTCAGCTGGTATTTACCCAACACTACTTTGGTGCAAGACGTGGTCCGATTTCCACCTGAGCCATCTCCTTTAATCCTTACCACAACTTTATAAAGTGACAATTATCACCCCATTGTAGAGTTAAGGAAACTGAGGTTAAGAGAAGTTCAGAAGCTTTCCCTAGACTGAAGAGCCCATGAAAGGTGAAACTAGTGTTTTGAAACCCAATTCTGTCTCACTCCAGCATTTAACCATTTTCCTGGGAAGCCAGTTCAAACAAGAAAGTTGAGTTGATTCTGGAAATATAGGCAGCATCCTAAGAGACGCAGCTCCTAATTGGCTTGCCTTAGTAAGGCATTAACTTGCCACCATAGGTTATTATCTTTCGTTGGTGTTCTGCATGCCGTAGTAGTTATAGAATCAAACTGTCCTTCGTAATTTGAAGATGGTACCACCGCCACAGATGAGCCCGTGGCTGGGGAAAACCAGTGTCTGACAAATGGCTCTTTCCACATCGTGTATACAGGCCGGTTGCTCTCTGGTTTGTGGTGCAAGCGTCTATTGGCAGAGCTTTGCTTCTGTGTTTTCTTCCGCCAAAGTGCTGTCAGCCGAAGCTCCATTTGAAGAAGGCTGTGCTGCCCCTGATCCTATAGACACACCGGGGTGCCCCGGGTTCTTGTCCACAGCAGTTCTTGGCTTTGTCAGACCATCTTCTGGATTACAGGTTCCTCAGAGGCCTCTTCCCCACTACTACTGAATTTTCTATGAGAAAACTTTCAGTGCATTGTAGTTTTTCCTCCTCCCCTTCTCCTCTTCCCTTTTTTCTTCCCCCTTTCTTCCTCCCTTCTTCCCTGCTTCCTTATTTCTTCTCCTCTTCACGTCTTCCCTCTTTCCCTCCCTCATTCTTTTATTCCTTACTTCCTCTTCATTTCTCCTCACAGCCCTCCTTCCCTCTCTCCCTCTTTGCTTTGTTTCTTCGTTCCTCCCCTTTCCCTATTTCCCCTCCCCATTCTCTCTTCCTCCTTCCTTTCCCCCACTCCATCCCTCCCTTCATTTATTTTTTTCCTCTTGAGACAAGGTCTCCCCAAATTGCTTCCTGACTTGTGAAATCCCGGTTTCCTGATTGACGAGATTATAGGCATGTGATAGCCCATTTTTAACACATATCTGTTTCATTAGACACAAGATACATGAACTATCAGTCTTCGTAAATAGCTTTTATGTATCCCCCATTTATTATTATCACATCTAAGACAGCTGTGGGATAAGACAGAGTGGAAATATATTGCAGTTACATGACAGTTTGGTGACTCACCCCTCCTATCTTGATAAAACTTTTTGGTCAAGTGTTCAACTTCCCTTATGGAGCCTCCTGGTTTGTAATTATTTTCTAGTCACTTTGCAACTAATTTGCATGTAGATGGTCAGGAAGTGGTTGTGAGCGAAGGTACAGCCCGGTGGTGGTATCTTGGCATCCACAGGAACAAAAAAGCAGCTACGGGAAGCTTGTGGCTTCTGAATAGCATCCTTCTTCCTTGTCCATGTCTCCCCTCCCCTTCCCCTTCCTCTCTTTCTGGGTAGCATTTTTCAACTTCACACTCTAGGACAGAGATTGTTTAAGCAAGGGCTTCATAACCTCAAGGCTCTTCATATTTTGGGTCAAATAAATTTTGGCTTTAGAAGTTTGTCCTGTGAGTAATCGTATATGAAGACAACCCCTAATCTCTACCTACCAGATCAATAGTAGCCTTCCTATCTCTATAGCCAAGACAATGAGAAATATTTCCAAACACTATTGAATCTCCCTTACCTTTGATTGCGAACTACTGATCAAATAATAGGATCCAATTTAATTCTCATAATGACTTTCGAAATAGATCACACTTCCTACTTCCTGTTTTAGAGGTGGTGAAATGGAGGTTTACAATGTTGAGTATTTCCCCAGAGCCACGTGAAGAGTGATTTCTGAGTCAGACAGAATGATGAAAATTTAACCCCAGAATTGGATGTCACATTTGTTAAGTCATGTTCACCACTACTACAAGCTTTTGTCCGGAATATGTGTGTTCTGTCATTCTTCTCTTGAAAGTTCCTATTAGACTTATTTTTTGCGCTTTCAGTCCCTAAATTACATTTGTTTCACTGACTCCTTTCCCGTGCACATGCTGTTGCCGCTGGCTCCCCTATTACTTATGCTCCCCTTTTCTGTATATGGTGAGTTAAGGCATCCTTATTGTTTGAACAACAGTGTCATATTTCGTTTTATGATCAAGTTGTGGTCATACTTACACGCCTGCCTGCTCCCATTTATCATGGCATTTTGTATTGCACAGTTTGCATAGCACAGATTCAGTGCATGAAAAGGCGTGTTGGGATCCTTCATAAACTAGTCTGTGTTGACTTTTGCACTTGGTTCCTATCTCTGGACTTGGCCTCGTGACTGAAAGGACAGACTGTACTGCAGACAGTAATGGAAATACAGACATCAGTGTGCTAGGCTGTGATCTATGTGCTTGGCCATAGGGATCGTCTACTTGTTTGACTTCTTATTTCATGATCCATTACAACCCCCCCCACACTTAGAGAGAGAGAGAGAGAGAGAGAGAGAGAGAGAGAGAGAGAGAGAGAGAGAGAGAGAGAGACTCAGGCTTTACTTTGTACAGACCGTTCGTTCATGGAATAGACGTGCTTCTTTGGCTTGTCTGGGTTTTTACACCTCACACTGACTTCCCTCCCACACGGGATCTCCCTTTTCCTGTACTTGGGCTATGATTCTTACCTTGGGTCATCTTTCTCTATGGATGCTTGTAGTGAGATATCCACCCTGCCCGCACCTGTTGCACTGACCACGCCCATTGTGGGTGGGGACAGGGGCCGATGTGACCTGGGAGAACTAGGTCTGGGGTCGGGATAACACATTCATGCGCATGTACCAGTGTGCTTTCGTCTTTTCCCATCATGCACTGCTCTTCTTGTGGCCTCTCCACTTGCACTGCGTTCTCTTTCTTTCTCTCAGCCCTTCCTCCTACTATTAACTGTATTATGTGTGGTCCGTTACCCTCTTTATGTCCCATTTCCCGCTCTGCTCATAATTCCTTCAGTTTTGTAAAACACACACACACACACACACACACACACACAAACACACTGGTACAGAAATACACATGCACCTACATGCAATTTTGAATTAAGGTTCCACAACAGAAGAGAACATGGGATATTTATTTTTCTGAGTCTGGCTTATTTCACTTAACATAATGATTTCCAGTTACATCCATTTTCCTCCAGATGTTATGATTTAATTTTTATTGCAGTTGCATAAAATTCCATTGTGTATATATGCCATGTATTTTTTTTTTTTTTAAGACACAGACTTTGTTCTTCAAAAATTTTGTGTGTAAGATATTTTGATTGCTTTCTACACCATCCTCCCACTTCTGCTAACTCTTCTGCCCTACAAAGCTCTTTTCCACATTCATGCTTTTTGCTTTGACCCACCTAGTTTAACTACGGCCAGCTGTATGCCCACAGATTTAGAACTATCCATTGGAACTCGGTGGACTCACCTGTGGGTACACATTTGGAGATAATGACTCCCCCTCTCCCAGCGTATGTCACTTTAGCAGTAAGGACTGGGGCTTCTTACATCCCTCACCGATCCGTGACTAACTGTTGACAGGGCTAGTTTTGTGTTTTCTTTATCCATCTGTTGATTGGTATCCTGGGTGGTTTGATTCCCTGGCTTTTGTGACTAGTACTACCATAAACATGGATAAGCAAGTATCTCTGTAGTGTGTAAATCTAGAGTCCTTTGTGTCTATACCTAAGAACTGTGTACCTGGAACACATTGTAGTTCTATTTTCAGTTTTTTTTTTTTTTTTTTTTTGATGAACCGCTGTAGTGCTACACAAGTTTGCATTCCATCACAGTTACTAAGGGACCCTTATTCCACACACTCTTGCCAGCATTTGTTATTATTTATTTTCTTGATGATAACTATTTGAACTGGGTGGGATGGAATCTCAAAGCAATGTGCATTTCCCTGATGGCTAAGGATGTTGAAAATATTCTCAAGTTCTTATTTATTATTTTGTAAAAATATTTATTTTTATTTTGTGTGTATGAATGTTTGCCTGCATATATATTGTGTGTGTGCCTGCAGAAGCTAGAAGTGGTCTTTGAATCCTCTAGAACTACAGTTACAGAGACATACCGTGGGTTCTAGAAACAGAGCCCAGGCCCTCTGTAAGTGTTGTTGTTAAGAGCACTCAGAGCTGAGCCATCTCTACAGACTCCATTTTTCCTTTTGAGAACTTTATATTTAGCTCATTTCTCCATTTGTTGATTGAATGGTTTGAAATTTTTAGTGCTTGATCATCGGAGTTATTTTTAATATCCTAGATATTAACCACCTGTCTGTGTACAGTTGAGAAAACATCTCCCTTCAATCTGTAGGTTGACTCTTCACTCTTTGTCAGTGTTCTGTTACTGTGAAGAGACACCGTGACCACAGCAACTATTATAAGGAAAGCATTTAATTGGGGCTTGCTTAAAGTTTCAGAGGGTTAGTGCTGTGGCCATCATGGTGGGGATTGTGGTAGCTAAGAGTTCTACATCTGGGTCCACAGGCAGCAGAAGAGCCCCTGGGCCTGGCTTGGGCTTTTGAAATCTCAAGGCTTACACCCAGTGACACACTTCCTCCAACAAGGCCACACTTAACCCAACATGGCCAGACCTCCTAATACTTTCAAATAGTGACACTCCCCAAACATTTAAATATGCAGACAATTCTTGTTCAAACTGACACAACTCTGATGACTGTTTCTTTTGTTGGGGAAATGCTTCTTGGCTTCATATATTCCCAATGGTCAATTCTTGCAACTTTTTATTGTGCTATAAAAGCCCTATTCAGAAAATCCTTGTCTATGCCATGTCTTAAAGCATTCCTTCTATATTTTCCCTTATGATTTTCATACAAGTCTTAAATGGAGTCATTGGCTTATTTTGAGTATGTGTGTGTGTGTGTGTGTACAAGATGAGAAATATATCAATTACATTTTTTTTCATCAAACACTAGGTATGTCAGGCTCTAACCGAAAGTACTATGGACTTACAGATGTTGGGATATGATGTTTACAGATGTGGGTTTGTATTTTCATTATTTGATAAGTAGTATGAAAAGCTTATATAGTAATTACGATACATGTAGTTGAATGTTTTTCTTTGTTCCCCCTGAACCAGTTTCTCTCCCACTGTGTGTCTCTACTGTTGTAATTAAGAAAGAACGCTTGAGAGAAAACGATGCCATGTGACGGAGCTCAAGCCAAGGGGTTTTTGGTTAAGGGGAAAAGGATTGTAAAAAGGGGGAAGGGGAGGGGGGAGCCCGACCTCTGAGTAGCTGGAGAGAGGAAAGAGAAGAGAGGGAAAGAGAGATACAGAGAGAGGAACAGAGAGGGAGAGAAAGAAAGAGAGAGGTATGGGGGGGGGAGTGGGCAGGGCCCCTTTAAAAAGAACATAGTGAATGTGCACAGGTGGTGCTCTTAGTGGCAACAGCTGAGGGTGTATCCTGTCAGAACTCCAAAGGCAGGCCAGTACAAATGCCTAAGTACTAACACCTGCAGCCACTTATGAAATAATCACTCAGAGACTAATATTAAATATAGTTGTTTGGCCAATGGCTCAGGCTTATTGCCCATCTAGCTCTCTCGTATAAATTAACCAATTTTAAATAATCTGTGTAAAGCTATGGCTCACCAGTAATATTCTGGCATCTCACCCCTTCGGTGGCTACATGGCAGCATCTCCCTGACTCCGCCTTCTTTCTCTCTCTATCTCTGCCTGCATTTCCCATCTAGCTATACTTTGCCTGGTCATTGGCCTAAACAGCTTTATTCATCAACCAATAAGAACAACATATATTTGTAGCACACAGAAGGATATCCCACATCAGATACAGATTCCTAAATATGACTAGAGATAAAGACTCATGGTTAAGAGAAGAGATTCTGGGATGGGGCATAGCTCAGTGCTAACTTTCTTGTCTGGCAGGGCCACAAAAGTGAGAAAGAGAAAAGTTTCTATGGCACACAGAGTTCTTATGCGAATCCTTGCAACCACAGCTGTGTGAGTCAAGCACTAGGGAGACTTGAAGTTTTCGGTCTTAGTTTCCACGTTATACAGTGGAGAGAGTGACAATATTTTCTTTATAAGGTTGTTGTTTGGCCTACATTGATTTGTATACTTCATTCAGTATTATTTGCACATGTAAGAACTTTATGCGTCATTGGCTATTATTTGTATTGCTAATTTTGGCTCGTTCAAACTGTCTTGGGAATGTGAATGAAAGCATATCTGCACTGTTAGATTGCTCCACAAATTCTAAGTTTGCAGTACAATAGGTAAAAGCTAGACTACCAGAATTGTCACAAGTGTGGTTGTTTTAATAAGAACGGCCTGTACAGATTCACGTGTTTGGAAGGTTAGTCACCATGCAGTGGAACTCTTTGGTAGGAGTAGGAAGATTAGGAGGTGTGGCCTTGTTGGAGGAAGTGTGTCACTAGGGGTGGGCCTTGAGGCTTCCAAAGCCCACTCTTGTGGATCAGGATAGAGCACTCTCAGGGACTACTTCAGCATCTGCCCTTACGCCACCTCGCTCCCCACCATGATGAAAATTTCCTACACCTCTGAAACTGTAAGCAAGCCCTCCATTAAATGCTTTCTTTTCATAAGAGTTGCCATGGTCATGGTGTCTCTTCACAGCCATAGAACGGTGACTAAGACAACATGTTAGAAAGGAACATTTTAATGAATAAAAACGGAGCAAATAAAACTACTATATGATTCAGAAATGCCACCCAAGGTTATTCATATTTCAAAGGAAATGAAACCAACATGTCAACAAAACATCTACATTTCTATGTTTGATTTAGTACAATTGAAAAACAGCAAACAAAAGAAAACAATTGAAGTGTCTGTCAACTGGTAAATGGGTAAGGAAGAAAATGTATACAAATATACATAATAAAATACCTGTCCTCCATGAAAAGGATGGAATTCTCTCATTTGTGATTATGTGGATGAGATTAGAAATCATTATGTTAAATGAAATAAGCCAGGCATAGAACCAGAAGTACTGAAAAAGTCGATGTCACAGGTGTTTAGAGAATAGTGATTTGTAGAACGTAGAGGTAGTAATGGAATGGTAGGGATTAGGAGAGGTTGATTACAGGGTTGTATTTAGGAGTAATTTAGGAGTGAGAAGCTCTGGTGTGCAAATTCACAGTAGGGTGATTATAGGTAGCAATTAGGTACCACATATTTAAAAATAAGCTATAGGAAAGGATTCTGAATTATGGATGCTTTCCCCCCACAAATGATAAAAGCTTGCAGAGATGTATATATTACCCTAATTTGAATACTGAGACATCATGTTGTAGGTACCGTACTAATACATGTCATTTGGCATTTTATATATCAGCTAAAATAAAATTTAAAATGTGAATCTTTTCTACAGCAAGTTCTCTGATCATTCATTATAATCAGCATTAAAATTTTATGAATGACATTGAAATAGCAAAAAACAATGTTTAAAGTCTTATTCTCAGTTATGGAAAAACTAATTTGAATTGGGACATTTTAATTTGTGGAAAAATACAGAAATTTTCTTACCGTTATGGTAAAGATTAAACTTATCAGCCCAAGTGATCTAAAGAGGGAAATGGGAAATTGTGTTTGTGGACTAATTAGGGAGAAGTGAAGGGAGATAAATACAGAAAAAAGGAGAGGCTAAAATAATAGCAAGAATGTCTGAACAAGTACTAAAGAACCATTTCATTAACTATTGATATAAAATACTTTCAATAGATGTAAATCAGTACATTTGTATATATACAATGTTTAAATGGAAATTTCCCATCTAAGCTAACAATGTCCCCCCTCTCCCTCAGCCCCCTCAAAAGCCATAGACCATTTAACAAAAGCCCCAACACTAGGCATGAGAAGCCCTTCCAAATAGTTGGTCGGGGTTGTCCAAGAGATTCCAAAAAGGCTATTGATTCTGCCTTTGGATACTCCCCATAGGTGAAAAGTAAGTCTTTATTGTTAAAGACCATGAACTTTGAACACAGGCTCTGAGATGGATCTGACTTGAAAGTCTCCTCCCTGTGGACCAGCTACTATGGAATCAGAAAGTGCCATGCAAACTTCTGAAGGAGGGAAGCAACCAACAGTGTCACCCAGCTATGACACCGATGGACTGCAACACTTAGCATGGCACAATAACCCCAATGATGCAGTTGTAGCATGGCTACCTTGGTGGGAGCCAACAACTCTCTAATTGAAATTAATACCCGCTAAAACAGAGGGAAATCGTGCCTGTTATTGGAACATAGCCAATCACCCAGGGCTAGTGATGTCATGAATGTTGGAGGAGAACCTAAAACTGCCACTTTAACAAATCAGCACAATCCATAACTATATCTTAAATATTTGTCCTTATACCCATAGATAAGTTTAGTTCTCATCCCTTGTCCCAGAGTTTCTATTACTCTGATAAAACACCATGGCCATAAACAGCTTGAGGAAGAATGGGTTTATTTCACTTAAGCTTCCCCGTTATAATTCATCATCAAAGGAAGTCAGGATAGGAACTCAAGCAACCTGGAGGCAGGAGCTGATGCAGAGGCCATGAAGAAGTTCTGCTTACTAGCCTTTTTCTTGTGTCTTGCTCTGCATGATTTCTTATGGCACCCAGGACCACCAGCCTAGGGGTGGCACCACCCATAGTAAACCAGTCCCTCCTCTATCAATCATTAGTCAAGAAACTATGCCACAGGCTTGCCCACAGTCCAAGATTGTGGGGACAGTTTCCCAGCTGAGTTTCCCCCTTCCAAAATGCTGGTGTCAACTTGACAGCCCTCATTAAAGAAACTTCTCTTTGCAACAGAGACCATTACAGAAAATTACAACTGATCAGAATCAGTGGTGGAGCCCAGTATTCACCGATGCATCTACAACATAACTCCCACACCTCAGGATTATTGTGGAGTAGGGCGCAGGAAGATTTTAAGGGCCAGAGGAACAGGGAGCTTGCTGTGAGGCTGTATTTCCTAGTAATGTCAGAAGACACACCCATGAAGTTTCTCCAACATGGCTGCCTAAAAAAGATGTAATAAAGACCACACCAATAGACATGCTATCCTGTAAGAGGAAAAGTTCAGGAGACAAAAAGCTACAGGCAACCAAGGATAGCTGAGAATGAGAGAAATAGGTTTTTTTTTTTTTCTCCCCTGGGGAACAACACAATAATTGGTTATTCATAGTAAAATACCAATTGGTTATTCAATAGCAATGATGGACTCTGACATGGAAGTACAAGTTTAGTCCTGAAGATACACATGCAAGTAACATAATATGGCCTGACATTGTATGGCCTGAGCAGGTTCTATTTATGTATTTAGGAAACACACACACATACACACATAGGCACACACACACACACACACACACACTCACACAGACACACTTACAGACACACACACACTCACACACACACGCTCACACACACAGACACACACACACACGCACGTAACAATAATTAACGAAAGAGAAGCCATGGATTTGAAAGAGAGTGGTGTGAGGTATATATTCGAGGGCTTGAAGGGAGGAGAGGGGAAGGGGGAAATGATGTTAAAATCTCAACAATGGCAGCAACAACGAAAACCAACAGCAAAGACCTGGGCAATCAGGTGCTTATACACCAGAGAGAAAAAGGTAAATGTACTTCAGAGATGAGGCAACAGATGAGCACACAGGCTGCCACAACAATGGGAATTGCACACTGGGATGGGCAGGAAGTGAGCAATGCCATGAAATGGGAGCAGGCTACAGCAAATGGAAATTCCCACTGATTGCGCTCCTCACTCAGGGCGCTTTAAGTAACGCCATTATGCCTTTTGTTTGTAGAGCTGACCACCCTTCCCACCACTTCAAGGAGATGTGTGTTTAGTATTGATAAGTGATCCATAAAATGTTTAGTTTTTTTAGGATGGTTTGCTGATTTCTTCCCTTTTGGTTTTGTAGCAAAGTAGTTGTAGAGCGTCCCCTCCTAATTGGATAGAACATTCCATAACTTTAATGTAATCGTGCTAATGTATTTATCAGGTAATTATGTGTTTCAATGAGAGCGCGTGTGAAATTTTCATTTTACCTCTACAAAGTACTGCTAAATAAGCATGCCTGTATCACATATTGATAGAGGAAGGCAAGACACCGAGGAGACAGATAGCTTGTTTGTGTAACCAAACCTGAGCAAGGTGTGGAAGTAGAGTTGTATACAAGATCTGTGTGCTTTAAAAAATGGCTCCACATAGTTTTTAGAAATCTGTATTTCATCATTTAAAATGTCCTAACAGCATTCTTTTTTTTCCTGTGTTCTTACTTTTAAGAAACAAAACATATTCTTCATTTTTTATTGCATTAAAATATGTATTTATTATTTAGTTTGTGTGCATATGTCTGTATGTTTCTGACACATATGTATCTATAACACGTATATATACATCACTGTACATATGTGTAGGTCTGGAGACAAGTTTGAGAAGTTGGTTTTCTGGGGGAATTGAACTCAAATCATCAGGCTTTTTACTACTGTTTCAATCTCCTTGGTTGTTAAATGTCTGTTTAAGCTGACTGTACATGTTTGGCTTTCTTGGCTCTCTGTCCTGTTACGTTGATCTCCATATCTGTGTTTTAAGCTAGCACAAAATTGTTGATTACTCTAGCTTTGCAATGTGATTTTAAATTAGGAATTGCCATGTCTCCAACTTTGTTTTCCTTCTTCAGAATTTCTTTGGCTGTTTGGGGGTCTTTTGCGGTTCGCTGTTATCAGAACACGGTTCAAAAGAATGATGCATGGAGAAAGGCAGAGAGCCTTTTACCACAGGTGCATTCTGTTCCCTGGACTGCTCTTAGATGTGATTTGTTCCTCCTGTGACAAACAATTGCAGTCAATTTATATTCTTGTTGGATGTCAGATCATAGCTATAGAACCCAATCTGGTCAGTGTACCCTGAATCTAGATATGGCCTCTGTCTGGCCTTTATGTTTTCCCAGATATAATCTCTAGTATGTGCCAGGCAATTGTGTTTAAATTGGTCTGTCCTGAGAAAGTTCCGGGAAACAGCTGCTCTGTTAATATTTAGTATGTGCTTACTGATATTTATTTACATGTTTTTTTTCTGATCATGTCCTTAAATTGTTGCTTTCTTTGTTTCATTTCTGTATAAAAGTACACTGAAACTGAAGGAAGGCTGTCTACAGAACTATACCATAGTCTGCCAATTCTTTTTTGATTGTTTACTAATTAAAAAAATCGTATTTACTTAGAAGTATTCAGAATGTCAACAAAATAGCCGCTTTTTTTTTTTTTTTTTTTTTTTTTTGCTATTACAGAGTGGTATTCAGTTAACAGAACAATTATCTTTGTATAAGGTGCATCAGAGACAACTGAAGATGAAGAAGAAACCAAAACAAACAAACAAACAAACAAAAAACCAAACCGAAACAACAAAAAATTCCGTCCCCATATATAACTAATTTATGCTGTGCACCAACAAGAATTTGCTTTAAATTTCTGTGCCTATTTACAACCCCCAGACTGTACCAGGCAAGGTTAGTGGCTATAGAAAATACTGCTAGGACAGGGCTATCGGTAGTGTGGTAACTGTACAAAAAAAAAAAAAAAAAAGTTAAACACAAATCTTACACGCCTTACATATCATTTTTTTTCTTTAAAAGGGGTGAGTTGTGTACAGGGGGGTTAAATGCTTTATAGAAAAAAAAGAGACTGCGCTAGATCTAACTTATTCATCATCATCTTCTTCATCTTCTTCCTCTTCCCTCCTCATCCTCCTCTTCTTTTTCTTGTTCTTTTCTGCCTTGACCACCCCCGTTTTCGCTGCCTCGGGTTTCCCTTTAGCTCTGAAAGCAGCAATATCCTTTTTGTATTTCTGCTTCAGCTTGGCAGCCTTCTTTTCTCAGGGCTTGGCTGCTTGTCATCTGCGGTAGTGTTCCACGTCCCTCCCAGCGTCTTTTCAACATCACCAATGGACAAGCCAGGGTGTTCTCCTTCGGCTTTTGGGCGATACTCAGAACGGAACAAGAAGAAGGTCGAAGAAAGCCTCTTGGTGCATTGGGGTCCTTGAACTTCTCTTTGGTCTCCCCTTTTGGGGGGGGGGTGGATGTCAGTTTTCATTTCTCTTTCCTAATGATCCTTGTCCGCCTTTGCCATGTCTTCAAATTTCCCCTTTTCTTTAGCAGACATGGTCTTCCACCTTTCTGAACACTTCCTAGAGAACTCTAAGAAGCTGACAGAAGCATCCGGTTGCTTCTTGTGTTCCTCCTGGCAAGTTTGCACAAAGAATGCATGTGAAGACATTTTGTCTCTTGGCTTCTTAGGATCTCCTTTGCGTATGTTTAGTTGATTTTCGTCCGCGAGGCAGAGAATCGCCCAGTGCCGGTCCTGCTAGCGCTTGCCCCATCGCTGTTTCTATGGAGCTCAATGTACTGCAATGGCTGTAAGAGCCCTGCCCATTCTTTAATGTTCCCAGCTCCCAGGCCCAGCAGGCAAGATCTACTTAGGTTGGCTGAAAAGTCAGCACAGTGCATTTCTAGTTTGTAATTTCTCTGCATTTCTAGATTGTAGCTTCTGTTCTGTGGAGGTTAGTGAAATGTGGATAGACATTTCTTCAAATCCATGTATTATCATACTGTGTAGCACTTAATGGTGGGTTTTGAAGCTTGTGGACAGTCTTGTTAGACCTTAGAAGATTTCCGTGGCAGGCAAGCTGTGATTTCAGCAACTGCACAGAGCATGGGGAAGTAGGGAAGGAGGGGAAAGCTTCACACCATTTAAACTGACACGAAAGTCAGACCCGTAGGTGACAAGCAGCCATATGGCTTGGAGGAAGGCTGTGGGGAAAGAGGGAAGCCCAGAGTATGATAGAGTATCACACAGTATTACAATAGATTCCCTAGACCTTAGCATATCTGGCTCCACAGTAGAAGTTCCATTCAGGCCATAAAACAGCACATAGACCCAACCTCCTGCTAAAACAAAAACAAAGACCTAATTCATCAAAGTCCATAGTTCTGGAGAAGTCTTTGAATGTGCTAACCTTGCCTTTTGGATTCTGCTGTTCCGTTTTTTGGCTTACTGTTCTTGTAAACAGAAGTATGTCAACCCAGGACATGTTCTTTTGTGCTTAAGAGCTAACCCCGAGAAAGTCTTGGGATTACACTGGCATCCTGAACACCCAGTGTAGACACTCTCAGAGTTAATAGTGACTTTCTACAGGCAGAAACCTGAGGTAGTCTTCTCTGGTGAATACCCACAGCAAGAGTATCAGAAAAAGTTTACTTAGGTTCTGGCGGGTATCCAGTACAGCAGAGAATCAATACCCTTCACAATAGCCACAATAATATGAAATATCTTGGGGCAACTCAAGAAAGTCCAAGACTTGTATGATAAATACTTCAAGTCTTTGAAGAAAGAAACTGAAGAACGATTTCAGAAGATGGATAGATCTCCCAAAGCTCATGGATTGGAAGAATTAATATAGCAAAAATGGCCATTCTACCAAAACCAGTATACAGAGTCAGTGCAATCCCCATCAAAATTTTAAAACAATTATTTACAGACATTGAAAGGGCAGTTCTTAACTTCATATGGAAAAACAAACAAACAAACAAAAAACCCAGTATAGCTAAATCAATCTTGAACAACAAAAGAATTGCTAGAGGTATCACCATCCCTGATTTCATCCTTATCACCCTGCACAAAACTCAAGTCCAAGTGGATCAAAGGCTTCAACATAAAACAGAGATACTGAATCTGATAGAAGAGAAAGTGGGAACTAGCCTCTCACTTGCATGGAGAGATGACTTTCTGGACAGAACACTGATAAGGCATGTACAAAGATCAACAATTAATAATTGGGACCTCATGAAACTAAAATGCCAACAAGACAAAGCAGCAACCTACAGAATGGGAAAAGATTTTTACCAACCCCACATCTAATAGAGGACTAATATCCAAAATATATAATGAACTCAAGAAACTAGATATAAAAAAAATACTTAATCCAATTAAAAATGGCATACAGAACTAAAAAGAGAATTCTCAATAGAGGAATTGCAAATGGCTATGAAACACTTAAACATTCAACTTGTTTAGAGAAATGCAAATCAAATTACTTTGAAAATCTATGTTACACCTGTCAGAATGGCTAAGATCAATAACACAAGTGACAGGTGTGTCATTCTGGCAAGGATGTGGAACAGGGAGGAACACATCTCCATTGCTGGTAGAAGTGCAAATATGTACAGCCACTATGGAGAGCAAAATGGAGCTTCCTCAGAAAACTGGAAATTGATCTACCTTAACACTCAGCTATACCACTCTTGGGTTTATAACCAAAGGATACTCCATCCTGCCACAAGAACACATTCTCTACTATGTTCATTGAAGCTTTATTCATAGTAGCCAGAAAATGGAGACAACCTAGATATTCCTCAACAGAAGAATAGATAAACAAAACATGATACATTTACACAATGAAGTATTACTCCGCTGTTAAAAAAAAGAGCATCATGAAATTAGTAAGCACATGGATGTAATTAGAAAAAAAAATCATTCTGAGTGAGGTAACCCAGACCCAGAAAGACAGAATGGTATGCATTCACGCAAAAGTGGATATTAGCTGTTAAGTAAATGATAAGAGGAGGGCTCTGAGGGGACGCTTGGATTTCCCTGGGAAGGGGAAACAGGATAAATCTTTGCAGGAGGACTCGGGGCAGGTGGGGATAAGAGTGGGAGGGAGGGATAAGTGTGGAGGGGAGATGAGATGGGAGCAGATAGTGTGGGGAGAGATGGCTGGAATTAGGGGGAGTTTGAGGGGTCATGTGGAAAGCTAGTGCAGTCCTAACTTCTTGGGATCTATGAAGGTGATCCTAATGAGGACTCCCATTAATGGGGCATTCGGGGTATCTACTGGCCATCTCTTGTAGCTCTGCAAGGCTTCCAGTGGATTATAAGCCTGCAAGGCATTTATTCAATTGAGCTGTAGGCCAAGGGGGTCCCATGGAAATCTCCAAACAACCTAGGTTGATGCAAAGACAAAGTATTGCTCTTTGAAAACTAACAGTGGGGCCCCTTGGCAAGGGAAACATCCACAACTCATTGGACATGGAGAAGTCAAGGGGGGTGCCTACATCCCTACATTCTTGTTTCTTTGGTGCTGGGAGGATATTCTCTTCCTGAAAGAGAAACGTGGACACCAATCCAGTCATCATTGGAGAGGCTTTCCCCGGCAGTGGATGGGAGCAGATGCAGAGACCCACAGCCAGACATTATGTGGAGGAGTGTCGAAAGTGAACGTCTCCATCAAATTTCTCCCTTCAGAGCACAGGGATTCCTGGATCTTTCTTTTTGTTCCCATTCCTTTCCCATGGTGCTAGGATATTTGCTTAGGATCCTCTTCCTTTTAAATGTAGACACGGATTTCTATAAACTTCTCTCTCGGAGTTGCTTTTCCAGTATCCAAAGGTTTCAGTAAGTTGTGTTTTTCTTGCCATTTCTTTAACGATATTTACATGTTTCCCTTTTGATTTATTATTTGACCCATTTTC
Organism: Phodopus roborovskii; assembly: GCF_943737965.1. Taxonomy (NCBI): domain Eukaryota; kingdom Metazoa; phylum Chordata; class Mammalia; order Rodentia; family Cricetidae; genus Phodopus; species Phodopus roborovskii. The sequence goes on along the minus strand of NW_026126415.1, from coordinate 6,012,679 downwards.
TGTTTAGAAGCACCCAGTTTAATTTCTATGTACCTGTGAAATTTCCAAGGTTTTATGATTGAAATTCTGTTTCATACCATTGAAAGTAGTATGAGGTGTGATTTCAATCACCTTAAGTTAGATTGGATTGGGTAGATGGTTTGACATGTGCTTTACACTGGAGAATGCTTTATCTGCAAGAAATAATGTGTGTTCTGCCACCATGGGACGGAATATCCCATGTGTGTATCTGTTAGGTGTGTTTGATCAGTGTGAAATTCAAGTTTAGTGTGTTTTCTTGTTAATTTTAAGACAGGTTGATATATCTGTTTTGCAGAGCCAGGAATTAAAGTTCCCTATCTCTGCTATGTTGGTATTTCTTCCTTCTTACCCATTAATTAATTTTGTATGTTCTTAGTTTCTCCAATTTTGGATGTGCACATAACAGTTTTGTTCTCTTGATGATTAGTTCCCCTATCACAGGTAATTGATAGCCAGACAGCTTTTGACTTAGCATCTATTTTATTTACTAAGTATTGTCACTACTTAGTGAGCTTTTCAATTATTCTTTTTTAATAATGTTTTTAAAGATTAAAATTTAATTACAAAATTTTTCTCTTCCCTTTTTTCCCTCCAAACCCCTTCACAGATCCCTCCTTGCTTTCTTTCATTTTTAACCTATTTTTATTATCAAATACATATATGTAAATATATGTATATATTTCTAAGTATAGTCTGTTCAGTCCATATTACTTACATACATGTTTTCATGGCTGACCATTTGGAAAATACCTTCTTCTACACCTTTACTTTTAGCTTATACGTTTCCTTAAATGTAATAGACATTGGATCTTTCTTTTAAATTAAGTCAATATTTTGATTGGAGAATTTATTGCATCTATACTCAAGGTTTTATTGATAGATAATGAATTACTACCACTCTTTTTTTTGTAATTTATTTTTATTGTTTTATAGAACAAAGGTTCTTTATTGCTGATTATGTGTTTCTATTTCATCATTTTCTATAATGATAACCTTTGGTTTTGTTCTTTTTTTCAATTGTGCATTTTCTCCTCTGTTTTTGCTTTGAGATGTACATAGAAAAATTTTCACAGTTTTAACAGACAGTTTTAAGCTCACAACAACTTCTGATACATACAAAATCATAACGTTTTACCCTCACTACACAATTTATATTTTTGATGTGACAATATTTTATTATTAATATTTCTTAACAACTTGGTATAGCTTTGGTCATTTTTATTGATTTATTTCTATGCTTTGCTTGTCTCTTTTTCCCAAACTTTATAGGTTTTCTAGGTTTTGGGACAAGGTTCAGTGTTATTTTCAGCTCTTTGCTGTGTAGTATTGTTCTGATCAGGCAGGAAATATATATATATATATATATATATATATATATATATATATATGTATATATATATATGTAATTGATTTTGTAAGTGGACAATTTGAATCTTTTTTCTCTTGCTGACTGACTCTACACATTACTTAGACTTCTCAGCAATCAGAGACCAAAATTTCCCTTTTGGAATAGAGTGTAGAGTTTTGTCTGAGATCTCAGCTTCAAGGATGAGAGGAATTATAGAAAGAAAGGTGGTCGGATGAAGTTATTCAACTCATCATTGTTAGTTTATGTATCTTATAAACAGTTTTTCCTTAACATTTTCCCTCCACAAAGCATACAGTCTTTTCCAATTTCAGCTTCACAATGCATTGCATGAAACAAATTTCCCATAATACCAAGCATTCCAAAAATTGCTAAAAAGTATTAGACATAATAGGAAGATTGGACTTATATGTTCTTAATTGCATACAATCAAATGTATATACTGCACGAAACTAACCTAATTTTGTTTGGACAAGTTGGGGTAACTGACACGCTATGGGACATAACCACAGATTACAAGGCTTATAAGTGCGCGTTTCTCTGGAGTAGAACACTTTCTGGAACACTCTTTCTTTTTAAAATTAGCAACGCAAGTCAAATTATCATGGGTAAATAGTTGTGGTGTAACATAAATCCACAGTATTAAGCATTAATATTTACTTTTTTTTCCCTTTTGAACTCAGTCTTTTTTTTCATAGAGCTGAATTTTGCTGATGTGGTAGTTTTGCATTAGAACAGAAAAGAGTTGTTACTACTTGCTAGTTGATTTTTAATTGGTATTTTACAAAAACACTGTGTGTGTTGGTGTGTGTGTGTGTGTGTGTGTGTGTGTGTGTGTGTGTGTGTAGGTGTATGTGTGATGTGTGATTGTGTGTGTGAATGCCAGAGGTCAACCTTGGGAATTGTTCTTAATAAGTCATCTACTTTGTTATTTGGGACAATATCACTCACTGGACCTAGAGCTGCCTAATATGTGTAGGCTATCTGCCCCCTGATATTTAGGAATCCATTTGTACCTGCCTTAACAGTATTAGACTCTCTGGTGTGAGCCACTACACTTGACCCTTGTTGTATAGATCCCAGTGATAAAACTAAAACTCTGTTCTATACACTTGTTTTTTTTTTTTTTTTTTTAGTTTTTTAAGACAGGGTTTCTCTCTATTGTTTTGGAGTCTGTTCTGGAACTAGCTCTGTAGACTAGGCTGGCCTCAAACTTACAGAGATCTGCCTGCCTCTGCCTCCCCAGTGCTGGGATTAAAGGCGTGAACCACCACTGCTCTTCTTGGTCTACACAGTTGCCAATCCACTTAACTAATCTATCTCTTGAACCCCCAAGAAGTATTTTTCTCCCAATTTGACTGATACTTGTATTTATTGAAAGCACTGTTAACAGCATATTACTCAGGGGAGGTTTGGAATATGTCAATGTGTCAAACTAGATAGAATATCCATGGGTTAAGGGAATCTAAATTCCAGAGAAAAGTCATTTTTTTCTTACATAATCATATAGAGATACTTTATGAAGAACACGATCATGAGCTTGGGAAGTTACATTTCTAAGGAACAAACCTTGGCTTTATCTCCTGTAATATGACTTATACAAACAAATTAACCAATTAAATCATAGCTGAAGTAGAGGGTTGTTGCATCACATGTGATAATATTTTTAAATGCTTAGTTAAACATTTGACAAATAATAGGCTAAACCATCTAAGGAAGTAAAAGGAAAGGTATATGCTCCTTTCTACTGTCCTTGTTATGTCTTGATGAAGATAGTTTAGGATCTACATCAAGGAGGTCTTGTTTTAGAGTTTCTATTGCTGTGAAGAAACACCAGTACTAAGGCAACTATTACAAAGGAAAACAACTAATTGTTTGTCTTACAGTCCAGAGGTTTAGTTCAATTATCATTATGGTGCAACGTGGTGGTGGGTAGGCAGACGATGATGGAGAGGGAGCTGATGGTCCTGTATCCTGACCTGCAGGCAACAGGAAGTAGTCTAAGACACTGGGTGTGGCTTAAGCATGTATGATGTCTCAAAGCCCACCCCTACAGTGACACGCTTCCTCCAGCAAAGCCATACCTACTCCAACAAAGCCATATCTACTCCAACAAAGCTACACCTCACAATGGTGCTACTGTCTATGAGATTATGGGGGCCAATCACATTGGAACTACTACAAGCCTTGAGCTGGGTTAAGGATGGAGGAGGGAAACGTACTTGGAAGACCCAAGTTTCACTACACTTGTCACACTGTCTTAGTGATTGAGCAGTCCTACTGTTCTCATGAAAATTACAGGTCTCCCCATCATCTGGTGAAATTAGATACTTTTATCTTCTACAAAGTTTCTTTGGTTTTTGAACAAGATAAGGAAGGAGTGGGATCCCACAGAGCTTGAGGTGGAGGCAACCATTTCAATTTAATGAAATTGAGAAACTTCCCAGACAAGAAAATATAGTAAAATTACAACAAGCTAGCATATAGGATATAACAGTAAAATGCTGATATCTTTGCTAATATTCTGCTTTATGGAGACTCCAGCCCTTTCCCACTTTGTGGAACAATTATTGCAAACTAATTAACTACCTCTACTGACTGAAACTGAAATCTATATGCAGATTATAAGTATTTATGAGTAGGAGATAATGATCCTGGATGTCTTTTCAATTATTTTGGACTTAGGAAAATAAGAAGCAATTTACATGAGTTGACATCCACTTTTCCAGGATTCCTTTTGACCCTACAGAACACAGTGAAGTGAATACCACATAGATGTTTTTCTCAGTGTCATCATCACTGGTCTCTAAGAGCTATGCATTCATGGCCAGGAAGACCACAAATAGAGAAATTAAACGGAAACTCAGACTACTCTTTGAAATAGTACAAGTAATGTAAAGAATCCCTAGGAACATTATGCAATTATCTGCTTCTATAAAAAAAAATCAAACTGTCTCTGCTTGTGGAAAGTGTTTAGAAGCATAAAGGACTAATACAAAATTAAGTCTGTGCTTGAAACAATCCAGGCAAAAAAATGCCTCCAAGCAGAACTCTTTTGAAAGACCCCTCCAAATCTACATGTGCTGTGGTTTTTTTTAATTTGTTCTGTTCATTCATTTATTCAAAATATACTTACATAGCATCTAGTCATACAATGTAGAGTGTAAGGGAGTGGTTGGAGGTAATTCACAGGACAAAGCATGACCCTTACATTCCAATAACATCATTTTTGTTTTAAATTGTGTCAGTGACTCAAAGACAAATGGACCAAAAGAATGGATAACTTTTAAAACTAGGATTTATTTTTAATTACATGTGTGTGCGTAGGGTTGGGGGAGTGGTGTCTGAACACCGTGAAGCTGGAGTTACATGTAAAGTTGTGAGCCACTTAACATGTGTGCTGGGACTGGAACCTGAGTCCTCTGTGAGCACAGCCAGAGCTCTTAACTTTCAGCCCCAGGGGCGACTTTTAATATAGAAATCTGAAGAAAAGCAACTTAAGCAGGGGTTTGGATAAAGAGTAAGAAGGAGCCGATCAAGCTTGCCAGCCTGGTGCAGAGGAAGCAAGATGGGAATGCCTTACTGAGAAAAGGTATCAAGCCATGTGGCTAAACATAGATAAGAATTATGGGCTAATTTGGGTTAATAAAAGTTTGTTAGTAATAAGATTGAGCAATAGGCCAAACAGCTTATAATTAATATAAGTCTCTGTGTGCTTACTTGGGACTGAACAGCTGCAGGACCGGGCAGGACAGAAACTTCTGTCAACAATTTTATTCATTTTTTAAGACAGGGTTTTAGTATGGAGCCTTGGCTAGCCTGGAACTCACTATGGGACCCTGTATTTGCAACATTTCCACACCCCTCTCTATTCTATTATTGCTCTCTTGTCTTCCTTTTTCAAAATCTTGACCTCTTCTTCTATTATGATTGTTTCTATATATACACATACATACTGAATCCAGTTGGGTTTACCTTTACTTGTGTGTATTCAGAAGTAGACATTCTGGATTGGGGTCTTGTCCCTGAAAAACTGGTTCTCCTTTTCTGCGGCAGCCATTGACTTCTGGCACTTTGTGAAAATTTCCTCCTTCCATGTTGACAATAGGAAAGCAAGATAGGCGGGACTAGGAGGATTCGAGGAAGTAGTGAGGAGGAGTCAGCATGGAGAGACCGGGGAGAGCACAATACCAGCCTCTCTCTGGTAAGATGAGACCATGTGGAAACACTTAGATTAATAGAAATGTGTTAATGATTAAGACAGAGCTAGCCGATAAGAAACAAGTACCTGGCCAACAGCATTATATCAAATACAGAGTCTTGGTGTGTTATTTGGGGCTGGGCTGGCGGTGGAACCAGACCGGCGGTGGGGAAAAACATACTCGGTGGGGAAAAACATACTCATAACACCTGGAAGAGAACATACTATGATTATGTAACTAATGTGATATATAGCTTCCAATCAGTTGCCTCCTAAGTACTTATCCTTATACACATAGATAGGTCAGCTCTTCCTCTCATTAAATGAAGCTTCTTCTTCTTCTTCTTCTTCTTCTTCTTCTTCTTCTTCTTCTTCTTCTTCTTCTTCTCCTTCTCCTTCTCCTTCTCCCTCTTCCTCCTCCTCCTCCTCCCTCTTCCTCTTCCTCCTCCTTCCTTCCCTTCTTCTTCTTCTTCTTCTTCTTCTTCTTCTTCTTCTTCTTCTTCTTCTTCTTCTTCTTCTTCTTCTTCTTCTTCTTTTTGATTGGAGGCTCTTACAGAGAACCACAGCTGCTCAAAATGCAAAGAGTAAGTGACGACGGAGTGGCCAGCCCTAATGAGCCATCTATACAAACAACCCCCACACCCAAGATGTAACGCCCGAGAGTCAGGGGCAATACCGTGAGACAGCGTCTTATGAGTAGAAGCACAGCGATTCTATACTTACGGACTCTCAGCAGTGTGATTATTTGCACAAAACCTGAAGAGACCATTATATTTTTAGACCGAGCACACCAGTTAATGAATTGCATCATGGCATCTGTACACCTGTGACTCATTGTATTTTGGTATAGTGTGCATGCCCTTCATTTCCTTCTCTTGTATCTTCTGCTCCCCTCTTGGCCATCCTGCCTGCTTTTCTTGTCATATACAATGTGCTACATTCTCTTATATCCCTGTCATGTCTTTTTTCCTTCCTCACGATCCTCTTTCTAGTTTTCTGACCTATACTGAAACACACACACACACACACACACACACACACACATATATACACATGTACATATATGTGTACGTAGTGTTGGCATTTTTAGTTATGGGATTTTCTACTTGAAGACCTGGATGGGAGTTGGATATTGAAATCATCCACTATTGTTGCATCAGGACCTAGCTGACATTTTATGTCCATGTATCTTTGTTTGGTGTGTGTGCTTGCAATTTTTAAATCATCTCAGTTGTGAGATATCCACCCTGCCCACACCTGTTGTACTGACCACGCCCATTGGGGGGGCATGGGGACAGGTGTGGGTGTGACCGGTGGAGTCTAGGTCTGGGTCCTGACCCGGATGCACTGACTTACTTCCGGTTCGGAGACAGAGAGGATCTGGGGACATCCTTAGAGCAGAACCGGCTGCGGTCGTCTGTTTCTTGTGTAAGTGAATTCTCCCCAAATAAACCTCAATTAGCCTGTATTGTGTCCCAGAATCTTATTACCCGCATTACTCAGTGAATTGTTACTTTTGTTTATATATAGTGATCTGCTTTCTCTCTTTTGGCTAATATAAAAAATTGCAAAAGAAAAAAAAAAAGCTTTAAATACTGGAGTGATTTCTTTTTTCCTCTGTCCTTGAAAGTTGGAGAATGCCAGTTATGCTCATGGAGGGGTGTTGTTGAACTTTTGAACTCTTGCGTTTCTTGTTGTTTATGCCGGTGTTGGGTCCATGCTGGACAGGTTGTGGGGTGTCTTTCAGAGTTGTTTTCTCTTTAGTTTTCCTTTTTTGCACAGGTGCACCCTCTGCTGGCCACATTTAGCTCTGCATCCCACGAGCTGGGTAGGTTCATCCTTTCAAGATTCCTCAGGTCACACACAGCCCAGTCCCTGGGGCAGTTAACATTCCAGCAAGGGGTTTTCTCTCATTGTAGGAGAAACAGCCTCTTAGGCACAATATTGTTGCAGCTCCGCAGGGAGAAGGAACTGGGGTTGGACACCAAAACTCAGCATGTATCTTTTACATGTAGTTTTATATAGTTTTGCAAGGTAAAAGTGCACACGAGTCTTTGTTAAAACTAGAACACAGTAGAGTCACCATAGTGCTTATTCTTCAAGTGTGAAGGCTTGAGCTAAATTGCCAGCATCCATGTAAACAGCTGGGTTTCCTAAACGCTGGGAAGGAGGCTTCTGCTAACCCTTGGGCTCGATGGACCGCCAGCCTAGCCTAACCAGTGAACTCTTGTTCCCAGTGAGATAGCCTGCCTCAAAAAACGAGGTGTGTGTCTCCTGGGAAATGACACCCAAGGTTGGCCTCTGACCACCACACTTTCCCATGTGTATAAACATATGTACACGTACACTAGCATCAGCAAGAGCATACACACACACACACACACACACACACACACACAAATGTTGTCAGTGTAGACCAATCTAAGAAATGATTGAATCTATAATCTTTTACGGACGTGTGAGCATATTAATTACTTCTGAGGATACTAATGATATCTGAGTGTATTTTCAGCTGTGTTGGATGATCAAGCAGAGAAAGAGATGTATGGCTTGTTAAAGACAGATTTAATCCATTCGATCTGGGGTTGTTAGGTTTAGCTTTTTAAAAATTAAAAAACGTTGTGTATATGCATGTGTATCTCTGTCTGGGAGTTACCAGTAGCTGGGGATAGAATTTGGATCCTCTGTAAGAGCAAAACCTGCTCTTAACCACCTAGCCCTTCCTGCAGCCCCAGGTTCAGATTTCTTAAGCCAACACCGTATACCTCATGTCTGAGAAACATTTCTTTAAGGCTTTGACCGTTAGCTAATGGCTTTCCTAGAAACCTTCATGTTTAAGCAAGACAATGAGGTTGTAATGTAACATTTGGTAATTAAAGCAGTGCTTGTATGTGAGCCTCTGTTGGAGGGATTCTGGGAAGAGGAGTGGTTTCTTCACCTTCTGAACTCTTATGTGTGTCCACCACTGGTCATTCTGGCTAGCCAGGCTTGGCCTACATACTTCCTCACATTGAGCATTTGGCATGTTAGCTGACTGCTGACGAAAAGGCACTTTAAACGAGCCTTGTTGATCACTGGGCCGTATTTCTTCATCTGCTTTGACTTTTCAAGTGATTGTAAGTGGATAGCATCTCATGGAGGTGGGGAAGAAGCTCTCTCTCTCTCTCTCTCTCTCTCTCTCTCTCTCTCTCTTACCTTTTTGGAAAGTGTGTTCATTCAGTTTTTTTTTTTTTAAAAAAAACCCGCCAAAGATCTCTATTGTTTACAAACTTTTCCGTTGTGTTCTGCTTATTTGCCAAGAAAAATCTCACACCATACCAACTTGTGTTAGTAAAACAAACAGCTCCTTTCACAACCCAACTCAGTGTGTTTGTATATTTACATGAGTTTCCCAGCCATGCTCCTGGAGGAGGGAGTCAGTTATAGCTGCACATTTTTTGTTTTCCTTTGTGTGTAAGCTTTGACCTCCCAAACTAGCTCCCAATGAACCCACAGGCTGTGGATTAATTGGGGGCACCTTGCAGACTCAGCTGGACAGAGTTTTGTGGAAGTTTTTGAAATACATAGGGTGCTTTCAGGGAGTCTGAGCCTATTTGAATATTTGAGTGAATTATGAATGACTGCCACGTGAGTACCATGTAGCTAGGATGATCAGAAAGTTACTGACACTTAGCTGACCATTATGTCTCTTGGATGATAACAAGTACCAGTTTTTGACAGAGTCACAAACACGGTGTTAGCCTGTTTGGGTAATCTCCACTGGAGTCAGGTCTTGTGCCTACTAATGCCATTTTGTATGTTCAATCGACAATGCTTCCAGGTAATTTGTGGCTGGTTAATAAATAGTGTTAAAAACAAAACAAAACAAAAAACCCAAAACAACCATTTCCCAAGTTTCAGGTAATTCACAATTCATGTGATTTAGTTCTCTGAGGGCCTGCTAGACATTTTCAGCAGGTTTACTCGGTCCCTCACAAACCCAACCGCTTGCTTGTTGGGTGATTGTGGATAAGAACTCCACTTCTCTGCCCTTTGCTTGCCTGTACTGTGAAATATGGGTGATGATTTCAATATCATAAGCCTATTGTTATGAGGACCCATAGAATATAACAATAAAACATCTGGGTCCATACCAGGTACATAGCAGGCCATCTATGAACAAGAACTATTTTGCTTTGGCAGGGATGATGGTGATCATTTCTGTGGATGCAAGGGACAGGTGACTGAGTTTTCATGAAAATGAGAGCGTCTACAGGTAAGTTTATTTTGGGCCCTTGCTACACCAAAAGGGTCTTTAGAAATGATACAAGAGGCATTTAATGTATCTTAACCTCTTGATAGTCATAGAGTTTGACTCATAGCAAGAACACCACATTTTTGTTAAGTATCTTCTAACTTCGCACTGGGTTCTACCTTGAAAGAGTTTTAGAGATCTCAGTCCCTCACAGCAAACTGAATCCCTCTGCTCTGAAGGGGTTAGTGGGTGTGTGTTGACATTAACTGCAGCATGAGCACATCTGACCACAAGAGTGAGCCAACACAAACCATCGACGTCCTGTGATGAAAAATTTAACATTAACCTAAAATGTTGCCAACGCGTTGGCCAGTGTAGAAAGGCCCATAATTCTTTTTCTGTGTTGTTGTCATTGAAGGATAGAGTAACATTAAGAAAAACCTCAAGAGACATTTCAATTTAGTTGAACTTCTCTTTATGCCCATTTTTTTCCTCTCTCTCTCTACATAATGAGTTTGGCAGTAGAGCAAGCAACAATGAGCCAGGGAAATTCTCAACTCTGCCATTCATGGAAAAAATGAAAATGGGTGCCGTTGTTTAATTGTGTCCCCCAATGATTCTGCTGCTAGAATCTTGGTCCCGCTGTGGTAACGTTGAGAGATGGTAGAATCTTCCTGGGGGTGGGGCAGGACTTAGTCTATGGTAGATTGGAGATTCGGTCCTCAGAAAGAATTAGGGTAGTTTTTATGTAGTCCTAACTAGTTCCTGTGAGAATACATTATGGGAGTGAGCTAGACCCCCAAGTTACTCACTCCCTGCCTAATCTAAGCTTATCACAAATGTCCCACCGTGATGCCATCCACAGTGATAATGTCATCCACAGTGGTGTGACGAAGCCCAGGAGGTCCTCACCAGACACTGACTTGACAGCTCAAGTCTCACCTTTCAGGCTCCCAGACTGAGTTTTCTTTTTCTATATAAAGTATTCAGTTTCATGAATTTAAAAAGAAAAATAGCAACAGAAAATACAGATTGCTCTCGGGAAGCCCCCTCCTGTGTCAGCACATGCCACATACAGGACTGTTGAGTAGAACATGTGTGTGTGTGTGTGTGTGTGTGTGTGTGTGTGTGTGTGTATGAATAAGCAACTCATCCAATACTATGGAGGGATATATTGACAGATCAAGGATCAAATGGAATAATATCCTTATCCCTTAAGTTACTGATGGGTTTTGGCCCTTAGGTGTGTGAGAAACTGTTAGAGAAAGGAGAGAGGTAGATCCAGATTACAAATGTTGCTTGACAGTATCCATGTGTGACATGCTGTGAAATCAACATCACGTTGCAAGTCAGAAACATTTATATGTGGGGGATTCTTCAAGGCATGATCTTTAACAGATGAGTACAAGCTCCCAACAGGGTGTTTTTTTTTTTTTTTTTTCAGGTTAGTTGTTCTGTTTAGGATTTTGGGAATTTGACCTGTGACAAAGCATCTCACTGATAGCATATGTATGCTTGTTTGTGTCTAACATAGACTAAGTTCTACATCTTCATCACAAAATCAGTCCACAGTCTCTCCACTCTTATGTTCCCATTTTACAATAGGTGGTTTTGAGACCTGTGAATTTATTAGCTATATTTAATTAATAATGAAAACAATAACCAGCAACACACCTTCAACAGGGAAGAGGACTTTCCTATGAATGAGTATTATTTACTGAATCCTATCTACCTCTCATTTCTTTCCCCTTTGATTTATCTGATTTCTTCCTTTAAGTGTTTTAAGGTTATTGCATATTACCAAATTCTACACTTCTTTTGAAGCTTCTTTAAATCCTTTTTTGCAGCAACGAAAATAAGTATTCATTAGTAATAACTGGACCACCCAGTTGGGACACGATGATTTCCCCCTCATTGCAAGGGTTTCATCATTCTCCTTGTCTTTGAAACTATTATCCTTTGGCTTTGAAAATTCTCATGAAAGACAAATAGTCCATTTGCCTCTGGAATTGCCAGTGAGTGCAAAGAAATTATATTGGAAGTAGTATAAGGAGCAAAATGTAACCCTCCTTTTTTTTTTTTTTTTTCTTTTCTCTCCTGGTTTTTCAGAAGCTTACAGGTTGATGGCATTTAGGAGCTGTCTGTTGGGCAATCCTTCACCCTTCTGCAATGCTACAGTTAATTCATCTTCTAAGACTGAGAGCAGGCTCTTGCCAGAGTGGGAAAATGGATTGCAGAGTTATGGAAACAATACACCAACTATTGACAGATTCCAGCAAATGATAGAAATGTCAGTGTGGTGTGCTTTTATTAAATGTTTTAAACCCGTTAGATCCAATGAGAGAAATGGCAAAAATGATTTAAGCAGCAGACACTGAGAGAGTAGATGAAAACTGAAACGGAAATGCAGAAGCTCCTCTTTGTTCCTTTGCCAAATACAGCCAAGAGCTGTGCCTCAGCCACACAACTGGTCAGGTAAGAGCCTGTTGTACTACTGACAAGGACCTTTCGGCTGTGTGTTGTTGGCTGTGGGGATGGATAAGAAGCTCTTGCTCATTTCCTGTAAAAAGGATTGAAGATGTCATAGTAAATTGGAAAGGATTGAAGCTAGACAAGTAGCTGGAGCTTTGGCTAGCACATGGTAAAATGTTGCCTAGTGACTGCTGGTAATGAAAGAGAGAGAGAAGGGATCCTATGTGGCAAAAATTTAGTTTGTATAAGTTTTAGTGTTGAATCGTTATCGGGCGCGAGGCTTCTTCCTCCTCCCCCTCCTCATCTTTTTACGTCCTCAATAAAAGTCTTCACTGAATTTCATTATTTTACAGGCTACTGCATTTCAAAAATACTTAACATTCCTTTTATATCAATGGATTTAAATGTTATTTACTGGCAATTCTTGTAGCCTTTGAAGCTCTCAGCTGAGGTTCTGGGTTATGACTCAGTGTTACCCTGTGCCATTGACTGTCTGTTACCCTCTTTCATGTCAGCAAGCTCTGCATGGAAGTACTGGTTATACTGTCTCTGCATTCCTTTCTGAAGGGAAAATATTTAAATGTGCCTTCTTCAGCCCAACTCACTTATCGTATAGATTTTAGCGTTTTCATTGGAATTGCCCTAAGAGAGGAGTAGTTTATTTAGTACTAATGCTGAAATGAGGTGAAATACCACATACAATTATCTTGAATTTTCTTGTGTTTCTGAGTTAAACCTACTTTCTGCATAATAATAAAAAGTGATCTACCCAGATCTTTCTAACAGAGCCACCAGTGGTGGGTTTAGGAAGTTTTATGTTGTAGGAAAATACTTTGTTCTTTCTGGATTTAAGAAGTTATTTTTTGATAATAATACAACGATAACCCAATAGAAGAGTCTTAGGAATCCCAAGAAGCTACACTCTCATTTCTGAGTGAACTCACATATTTATTTAGCAATTACCTTGGAATATAGATGAAGATTTTTTTCCTCTCTCTCTCTCTCAGCCTTTCCTAGACCCAGTGTGAGCTGTTTATTGTAAGAATGTCTGTGAATGCAGATTGCAGGGATGTCAAAGCAACTGAGTCCTCAGTCATCAAAACGGTTGCTAGTATTAAGTGTTATTTCTGGTCATATGCTATTTTATTCACCTATGGGAAATTAGCATAACAATTTAATAATCTCAATGGTTTTATTTTACCCGAGGAGGCTTAATTCTTACACTTCTTTCCTTAACGATGAATGCCATAGTTAGTGTGCTTATGTCACCAACTGCTCTTGTAGCCACTATGACTTCCTCAATGAGGGCAAAGGGTTTTACAAATAGAATTTCAGAGAGCGGATCTGTATCTCTTAGGATGATCCATATGCTCACTAGTGCTTACCCACAATGTTGCAAAGCAATGTGCTTGAAAAGTAGCTTCAAAAAAGGAACCCAAAGTACTTTTTTTAAATATATATTTTTGGTTGTGAGCCTAGCCTTTAACGGCTGAGCCATCTCTCCAGCCCCCAAACTATTTTATTTTTAATACTCTGCTTTCCTATAATTAATCTCAACATTTCTTTTGTTCTGTTTAGATCTTCAGTCGTAGAAACATTGAAATCTCAATGAGTTTTGTAGGCGATGGACATATTTAAATAAAATGGTTCTGATTTGGGGTTTGATATTTATACTACTCCATGAATATTGCTTTTACTGTATATTTAAACAGTGTATTGAGGATGAGTGAACTGACCCGTACACTGTCAGCTTGACACAAACCAGAGGCAGACAGGATGAGAGGCTTAGCACTATGTCTTCCATTAGAATATTGGACCGTCTGCAAACACACCGTGCATCTTACTGTTCACACAGAGAATGACCAATGGTGAACCTTAAGTCAGAAATGATTTAGAGATGTTGTGTAGGGGTACTGCTAAACCTGATGGAAAAATCTGAGTCTCACACATTGAGGAATTTCACCTTTGATGTTAAGATTGGAATGAAGAAAGCCATGGAAGAATGTAGCAAGATTTTAAAGCCTTCTTACTGTATCTGGAAGGATGATATATGTGATGGTTATGTATTTCTATTCCCTATGAGGATCAACATTTTTTTTTCTTGTGAAAGCTACACTTTACAATGCAAGAGCAATGGGAACTTGATAAGTGTGTTTCTACATGGGTGGCTAGAGTACTATCTTTAAACCTCCAAAACCGTCCAACTTTGCAAAGTGGTAGACTTGTTTGTCAAAAGTAATATAGATTTCCAGTCAACATTGTCTTTGTCTTCACATCTCTTTAACTGTGTTTTGTTTGAAATGATCAGCTGGATTTTGTTTTTCTGCTAGAAATGGAAAATATTTCTAAGTTTATCATTTCATCAATAAATGGGAAGATTAATGGGCAAATTCCATGATGTCTTCTAACCGGCATCTGGATTTAGGAGAGAGAGAGAGGGAGAGAGAGAGAGAAAGAAAAAGAGAGAGAGAGGGAAAGTTAGTCTGTGCTGCTAACGCTTTCAGTTTCAAGTCTTGTGTTTAAGGTCTTTGATCTGTTTTTGAATCAGTTGTGTAGGCTGGAATATAGAGGTCTAGTTTAAACTTCTTGATATTCAATTTTGTCAGCACTGTTCATTTAAGAGGCCATCTTTTCTTCAATGCATGCTTTTGAAATCTTTGTCTAAAATAAAGTAGCTATTGTGCTCATCAACTTGTTTATTTTTGTGCCAATACCATGCTGGTTTTGTTACCATGGTTCTGTAGCATAACATGATACTAATTTTGCTTAGGATTGTTTTGGCTGGTTAGGTTTTGTCAAACTGACATGGGCACAAGTCACCGGGAAAACTAATAACTCAGTTGAGGAATTGCTTCATCAGATTGGCCTATGAGCACGTCTGTGAGGCATTTTCTTGATTAATGACTGTGGTGGGAGGGTCTAGGCTTCGACGGGCTATGCCACTTCTGGGCACATTGTATAAGAAAACAGGCTGAGCAAGCCACGAAAGAGCACTTACTCACTGCTTCTACTCCAGTTCCTGCCTCCATGGTTCCTCTCTGACTGTCCTCAAAGATGATCTGAGTTGTGGAAGTATGAGCCAAATAAACCCCCTTTTCCCCAAGTTACTCTGGGTCCTCATTATTTATCACAACCCTGGAAAGCAAACTATGACAGTCTTTTGTGCTTCCATATGAATTTTAGGACTGTTTTTCTATCTCTACGAATAATGTGATTAGGATTTTGATAGAGATTGAATTGAATCTATGAATTGCTTTTGGTAATGTAACCATTTATACTATTTTTACTATTTATACTATATTCTGCTAATTCTGCTAATTCATGAGAGTGGAAGGTCTTTTTGTTTGCATTATTTTCTATCCTGCTACTTTGTTAAGAGTGTTTGTTAGGTCTTAGGTTTCTCTGGTAGTCTTAACATCAAGATCATATATTTACAAACAAGAAATAATTTGACTTCTTTTTTTAATTTGTTGGCAGTATAGATTTTCAAGCTTTCCATAATGATATTCAGAATTTTACTGATATCTGCAGTAATGTCTTTTTTGTCTCTAATTTTGTTAATTTGGGTTTTCTTTTTGTTCATCTTTATCACTGTTTAAAGAACTAACATTTCTTCATATTCTTTTCATTTCCATTTCATTAACTTCTGTCCTGATCTTTATCATTTTTTTTGTACTGATTTTTTTTTTTTTTTTAAGACCATGAGGTTCAGCCTTGATTTTTTTTTTTTAAGTTGGAAATTTCTCTGGTATTTTAATGCCAGTATTTATGGTTTCTAAACTTTCCTCTTAAAACTCCTTTTATTTTATCCCACAGTCTCTAGTATGTTCTGTGCTCATCTTTATTTAACTCAATGAATTAAAAACATGTCCATTCTAGCTTCTGTGATGACTCTGTAATCTCTATGAGTTTGTATATTTTCGGTAGCTTTCCTTGCTGTTGACTTCTGCTTTTAAACACTCGTGACTAAGTGGAGTACAATAAATCACTTTAAATTTCTCATATGTAGTAAAACCTTGTCATCTAAAACACAGTGTGTTAGGAAAAGTTGTACATGCTGACAGGAAGTGCATACAATGTTCATGCCATCGAACATTCTCTTTGAACTGTTTGTCTGGAATTTTGTCTGATTCACTCTGATTGAAACACAGTATTTTTGTGCTGTGAATCTTTGGGGGGAAGTCATGTTGCTTTGATTTTTAACATATTTTATATTTCTGCCATGGGACTTATACACTGGGGATTAGGTTGGCGGTCTCCTTTTTTATTGTTGATACTGTTTCTACTGTTGATACTGTTTGCAGTGTTTAAGAGGGACTAGAACTTAAGAGGGTTATGGCATCCTTGTTTCCCACTGGACTGACTGTGTCTCAGTAGTGAAGCTGCCATGTGTTTAGGGTGTAAGTTAGGATCTTCAGCTCCACTCTGAGAGTAGATTGCTGATTTGGTAAGTAACCACAACTGATAGACAGGCCCGCTGTGAAAATACGGTAAAAAGCCAACTGAAAACAATTGTCTCTTCAAACAGAATTTGTGAGGAATAAAGGAACAGTACTATTAGAGTGTATGGTAAGATATTAGTCACTAAGGGTAGGAATGCAAGTAAAAATAAGCAGAGTAAGACTAGAAATAAATGTTAGAATGGGAATAAAGGTAGATGAGGGAAAAATAAGTAGAAGGGAGAAAATAAGACATCTCCAGTTGAAGGTAGATAAAAAAGAGAATTTAATAACAATGATGATGATGAGGATGATGATAATAACCACATCCACACAAGCCAAAACAATCCCAGCATTCAGAAAGCTGTGGCAGAGGGACTACCAGCTCTAGCCCAAAATGTTTTTGGAGAGACTGTAACAAAAGTCAGTGAGTGGAGAACAGTATAGGAGAAAATGGCCTGCAAAACTCAGCTTGGTTATTGAACAGACTATGTGTCTTGCACACAGCTGCTCACCTGGTAGGTGTGGACTGTCTTTGTGCAGTCTCTTGCCTGAGCAAAGGTCCAGTCTGTGTCTGTGTGCCATAATTTTCTTAGTCCAGGGGCGAATCTGTTTCTATATCTTGTGTTCCCCTTACTCATTCTTTGGGTTTCCTTCTTCTGATAAAGACTGAACTTGTAATTATTGTGTTGTTTGCTCTGCAATCAGAGGATTGGGTAGTGTGTACTGCAACTAGATGAAGTTTGTCAGTGTTTAGGGACTAAAGAAGCCTGTTGACTAGCTTTCTCTGGGTTACCTCTCACTCTAGCACCTTCATGCACTTGCTGCTACTTGGTTATCTTCTGGGGGAGCTGGTGATCTTCTCTCTACTCTGACTCTGGCAAGATTCCCACTGCACAGAACCCTGTAGATTTTGAACCCAAGTTTTCCCCTTTCAATAGAGCCTTTTGCAAGCCTGCTCTCAGAAAAGTGACACTTTCTCTGTCTCCAGAGTAGGTGAGAGACATCTCTAGAGCTGTCCACCTTGTTTAAAATGTTAAAATGGCTTTTTTTTTTTTTTTTTTTTGTATTTGCTCTTGTCAAATACCAAGATGAGAGGTTATCCAGTGCCTGTAGGTGTGTAGACTCCAACTCTGCTCAGAGACAATCTCAGGATTTACTATACTATTTAGTCTCTGTTTCACTTTTTCCTATTTTTCATCTTTGATTTTTATCCCTCCGTCTGCCAAAAAGCCTTTGTTCTTAGCATGCACGCCCTCTCTCTCTATTTCTGTAAATTATTGGGTGCTAAGAATAGAGTGATGATTTTCTGAGGCTTGTTCATTGTCTTTATCCCTGGCAAACGTTGTACACTTGCGTTCACTCCACTGTGGAGGCTGAGCACCTCCCAAACAAGACAGCACTCATTGGAACAGATTGGAGTCTCTCTCCTGTTTCACTATCTGGAGCTTCCTTTCCATGCTAATGAAACTGGTGTCTCCCCAACCCCCAGCTCATGGGGGAGCTGCGTCCTAACTGTTCCTGCTTTGTTCCCTGGAGGCTCTAGTGGCCTGTCTACTGGTGTCCTCTCCCATCTTTTCTGTGTCTTCGATTTCTTTACTTGTTTTTAGGGCATAAAATGCATGGCTCACTCAAGAAATTCCCTTTAAAAATTACAAAATGGGATTTCATTCACCTGTAAACGTGAGTGAAATCATTCATTTGCAGGAAAGTAGATGGAGTTGGAGATCATCATGTTTCAAGAACTAGTGGGCTCACAAAGACAAGAACTGCATATTTCCTAGCATATGTGTGATCAAAGAGCATGAAGGAAAAGGGAGACTATTAAGGGTGTCAGAAAGTAACAGCAGAAGGACAAAGAATGGATGGAATGGAACAAATATGGCCAAAGTACATTATGGGCTCTTAATAAGATGTCATAATAAAACCCCTTACTGTACACAACTAAAATACAGAGCAACATAGAAAGCAAATTGTCTTTTAAAATCAAACAGTACAAAATCAAACAGTACAAAAAATTAAAAAAACAAGCCAGATCTAAATGTATGGATACAACTAATAAAAATAAAATATAAAAGAAAGTTAAAAGAGAATGGAAATGAAATCATACTATTGAATTATACTAAGGAGATGTGGCAGATTTTTCATTTTTGTTAGTATTTCTATTTGAGACTTTATAATGTTTAACTGTAAAATTATTTTTAATCTATAGGACACAAAATGAATTTTTAGTAAAATTCATCCTTTTGTTGGGCATCTTTTAAACTTTATAGTTTCCCACTAACTTTGAATTTTATTGAAATTAATGACTTTCTATCATATAATCAGGTTTCAATGTGAACAATTTAATTATTGCAATATCTCTTGTAATTAGTGTGAATGATTGCAGAAGAGGGACATTTAAAATGCTGTCCGACAAGTTGTAGAGACAGGCAATTGAGAAGAAACAATGTTTACCTTTTCATTATAATCTGTAGTACTTTCTTTTTTTCCAGATTCACGCCTCTTCATTGTTTGACTTGTTGAGCAGATAGATGTTTCCATGTTCCTGAAGTTATGGTTCCATATTCCTGGACAAATCCAGCACTGGGATGATGCCAAGTGTTTTTTTCTTACACATAAGCAATGTATCTTTGGAACTGATTTCAAGTGTCACCAGAACACATTCAACATCAAAGGCATCATTTATAGAACTCTCTGCATTTTTAGGGTCAATAACTTTTCTTCCAGTTTGTACATTCCCATCAGTCGATCTGTTTCAGTGGTGTGAGACCACAATGGGGAGGGTATGGCAGAGCAGAGTAACTCTTATAGGGGTGGCTGGAAGCTAAGAGAAGGGGCTCATGAGGCGTCAATGTTCCATGAATTCCTTCCGGAACTTTCTGCTTTGCATAAAGCTCTCTCACTCTCTTTCTCTTTAGTCTTTCCTCCAATTTCTTTGAGAGTGAGTGTTCCACACTATATACCAAGCTGACCCGGAACTATGTAGCTTAGGCTGGCCTTGAACTCATAGCAATACTCCTGCTTCAGCCTCCTAAGTGTATGCGTGAGCTGCAAAACTTTACTTATTTTTCTCCTCAAACCAAAAGACAGCAACAGAATAGGAGATGGGGGTGGGGGGTGTATCACTCTCTAAGTCCTTACACAGCACATGTGGGAAGAAACTCTACCTAAGAGGCAAGTTAGTGCTCTGGCTTTAGAAACCAGCAGAAAGTTTCCTGCTGTAACTCAAATGGTGTCTTTGGAGTGCGTATGGAAGCCGAGGAGCCAACAGAATTTTCATTTTGCTAACCCAGGGGTTGCTGAGGTCATTAAAGAGGGCTAGAAATTCACGCAAATCCCAAAGCCTTTGGGGATGTCTGACTCTTCATCAATTTGAGTTCTGCTTCCCAAGGAAGGCATTTGGTTGTGAGCCTAGCCTGTGGCTGAGTCACCTCTCCAGCCGTCCCAAGGCATTTGGGTGACACTTCATTTTCCATACCTTTTAGGTGACAGCTGTTTCTAATTCCTATTGTCTTCAATTTCCTCTCAAGTCAGGGGTACAATTCTAAAGTTTTTGTTTGTTTGTTTGTTTTTGTTTTCTTCTAAAAGGAAGAGAAAGAAGATTTCCTTTGTTTCCTCTCTTGGGTTCCTAGCAATCTTGCTAGTTACCTCCTCCTCAGCAATCAATAAGGCAAAACTGATTCCATTTGGTTGTTACTTCATTGAATAGCAATATCACCCTTGTCAGAAACTTCGGATCCCAATCCCAATACGTCCTGTAACTTTTTTTTCTTCTCAGGAATGTAGTCATTTACACTTAAAACAAAACTCCCTAAACAAAAATCTCTAACACTTATCAGGGTTTTGTGAAACGATTACATGCAGAAAGTGGTAGAAGACTTTGGGTTGACATCACACATGCTAAGTATTAGTTGAGTGGGAAATGCTGCTTAGAAAACAAGATCGGAGTACAGGCTGTTCTCTTTCTGATCATGATTAATCCCTCTTCCTTCCCACTTCTCACCCACTAATCCTCATTCATCTCTATGTCCTTACCACTTCTCACCCACGAATCTCTATTCATCTCTATGTTCTTACCACTTCTCACCCACTAATCCTCATTCATCTCTATGCTCTTCCCACTTCTCACCCACTAACCCCATTCATCTCTATGCTCTTCCCACTTCTCACCCACTAATCCTCATTCATCTCTATGTCCTTACCACTTCTCACCCACTAATCCTCATTCATCTCTATGTCCTTACCACTTCTCACCCACTAATCCTCATTCATCTCTATGTCCTTACCACTTCTCACCCACTAATCCTCATTCATCTCTATGTCCTTACCACTTCTCACCCACTAATCCCCATTCATCTCTCTAGGTACTTTTTATTCATTTTTAAATTTCAGCACAGTCTCACCAAACCTCACAGGTTGGCCTCACAATGGGCATTCTCCTGCCTCAGCCTCCTTAGAGCTGAGATTATATCTGCTGCTGCATCTCTTCCTCCTCCTCTCACCCCTCATTTCTTCTCCCTCTTGCTCCTCCCCTCTTTTTAGATACAGGGTCCTACTACACAGCTCTGGCTGGCCCAGAACTCTCTGTGTAGGCCAGGCCAATGGTGAACTCCTGCTTGGTTAAAGGTGTGCACCACCACATCTGGCTTACACTTAAAAACCAAAAAACCACCAACAACAAAACAACAACAACAACAACAGACCCTACGACCAGCTTCTTTCAATCCCTTTCTTTCGTATCCAGCCCAATAAAATGTCATTAACAAATTCTTCTCGAACATTCTCTTGCACAAAATTTTCTTAAGTTTTAAGTTTAAAACATACACAGGTGACGTGGCTCGGTGGTTACAGTGTTTGTCTAGCATGTGCTATCTCTGGCACTGTATAATGACTACACATGGTACACTTGTCATTTCTGCACTTGGGGGATAGTGACAAGAGTATTGAGGGCTCAGGGTCATCCTTGTCTACATACTGGGGCCAGCTTAAATCATATGTAACCCTGTCTCAAAACAAAACAAGACAAAATATAACAAAACAAACAAAACACCCAAACCAACCAACCAACCAACCAACCAACCAACCAACCAACCACCAAAACCAAACCAAAACCCAGAAGTAAAACATTTGTAGCAGTTGACCCTTTGTGTTCTAACTTGACACTTGAATTGTTTTGCCCTTTAGTAGGCTGAACAGACATTAACAATTCACCAGCATTTTCTTTGTCACATGTGGACTTTGGGTCTTCCTCTGGTAGTCTTTCTTTCCCCTTCCCGAAGTTTTAAGGGTGAAAGTCGTCTCTGTGTTCCTCGGGTGCTTGAGTAGCTAATATATATTTTTTTCTTTCTCATAATCTACATGTAGAGTTCATTCTTACACATGTTGTTAGACATGGATCTGAGTTTATTTACTTTTTATTCCAAATCTCTGTGTTGTCATCGCAGTCATCATTTATGAAGCTGACCGCTTTATTCTTGTCACCCGAGATACCAATTTTACCACAACTGATTTCCCGGTGCAGTTGGGCACGGTTTGGGACTTTCTCCCGTAGTCTGTTGGTATGCTCATCTTTTCACGCTCTGGTTACCATGTGGTTTTACTTACAAGTAGATCATATTCCAAACTCATCTTTTACAGGCGAGGAAGCAGGGACAGAGAAGGTCAAGTGTCTTTTGCAAACCAGGGAGTGGCGAAAGCCAGGGCTGGAAACAGGTTCTTTGAATTTACAACACAGTACTTTTCCTCCCTGGCTGTGGCTCCTCCGCTGCTGCTCCCTTCTCTTTAGCTGCCTTTGGCAAGACTGGGGAGTCTAGTTATGGGGAAGGTTTACTTTGTCCAGAGAAAAACAGCCACCGGATTACGCTCTTCCTGGAACATGAGGCACATGGCTTATAGGGGGCACGTAAAGGAACGCTCTGCCACATGAATTAATTCCCAGAGACTTGACCTGGGAAGATAACGCCGAGTAGCAGAGGTCACATACAGGGAACCTGGGAAGCAGAGGGGTTAAGTGGTATATCCAGACTCACACAGTATGTTGGCGACAGAGATGTAGTTTTAACACATGCTACCCAGCCTTCCCAGCCCTGTGATGATTTATTGGACACTTTCTGAACAACGGCTTTTTAAAAGCTGTTGTACGCTTGTGTGTACATTAAAATTTGGCCTTGCTATATCACATCCTGCAGAAGAAGTTACTGGTAGGATGCCTATACTCCGTTTAAATTCCTGCTGAAGTTTTTAACCTTAAGAATGAAAAGCTTGTTGGATGGGTTTGGAGAGACAATTCTTCTTATAAATAGTGCTAAAAACTTCTTTTTTTATATGGACCTGTTCAGCTAAAATCTAAACAACAAAGACATTTGATTTACTGCAGGCATTAGATTGGAGTGTTAAGTGGTTGTTTTAATTTCAGAGTTTTTATAAAAGAGCTGCTCTCACACTATAGTTGATTACAATTTAAAAACAGAGACATATGATTTATTATAAACAGTGTTTTTGAGAGCTAAACTTTTTTTTTTGGGAGGAACTAAAAATATGTATTTCAAAAAAAAATTTCAAGCCCAGAGGATATGGGGACCTGCGCCTTTTATTTCTTCCCCCTTTGGAAATGGAATGTGATTGTTGAGTTCTAAATGGTGAGAAAGTCTGTCTTCCACGGTGGCTTCAAAGACTCAACAGGAGACAATAGGAAGGCTTCTGGTTTCTGTGTCTGAGTGAAGACAGGGCTCAGGCATCTGGCAGAATAACCTGCAGCTTGGAACTGGCTTGTCTTGGTCACCCTTTAGTTGCTTTTTCTTTTCTAAATAATATCCAACAACAGGAACATTGCTTCTCAGGGCAGAGAGGCATGGCTGCACTAAGAAAGCTCTTCCCTCCTGCCCTGACCAGAAAATTATATGGCACCTGGAAATGCCAATGTCTGGCTTAAAAAAAAAAAAAAAATAAGAGAAGGTTTATTCAAAGGATGTAACATTTCAGTTAGGTAGGAGGAATAAGTTATTACATGGCATGATGACTATAGTAATGATATAATGTGTCCTTTGATATTACCATTAAATCAGTTTTCAAAACTTCCTACATAAAAGTTAAAAGTATGTGAAGGAAAACGGGTGATAATTAGTTTCGCCAAGTCATTTCAAGATGTATGTATACCTTTAACAAAATATGATCATATCTACCTCCAATTTCCTCCTTTCAACTTGACATGCTCCTCTCCCAACTTCGTGTCTGTTTTTCCTTTTTCTGGATAACTTACTGAGTCCAGTGTGTGCTTCCCATATGTGTATGGGTATGGGACCATCTACCAGAGCATGGGGAACCTACCAGTGATCACATCCTTGATATAGAGTAGTTCTCTATCCCTTAGTGACTACCCACTGCCAATAGTTCCTCAGTGTGGGGTGGATCCTTCTGCCCATTTACTTATCTATTTCAGGTTGTTGGTTGGCTTGATCTTATGTAGGCCTTGTATAATAGCAACAAGGCTGTAACAAGATACTTTCTTATTGGATTTGAGGCCTGCTTCACAGGCGGAAATTTCATCTGGTAAAGCAATCCTGGTCAAAAGCCCATGACTGGGAAGATCATGGACTGTAGGGTAGAACGTATTATTATTTTGCTAAATGGGCACACTGTAAAATTGCCTCCTAAATATTTTTATTTATATTCATACACATGGACTACTCTTAACTTTGGTTAGAGACGTTTCTTTTTGCAATGTGCAGTAGTCAATAAAAAGAGGCATAACAGGTCTAAGTGCTGAGAATAAAACCCCAAGTTGATCAGCATCAAATGGGACATTTATATTAACACCCCTGACGCACATGCCACCGGAAAGAATATAAGTGGATAATGGGGAGGAATATTGTCCATGCATATTTTAGAAGTTTTTACTTTTCAGTTAAAATAATATCAATTATCAAAATTATTATTAATAGTAGAAAACTCAAAGATCTAATATAAATTTTGGCATGATATGAAGTTGGACATTCCAAGAACTTTGATGAAATTCAACTTATTACCATTTAGCATCTTTGCAAACATAAGTAAGAACACAGCAAATTGAAATAAGAAAAAGGTGGATGCCCCAGTAAAATGCAGAGGAAAGCCAAGAGAAATGAAGGTAACTTCTGACTCTAGTATGCTTTTGTGTAGCATATCATAAATATTCACTTATGTAAAGTGTCCAGTTATGTCCCTTGCACAGGTAGAGTCATATCCTGGGAAGGTTGACCTTGACTCCATTTGTCTATTGCACAATATTTGTCTAATAATTTTTACTTGGCAATGGTTGCCAGTTTACTCATTCAGAAATATGAGAAAGATGGTCTGAGTCACATGTCACACAGGATGCTTCATTACCAAATGTGAGGCCTTCATTTTGGTTTTGGCTTGTTATGATGCCTAACATTAGGTAAATTATTTAATTGCATTAGACAAGAGTTTCCTCACTTTTAAACCTTGTGTAACTGTTGGTTACTGTCTTTTCCTAGAAAGGGGGAAAAAAAGTGGAATCTATGAATACACATTTTAGTTCTTTTTTCCCCAGAGTTTTAGTAGTTGTAAATAACGTATTTTTTGAACAAGAAACTTCACTTTATATATACTACATATTTATGTACATGCGTGTATGGCTTAAGTGTTCTTTCAACATTCACAGGATGTCTGCAGAGATCTTTGCTGAGATGGGTATATTCAAATATTATTTATGTCTCTCTACTAAAGAAATCCATAAATTAGTAAAGTATGACTTACGTTTAAAAGGGGCTTAATAATGGGAGGGTAGATTTAAGACAGATGCTAACAATTATAGCAGAAGATACAGTGTTAAAAGCTACTGACCACCCATTCATCCAGTAGGAATTCGCTGGAAATATTTCCATCTCTTTTTTTGTCTTTCGATGCCAGATTATCAAGGTAGTTTGGGTATAAAGAAGTGAGTCACAGTCCTGTCATGGGGGAACAGAAATGTAGCTCAACAGCAACAGATGCAAATAGAAGCTTTGATTTCTTTATTTGATATATTGTTAAAAAAATGTAGTTTTTTTTTTTTTTAAAAAAGTAAATTTGCACTAGCCAAAGCATGGGACAATTCTCATTAGAAAAATCACTTTGTATTTGTTTACAGGAGGAGAAAGGAAGATTTTATTATTTTTTGTATGACCAGGTGGAAATAATTAAATGGCTTAAGAACCAGCAAATTTTGAACCTGGATGCTGGTTTTTTTTTTTTTTTTTTTTACTTTTTATGTTACTGTTAGCCAATTTCATTATTCCCTACTCTGTCAAAGTGGAGTGCCACATAGATTTAAAACAAATGCTACTCAGTTCATGCCATTTCCCCCTCTCTGTAGTCAAGAAAATGCACGCACAATGTATTTGTCTTCTTTAGATGCAGAGACAGCTATTCTCCGTCCCACATTAACTAAAACATCAACATTTCCTATTTGTCTTTAAGATGATGTGTGTATGGATAAACCATCCAAGTTTTCCAGACCTGAAACCCACTAGCACGGAGGATAAGACCTTGACTCATTTTGCTTCAGGTGTTTTACCAATAGGCAGTCAGGTATTTCGACTGTGACATCTCTCAGAAGCGAAGTCGATGCTAAAAGCACAGTGGTCGTCCTTGTATCACACAGAGGCCTCTCAGTAGCGTCTTCAGAGCAAGCGGAGCTCGTGGCCTTTGAATATTGCCACTGTAAAAGAGTGAGTTCTTAGTCACGAAGGCCTTTCTTAACATGCTTGCCCTTCTTTTTCTTCGCTCCCTTAGCAACTCTTGCGTAAGTCAGATTGTGTGTCTTCTCATACGTGACTCGGAAAAGACACTCACAGCCTAGTTTTATTGACATCTAAGGAGAATTCCTTCACATAAGAGCCATCTGGATCATGAGAACATGGGCCATACCACACTCACCCCATCAGTTTGTTATAGTGTGATAGATACCAATGAGGCTGTCTCAACTATTTTTGTCTTTTGAGATGTTTAACTGTTTGTTATCTTTAGGGCCCGCTTGACTTGGGTACAAAAAATGGGGCTGTGTGACATCTGGTTGTTTTTCAGTGCTGTTAACTCTTATTTCCCAGATGTTGGTTTCCGTGAGTTGCAGATAGATACTGAATTAGAAGGGACGCAGAGAACACAGGATCCAAATTCTTTTCTGCTTGCATTTTTTCTATCTGCATATCTCTGATGCACTGCTGGGAACTCACAGAAAAGGGACAAGTCGAGGTACTGATGAATAGCAGCCAGGCAGGAGAAGACGTGGGTCACACAGACTCATAGAGAACTGGCATTTGCTTCGGTGAAATCTCACTATCTCAAGTGTTCTGAATTAATTGGTACCATAAACATTTTCCTTTAGAGCAGATAATTATCTGCATAGGAACCCTATACACGTGTTTTTTGTTTGATGGGTCTGAAAGTAAATTATGTTTATTGATTCCTTATTGCAGTTCATGCTGGTATGTTTTAATGTCTCCATTGATTATGTAGTGCCAAGAATGTGTAAGTCACTGGACACAATAATAATAGACTCAGTAAACAAAGCAAGATAAATAGGGACGTTTCAGTGTGTTAAAAGCATGGAAATTCCCAAAAGAGTGAAATTTTAGGAATAATGAGTGCTATCATGAGTATAGCAATTAGAGTTTTAGATATATAATTTATGCAAACAAAATATGATAAATAATGGCGTTGAATAAATTAATATTTAACAGTTGATAAGTGAATTGTTAAGGAAAGTTTGCATTATCAAACTATATTTAAGAGTATTATTTTAGGAATAAAAGTATTTGTTGCAGCTAAGCTCTGTGGGCAGTAGGCCTGACTCAAATTCTTATCTTCTTATGAACTGGCTACATTGTCATTTACCATATTTTATATTTTAGTATCTACTATATACCATTTGTAAGGACATGTTCTTTGTTTAACAAATATTGCATTTCAGTAATGGCCATGTATCTGAAGAATAAATGTCTCTATTTTTAGTACTTGACTATAGAACTTTCTCATGATTTGAAAAGTATTTCAACAGTTTGCTGAAGATTGTAGAATTTTATTATTTGATAAACTTTACATTTTATCAACCAGTAAATTAATAATTCATAATTATAATGATATTATTTATGTTAGTATAATCACTCTGATTTATTTGAATAAATGAATAAATGCTGGATATAAATAAACCAAAAGGTGTTCTTGTACTCCAATGGGCTATTGGAGAATTGGGATATATATCAAGAGAAAATAATGATTGGCTAAAAGAATAAAAACTATTCAGGTAGGAGTTATGGTTTAGCACTTAATTATTACTGAATATTTGCCAAAACTGCTTAGAAAAAGTTAAGGTGGACATAAAGAACCCATTTCTTGTTCACATACATGTAAATATTTCTTCAAAAGAATACCTATCAAAAACAAAGTTCAATTGCAAATTATGCAAAATACTGGGAATCTAGCTGAACATGATTTTCTAAAAAACAAATCTGTATGATTCATAGGGAAAGATGGACATTGAGCCAAGAACAGACTCAGGGTAAAATGCTTTGAGATGCTTTGAAATCGCCTAGACTCATGGTTGGAATTTTACAGACAATTACATCATTTTATATTTATTTAAGATTATCTAGAAATCTCAATTATCCAGATTGCTAGCTACCTTTCTATTTAATTAGTCTGAAATGATCAAGGCCTGAAATCCATTTAGGGACTCTGGGACATTTTTATTTGGTAGGGAACCTTTTAATGTATCACTCTTGAGTGCATTAAATGGTCATTAGGGACTAAATGGTTAAAGCAGTTTATCAATATTGTGGGGATTCTCTGAGATTGAAGCTCATTCCCAGAACAGTCCATGCTCTAATATGAAGCTGAGTAAAAACTGAAATCTGTAACATTCAGAGTTTCTGTGATGGTATGATCAGTTTTGAGTCTTCTAATCTTAAAATATCATAAAAAGATAATATTAAAAAAACCTAGAAGTCTCCTATACCTGAATGACTAATGACAATTAGTACCAACTTTTACTGTAAAACGCTAACAATGTACACAAAGTAAAATGCAGACCAGTTAAAAACATGGTTCAAAAGGGTGCATATCTCCAAAGTCAAAGAGATTTCAGAGTAGAAGATAATAGACGTGAAAACAAACAAACAAACAAACAAAAACAGAAAAAGAAAAAGAAAAAAGCCAAACATATCCTTTATTGTTTGACTTCTGAGATCTAGACTTAGCTATTCTCACACAAAATGGCTGAAAGATAAGAAAAAAAAAAGATGAAACCTCTTGAAATCAATGAAATTTTAATTTTTAGTAGTGCATTATAATTTGATTCTAAAGAAAAGGCCAGAAAGCATACATCTTGATTTATTGAATTGGAATTCTGAGTAAGATTGATAAATCAGAGTTCAGTCTTTCAGTGTGTGTCAGATAGACCATTTCTTGCTTATCTTTGAATCTATCATCTTTCTATAAACTCGATTTACCTCTAATCTTTATAAATATTAAATTGGCATTTTATCAAAATACAGATTTCACATGGATTATGTCATATTGAAAAATTACGTTCTACTGTTTGTTTGACTGGGTTTAAATTGCTTTTTTTAAAAAGGCAAAATAGAGTGTATATTGCTTAAAATGAGTTTTCTGAATTAATATCAACTGAGTAGGTATAGGATTTTATTTTGGCAATAAATTAGATTTTTTCCTAATTTAATTTTTTGAGAATTTTATATAACAGTACTGTATTT
Source organism: Phodopus roborovskii (assembly GCF_943737965.1). NCBI lineage: Eukaryota > Metazoa > Chordata > Mammalia > Rodentia > Cricetidae > Phodopus > Phodopus roborovskii. The sequence goes on along the minus strand of NW_026126415.1, from coordinate 5,983,191 downwards.
GTACCACTTCTACTCCCCAACTCTTCATGTGTCTTAACTTCTCTTAAATTCATGACCTTTTCTTTAATTATTATGTAGATAGTACATATAATATATATATATATATATATATATATATATATATATATATATATGTTACAAAATTTATCCTACTGACTGCATTTAGCATTGCCTGTATATACATTTGTTTAGGGATGACCACTTGGAATTGGATTATCAGGAGATTCATCTCTGGAGAAGACTCATTCTCTCTTTTTTAGCAGCCATTGATTGCCTACAACTCTTCATCTAGTGGTGAGACCCTGAGGGATTGCCCCCATCCACACTGACATACCAATCATTATTTTCTTTCCTTATGTAGGTCTTACTGAGGCAAGCATTTTGTTGCGGTTTCCTGAGGGCAGCTCCCCCTGTCATGTCTATAAGATACAATGTAACAGCAGACATTCTAGGATCCTGGGACTTACAATCTCTTTGGCCCTCCTTCCTGTACTAATTCCTTGAGCCTTAGGGGTTGAGATGTAGAATAGACAATAGGCACCCTGTAATCAATTGCTTCCTGCACGTTGGCCAGTTGTGGATTTCCATAATAGTCTTAAATTGGATTTTTTTATATGTAACTGTTTTACTGAGGGAAATTAATATGTAACATATTTTACATACACAGAGTACACAGTTTAAAAAGGGTTGATGCAGGTGTATCTGGGAAACCAATAGCACATCTAAAATATTGGTGAGTCCTAAGACTTTTAAGGTTTCCACGTGTTCATATCTTCTTCATGATTCACCTGTCTCCACTGTACCTCATCTGAGGCAACAATATATCTGCTTTCTGTTACTATAGATGGATTTGCATTTGATTTTACTCAACTTTTCACTCAGCATAAGCAAATTGGAGTTCAGAATTTCATATCCTTCTTTGAAAATAAATGCTTAACATCGTTTAATTTTTTCTTTTCTAAATACATTTTTTCTTTTTAAAATTTAATTATTTTTCATTTGTTTTACTTCCTGACTGCTGTTTCCCTTTCCTCCTCTCCTCCATCACCCCCTCTTCTCTTGTCCCCCCCCCACTCCTCCTCCATCTCAGTTCAGAAAGGAGAAGGCCTCCCATGGGAGTCTGCAAAGCATGGTACATCAAGTTGAGGCAGGACCAACCTCCTGCCCCTGCATCAAGGCTGTGGGAGGTAATCCAACATGTGGAATAGTTTCTCACTGTTAGAAGCTCTGCAAACAGACCAAGCTACACAATTGTCACACACATGCAGAGGGGCTAGGTAGGTCCCATGTGTGCTCCATAGCTGTCAGTCCAGAGTCACTGAGCGTCCACAAGCTCAGGTCAGTTGTCTCTGTGGGTTGCCCTGTCATGGTCATGGCCTTGACCACCCTGGTCTTTATAGTCCCTCCTACCCTCTTCAATAGGACTCCTGGAGCTCAGCCCAGTGCTTGGCTGTGGATGTCTGCATCTGCTTCCGTCAGTTACTGGATGAAGGTTCTATGATAGCAATTGCAGTAGTCACCAATCTGATTATAGTAGATGGCCAGTTCAGGCACCCTCTCTACTATTTTTAGGTATCTTAGCTGGGGTCATCTTTGTGAATTCCTGGGAGTTTCCCTGGTACCAAGTTTCTCCCCAATCCCGAAATGTCCCTGCCTCAATAAAGATATCTCTTTAATTACTCTCCCCCTCCATCCTGCTCCCAACCCACCTAACCCAACCCCTTCTGATGGGAGATGTCATTCTGTAAATATGTTTCTCATATTGGTTGATGAATAAAGCTCTGTTGGCCAATAGGAAAGCAAGATAGGCAGGACTAGGAGACAAGGAGGATTCTGGAAGTAGTAAGGAGGGGTCAGCTTGTAGAGACTGGAGAGTACAGAGGTCTGGACCCTCTCTCCGGTAAGATGAGACCATGTGGAAACAGATTAATAGAAATGGGTTAATATTTAAGACAGAGCTAGCCGATAAGAAACTAGTACCTGGCCAACAGCTTTATATCTAATACAGCATCTCTGTGTGTTATTTGGGGCTGGCACGGCAGTGTGACCAGACTGGTTGGCAGTCTTGTAACATTCTTCATGTTCCCAACCCCATATTCATCCCCAGTTTTCCTAAGAGAACTCATATTTCCCCTTCTCAGGGAAATCCATGCATCCCTCTTTGGACCCTCCTTGTTACCTAGCCTCTCTGGAGTTATGAACTGTAGCCTGGTCAACCTTTCTTTACAGCTAATATCCACTTATGAGTGAGCACATATCATGCTTATCTTTCTGGATCTGTGTTACCTCAGCCAGGCTGAAAAATCATTTAATTTAAATTTGAATAAATTATTTGCTAACATTATGACTGCTATTACTTGGCTAGGTTTTGGGCAGCACCTGATTTGTAGCCCAGATTGGCATGGAAATTGCCATCTTCTCGTCTTAGCTTGGTGAGCGCTAGGATTACAAGCATAGAGCACGATACCTGGATTACGATTATTTTTCTAAAGGTGCTTCCCCCCCCATGATATTTATTTAAAGTTAAATATAGGTTTCATAAAAGATTAGAAGGATGAGCCTGTTCTCTAAACACTGATAAAATTAGTGAGCCTCCCTTTTTCCTGTCTTAGCTGATCTCCCTCCCACTTATGCTTTCCTTGCTCTGAGCTTTTCTGCCCTTGAGCTGAGTCCTCCCCCCCCCCCCATCCTCAATGCCACCTCTTAAAGCTGTGGCTGGAACATGGAGGCAAACACTGCTCCTGGCTCTGCCTGCAGCTCAGAGGAGCCAGAATGGCCTCAGCCTAGAACCTATTCCCTTCATACTGAGAGAGTCTAAGCTGCATTTACAGCTAACTGGAAAATTAGCCTACCATCCTTACTACAGTAACCAACTTGGAATTCTCAACAGAAATCTTTTGGTTTGGAAGTATGTAAAAACATTTTGTGGTGTGAGCGAGGCAAAATGATTTATTTATTATTCTTTATCTTGTATTATTTTAATTTATCAGCCAATGTTCTGTTTGTGGGTCTTATACTTCCCTTCTATATAGCCAAGGATAGCCTCAAGCCTCTCCTTCCCCTGCCTCTAGCTCTGGCGTGCTAGGATGATGGGAGATGTCACTCTGTAAATATGTTTCTCTTATTGGTTAGTGAATAAAGCACTGCTGGCCAATAGGAAAGCAAGATAGGCGGGATGAGGAGACAAGGAGGATTCAGGGAGAGGTAGGAGAAGAATAAGAATCAACATGTAGGACCAAGAGAGAAGAACTCCAGGCCCTTTCTCTGGTAAGATAAGACCACATGGAAACACTTAGATTATTAGAAATGGGTTAATATTTAAGACAGAGCTAGCCAATAAGAAACGCTAGTAACAGGCCAACAGCTTTATATCTAATGCAGCTTCTCTGTGTGTTATTTGGGGCTGGTGCCGCTGTGGGACCAGGCTGCTGGGAAAACCTGCTCGTAACACTAGGACTTTAGGCTAGGCCACCACACCTGGTTATGTCCTGGGGCTTGACAAGTCCCCTCCAACTGAATCATATCCTCAGTCTTGCTTGTGTTTTACTTTTGTGAAAACCCCCATACCTAATGTCTTTTATCTACTGGAATGGGATGCTAACACAATGCTTTTTTTATATGTTAATTTATTTTTTATTTTTATTTTACATATCATCCCAGTTCCCTCTCCCGCTCTCCCCCTCCCTCCCTCCGTCTTTCCCTCTCTCCCATCCTCTCATGCCCCCTGACTCCCCTCCCTTCCTCCCCTCCACATGTAGGGTGATGCCCTCCAGGAGGGGTCATCTAAATCTGTCAAGTCATTTGGAGTAGGGACTAGAACTTCTCTCCTGCCTCTAAGTTAAGAGACTATCCCTCCATGGGGAATGTGTCCACAAAGTCCTTTTGTGCACCAGGGATACATCCTGGTTCCACTGTCAGAGGTCCCTTAGACTGCCCAGGCCTTCTAGCTGAGACCCATGTTCAGGGTCTGAGTCAGTCCCATGCTGGATTCCCAGCTATCAGTCTGGGGGCTCGTTAGCTCCTCCTTGTTCAGGTCCGCTGTCTCTATGTGTTTCTGCAGCCTGGTCTTGTCCTCCCTCTCTGCATCTGGATTCTAGTTTGTCTCAGTGTTTACTTATGGGTGTTTGCTTCTGTTTCCATCAGTTACTAGATGAGGGCTCTATGATGGTGGATAAGTTAGTTGTCGATGTCATTATCAGGGAAGGCATTTATGGTAGCCTTTCCACTGTTGCTCACATTGTTAGTTGGGGTCAGTCTTGTAGGTCTCTGGACATTTTTCTAGGTTCAGTTTTCTCTTCAAACCTATAATGGCTCCCTCTTTTATGGTCTCTCTCTCTCCCCCTCTCTCCCCCCTCCCTCCCTCCCCTCCCTCTTTCTCTCTCCACACAATGTTTTTTAACTTTGCTTATTTTCAATGGTAGGATTTAAAAAATACATTCCATACTAGTCTTGAATCATTAATCTTTTTGCCTCAGCTGTCCAACTGCATATAACTTGAAAAAAGATCTGACATCTTTTGTATTTAATTGTTGAGTTAATCAACATGCTTGCCAAAATTTAAATGTGGCCATCAAAAGACCCCAAGTATTTCCTTACTTTAGGAAAGTAATAAATAAGCAAGTGTGAAAAACATTTTTTTTTTGCCAAATTCTTTATTCCAATTTAAAGGTTGATATTGTTGACTCTAAAGTGAGTAGCGAAGGAAAGGACAGTTACAGAGTGGTTGCATTTAAGCTTCTAAGAATGATATAATCAAATCAATTCAAATTAAAAAAAATCTTTTAAAGCCAACTAAAGATTTTGTATCTTTGCATTTGGCAGGTGTCATTCATCTCTGACATTTCTTACTTACTGGGAGCTGGAACAACGAGTTATCTACTTTCCCACTTTTTAAAAAATATTTCTCATTTTGGATGCAGTTATTTTATGAGTATGGGTATTTTGCCTGCATGTGTCTATGTGGTATACCATGTGTGTGCCCACTGCCAGCAGGGGTCAGGAGAGGGTGTCAGGTCCTCTGGCGTGAAATGGTTGTGAGCCACCATGTGGGTCCTGGGAATAAAGCCTAGCTCCTCTGGAAGACCAACTAGTGTTCTTAACTGCCGAGCCAATCTTCCAGTCACCCTTTAGTAGCTTCATAATTTAAATAAATGAAACTGGCGTGTGCTGGTTAGTTTTATGTCAACTTGACACAAACTAGAGTCATCCGAAAGGAAGGAGCCTCAGTTGAGAAAATGGCTGCATAAGATCCAGCTGTAGGGCATTTTCTTAATTAGTGACTGATGGGAGAAGGCCTAGCCAGCCCACTGTGGGTGGTGCAACCCTTAGGCTGGTCCTGGGTTCTGTAAGAAAGCAGTCTGAGCAAGCAGGAGAATCAAGTCAGTATGCAGCAGTCCTCCACGGCTTCTGCATCAGTTCCTGTCTCCATGTCCCCGTCCCTCTTGGGTTCCTGTCCTGACTTCCCTCAGTGATGGCCTCAGATGTGGAAGCATGATCCAGATAAACCTTTTCCTCCCCAACTTGCTTTGGTCACGGCTTTTCAGCAGTAACTCTAACTAGGATACAGTGTTACTATCAACATTTGAAAACAAAGTTCAAATCCATTAATCTGGATCCAGTTTATTCAAAATTTGTTACAATGTAGTTTAAGACTGGTTTGAAGTATAGCTTTGTATGATCTTTATGGTTGCTACGCAAATGATTCCCCTTATGTATCACAGGAGACTCATGTTTTCACACTAAGCATAGAAGTTAAGAAACTGTCCCAACTAGGACTGTAGCCCAGTTACACAATTATACAATATATGAGAAAAAAATTCAGACAACTTAGAAATTCCATTTTCATATACAACTTGATGAGAGTTTAAATTTTTTGATTTATATACACTTTGGTATATGTTAATGTTGTCCCCCCCAACACAATTTAGAGGTACACATTTCTAACTATACAAAATTTGGGAGTATTCAAGAAAGCAAGGATATTTAAAAATCTGTAGTATCATTGTTAGGCAAATTGAATTTAGTCATAAGGTAAACTGATATGAGGAGTGTGGCTCATGCTGTTTGGGGGAATGGATAAACTAGAAACTGGTTTATGAAAAGATAAAGGGGTTATGAATGTATTCACCCACTTGGACATAAACTGGCAAGTAGGTTTCTAAAAAAATATTACTTTAACTCCAGTTTATATTTATGGTAAAGGGACAGGCTGGTTACCCAATATGGACTTTGAAGACACAAATAAGGAAGAAATTATTTTTGTCTTTTGAGTAGCACAGAGAAAATGAGTGGTGTAGATAGAAGGCATTGCTTAATGGAGTGATCACCACCATATTTCAGTTAGATTGTAAACGGGAATCAAGTGAGATCCGGAAAGGTGAAACGTAAGATGATGATTACCAAGTCGGAGAAAATGTTAAAGGAAAGATGATACTTAGATATAAGTCAAGAGGGTATCACTCAAAGTTTAAGAAGAAAATAGTCACTAGAAATATCCATCAATTATTATGTTAAATTTGAGAGTGACTAAGCCTCATAACCCAAAGAAAGAAAGAAAGAAAGAAAATTAGTTTGTGAGCAGTAAAATACAAAGACAGGAAAGAAGCCATAGGCCTTGGCGGAGAGCCCAATACTATTACTCTGTTGAATGAACAGAGTACTGAAAGAACTCCTAATGCTATACATACAGACAAGAGCATTTCTCAGCTTGAATGAGACAAACTTCTCTTTGCAGTTAATGACAATTAACACAGTCACCAAAATGCAGAGAATAAGAGCCTACGGATGCTCATTCCTAAACAGGACATATATATCACACTTTCGCCCAAGAGTCTTAGAGACAGGAGTGTAAGATCCAGGGATAATGGATAACACCTAAGAAACAGTATAAAGGCATCTGCACCTATGACTTGACCACATTTGTGACAGCATGCGTAAAACCTGTGTAACTCTGGCCAGACAAAATATCAGCCCCTGAACAAATTGTGGAGGGGAGAGGGAGGTGGGAGAAGAAGAGAGGGAGGAGAACATGAGGGATCAGGAAGATTGAATGGGGAGATGAATAGAGAAGAGCAAGGAAAGAGACACATCAATAGAGGGAAACATTGTAGGGTTAGAATTGTACAGAGACCCACAAGGATGACCCCAACAAGGAATCCAAGCAATAGTGGAGAGGCAGCCTTAAATGCTCTTTCCCTACAATGAGATTGATGACTACCTTACATGCCACCCTAGAGCCTTCATCCAGTAGCTGAGGGAAGCAGAGGCAGAGATCCACAGCTAAGCACTGAGCCAAACTCCTGGAATACAGTTTCAGAGAGAGAGGAGCGACGAACAAAGAGGTCAAGACTATACTGGGAAAACTAACAGAAACAGCTGTCTTGAGCAAGTGGGAACTCATGGACCCCAGTCGGACACTGGGGAACCAACATAAGACTAAACCAGACCCCATGAACGTGGGTATCAGCAAGGAGGACTGGGTAGTCTATGGGGCCTCTGGCAGTGGAACCAGGATATATACCTAGTGCACTAACGGACTTTGGGATCATATTTCCCATGGAGGGAAACTCCCTTAACCTAGAGGCACAGGGAAGGGCTTAGGCCCTACCCCAAATAACTTGACAGATTTTGATGATCCTCATGATCCCTCCCTGGAGAGTGGATGGGGGTAATGGAGAGGGGCATGGGAGGCTGAGAGGGAAAGGGAACTGGTATTGATAAGTAAAATAAGATGTTTTATAATAATAATAATAATAATAATAATAATAATAATAATAATAATAATGCTAGTTAGGGAATGAAGTTTCCAGATCAGTGCCATATTGATTTCTCCATATCCTATGACTCATGCATGTAGTACATTAAGGGCTGGAATCACAGAAATATAAACAGAAGTTACAATAAAAAAAATCACCATAAGAATTATATAAGATCAAGCTTGTCAAAATTCCTTCCAGCACAGAGTGAGAAGGGGCTCATGAATGTCTACTTCTAGCCAAGAAGTTATTGACAGTTTTTGGCTTCTAAGGGAAATGGATGTGGCCCCTGATGTCAACCATGCTCTAGTGGAAAACTCCTCACCCATGGGTGTAAGGGCAGCACAAGCTGGAATTGCTGAACTATTAAAAAAAAAAAAGACATGAAGTTGAGTTGGGGGGTTATGTAGATCTGGAAGGGGTTATGGGGAGGAGTGGTATGTGAATAGGATCAAAATATGTTGAATTCTGAAAAATAACAAAATATATTAAAGTGTTACCAGTTAACATTTTGGGTGGGGAGGTGTGGGAGGACCTTGCTGGAGTTGGAGGAAGGAATTAATATCATCAAATACATACTGTATAAAATTCTCACATGGAAAATAGTTAGCTGTTTCCTATTTGATTTTGAAACTGGGGATGTCCCAGGTAGTAAAAAATAGAATGACAGCCACCATCCCTACATCCACAAAAATATCCAAAGCAAAATTAACCGACTACCCAACAGTAAATTACTACTAAATCATAAATGGCAATGCCTACCTCTAATTACAGTAGTATAGGAAAGTGTTTGACAATTGCCTGCGACCTTTCAAAGAAATGACAGTACAAGTTTCAAAGATTTCGGGGAACTAGAAAATGACCAGACTTTCCCATCTTGACCTGTGGTACTTATTTCATAGCTGTTCATCCCTACCATTAAGTCCCAACATGTGTTGAACATGCTGTGTTGAACCAAAACTTCTGAATTCTCTTTTAGAATAGAAGAGGTCAAAATGAGTTGAATGTATTACGTGCACATCATAAATAACTGTAAGTCACAGGTGTAAATAATTGAATGGAGGGTGATGGCAAATCTGCATAGTCAGTTGAAACTACAAACAAGGCAGAAAAACATACGTCCAAGACATTGCCTTGAAAAACAGTATACCAGCCATTATTTGGCATGTTTGAACGTACTTACTTATTTCCTTTTATTTGTATGTGTATGCTTCATATAAATTATACTTGTAGCTGTTTTAGGGATCTAACACACATAATTACATGTATTATCTGCCACTGGACTAAAATGCATGCTCATTCGATTTTAAAAACACATTTTCTTGAAAAACTAGGTCCCAAGTGATACGAACAGGAAACAGATGTAGAAACGGGCCAAATAGATGCAGAAATGGATCTTGGAAGCCAAATCTGATTTGGATAGCAAGTTGTCAGAATTTCTTCATCTATCTATGAGCTCACAGAAAAGTTTCTGTACCAGGCATACAGTGTGCCACGTGAGTAAAATCACATTGCATTAGACCAACAGACCATCTACTTTATAATATGCACATACTTAAGATTTTCAAGCTTAATTAAAAGCAGGTAGGCCAGGAATACACTGACTGTAGCATTTTGTTTCCGTATAAATCATCCATCCATTGCTTCCATTTGTGCATTGAAATCCTAGTCTCCAAGATGATTATTATTATTATTATTTTAAAAAGGGCTTTGGAGAGTCTTTAGGTCAAGAGGGTAGAGCTCAAATGAGTGAAGTGAATACTTTTATAAAAGAGAGCTCAGGGAGAACCCCCCCCCCCCCCGCCCCTCACTTCCTTCTGATGGCACAGCCAAGAAGATTGCCTTCATGAACCAGGAAGAGTGGTCTCAGTAGACAACAAATCCATTTCTGGATGTCCTAGCCTCCATAGTTGTGAAAACAAATGAAAACTAATCCATACAAGCTATAGTACTTTTGTTATAGGAACCAAAATGAATAAGAACATCTATGAGTAGTTGTTTATTATTTACTCAGCTTAATTTTATGAAACATGATAGGAATGAATAGACATTATGAAGTAATACGATGGAAGCTCTCCCTATTGCCAAAGACTTCTCTGGATGAGGGGCAGGATAAACTTCTTGGAGGGATTTAAAAAATAATCACATCATTTAGCATGGCTTCACATGATCAGAATAAAACATGAGTGTTCTTCAGAGATGGTGGCGTTAGTCATGCTGCTAGAAGTAGCTAATCCGAATTGTCCCTTAGAAACCTTAACAATTCAGCAGTCATAGAAACGTCTTCCTTTTTTTTTTTTTTTAAACTGAGAAATACTAGCTACAAAAAACAAAAATAATAAGAAAGCAATACACACTGCAACAAGGGAAAGAAAAAAAACCCAAAAAACAAAAAACAATCAAGCCACCCTCAATGCCAAGCATCATAAAACAGGCCTGCCATCAGGAAAAGTTGACTGAACTGAAGTGACAGGTTGCTCAGTGAAACAAGTGATGGCTACTTGGTGAAAGCCTCTTTTCCCTCCCCGAACCAGAAAAAGACATTGTTCAGGCTTTCGTCAGAGTAGAGACCACAAAACGGGCTACAGAACTTAAAGTTGGAGGTCACATCCTAAATTGAGTTATATTAGAAACATTGTACAGGTAGCAAAAGTGAAAAAGGAAGCAGTCTTTTATAGTTTATATAATTTAGAGAGACTAGGAGATGGGGGATAATTAGATTTGAGGATAAGAATATGGTTGACAGCCCAAAATTTCTGGTTTAGGCAACAGGTTTCATCTTGCCACAGAATCTCACGGCAAGATGAGGGACTCAGTCCTGAACGTGTTGTGTGTGAGATGGATAAAAGTCGGGCATCCGACGGATATTGGGAGAGATGAGTCATGATGCCAGGCAAGCAGTCTTGATTGATAGGATTAAAAGTCAATGCAATTAAGAATAGGGTGGTCTGGTGATTGTATGACTATTTCTCAGGATGAGTCAATAAGATACAGGAACGAGGGATAACATTGTTAAGGGATAACATTTGAAGAAACAATCCTCAGATGTCCTGGGTTCCAACTCACCAGTTAATCAACTGAAAGACTCGTGATAACTCTCCAAGCCTTAAGTTAGTTTCCTTACAGTGTTTTAGTAGGGAATCAAGATGGACGATGAATCTGAAATCATTTTGTATGGTACATGAACGTTGATGGTTTTTGTTTTGGCAAATAACTGTGGTATGCCAGACTGAGTTGGTAGCAGTGATTTTGATTCTGTCACCAGTGGTATAAATCTGGGTAGTCATGTAACTTCATATTGGTGGGGATAGAGTTAAGAGTACTTGTCTCTCCAACACACAGAATGCAATGCACCAAACGAGGGCTTACTATCAGAATTCAGTGTTAATTCTTTCAGGTTCAGTGGTAATCACTTGTAAAGAGCCTTTGAAATTAAAAGAGAAAGGTTAAAAAAAAAAAGGACAGGTAAAGATTTGTGTATAGCGTAGTGTAGAAGGTCTTTAATGCCCAAGCGGCCAGCTGACCTTGATTAAATCCCTGTCCATCCTTCTTCCTTTGTTCTGGGTTATTTCCTCTAGTTGTTCCCTGGCTCAGGCTATAGTCATCTAGATTGACTTCTCATAATCTCTCATGCCATACTTCTGTATGTGTTACGAGTCTGGTGTGGAGTTACTCTTCAACTTCAGCACACAAAATAACTTTTACTCGTTATTTAAGATATTTCAGTCACCTCTCACGAGTGTGTTATGTGTCTCCTCCAAACACTTGCATTTTGTGTTAGAATTACTTCTTCCATCATCTTTAGAGTTAAGAACATTTCTTCTTTCGCAGGATTTGAGCCAAGTAGCAAACAAGCCATGCACCTTTCAATACTAACGGTCTGCCCCATCCTTTCCTGTACCTTCAGAATCTAGCACATAATACACATTCTGTGAAGGAATGTAAGTGTAAAAGTTGCTTCTGAATTAAATATTTAGAAATGTGGAAAAATTATTGCTCATAGAGATCAGTGCCCATAAACACATAGGCATTGAGGATTGAATTATAAGTGCTATTATCTCCTACACACAGGCAGTTACAAATGCCTATTGCTTTAAAGATTGTCTCTTACCATTTCAAATGACTTCCTTGGTAAGGTGTAAAATACTAGTTGCTTTGATTTGGGTTTTTCCTGCTGAACTCCCATGATTATGAAATGACATCCATTTATTTTATATAAGTAGCTTACCAGTCTTGACTTTCTGACCTTCGGAAAATTCAGCACTTCCTATTTATTTAAGAGGACAAAGGCCCTACCCCTTAGGGATAAGCAATTATTCCTTAATGGAGGAAAGACCATTCATATTGAGAGCTGCACAGCTTGTTGACTACTTGGCTGGGATCCTATGAAAGAAGAAATCATTAAGTGTTGGTTAATCCCCGTGGCTCTCTGTTATTGTTCTCATCGTGTTTTCTGCCAAATACAAAGACTAAGCTTTGTAGAAACCCAGTGATAAGGAACTACTGACCGGAGGATGTCTGGAAACGAGTAAGGGAGTGGGGGGTGGAGAGATAACTGTGTACACACCTCTGCTCTGGAAGATGCTACCACAATGTATGTGTCAACAGTAGCCATAGAAAAGGTAGCATGGAATGGGTGCATTTACTGAGAATTAACATTTGGCTTGAATTAGAAAGAACACCTTTTGCTACCAATGCCTCATGTCTCAAAATGAGTGTGTATGTGAAATCTCAGGTTTGATAAAATTCGGGGAATAGGAGAATGGGTGAAAGGGATGTATCCAAAATGAATTGAATCTAGGTTTGGAAAGATGCGTTCTTCAAGGTCCTTTAAGCTTTTAAATGTAGAATGGGGGGAGGATTAGAGTGTGAGCTGAGAAGTAAGTTAGATATGGTGGAGTGTTTGACTGTGTGCTTTAATGACAAAGCTGCCATAAACTGAATGTGGGGTTCAGACAGGAATGGCTGGTCAACAGAAATGTCTGCTGCTAGATAAAGTACAGGGCTTTTATTTTAATAGAGACGAGAAAGGAATCTAAGGTGATTCCAGTCAGCATGGGCTACAGAGAAAGATCTTGTTTCAACGTCCAACGAATCAACAGAGATGAAGTGTAGATATTGGAGAATTTTACTGTACTGTAATTTCTGAGATGGGGCATTATCCTAGGGTTTATTTATATGACAGGTAATATAAACCTGGGTACACATTGAGGAATACTACATTTATCACCTTCTCTCACGAAATGTACATCATTAGCATGATTGAAATAAACTTATGGTTTAAATAAATAAATGAATGGTGGTAATATTATAAAGAAAAACATTGAGTCCTATGGATTGTACAACAGGCTCATATGCCTTTGCCTAACAGTAAGAAAAGCCTTACACAGGTGAAATTCGAGTGGGTATTTAGAGAGATAAAGGGAAGCACTTACTGAACAGTAGAAATCATGCAGAGATGTAGGAGGCAAAGTAGAAACCTGGGGTGTCAAGGAGAGCAAGAGAGGTCAAATCTGGTGACAAGAGCTGAAAATGCCCTTTGAATTTAGCAAGAAGTAGTTGTTGCTGATGTTAGAAAGAGTCATTGTGATTGGAGAAGTTGCTATACTGAGAAATGCAACTGAGGAGAGAAAGCCAGCAATCTGGTGCTTTATGAGCATCAAAACAAAAAAATAAAAATGCAAAAGGCAACCCCTACAGAATGGCTCAGCAGCTTACATTTCCACCAACTCTGACATGGGTGTTCTCAACCTCACGTGTTCTCTGGTATTTGACTCAGGTATTTTGGGTTGAGGCATGCAGTACTTTTTACTTATGGTGATATAATAAAGGCGATGGTCATGTGTTTAGACCTGTACATTAGGGGGAATTCATATATTTGTATTAACCTGACATTATTCGGTTCAAGACCACCTTCTAGGGATTGCTTCCTGCTTAGATTTTTGTCCCTTCTCATTTACTCCATGTGCTTAAAGAATCCAAGGACTAAATAAAATATTTATAGAGTAATCTATAAAAAAAATCTCTGAAACCTGAGGGGAGCAATTAGAAGTTAATAATAGAGCAGTTCTCAATTATAAGGGTTATTTTAAACTGTTAGTAGAAAGATGCCCTTTCCGTTTCCAAATTGTTTCTTTCAAGGCATTGAGGCAGCTGGGGAAACAGCTTTGTGTGAGTCCTCTGAAGTAACAGTGTGGTTCTGAAACACTAGTTTAGAGAAATTACAAAATTGTGATGAATGAGTAGTTTTTAAATTTCTTGTTTCTTACTTGATGATTTTGCTGCTTATATTTATTTACACCAGCATTCACTATAACTTTAGAATCCCATCTTTGTCTCTTCCCATTATAAAGGACATATTTCTAAAACACTTCATTTTTCTTTTATAGTTTGATAGTTCCCATACATGCACGTGATGGATTTTTCCTCATTTTACCCCATTACCTCTGCCCCATTCTCCCTTTTCTGCCACTGAAACTCCATCCCATCTATCAAGCCATCAAGTCTACTCTTACTTTGAGGTCTTTTTTTTTTTTTTTTTTTTTTTTTTTAAATATATGATCTACTAGATTTAATTAAGGTTTCTTGCACGGGTTGGGGTTATCTCCTGGAATACAGGCAAGTTACCAGTGGTTACACCACTAAAGAAAATGGTATTCCGTCCCCCCAGCAACCACTGATTGTTTTCTCTCAGTGAGGCGTGGGCCCCTCCTCCACTCATGATCAGATGGTGACAGGACCAATCCAGTGCAAATGTGGGGCAGGAAAGACAGCTGTAGTGAGTTCCTAAGCGAACTGGCCCCGTCATGTTCAGAGACACTGTTTCAAAACCCTCCTTTCCGTCCTCCGGTTCTATCTAACGTTCTTTCCACCTCCTCTTCCTTCTATAGTGTTCCCTGAGCCTCGGGGAGGGTGAGATGGCTTTCCCACTCAGGACTGAATACTGTTTTTTTTTCTCATCACTTGAAGTCACTGCATGAACAGCCATCCGCAGCAGAAAGAAGTTCTTCAAACAAATAGCTGAGAACATCACTGATGCAGGGGCATAAGCACGAAGCAGTTTGATACCGTATCTACTTAGCAAAACAGGTGTAGTAGGTTCTCTTCTAGGGCCTAGAACACCCCACTTATGGGCTTTTGACCAGATTTACAGTACTAGGCATGATCTCTCCCCTGTAGAATAGGCTGTTAATCCAATCAGAACACACTTTCTCATTCCCTTGATAGTTATGGCACTGCTGTAGTAATGCATGTATTTTTTCCAAGCAGATCATTACTGTAGCTTATGAAATTCATAGCTGGGTGATACTGTTGATGGTTTTCCTCTCCCAGCACACTACACAGCACATTCCAGCACTATGAAAGCTAGCCAGCAGGGAGGAAGCTTCCAGTTCACTTACACTTGAATTCTCTATGTCCTGCACCCCATATGTCCCAAACCCTTCATTCCTGATTATATTTTATCATTGCCAGAAATGTATGTCTGCAATAAGTACGGTTTGAAAGAACTCTTTAAAATGCCATCTCTTCTTGATGAACAGGAGATGGGCCGTTACAGAGGATATCATGTGAAAGACGGATGGATGGTTGAAAGATCTGGAAAAAGAAGATAGGGAGGGGAAAAGGTAGTGATTAGGGAGGGGATTGAGAATAGAAATAAAAGCCAAAGTTCCTAATTCACCCCAACCCAACCCATCCCATCCCATCCCATCTTGACTCTTCTTCTCTGAAACAGCCAAATTAATAAGTTCATTTTGGATTTTTTCTATATGTTCACAAGCACAATTTTTCTATATGTCACAATCACACACACACACACACACACACACACACACACACACACACACACACACTCCATGATGCTTTTTTATTCTAGCAAGATTACTTTTTTTGTGCCTGAACAGAGACAGATTAGGTGTTTGTTTTTGTTTTGGCACAGGGGAATGACATGATGGAAAGTGGAGATCCATGTAGGGGAAGGTTTGACCTTCACTGAATGGTTAACTGAAATCTAGAGAAGGCTCCCCCTCAACCCCCACCCCCCGCCGCCCGCCTTCGGTGAAAAGGGTTAGGGAGGAAGAGAATAGACACAATTCAGGGAAAATGATAGAATCTTTAGTTTAGCCGCAAGAAGGAGACTGGATGGTGAGGAAACAGTGGAAAAACAGACAGACAAGCTCTCATTCTCATGGATTGCACATTTCTTGTGGGAGAGACGAGGGGAAGGGCTCCAATCAGCAAGTAAGTGCCCTGAAGAGAATAAAACTGGGCAATGAGGTAGCGAGTTGGCAAGAGGCCGAGTATTCAGGGAAATTCTCTTTGAGGAGGCAACATTTTGGCTAAGATTTTTATGATGAGAAGGAGGCAGCTACCCATGGTCATGGGAATGGAAAAGAGGCCAATGTCCTTGGCAAGAGTAATAAGTGATATATAGATGAGACCAGAGAAATAGCCAGTGTCCAGGGTACATAGAGTCTTAGTGCCTGTGGCCTAAGATGCAAATTGTGGGTTTTATACTAGGGATGATGGGAAACTTACAAACAGATGAAAGAACTGATCTCATCTTAATAAATAGGCCCCTTCCTGTGTAAGATGACTAAAGACTGACGTATTATCGAATATGACATTGTACTGGACGGGTTAGGAAGCTGATGCTGTCATAATTTAGGAATAACTCACAAGAAAATAGATTACTTCATAGTCAACATGCCAATTTTAAACTCTATGCTTCATTTTTTTTTTTTTTTGTTTCGTTTTGTCTTTTGTTTTTCAAGACATGGTTTCTCTGTGTAGCTCTGGAGCCTGTACTGGAACTAGCTCTAAAGACCAGGCTGTCTTCAGATTCACAGAGATCTGTCTGCCTCTGCCTCCTGAGTGCTGCGATTAAAGGAAGGTCTGCACCACGAACACTGAGCTTGCTTTGTAAAAATTGTTGTCTAATTATTTTATATGGTGCTGCTCTTTGGTATTTAAAGGCTAACATTTGAAGGTTCTTTGACCAGTTGTTGAAGAGATATGACTCTTTTAATTCACCTGAGCAATTAACACAGGAATAAAACCACGAGAACTTAAGACCATGTGAGAAGAAAAGTCCAATTTTATAATATTGAATATTGAACCTTGGTTTGGGGGCAATTATAATGGCACCTGTCTTGAGCTCATCATATAATCACCAATCACAGTTTATCTACTAAAAGAGATTTTGAAGTTTCACACTGATAAACTATGCAAAACCTGGTTCTTATGAAAGGGCTAAACTCTCCCATTATTATAACTGAGTTTAGGTTTCAGTTGTCTGAGGAGGGGCAGACAAGTGCCTGTCCCATGAAGGGCCATTTATCCACAATACCCTTGCATTCAGGGATAAGGGGAGGAACAAACACAGGCCTAAGTCAGGTCAGCCTCACAGTGTCTCAAGAACAAATCCAGCAGCCCCCTTGTGAGTCACATCCGAACTTATCCAAGCTTGTAAAAAAATATATTTAAAAAACGATAAGACAAAATCTCAGTCAATTAAAAGTATACTAATGTAACTGTTGCTTGCCTAACCAGTTATATGTGAGATGACCTAACTTCCTTAAACACCTGTTAGCTGTGCTTAGAAGGAAGGAGCTTCCATGTTGTACAGGTGAAAGACCCTGCATATGCTGGTATTAATAAACGTTCTTTGCTTTTACTATTTGGGTCTGTGTTCTTCCTTCAGCATTTCCCAGGACCCTTACACTTAAACTTTCAAGGTAAACTTACAATTTGTTCCTGGAAAGAAATAGGGTGATTTTAAATGAACTTCGAAAGAAAATGAGCAGACTGTGAACCTGAAGGGAATGTTGTAGACAAAATATCAAATCCCTTTTTCCCTGTAGCAGTATATTTTAGTATTTTAGGTGAATAATAACCTGTCTGGTGAGAAAAGTAATAGGAAGAATGAATTATTCTTCATTTTTTTGCTAATTATTTAAATTTGAAACAAGCTTGTTTTGCATGTCAATCTCAGTTCCCTCTCCCTCCCATCCTTTCCTATTCCCTCTCCACCAACCCCCATCCCATCCCCTTTCTGCTCCCCAGGGAGGGTGAGGCCTTCCATGAGGGATCTTCAAAGTCTGTCATATCATTTGGAGCAGGGCCCAGCCGTCCCCCCCATTTGTCCAGGCTGAGGGGGTATCCCTCCATGTGGAATTTGTATACTAGGGATAAATACTGAGCCACTATCAGAGGCCCCATAGACTGCCTAGTCCTCCTAACTGACACCATGTTCAGGGAATCTGGGTTGGTCCTATGCTGGTTTCCCAGCTGTCAGTCTGGAGTCCATGAGCTCCCCCTTGTTCAGGTCGGCAGTTTCTGTGGGTTTCTCCAGCCTGGTCTTGACCCCTTTGCTCATCAAATCATTCTTCATTTTATGTCCCCATGAGTCAGAAGCTCATCTCAGCCATTAGAGGGAAGACTGGCAAAGGCGTAAAGGGGAGAGAGAAAGATGTAAAGGCAGAAAGAGAAGACAGGCGAAGAGCAAAGAAACAAGAAAGCGAGAATATGGGGTCCTGGGTGGTCTTTGTGTGTTGTGGACAGCGGCAGGAGGGCTAACACACAAACAAGAGTAGAGGTGTCCTGTAAAGGGAATGTTTTCTTCGTCTACCTCTCTCGGCACCATTCCTGGGCCTGTTTCTCTCTACTGGGTCCCCGCAGCCATTATAAAATAACCACTCAGACTTAATATCAGTTATAATTGTTTGGCCAATGACTTAGGCTTCTTATTGGCTAGACCTCTCTTAATTATTAACCCATGTCTACTAGTCTGTGTTTCACCACGTGGCCTTGGCTCACCTGTGGTGATGCCTTGGCGACCTCCTTCTCTGGCAGCTACATGGCATCTTCCCTCTGTCCTCCTGTCTCCTTTTCCTCTTCGTTTGGAATTCCTGCTTAGCTAAATCCTGCCCGTCCATAGGCTGAAACAGCTTTATTCATCAACAAATAAGAGAAGCGTACAGTCACAGCATACACAAGGACATCTCCCATCAGTTTCCTTTGGTGACCACAGGGGATTGGTTCCGAACCCTCCGCAGACACCCACACGCAGACAACATCAAGTCCCTTCTAGAAAGCGTACGATTTGCACACAGCGTGTGCGGGCACATCCTCCTGTGTGCTTTAAGTCACTTCTAGGTTACTGCTGGTAACTATTTACAAATGCCGTTTCTTCCAACACTGTTCCATATCCCACCATCAACCTTTTATTTAACTTCTGTGATAAGTGGGGTGACAATTGTGGCGACAAAAGATTGTGTCAAGAGTGAAATTATACAAAAGTCCTACATGCATTTTGAGGTAGATGTGTTCTTGTTTGTATTTGGTAACATATATCTCATGGACTCAATTCTGCAGTAACTAGAAGGAAAGTAATGCCGAGCCACAGGCGTGTAACTTTGTTATAGCTGCATGGACTCACGCCTTCGGCCTGAGTTTCAATTTCAGTAACACGGTGCCCACTCCGGCGCTGTGCCAATGAAGCCTCTGAAGTGGTGGGTCACAGGTGTTAGCCAATACTTACAAAATAGTTGTAGGCAATTTGTCGTATTTCTCTCTTTAGAAAGAACTAAAGGGTTTAAAATCCCATAAAATAGTAACTGGCATGTCAGTGAGTGCAGCGAAAGTTGTTACAGCAATATTAGGAAGATCGTGGTTGGGTAGATGGAGTGGGCATCGATAATACTCATGATTGGCTTCTACATGCTTGTAGCAAGTTGACTTCTTATTTGTAATAATCGATAAATTATAGCCAAATAGTGGTGGTCAGTTCTGTAATAATTACACGCTGTGATTAATAAATGGCATTTCAAAACTAACAGCATGAGGACTGGCTTTCAGCAAGGTTTTATAAGAAAAGACATCCAGGTTTTCTTCCCATGTCTGGTTTATGGAATAACTCTGTGGGCACTGTAAAATCTCAGGGTCAGCCAGATGACTCAGTTAGCAAAGGTACTTTCTGCCAAGCCTGATGACCTACATTTGGTCCCTGGGACGTCTACTGACTCCCGTCAGTTGCTTTCCAATCTCCACATGTGAACCGTGGCACACACACGTGCACTGCCCACATACACATGATACATAAATGGTAGATAAATAAAGTAAACACCCTCTACTCCATTCTTTGGTCATGAGCCAAATCTATCTCCCATCTCTGCTTTTAAATTGTACCATTTCTGCTTCATCTCCTATCAGATGAACTCATCATTCTGAACAGCCTTAATGGTCCCAAACAGGATGGTAGACATGCTGGAACAGGAAGATCTGACTTCTGGGGTCACATCCAGTTTTCTGGATGATCATGAATGTTGATAGAGGAGTACAACAGTATGTTGTAGGGGACCAAGAAGAGGGTTATAGGCTAGGGTAGCTTTGCAGCAGGCTTTAAAAACTTATATTCTTCCTGTTTGATTGTGTCCCACAAAGCCAACTCTACCTGATTCCTACCTACTCCAATATCTGTCATAAACTCTCAAGCACAGTATCTTGGGGGAACTGGTCTTTGCTGAAGGGTGAGCCAGGATGTGTTTCCTCAAGAAATATCTACCCAACAATCACCAGTTTTTCTAGATGGTAGCCATCATTCAAAATACACACTGTAAGAGGCAAGATTTACACAGTAGAAGTGTACAAAGTACACTGAACTTTTTGGATAAAAGGATCAGGAGATAAAAACCTAGCCCAGCCCACCTGAGAGTTGTAGGCTCCAAACTGGTAGCTCTTAAGGTGACTATAGATTAAGGCGAGAATTACATTTGCTAAGTTTGCAGCAGAAGGGTCCAAGGCTGGATGGAAGGAGACAATGGCAGTGTGTTCTTCCTCAGGGAAGTGTGGAAGGAGACACTCTGTTATTTTTCCAGGTTGTTTTTGATTTGTTGATGGATACACAGGTTAGAAATATGTTCCTACAATGAGCCAAGTATGTAAACAGTCTAAGAAAGGAAAGTCACCAATGTCCCAATTACCATGAAGTGCTCCGAGGTCAGGAAGGCAGATATTTCTACTGTGCAATATTAGATAAAGGTATGATGATATGATGTTCAAAATCCTAGAGATGTAAATACTAGAACTGAAGGAAGGGCTGTGTCCATCATTTCTCAATTTTGTAGAATAATCATTATTTCAAATTCCTTTAATGATTTTTTTGCTCAAAGAACATCACATTATCTCCCAGAGGGAGTTTTAATTTTTATTCCACAAAAGGTTTAATCAATTTTTTAACTGTAATTTTTAACTAATGTATCAGTAATAAATATCATGGGGAAAGGCATTTGTTTTACATGGATGAGTAGGAAAACACTTTGTCTTTTTAAGTGAAGTGTTAGGACATTTTGGCAGTGTGGATAAGGGCATTAGAAACAGGGTTGATATGTGTAATATCCCAGAAAAAGAAAACTGTTCCATGTGGTGGTCATCTTCTTTCCCTTTAGGATAAGAAAGACACTTTTAATTTAGTATTTAGGAAATATTTTCTTTAAAAAAAAAATAAAACTTTAATGTAACACACTTTGAAGTAAGACATCTGGTTGATGTGAAATTCAAACAGGTATGGAACCCAACTGTGAGAAGCAAAGTGACAGAGGTAACTTGTTTTAGATGTCCATTGTGGTACCTAGTGTTAATTACCAACTTGACAGAATCTTACACTCTCCTGGGAGATGGGTCTCTGGACAAGGCCATGATGCAACTGTCTTGGTTAGTTGAGGTGGGAAGGCTGGTTTCCTGTGAGTAGCACCAGTTCCAAACTGATTTCCTGGAGTATATGAAATGGAAAAAACGAGCCAAATTCCCCCATGGTTGCTGTTCTGATGAAGATCTAATATGAGTAGCTGCTTCAAGCTCCTGATGCCTTGAGTGCTCTGATTTGTGTTCCTTTATTTATTCTTTGACAATGCCATGCATGTATACACTGGTCACATTTACTTCCCAATCTCCCTTCCATTCCTTGAACTTTCCTCAATATTACTTGCGTCAGTATTCATGTTCTCTTGTTACTTTCCCCCCCCCCCCCTTGGGCGAGGGGACTCACCGAGTCTGATTAATGTTGACTAATTTTGTTGGCTTGACCTTGTGCAAGTCTTGTGCATGAACCAAATCTTCGGTGACTTCATGACTGTGATGACTGTGTCATACCCAAAAGACAGCATTTCATAGGATTCCTAAGCATGCGCCAGCCCTTAACATCCTCTCCATCTCCTCTTCTGTAATGTATCGTAAACCTTCTGAGGGGAGGATTGCTATATAGATGTCTCATTAGGGGATGAGAACTCTGTAGTAATTTTTCCTCAGCACTTTGACAAGTTATGTGTTTCTATCAACTACCACCCACTATAAAAAGAAGCTTTTCTGACCAAGGTTGAAAGCAGTACTCATCTATGTGAGTATTTAGAAGGCAGTTTGACTGGACTGGGTCTTGAACTGTGAGTTAAAATAGACCCTTTCTTTCTTAAGTTGCTTTTGCCTAGGGTTGTAGTGGGATATTCACTTTGTCTCCTTCTGTGGCGCTGACCACGCCCATTGAGGGGTGGAGCCATGGGCGGAAGTGACCTGTGGAAGGAGGTCGGAGGGGGCCAGGAAAGGCTCTCTCTTTCTGGCGTGACTAGGACAGGAGAGGATCGGGTTGAATTTCCTGGTGTTTATCTGTCTAGGTTGTAAGTTATTTCTCCCTGAATAAACATCTATTCGGCCTATTTGTTTATCCTCATCCTTATTTACCGCGATATAGGGTATTTTGTGATAACAGCAGAAAAAGAACCTGAGATGTATGCTGTGTTGAGTAAAGATCCTAAAGTATTAACAGCGAAGCATTTCAAAGTCCAGCGAGTTTTAACCAATGAGTACACTTTTATATATTGGGGATTATCTCATTAAATTTTTGTTGATGAAGAGTGTATCATATAAGCTGAGAGTGATCAGAGGAGAGGGTCTTGTTGGGGGAATCTCTTATCTATAGTGCATTTTCCCCCCTGGGCAATTATTGATTGAAATTCCAGGAATCATTTGTTGAATGTTGTCTCAGAAAAGGAAGAGAAAAATGTTAGAAAGTCATCTACCCTCAAAAAGCTTTCAGTGAAGTAATGAGGCTAAGACAGACAAATGGGAAGAACTGGTCATTCTTTCTTTGGAATTTATTGTCCTCAACTTTGTGTTCCCTTCATTACTTAGTCAAGCTACTGTGCCTTCTCATTCCCATAAAACACTAAGGACATCTGAATGTCCTTGTCTTTTGCCACACAACTTTTCACTTAGAGAGCAGCTCTCTCCTCAGTTGCTGCAAACCAAAGCTCATCCATAGTTTTGGTGCACAAAGGAGGCTAAGCAATTAGACACTGGCACAGTGACCACTTTGAAATTGGAAGTGGGGTCCTGAGAATCATGACTGATGTTGGCTTGGATAGGAAAACTATGACCAAGTAGCTGATATGAAGCAAGCAAGCAAACAAACAAACAAAAAAAAACTTGAGTATTCTAGAAACTGTGAGATGATGGGAAACATGATTGATGATATGTCATGTAAATGAAAGGCTTCCATTGAGGAAAGCAAAGGTCACTGAAGAGGAATTGAAGGCAGAAGTTTTGGAGCAGTGACTGGGAGGAAAGGGAAACCATCCCATTAGTCTTGTATTAATCCTAGGTTGCGTGGTTACATTTAAGAACAAGAGATGGAGGAGCCAATTAAATTAATGCTTGAATCCATAGAGATACTAGGAGTAGGTTTTGGCTCAATGTGGCTTCCTCAGAGCAGAGTAAGAAAGCACAGAGTAGGCCAATCAACTGTTGCCCTAGGAGGAACCACATGGAATATGGAAATGTAAGGAAGAAACTAGAGGTTGGTGGGTAAAGACAGGTTACAAGGATGCCGAGAATCAATAACTGATCAGAAAACATAGCAAATTTGGATAAGGCAGAGAAGAGCATAGCAAAAAATGGGAAGAATAAGTGTGGAAAGACTTGTGAGTTTTAAATGATTATTTACTATATTAAAATTCAGTGGGCTGTGGATAGCAGTGCTGTGAGTCCATTTCGCTTCAAGGCTACTGGATACACATTTTATTTTTCAATTAGTAAAACGAGGATAATAGCATTTGCTAGTCAGTTCTGGACTGTTCCAGTACCTGGAATCACTTGATGATATGATATATGATCACACATATCTTCACATTTTAGGTTTGGTTTATTTGCCAGGCTCTCACACTGTAGCCTGGAGACAGGTCTGACACTCATCACAAGGCCATTAGCCTCAGACACTGAGCTGTCCTGACCTCGTGATGAATCCCGGGACCCCAGCTGTGTGCTAGGACACTGAGCTTTGGTTATGTTTCTTCTGAAGAATTAGAGTTCATGTGCCCCAACAAGCAAGCAGAGTGCTGACATCAATCAGCACTGTAAGGTCCACACAGTCTGAAGGACTGACCAGGTAAACAGCATCCTCTTGGCGAATGATCACCACCGCTGCTTGTGTGGAGTCCCGTTTTCTTGAAATTTTGGGCTTTCTCAAAAGAAACAAAAGAAGAAAACAGGAGAAAAAAGAAGGGAAGAAAAAAAAAAACCCTTTAAAAAGAAAATAAAAGCCAGTCTTAGCTGTCCGCTGCACCCCTCCCACACCCAGAACTTCTCATTTTATTGCAAATTGCTGCCAGAGCTGTGCTGTGTTTAGCAAAAGGGTGCTAGAGGGGAGTAATTACAAGGACTTCTGGCCTTTCATCCAAACCCAGGAATCTTAAGTGACAGCTGTTTTGGGGACTTGTCATTCAATTAAGTGGTTTGCAACTCTGCCAGTGGTTAGAAAACCTGTGTTTCACATGAGTTTGTAGTCCCTAGTCCCCCACAGGCTCACCAAAGGCACTCTCATTTCGTTGGAAACCACCGGCTTCTCTGGCCAGAGGGATGCTGGGCAGACATTCTGACCACTGTGTTTATTTCTTGAAGGTAAAAATCACAATGGAAACTGGACCTGAGTCTAGCAGAAAATGATCCTCCTGCTCCAGAATGTATAGCATGGCTGTTGGTCACAAGGTGGCTGTGTAGGGGTTTTAGTCCTCTGAGAAGATGCCGGATGCGGGGATGAGAGTCAGATTTGCTTTTCCCGCCTTTTGTTTTCCTTCTCACTAGGCAGAGATTTCATTTCTAGTTCGAGCAGTGATTATGAAGTTTCTCTTCTGTAACTAGGAGGTGCACACGGCCTGAAAAGAAAATAGGAAAAATTGAAGTATGTCCTGGATTTCGGAGGTGGATAGTGGAGTTACCGCAGAGGGTGAACAGTGTTAAGGCTGTTTATAGGCCCGCTATTGGGTAAGCCCAGATAGGGTTTAGGGGAATGTGAGTTTTAGGAAACAGCCTCCTCATAAGCGAGGCTCATTGTGGGGCGTGGGAGAGAATGAGAACATCACTCGGCCATCACCAACCACGGTGGAAGCCCCGCTCCCCGTGACAGTGCTCAGTACCAAGCTGGTCTTCTTTCTCTGGTCCTGCTGTTTGTTTGGCCCTGCATGTCGTCTTTGTTATTGTCCTGCTATATATACTGGGAGGCGAACGCAGTTTATTAAACCACCAGTCCTCTCATTTTTCCATGAATCCAATATGACTTTTTAAACCTTGGAAAGTGGTTAGGGGTTGTCTCCCCGAGACCTAGTTTATGCCAAAAAAAAAAAAAAAAAAAAAAAAAAAAATCTAATTTTAAGGATCTTTAGTGTATCATCCTAAAAACTTTTGAAGCCATATTATTAAAAGTTTTGAAGTCATCATAGATGCTAAATGAAGTTTTTTTTTTTCTTCCTTGGAACTTGATCTAAGAAAGTGCACACAATTTTCTGATATAATTTTATGGGACTGCAGTTTAAACATGTCCGATGAGTGTTGGGGACTGATGCGATACGAAGGTATCTACGGAAAGATAAAATGAAGTTAACCTCCCCTCATATTTTACGTTCATCCTTAATGTCATCCAAATTACCTATTGTCAGAATAATGTTACCTTTACTTTTTAATCTGGTGGTCTAGGGGGAAACCTTTCTTATCAATACCTTTCCTTGCACTATGAATTAAAGGGGCCCCTTTTATAAGAACAAAGAACATCTTCGTCCAAAAAGCTTGCCCCCTGTAACCCTAACCTGATACCTGTTTGCCTTTAAACCTTCCACGGTAGATCACTTCCCGGGCACACAGAGGCAGCTCCTCTTCCAACTCCACATTTATCAGCGGGGAAGAAAAGCAATCAGCACCACACCACAGGTACACAGTGTCTCCACACCTATTATGGCAGAGCACAGTGGTGACCCCACGGTGGCCCAAACCACCCACGACTAGCCTTTGATGTTTCCGGAGCCTGACGTTCAAACAGTTTAAACATCCCATGCTTGAACTGCAAGGAGTCCCATTTCCAGCCATGTTAGAAATGATATCAAAGGGACACACCTTTCAATGGTCCCTTAGCCTCCTTACACGTCAGAAGGGCAGGTAAAGGGGAGCGTACAAGGCCAGTGTTTCTCCCCCAGTTTCATTCTCCTGCTGATTGGCAGTCCACCCTCCTGTCACCGTACTTAACCACATGCCTTACGTCTGTCACTAGCAGCTAGACTGGGTCTGGGAAAAGAAAGATCCCTCAGGGAAAATGAACCCACTTCTTTATACAAGTTGAAAAACATGCTCCACTGGAGATCTTTCTACAGTGACTTTTTCCCAGAAGAGTGGGTGACATAAATAGTTGAGGTCAGCCATTTGGTGGATTTATAGTGCTGCAAGGGTTGTTGCAAGAAGACGATAATTAACGAGTAGGGCAAAGGATCCAGGGTTTCCAAATGCTTTTTTTTTTTTTTTTTTTTTTTTTTTTTACCCAGGCCTCTAGCTGGTTAGCACCGAGAGGCAAGAATGTTTAGCAGTCATGCCATACAACATACAGACGAAGATGATCTTGGTAAGAGAGCTGGGGCCTCGGTGGAGGAAGATTTAGGGATCAAATTATGTCGTTTATAGGAGAATGTTGAAAAGTTCGGGGATCCACCCTTCACTATAAGGGACACACATGCACAGGAAAGTTAAATCTTAGGGTATGCCACTGACATGCTTCCGTACCAATAGTCACTCTGCTGTGACTGCGCACCTCATATGCATTTGGCCACTTGATAGGTTCAGTTCATTTAACTCGTCCTGTATTCATTCTGCCTCTCAGATGGACGAGCGGGACAGACACACTGAAGCGATGTATTCAAGTTCAGCTCTCTAAGAGGTGGCAGATGCAGGAGAAGGTAATATTGCTGTCCTAAGTGTCAACATCACATTGTTTCTATAATGGTACCTGACTGAGGAAGTCTGGCACCTAAGTTTTGCATTTCTTACCCGTTTTAAAGATGAGATTGTTAGCTTCCCCGCCCCCCCTTAGAGAAAATATTCTTTTATATTGGTATTGCTGTCATCATACCAGCTCAGACAGATAAACAGTTCACAGGTGAGCTTCCGTGCTTTCCTATCAAGCAGCAATGTTTGCCATGAAGAAAACCAACAAAACTTTCTCTGAATAGTTCCATTTGTGCAATTCTCTCCAGGGGGGAAAAAAAAACCTCCACGGATGTCCCTTGACGTTACTTTCTTTGTAATTGTTAAAGCCCTTTTATTTACAAGACAGTACACACTGTTAAAAGTAAAAACTTCCTCTGGACTCTAAATTTTGGCCTGTTAGTTAATCTTTCCGGAGTGTTGAAAACAGGCCTTTAATTAGCAATTTTATCAGTTAACCCAGTCACTCAACTGTAGCTCTTATCTGAATCCTTGGTAGTGCAAGCACTTAGGGACATCAGACATCAGAAAAAGGCCGACTCATCATTGCGACAGTTGAGAGGACTTCTGTGGAGGGAAAAAATGATCTCAGTAATAGACAGTATTAGATGGAATCTGATACCAATCCAATAGAAATTATCCCACCAAAGGACCCAAGCATAGGACTAGGTTTCTCTTGTATGTCTCTGTAATCCTCTACGGAATGTCACCTTTGTGAGTGAAGACAGGGAGCTAGGAGGTTTGAGCAGTGTGAAAACAGGGCATAAAACAGGTGGCATTTCTCAACCCTTTAGTCACTGGGTTCATCAGGAGCCTAAAGTGAGTGATTCTTCAGTATCCAAAGCCACAGGAGAGCTTGAAACACAGGCCGAGTCTCTTGATGGGAACAGGGAAAACCCCCCTGTGATGTTAAGTAGGAATCAAAGTCAGTTCCCAAGTTCAGTTTAGCTCCTCTTTTCCCAGAGACGGCCTCCATCGATTGCTTTGCTTTCCTCCCATGTGGATGATATTAAAATGTATTACTACCGTGTTTCTTCAGATATGAAAAATACTTAAGCTATAAAAAGAAGACCCCTGACTTCGTTATCTGAGCAGGGGTCTGCTATCATTGCAACAGCAGAGCCAGTAACCGGGGGAAGTGTTCCGTAAGGGATGTACTGGAGCCAGGAGATATTTATGCTTGCCTAAGCAGTTCTGATGATTTGATAGTTGAAATGTTTATGTTTTTGTTCACTTAGATAATGTACTTAGGACATCTATTTTAAACAATAGATAATAGCCGTGGTGTCCTGAGGGGGCTGACATAGTGGTAAATGTATCTGGGGATTATTAAAACAAACTTGGATTGACTGCTTCATAGGGTGACTATTTTTGGCAAAGCAGTACATAGCATCTCGTGCTAAAATGATAATGTTTTAGATTTATTATAAAATGACAAAAAAACTGTTTTTTCTGCAGAAGCAGAAGTGTTAGAACATTACTCAGCATGTTAGGAAATTTGCTTTGTATACACTTTTCATTCAACTATGCTTGAAAAATAAAATTGGTTTATATTTGTCTTCTCTCTTTTTTTTTTTTTAACCTCTTGTTGTTTGACCTAATTTCTAAGTAGCAGAAAGTGCTAAAATCAAAGACCAGGCTAAATTTCTTTGAAGGATATTGAATATCATGTCCATTGTTCTAATAATAAGAGGTTTGTGTAGCTGCTTTCATTTCCACAATCTTGATAGATCCTCTCCAGAAAGACAGAGAGAGAGAGAGAGAGAGAGAGAGTTTTCTCACAAGTAAGCAATCCAAATACAATACCCACCTTTGAACTCACTGTAAGTTGGAATCCCCAACAGCCTTATTTATTTATTAAGAGAGACAGTGAAGAGAGGCCAAATCAAACGCAGAATTCAGCTCAATAGGATCTTCAAGGCTTGTGTTTTCTACCGAATCTCTGTGGGAGATTTGATTCATTTCTTTGCTTGCTGTAATAAGGTGACACTGGTAACACAATCCTGGCTCTTCACAGGGCTGAAGTTTTCTTAGAAATGATAATAATATATATGATGACTGCATGAGGTTGTGACTAATTATATGCCAACTGTAACTGAGTTTCACAGTTTTTCATTGACCATTGCTTCATAATTTCTTGGCTTTCTCCACTTGGGAACCAAGACTTCTACTTCTATCTGGAATCTACATGTAAAGACTGTTGACTCATCTACCTTTCAGTGCCCCTGTGGAGTCTCATACCACCTCTTTCTTCATTGTCTGGTTCGCACTCCATCCTTATGGCCACTGACTTACATACGTGCACCTTCAACTTGCCCCCTTTTGATCTGTTTTGTTCTGGTCAGCTCTAACCTTGTGGGGAAAATACACACAATTGGAATTGAAATTGTGCTTGAAATTGTTGACCAGTAACTTCAAGTTGGTCCTGGGATGACTGTGACACTTCGCAACTCTCTGCGCCATTCATTCTTCCCAGAACAGAGGAGACCGTTCTACTAAGAAGTTCTAGTCTTGTGTTTTATTTTACGTATATAGGTGCTTTCTTCAGGTATGCGTGTGCACTGTGTGCGCCTGATGCCCATGGAGGCCAGAAGGGGGCATCAGACCTCCTGCTCCTGGAGTTACAGACAGTTGTGAACTGCCATGTAGGTGCTGGCAATCAAATGCCAGTTTCCTTAACTGCCCACCCACTTTTTAGCCCTGAGGTGGTAGTCCTGGTGTGGTATAGCTTCCTAGGCAGCCTTCAGCATGCTGATAAATATTCCCATATCAAAGAATAATCCTGTCAAAAGTGTCTTCATTGTCATGGCAGAAAGCACTATCTGCTTTATCTTTTTGTTCTTTAAAACTTTACCATCCTTCCTTCCTTCCTTCCTTCCTTCCTTCCTTCCTTCCTTCCTTCCTTTCATTCTTTCTTTCTTTCGCAAACTTCTAGAAACCAGACCACACTTCCTTTGGTGAATCTTCAGTGGTATATGTTTGACTCATTGAGGTTTAGTATGCTGTCACATGATAGGACTTGCCAAAATCAACAAGACTATGTTCAAGGGCAAGTGAAAAGATCTTTGAGTTTCAGGTAGAAGGCTAAGTTTCTAGTTAAAGTTGAACAGTGACTTAGCTTTTAGACACGTCCATAGACACAGTGTCGTTTACTGGATCTTTTGGATGATTTGGACTAGAAATTCTTCTCTTTACCATCAGTTTCTTCGTCTGGAAAAACAAAGACAATAGCGCTAATATCACCTGGTCTGTGTCTGATCTTCCTGTGAGCATCAATTTGTCCTTACTTTTCACTTACAGATGCAAAAGAAACATAGAACATATCTAGACTGTAGAAATAAGGGTTTTTTATAGTAAATTTAAGTCCAACTGTAGATTGTTGGTTTATGTCTCCATGTCTATTCTTTAGTCTTCATATATTGTGCTGTGCCACTCCAGAGACTGAGAATCATAGGTTGTTTATTATTAGCTATACACCACCTAGGCAACTGGAAATGCCAAAATAGATTTAACAGTAGTAGGTTTGGGGGGTGGAAGTGGTAATATCCTTGTTTCTCTACCAAAGGCCACAGTGCCTATCTGGTTTCCATTACACAATGGCTTTCTCCAAAGTCCTCTGCTGAGGCCCTCCCCTTCAGAGAACTGGAAGATGGTGGTGGTCTCCAGGTTGTTAACTCTGAGCCGTTTTTATCATGCCTTGTGGTTGCCGTTAACACCGCCCGTTATTAAAAACTGTCCCTTATTTAAACACAGACCACTATGCTGTCTACACCCTGCTGCAGCACTAACCTATACTTTCCCAAAGAGCCTGTGCTGCATTGCTACACATGATGTATCACATCGGGCAAATAATAGCAGTCAGTGCAGGAATTATGCGACAGATATCCTCCAGGCGTGGGAAGAATCTGTATATTCCCTTATGTGAATTATGTAGTGAAAACATGTTCTAAGACTATGTAGGAAAGAAAATGAAGTTATTGATGTTGAGCCATTAGTATTTCAGACAATAGGTCAGAAACATAGGTCAACTGGTAAAGCCCTTACAGCGTAAGTCTGAAAACCCATGCTCAACATGACTGGAACTCATGTAAAGGTGGAAGGGAAGAACCAACCCTTCAAAGTTGTCCTCTGACCTCCACACAAATATGCTCATGTCATTAATAATAATAACAAACTAATTAAAATTTCAGACATTAACATAAAGAAAGCAATGAGAAAGAATAGAAATATTAAGAAGTTTCGGACACAAATTATTTATACGCTTGTAAATACCGAGTGTGATCAGTAATGCAGTGTATTATTCATGTTAACTTGTACACCTGGATAAGCTCCTAAAAAAGAAAAATTTCCAGTTTTATCCTGCTTGAGTAACTTTTTGGCCAAGGAAATTATTCTTTTAAACCTGTGCTAATTCTCCACTATGTTTCTGGTAATAATGTGGTGTTAGGTAGATTCTACACCCCAGTTTGTCTGAGTGAATTTCGTCTTAATTATTTGTAGTATTACTTTAAACTTTTAAAACTTTGCCAGTTTGGATGGCATTTTACTTTGGTGTGGGTTACTAGTGACAACACAGACTGAGTAAGTTCTTTGTTCTGTCCCAAGGTTGAAACTACACAGTGTGTGTGTGTGTGTGTGTGGAGGAGTAACCTTCTTGCTAGGAAGTCTTTAGGCAGCACAAGGAAGTGACTTTTATAGTATAACCACAGCAGAAAGAACCCATTAATTATGCAAATGAGTCATTCCAGTCAAGCAGGCAGAGCCCTGATCAACACTTAGTGGCTTCACTTCGTCTCTCTTAATATCTTATTTCATCACGCGTTTCAGTGGGGTCGAATCATATTCAACCTACAGCAAGGGGCAAATTACAGCATCTCCTGTGTATAATAAAATGTTCCTTAACTTCTGTGCGTGAGGCTCTTGGGATATAAGCTAGGTATATCCTGGACGAGTGTCGACTAGACAGTTTCATTCTTTGGATCCAGGGATATGGAGTTCCAGTTATTTGTGAGATGCTGGGTTTGAGACCGGAGCTTGAGTCCTTTGGATGAGCAGTAATGCTCTTAAGCTCCGAGCATCTCTCCACCCCTGGCGGTTTACTCTAATGGAAGGCAGAGGTTTGCGGTCCCTTCTTAAAGTAGCAGAATTCTTCCTTCCTTCTCTCATTCTCTCTTCCATCTCTCCCTACCCTCCTTCCCTTTCTTTTTTTTGCTATGAAAATCATGTTTATATAAAGACAATTTATTTTTAAAGTACTGGAGAATGGTATAGGATCAAACCTATTTCCCTTAGCCCAAATAATCTTTGATGAAAACTTTAAATCCATTGAAAATTTATTTAGATCCATTAGGAAAATATAAGTAAGTGAATAAAAATGTTGAAAATAAAAAATAAACATTTTTCAAAAGTTTATCATGTTAATTAGAAAAAATGGCATCACTAAAATTGTACTATGCATATACTGTATGGATCAAATACTGCTTTAATTTAAAAGAAAAATTACAGTGTAGAAATAGAGATAGCCAAGATGTAGTAGAAAGATAGTAAAAACAATTAATATTTAAGTTTAAAAAGTAAACAGGTGAAGATGATGGTTATTAATGCAAAATTATGAAGTCATAAGTTTAGATTGTGAACAATTAAATTGTGGTTGTGATTTAATACCGAGTGCAGCAGCAGGGACCCTTGAGTACTGTTGTAGTTCTAGAATCATAACTGCGTAGGACTGCTGGTTGTCCCCATTCTTTGGAAACTTAATGGCATCCTCTGGTACCATAAAAGCTGGCCCTCAGGGAGGATGGATTCAGATCAGTTCCAGCTTAGGGGCCTCTTAAGTGCCTGGTATCTTTGGCAATAGGGACTTACCTTCCATCTCTGTAGATAACATTTAGATTTAGATTATTGATTTAGATTACTTTTACAGTTAATTGAAAATATTTCCACTCAAAATGAAGCAGCCTCTCACACATTGTAAAGCAATTTTAAAGAATTCAATAAATTAAACGATAGCAGAATTGCATTGCATTTAGATTGTTTCATCAAATGATAAAAGTATTTATTAGGAAGTAGCATCTAGTGATCTAGAAAGCCCATACAGTCTGAGAGGCAATCGTATAGTAAGCATTATCAAGAGAGAATGATCTAGATCATTCCAAGAAGTTCCAGGATGTCTGTCTATCTTTTTCTGTTACGGTTAATGCTTTTAAATAGGTCAGCATGACAGAAAAAAAAAATCTGAACTTGTGGTTTTGATGTTCCTTTTGGAAGAATACACTTTGTTCAGCAGAATTATGGAAAGTTAGCTTGTTAAATCTTAATATTATTAATTAATGCTCCAATTTGTGTTAACTCTCTTCTTTGAGGCAAGGAGTTGGAAACAATTGGTGTTGGGTAAAAGCATATTGAGAAAGCAAAATTAAAACAAACTTTTCTTTTTCATCATTGAGTGTTTTTAAGGAAACTGTAAACCACAGAAAAACTATTGATTTTAAACTCTCTGAAAGGAAAATCCCATGGAGGCATGGAAAGAATTATTTGTTGGAAGAAAATCAGGCAGCTTTCCTACAATCCACAGAGGTCATCAAAGTACTGTTCTTAGATGATAAAATTTCTTGGTGTCTGCAGAAGTCATAGGGCATTTTGTTGATATGTAACGTTTATTATTGTGAGCAGTGCATGTGGTGTGGACAAGAGCTTTGCCCAGAGAACTTAAATAGAAATTGAACCATTGTAAACCTCTGAAGAGAAGATGACTTTTAAGAATGTCAAAAGGATTCAGGGTTAGATGTCTACTAAGACCTTCTAGGTAATCATTTCAAAGCTGCCTCTGAGATGCAGTTTTGTAAAGGGTAAGATATTTTAGATAAAAAGTTCATTTTTTGAGCAGTTGATATCTGGTATGTGAATAATTTGTGTGCATGGAATGTGATACATAGAATTGAGGCCCTGCTCCATATAAGAAAGTTTAACATACAAATGCTTTCAACTCTAGATTGTTTTTTTTTTTATTATACATCACATACCTCATTAGGATTTTGAACATAAACCATGAAAGATAATTTAATTGTTTTAGATCACCTGAGTCACAAACATAAATGGAAACTGTTAATCCAGTATACAAATAACAGTAATGCCTCCAGAAGCTGCTGAAGGAAGTATTTTTGTCTTTTAATTTTTTTCAGACATGAGTTCATACTTTGTCTACTATTTTTGTTGTTGATACAGTATCTTTTTGTAGCCACAGTACAATAGTAATACCAAATGGCAAACTTTATGAATACAGTTCTTCATTTTTTTTTTAGATGACCTGAAAATAAATTTTCTTTTCTCAAATAACAAAATGCATGGGTTTTTAGTGGGTTTTTGTTTTTGTTTTAAAATTTTTGTTTAATGCTGTCTAAACTCATGCATATGTCCTGGTTAAATCAAGATTTGTAACTATGACATAAAATGAACAGATGTTATGTTGTTTATCTTTTCTTTTTGATGGATTAGACAGTCATAAAAACATTCACTACCTACCATTAATCTGTTAAATTTTTTGGTAATTATTTGCTAAGTCCACAGACTAATGTTGCTATTTGATTTAATAAATAGAAGTTTATGTCCAGTTGTTGACATCAACAACTAGAAAGAGACCGCTTGGAATTTTGTTGAACTAATTATATAAACAAACACAACAAAAATGCTCTTACGTTTCAACATTATGTTTTATCTGCAAATTATTGTACCCCATTGCCACGGCACAGTGTTAGATATAATCATATGTCCTTTCTGTGGTATATGAATGGTACTAGAGGTAACACATCATGGTCATCTGACCTTTCTTTTGCATTCTTGGCAGAAAGTTGAAAAAGCTTCAATGCTGAGAGTTTGTTCCTGGTTCACTTTTTACTCAGTAAGAATCTACACTGATGAGTTTATTCTGGGTCCTATGTAGCTGGTGATGTCTAGAGGCTGTCATATGCTGGTCTTGTTACAGGTCAGTTCTGCTGACATTCGCAAAACTTTCCTTCTTTAAGTTGAATTTTCTTTAGTAGCTCATTTTCTTGTCTTTGCATTATACATACTGTACCTTCAAGGGTTAGCAACTCATAGTGCTGAAGAACAACACACTGAGGAAATGAGTGGGAAGAGAACCATATTATGACGTTTAGGACAGAAGCAGTTTGAACTTTGGCTGCCTGGAATAGCTGCTCAAAAGGGCATTTTACACTCAGAGGTCTTCTGTGCGTTCAAGACAACTGTTATCCCAAAATTTTGCATTTCATTTCCATAAGAATTATATTGACTATGTTTAACTTTGCAGGCTTTTGTACTTGTATAAAAGGAGTTATACTTTGTAACTTGTTTTTGTCTCTCAACATTATGTTCCTGAGATCATTAATATTATATGTAACTATTTCATTAATTTTTTGTACCATACTTCATTATATCATACTGTACTTTATAGGAATATGTGGAGATTTTTGTATAAGATTGAATTGTACTCTGCTTCTTATTTTTGTAAACAATTTTGACCTGACTTACATATTCCTATACATTACCTTCTGGTGCATACAAAGTAACACTTCACTTGGGCAATATTTATCACACTCGTTTGTGAACCATCACTGAATTGTGAAGCCAATCTAGCGGCTTGTGACCAACATTCAAAGACATTCTGATAGGGCCTGTGAGATGGCTCAGTCAGAAAATGTGGTTGCCACAGAGCCTGATAACCTGAGTTTGATCTCTGGGATGTACATGGTAGAAAGAGAGAGCTGACTCCTGCAAATTGTTCTTTGGCTTATGAACTGTGGAATGTATACTCCTCCAAGATAAATTAAAAAAAGAAAAATCTTACACGGTAATGCAGTGGTTCTCAACCTGTATGTAGGTCGTGACCCTTTTGGATGTCCAATGACCCTCTCACAAGGGTCACCTAAGACCACTAGAAAACACAGGTACTCCTTAATATTATGACCCTTAACAGTAGCAAGATGACCGTTATGAAGCAGCAACGAAATACTTGTGTGGCTGGGTTCAGCACAGCTTGAGGAACTGTATTAAAGGGTTGCAGCATTAGCAAGGATTAGGATCACTGATGGAAGAGAACATGCCAAGCATCACATCCCATTATAAAAAGCAGGCTCCTCCTTTGTCTCCCGCCCTCTCCCACCACTCTAGTCTCCATAGTCTTGTCTGCCCCCCTTTCTTACCCTTCCCCCCAGTAAACTTCCCATATGAGTTCTGTTGTATGGTGTAGCTTTTCTTTCCATTGAGCCATGCTGCAAAAACAAGTTACTGTTGTGGGTTACCCTGCTGGGACACCACTTGGGGGAGGGGATCAGAAGACCAAGGACTCAGGCACTGGGAGTCAGTGAGTAGAAGAGCAGGTTGCATACTGGTTTATTAAGGAAATTAGACCTGTCTTCAACCCCCCTCCCAAGGTCCCATTGGCTCAGGCGGCTGACTCTGCTCTATGTCCTGTCCTCATTGGTGTCTCTGGGTCAGGTGTCTCTTTGTCAGCAGTCTCTGGGTGTAGAGGCAGGGTTGGCTCAGGGAGGAAGTACCTGCTGCGCATGCTCATGCATGTTGGCCCTGGCAACTCCAGCTTGGGTAGGCTGGCTACAGTTTCTCCTACAAGTTATCGCCCCTTCAAACTAAAGGGATTCTCCCTTACCCAGCTCCCATCAACTGCCATTAGCTTCCCTACTAGGGGAGGGGCACTCTTGTCCAGAAGCAAGGCTGTTTGACTTTAATAAAGAGCATCTGATAGGTTTTCAAAGTGGTGCCATGAGCTTCCACTCTCATTAGAGTTGTGTGATTAGCCAACCCCTGATATTTTAGATAGTCTGATGAATGAAAACATCTGTCATGGTTGTCTAACTATTTGGTTCCCTGGTGATAGAGTTGTACCTCTCTCCATAGTCTTGTATAATTACCATTTTCCCCGAGTCTTTCATAAAGAACAACTTTGCTTCCCTCGAAAGGGGATAGTTCTCCAAATCAAGACTGCTTCTGAAGGCTTCTCACTCTTTTGTAAGTTTATCCTTTCTACAAAGAATTTTCTTTAAGAAATTTGATGGGCATTGTAGCTTGAGGATACTGTCATTGTGGTGAATGAGGGCTTTTGTTAGTTTTCTTAGTGACTTGAACACTAAAATTAACTCTAATTCTTCAGTAAGTATGACAGTAGATTAAAAAGAGAAAAGTAAGTTGAAATTGGTCTTATGAGTTTCTTAAGATGGGATACATTTACTATGTGAGATCTGTTTTGATGTGGGAAGCTGGCTTTTGTGTTTGTATACACTTGTGAGTGTGTGTGTGTGTCTGTGTGTTCACATGTGTGTTAGTACCATGTGCATGTGAGTACATATGAAAGCTGCAGATTGATCTCAGATGTTTTCCTTGACCCTCTCCATATTATTTCCTGAGACAGGGTCTCTCACTTGAGCCCTGGGTTCCCTGACTCGGCTAGTCTGCAGGAGTCTGTCTGTCCAGGGAATTTCCTGCTTCCTGTTTAGCCTCCTGTATGCTGAGGTTATAGTTGGGCTGCCTGGCATTCACGTGGCATTCACATGATAGAGAGCCAGAAGTCCAGGCCTAGCAAATGCTTTATATACTGAGCTCTCAGAGACCAGAAAGTAATTTGTTTGTTTATTTCTTTGTGTGTGTGTGTGTGTGTATCAAATCAGTAACTATGATCTTGATAGACATTTCTTTCTTCTCTGTAACATGCACAGGGAAGCAGGTGCTGTTTCAATGTTTTATCAACATGGCCTCGAGGGTTATTCATTGCTTTTTCTATTTTTAAATGTGTCAGGTTGAAGAGAAACTGTACGGTGAGTCATGTGTTCGGGATACCCTGACACACTTGTTTTGCTGCTGACATAATTTTCCTGTGAGATATGGCAGGTCTCCTATGATAAATTCTAGTGCACCATGCTTTAATTTATCCCGTAAGAACTCACCAGGTCTACATAAAAAAAAAAAAAAAAAAAGTAACATGAATTATAAATGACTCAGACACAGATACTGGGTTCAAGCTGAAGATCAGGGAAGCAAAGCACTGGGCCATCCACCAGCTCTAGCTCATGCTGAAAGGGCTGATCCATGCATGAGCTCTTCACCAAGTCTCAAACTGCTGCCTCTCCTCAGTGTGTTGCCTAATGCTAGGATTATTCTCCTTTAGAACTATTCACTCTTGTGTAGATCTGGGTGGCCTTGAACTCACCGAGATCTGCCTCTCTCTTAATCCTGAGCCCTAGGATTAAAGGTGTGTACCTCCACCTCCTAGCTTCTGGCTGCTGGGATTAAAGGTGCTTGCCTGGCTTCTAAGGCTTGTGGTTTACTTTGCTTCCTGAATCCTCAGATAAGCTTTAATAAACCACAAATAATATATCGCTACAAAAAAAAAAAAAAAAAAAAAAAAAAAAAGGCTTCACTTTTAATTACCTGCAAATCAGAGCCAAAGTGTTCCTAGTTTGGAGTCATGAGTTAGTCCTGAATTGCCTGATTTCCTTCAACAACGCTGCATCTCTTGGAAAGACAGGGAAAAAGATAAGACTCTTGTATAAAAATGGTTTGTAAGTCTGATACAGACTTAATTTTGGCAGCTAATTCATATACATATACAATTCATATAATACATATACATACGTGTATGTGTGAAATATATTCATATCCTTTATATGTGCCTTAAATATCCATATTCTTTTATTGCTGCCTTTGTCTTATTAAAATTTGTCTTATCATTTTAATATTGCTTTCTGAGTGCCTGTGAATTCTTTCTAGCCTCTCTTTTACTTCATACTTCAATGTAAATCATACTTCATACTTCAATGTAAATTTCTCATGTAGAATGAGGGTGTGTAAATTTAAGTGATCTCAGAATCACTATCCAGATGTTACACACACAGGGTTATTAAGTGAAGGAATTACATCTTGTATGTGGTACATATCTGGATGATCTGAATCATGGAATTTTTTAAATTCATAAAAGTTTTGGATGGGTCAAACTAATCTTTTGTGTTTGTATTGTAAATATGAATAGATTTTAAAAATTGGAAAACATTTGCCGTAAACACAGTAATAAAGAGAATAAGAAAACCCCAGGCACTTCATGGCCCCTCACCTGACCCCTCTTAGGAAACACAGGAAAAGGAGAAAAAAACAGAGCTTGCACAGAGCCCTAGGCTAGGATTTGCTACTCAGTAAACAGCCTCTGACCCGAACTTGAAATGCCAGCATATGTCTATCCTAGAGGGACAGACCCAAAGGGGTCTGGAGCACTTTCTTTGGATAGGTGGACCCTTTCCCACTTCCTCTAACGTGAAGCTCAGGTCTCAACTCTTTATGTCTCAGTCCTAATGCCATTTCCTATTGAGGGAGTTTTAATTACTGAAGTCATAAGCACCCTTCACAGCTCCCTGTGTGTGGTTTACATACATCTAATGATCAAAGGTAATGGAATTGTTTTCAGAACTCCATTTCCCGGAATTTCTCTTAAAAACAA
Source organism: Phodopus roborovskii (assembly GCF_943737965.1). NCBI lineage: Eukaryota > Metazoa > Chordata > Mammalia > Rodentia > Cricetidae > Phodopus > Phodopus roborovskii. Next base: position 5,943,648 of record NW_026126415.1, on the reverse strand, counting down.
GGGAACAAACAAACAAACAACCAGTAAACCTGTTTTGTAGTCAATAGTTTTGACTTTTCTCACACTTTTATTACACATATTTGACTATTTAAGGTCTTTAGAAGCAATTCAGGAAAAAAGATTCCGTGTGTTTACCCAATGTTTCCAGAACTAATTGACTGTGAAACATCTCCTTTGAGAACACATCTGCCTGCAGAATTCTCTGAAGCAAAGTTGGGAAATGCCCTCTTATTGTATTCTGATCTGTTTTCTTTGCACAGCATCTCTGTTAGACTTATAATTATCTGTGTCAACAGTTCTTGGTACAGTGCCTGGCACATAGTAGGCCCATAATGAAATTATTTGTTGAATGAGAACTTGGTAGAGAGAAAGGTAATGATCTTCATCTTTGAAGCTTGGGCAGCTAATACGCTTGTTTACTATTGCCTAATAACAACCCCCATCTTAATGGCATTTAACAACTTAAAAAAAATCCTCATGGCTGTTGTCATATAATTAATGGACAGCACATGAAAGACATCTTCCTTTTGCTTGATGATATCTGGGGTCTTTGCTGGGATGACATAAATGTCAGGGGAACCTGACACAAACGGCGCATTCCCGTCCCAACATAACCTCTTCACTTACAGGAGTGGCCAAAACACCACATGACCTCTGCAGCCTGAAATCCTGAGTGTTGATGGTTATTTTTCATTCTGAGTCAATGTTTGCATCAAGAGCAAATGGCCTTTAAAACAGGCCAAAGGTTATAGGTTCTATTTTTAAAAACGACTGAACCTCAGAAATATCAGGTAATACCAACAGATTTAGAGCCATGGTTCGAACGGCCTCAGAAAACGTGAGGGCTGCGGTGTCACTGCTGATATGAGGGGGTTCGGAAGAACTGAACACTTGCTGAGCAGGCCAGAGGGAAAGGGTAAGCAGCCAGGGAGGTGCAAGGGGTATACAATGAGGGGTGACCGTTGATGTCGTGCAAAAAAAAAAAAAAAAAAAAAAGTGAGATCCTCAAGGGAAAACTAGCAGAGAGAAAGAGAGAGGAGAAGCTCGGTGTAGATTTAGGTTATGCCGGTGCATAAAGGATGCCTGGAGAAAAACAAACAGAGGAAGAGATAGGGAAGCTGAAGCCATGGGAAGGGAAACTGGTAAGGGTTAAGTGGCCCTGAGAAGCCCAGATAAGAGTTTCAAGGGCAGGAATATAGACCATGTCACATGCGATGGAGAGGTCATGAAAGGGGGCCTGTAAGGTGACAGCGGCATCTGGCAACTACAGAATCTTGAAGTAAGCGTTATTTCAGCGAGGAAAGGCAGGGCCTGCAGGAGGTATAGGAGACTTGTTAGGACCAGACTTCGTGTTTGGAAGTTACGTGTGGTACCCAGGGAAGCAACTGTTGGATGAGGAAAGGCTATGTATGAGGAGAAGAGGTTCTTCTCTTTACCCACACAGGTCTTTACTGTGTTGGCCCTGATGAGTCGCAAGGCACCTCATTCACAACTGTTAGAAACGTGTAAAAGTCATTGAATGGAAAAAGCTTTTTAGGAGCATACAGCAGCCAGGATGGATCACATAACAGCCCAAACATGTGACACATCACTAGATAAGTCTAAAACCACAGCCAGGAACAACTCTGGAATCTGCCGGGGAGAGGGGAGTAGCTGCTGCGAGGGACAGATCTTTCCTTCTTTGGCATCTGCAGGCTGCCGCGAAGGAAGGGCAGTTAAAAAATCTGGGGCTTCTGAGGGTGAAGAGTCGTGTTGCTGTGGACACTGGAGAGATCCGGTGTAAGGCACAGGGGAGGATAAAGACTGATGTGCTGTGACGCCCTCTCTTCATTACTCCACTTTCCGGTTTCATAGGATTTGAATTCGTCCTTCAGAGAACACTTGTGGGACTTGATATACTGTGATGACTTGGTGAAATGAATCAATATTTACACTGCTTTTGCAGAAGACAAAGGCCACAAACATGTAAAGCATTATTGATGTAATCTTATTATTAGGTACTAAAAAATTTTAAATACAAGATTGGGACTTTGTTTGAAGGGGATTCTTTCTCTTCTCTTCTTTCTTTCTTCCTTTTTTTCTTTATTTCATCCTTCCTTCCTTCCTTTCTGCATTTTACATAGATTATGTTTCATATTTTAGATGCTTCCAGAAGCATTTTAAAAACGAAATTTGTTTAGCCCCAAGTAAGAGCTACTATCAGAGAATGCAGAGGGGAGAAATCATGTATACAAAAGAAAGAATAAGTTTGACAGCCAAACAGATACTTTAACTCAGTGGATATCTTTGGTGGTTGAAGGAGTCATTCTTTTGGCCTCTGAATATCCAGCTTGAGAAAGCATTCCTTTAGAAAGGGCTGTGTGCTCAAAAGATACAAAAAAAAAAAAAAAAAAAAAAAAAAAAAAGTGTGTGGGTGGCTTAACACCACCTGAAGATCCAGTGGGAATTAGAATCTCTTTGGTATGGCCTGGTTTGTTTTTTTAAAGGTCACAGAGGGGAACAGAAAGGGAGGGAGAGAATATGCTACCAAGTTCAGGTCAGAGATGTTTACTGACTAGCAAATCCTAGCCTAGGGCTGTGTCCATCTCTCTCCTGATCTCTTATTTTTCTCTTTCCTGTGTTTTCTAAGAGCGGCCCAGGTGAGGAGCCTTGGCCAAAGCCCAGGGAGGTTGAGAGTGAGATCCAAGGGGATTAGTTGATGACGTATTCCAGCTTTGACAACCGTGTCTTGTTAACCAACATCTTTTTCTGAGACTGCACTTTGAAAGTAGGATCCTTATTTGAAGTGGTGCTTGAAAAGGTCTAACGCAAATCCACACCACATGGTAGGTTAGGTAGTAAGAAAAAAAAGTACAAGTTATTTACTTATTTTATCTTAGTAAGTTCGCAATATATTTCAGATGTATGTGAAAATGGTAACCATTTAGGTGTATCTGAACTGTGCCTTTTAATACGGAATCTTCAAGTTGAAAACAAAGTTTTCTGATGAGAAAAGTTGTAAGGGGGACATTTTGAAAGATAAATGGATTATGGTTTGGCAGATGTGGTAGAGAAATACATAGAGAGTAATAGAGATAATAAAGAAAAAGACCAGTTTAAAGAAATGTCCCATTAGACAGCAATGGACATCCAATGTATTTTAGCATGAGTAATTTTGGACAAACTGTAGAGGAGACTAGGTGTACTTAGAGTCCTGAATAAGTTCACTTGTTTTTTTCTCAACAGTTGAGGCTCAAGTTGAGAAAGGTCATCCCATAAGAAGAGATACTTTAGCTTGGGTGATTCTGGTTCAGGTGAGCATATCAAATAGGGTGGTCTCTGACTTCTATGTACAGGGGATTTAATTTACTCTCAGGGAGAAACACTGGGTTTTACACGCAGCAGGGACCCAGTAAATGCTTTCTATCCCTGTAACACATCCAAATTTGTGAGTGCTTCATTGATCCCAAGTTCACGAGATGCTGTTTATGCTCTCTTTGACCTTTGGCTGGCTCTTACATCTTCTTCTGATTACACATGTATGCTTGAAAACTTCCCAGAAATGCTATCCTGCCTCGGGAAAAAGGCTCAGTACCTCAGTTTCCTTTAGCTGCAGCAAGATGCGTCTTCTGTCCTTGTCAATTGAGGGCTATATGTTTATGAATTTGGTCCTTAGTAATTTTCTAGACTAGTATCATTTGCTTTCTATAGCTACAGATAAAGTCAACTGTACCTAAATTCAGTTTCATGGTTCTTTGAGTTAAGTACTTCAGAATCTTATGTTTCTGAAATTCATATTACTCTTGGTCTGGATACCAGAATTTGAAGTCTTCAGAATATGGGCAGATCTGATGGCAGTTAGTTCACATTACTGCTAGGCCAAGATGCAGAGATAAAGGGTTTTTTGATTGATGTGTATGACAAGATTGAAGAATACTTCTTAAATTTGTAATTACATATGTACTTTGTAAGTGTGTGTATGTTTGTGTTTGTGTGTGTGTACTCGTGCATGCTGAATGCATGTCTGGATGTCAGAGGACAACTTGGTGAAGTTTGTTCTCTTTTTCTTCTTTATGGATAGAATTCAGGTTGTCAGGGTTGGAGGCAAATACCTTTTAATATGTTGGGAAATGCATATTTTAAATTTTAAAACACACACACACACACATATAAATTTGGTAAATTGGTTGCTAATGACCCAATAAACATAGAATTTTCTTAAAACTGGAGCTGTTCCTAACAAAGGCCTCACTCCTCTCCTTATACAGAAGACTCCCCACCATGATCACATTGCTTAATGATCCCCCCCTCATCCCTTACAAAGCATTATTAGTATATTAATCAATTATATTATATTAATCAATCATATTATATTAAATTAATCACGCCACATCACATCTTAACACTGCAACTGGCCCAATGCTTTGTTTGCTTCACATTGCCTTCTAGACTTCATCCCTATTCTCTGTTTTCCTTATTGTAAACTAAGTAAAGAAGTCTCTGCTTTTACTATTACACATTTCTTTCTCAAAATTCCATTATCATCTTTGTGTTTTCAGTCTATATCCTTAATACCCCAGATAAGAGCCCTTTCCAAAGTCCATGGTGACTAACCATGTTGCTAAATGCAATGGTTTTTGTCAAACCGACCAGGTAAGGTCTTTATTTCAATATTATCTATTTCAGCACTGTTTGCAATAGGGAGAATATTTACAGACAACGCAATCATTCATCGTTGTTATCTATGTTCAAATTGTTATGCATTCTTATGACTGGTTTTGATACAGTTCAGAAACAGATATTGTGAGCCACCTCTGTCTACTGATGGGAAGAGAAGTAAGAGAAGTCTTACTAAGTAACAAAGCTAGGTATAGAACCACAAGTTCAGGTGGTGCCATTTGTGAAAAAAATCATGTAAAAGTCACTTACGTATACATATATAGTCTTTAATGTGCTTAAACATATACGCAGGAGGTGTTACAATGTGTGATATACATGGAAATTTCCTAGTTTATTTTTCATATGATGACTTTGTTTGGTGACAAAGGAATATTGTATTTTAGGATAGGAAAATATATGATAACTATATAAACAAAGCTAAAGATTTGTGATTTCATCACTACCAATCAGCAGCTGAATAGAGTGTGTGCATGCATGTATGTGTGTGTGCTGCATGTGCGTGTGTATGTATGCATGTGTGTGTATGTATGCTCGTGTGTGTGTATGTATGCATGTGGGTGTGCATGTATGCATGTGTGTATATATGTGCATGTGTATATGATGTATGTGTATATATATGTATATCTGTTTTTTAATGTTATTGACCATAACATCTAAAGTACTGTATGTCAAATAAATTTATTTCTAGGAGTGGACAAATGGTGTTAATTTCAAAAGTTTCTAGTATACAGTCTTGAGATACTATAGTGGTGTCTCTTTTTTTTTTTTTCAGAACAAAGTACTAGTTGACAATTCAAAGACATACCTTTTTCTGAATAGTGTATTGTCAAGATGAAATACTTGTGAACAAAAGGTGGAAATAACCAAAGTGGGAATCAGGTATCCTGGGCTGAGAACAAGAATAGCAAATAGAAATACAGGAGATGTCTAAGAGCTTGAATGACAGCTCAGACAAGATGGGATTTCAACTATTTTCAAAACATAGCAGTTGTGCTCTGCTTTGAAGAACCTGGCTGTTTCTTTTCTTTAATTGAAAGATAGTAAGTAGTCCCTGCTTGGGGATACATATGGGCTTCAGTTTACTTGACAGCAAATTTACATTTAACACACTTCACTGAATAACTTGATCATTAAACCTATGTTTTAAAATATAGCTTATAGACTAGCTATTTATCAGTATATGATAAAATATAACTTCATTTTTTTCTCCATGACTATACAAAGACTATAAAATAGAGAAGAAGCATTCTAGTCATATCTGATATAATCAAAGTATCAATATACTCTGAATGGCTAAGACAAGAAATATCAATGCCTATTAAAGCATAATAATTCTAGATGATTATTTTGGAAATACTTGTAAGGAATATTTTTAGTAGTTTCTTTCTAACATCACTCTTTTAAGATTCCCATCCATGGGATGATAATCGTGCTAATTCTATAGACCTTTACAACATGAACATCAGAAAAGCATTACCGGATAGTCAGACACCTATTATTTTGAGGAATATTTCTGTGAATGAGAAATATATTTCACCATACCAGAGATCTAATATTCAGAGGGATAAAAAGTAAGATATCTCAAGATAAAAAGGTAACTTAAGGTGATTTGTGCATATTTGTGTGTATGTGTATGTATGTGTGCTTGTACATTCCATGTACATGTGTGTACTTCTACTGCAAGAGTGACAGTCAATCTAATACACTGTCATAATAAGTAAAAAGAAATTTTATGGATTTAGATGGAAGCTGAGAAAAAATTTGGACTGTAGGTCATTTTTTATAATAGGAACTAAATGATGCAATAATCAATAATTCAATCTATGTAGAATATGACATGTTTTAAATTAATTTTGTTATTTAAATCAGGATTATTTGATTAAAAATATTTTGAAGATGAGTAATCAATTGAGTAACTTTGGCATTTCAGCAGACTATAAGCAAAGCTGACATCGTGTGCCACAATAAATTTTTTCATAATATAATCATTTGATTTCGATGAACTCATAAATAAAACATAGTACACATAAGTTGAGTTGGTTCAAGGAGGACCATCACTTACCCAGCATACACTACAGCACTCACTACGTCCTTCAGTGAGTTCTGGTCCAGTGAGAACTCTCTTTCATGTCTATTCTGAGACAGTGGAGCTATTAGTGACAAGAGGAGCTCCATGGGTACTATCAATTATTATCGACTGTTGTAGCTGGTTTCCTGTTTCTCTAGTTTGAACTTCATGATTAGATCAATCCATTTGTGGTCTGCATTTCCTCAGCACCCTCACTGAAATCCTCATAGTACTGGATGTCACTGGATCTGGGCACACTCTGGGAACTGCCTAATCTCAAGAAAAGAGGATGACCAGACTCTATCCCAACACCTGTGCTCCTAGAGGCTTTGTGGACTCAGAATTGCTACCTCCACTGAAGTCCCCAGTGTTAGTGAGACCCACTATGTGTCCCAAAGCAGAGCCCACAGCTACACTAGCTGCCATGGCTATTATCTGGGGCACCAATACTGGGAACAGCTGTCATTTGAGAGGCCATGCTGGTTGGGTTGGAATTCGGGCCTCTGAAGTGGATCCTTCAGAACATCCAGGTCATCTATCCTGAGTAGGTGTGATCATCACCACGTCTGTGTCTCTGTTACCTACAGTATGCTACGTCATGCCATTGCTCTTCCCAGGGTGTGGTAAGATCACTGTTCCACTAATCAGGCAAAGGCCTAGAGATTGAAATAAAAGATAAGCCAGCAGGTCATTTGTGCAGCTGGAATGCTGATTGCCAAATGCCATTTATTGAGGGGAAGGAGTGGGCTTATATACTGACTTACAGCCCAGTGGAAAACAACCAAGGGTCAAGTGTGCAAGTTCTCGGGCTTAGTTTTTCCCCATCAGATGTGTGTTAGCAAATTAAGAAGAGTACAAAAAAACTACTCTGGTGCAAGATGTTCCAGCCAACAGCTTCAGGCTTTTCAAGGTGCCTCGGGGGTCCATGCAGGGCCCTACAGGTCCCCCTTTCTTTTAATACAAACTAACACCTGTCGTAGGTGGCAGAGGACGTCAGCATAATTCCTTACCCATCATTGGAGAGGTCACTCAGGCCTGTAACCCTCCTGTCTTAGGTTGGATATTTGCCCCCTTCTGCCTTACCTGTCTCTGGTGATTAGTTCGTCTGTAAGTTCAGTCATACTTGGGCAGAGGCTTTTTCTTGAGCTAAAGACTGTAGAATCTGTCTTGTTTGAAAGTTGGCCTGGGCCTGTCTAATGCTGTGGTGGCGTAGGCAGATCAGGCAGATAGCACTAAGGGCAAGGGTGATGAGCCCAAGTGAGAGAGAGAGCTTGCCCATCTCTAATTAATCTGCCCGCAAGTTGAAGTCCTTGTGAAAGGTCTTCTGCACTGGCAGGTGGTACTCTGGTTTCATTGATGTTAATGTCTGCATGGCTAAAGCATGTATATAATTTAAAAACTGATCACTCCAGGATCCCTGGAGAAAAGTAACTACAACTGATGCATTCTCAACTTTAGCGGGTGTAATACAGATAATCGTGGAAGAGGGAGAACAAGAAGCCATATGGGCCTCCCACAATACATCCTATTGTTCCTATAAGAGGCTAGTTTGCAGATTTAGTTTTAAAATGCCCATTTGTACTAGATTATCAAGTGTGTTTTGGGTGGCTAAGGCTTCAGCCAATTCACCTGATAGTTGATCCACTGTGTTTGCAGTATTTACAGACTGGGAGAAGGCTATCCTTGAAACTGTTGCTGCAGTGGTGGAGGAGGCACTGACAGCTGTGATCCTGAAATCTCCTTTCCTCTATGCCGCATACGTTGGTCATCTGTAGAAGAGGTCTCCTGCATAGGTATCAGCCCCGGGTACAAAAACCATGACAGCTGTTCTTCCATACATCCAGCAGCTGACCAGTCGGCAGATCTGCTGAGATCGATTGAGACTTCCTCCAAAATTAGTAGCATTAGTTACAACCAAAAAGAAGGGAGCCAGAACAAGTGCCTGAAATGAAGGTGAAATTCTTATCCATTGGACCAAAGTGTAAATTTATAGCTGCTTTACCCAAACTATAATTAGTGGTCAGAAAACAGGGCCACACCTATGAGCATCTGAGACCCCACTCTTCAGAGCTGCTGCATCCAATCACTAGAGATGTGAAATGCTGTGAAAGACTCAAAAATTGCCTGAGTGAAAGGACCATGGGGCCCATAAGCAGTAACGGTCTTCTTAAGTTGTTTTATATCCTTGAAATTTAGTGGGCTGTGCTCTCTAACCCTGTTATCCTGAGGATCCACTGTCTGAATCACAAGAAAAGCTTGTATTTCCTTTTGTAATGATTCTACCTTGGTTATTCAATCTTTGACCTCCTCTATCCCTTGAAGCACAGAGGCCCTACTAAAGGGATCACAAAATGGGTTGTGCCTTGGCGGATGGCATTTGCGCTCATCAGCTTTAATTTCTGCTTCCAAAGTATCTTCTTCATCAGTTACGGTATGATGGGATATGTCATTCTGTAAATATGTTTCTCTTATTGGTTAATGAATAAAGCACTGTTGGCCAATAGGAAAGAAAAATAGGCGGGACTAGGAGACTAGAGGGAGAGAGGAAACAGTAGGGAGAGGGTTCAAGATGGAGGACCTACAGGGTAGGACGCCGGGGCCTCTTTCTGGTAAGGTGAGACCACGTGGAAATACTTAGATTAATAGAAATGGTTAATATTTAAGACAGAGCTAGCCAATAAGAAACAAATAACTGACCAATAGCTTTTTATCTAATACAGCATCTCTGTGTGCTATTTGGGGCTGGCGCGGCTGTGGGACCAGACCAACAGGAAAAACCTACTCATAACAACGGTAGGACTATCATCTCCTAGTTGGGATCCCTCTTGTTCCCTAATAGATTTCACAGATTCTAAATCTTGTATTTTCTCAAAAGTACTATTCATCTCTGCCATTTGTTCTTTTACTTTAACATGGTTACTCAGGAATGCATCTTTACATAGACGCCAAAGGGAAAAAAGATGCCAATAGGGAAATTATGAGCCTCCTCTTCTTTATAAACCTTTTGGAGATCTCTTTTTACTCTTTTTACCTGTTCCCAATTGGGGATATTGAAGCCTCCAGAGTGCATAAACCATGGACTATGTTTTTCTAATATTGGAATGAATATTTTAGCTATCTTAATTTTAATCCTGGTGCCCTGTCTTTTCAATAGGGCCACTAATTGCCTACTGAGAGCATCCTTAGAGTTACTGGCACCCATCCATCAATAGACCCTCATTCACTTCTTTGCCGGCTGACTTCCGAGGCCGATTTCTTAGGTACTTCTTTCTTCACAATCTTGGTGGGACCTCTACTTATAGCATCCACACTACAGTCTGTTCCACTAATCCGGCAAAGGCCTAGAGATAGAAATAAAAGACAAAACAGTGGGTCATTTGTGCAGCTGGAATGCTGATTGCCAAATGCCATTTATTGAGGGGAAGGAGTGGGCTTATATACTGACTTACAGCACAGTGGAAAACAATCAAGGGTCAAGCGTGCAAGTTCTCGAGCTTAGTTCCTCCCCAGCAGATGTGTGTTAGCAAATCAAGAAGAGTACCAAGAACTACTCTGGTGCAAGATGTTCCAGCCAGCAGCTTCAGGCTTGCTCAAGGTCCCTCGGGGTCCATGCAGGGCCCTTACAGGTCACTTACCATTTTATTATTTCCTCTAGACACCCATCTTCTTTTCTGTTGAAATAGTTGGTATGCTTTGTCTGTGGTGACTTATAGTGTCCTAACTATATAAGTAAGCTACAAGGCTCCAAACTTCAAGCATTGGAGAGAAAATACTAGAAGCAGCAGCAATACCAACCCTGCCCCCTGCAAGATAAAAAAACATTCTTTATCAATAAAACAAAAGGTCAAACAACCAAATAGACAACCAAACAACCAAACAAATACAAGCCAGCTTTAGGGAACATATGTGACAGATTGTGTTCTGGTTAGATTGAAGATTTAATTATTCTACTAGATCAAAAATTTAATTACTGAGTAGAGCTATACAATCTCAGCTGTGTATCCTATAGAAACTCCAATTCCCAGTTGCATTTATTAGCACTCAATAAATTATTGTTTTTCCTCATTTTGTCAATTCAAGGACCAGGCATTTCATTTGCTTAATGTGATTTAAATATTTTTATACATTTGCATTTTGATTTAATATCAGTATGCATCAACTAACTTTTCGTATAATTGTATGAGTTTTTGGACTTGTATAAAGTCATGCTTCCAGGGTGCAGAATACTTTATTATTCCACAAATACTGTTTTATAGTCTATCTTGCTATAGTTACTACCTCTTATTTCCCAACCTCTGGCAAACATTGGCCATTATATAGTTTTGTATTTATGAGAATAACTACTATAGAAGAAGAATTGAAAAAGTAGGTAATCCATTTTAGGATTACTCAAAAACTTTGCTTAAACTTTCTGTAGAGTTATCAAATAAATGTCTGTGTTCCATTTATGCTATTTTTATAGGTCCAATGGTATTTTTAATTTAGGAAAAGGTTAAGTTAGCAATAATTTGGAGATCTATCTCTTTAGAAAGAAAGTTATGAAGGGGTTGAGTCCTGGATGTATGGGGTTAGATTGTTACTAACTGTAGTTTAATTCATTTTGAAAAACCACTATATTCCATGTCTATTTCATAATTCCATTTATAGAGCAGTACAATTTAAGGCATTTAAGCATGCATTTAAAGAAATAAAATATGTCACTTTACATTGATTTCTGTTCAACATCAATAATGACTACTAAGGTGGATCTCTGGCTGATTTCAGTAGAAGGAGCTTGTAAGTTAGTGTGATCTATACTCAAGCCTTCACTTTATTATGTGTTTCCCTAAATTGCTCATTGGTTTAAGTCAGTATGTTTGAAATAAAGAAAGTAATTATAGACATTGGCAATTGAATACTGGCTCATAAGAAATTGTAACCAATTGTTGATAATTGCTTAATGAAATATGATATAGGATAGATAAATTTTGAAGAGAAAGGAAGACATCTGGAGGACTCTGTGTTAGAGGAAACATCATTTAGTTTGGATATTTTATTTCAATAAAATGAACAGAGGGTGGGTGGATTTGATGTGAAATATAAGTCTATAGTCAAATGAAAAGAGAAACATAAATGGATAAGGAAGAAATTCGATTTACTGAAAGTTTATATAGGTCATATTCTGTACCAGACTTTTTATTTTCAATAGATTATATAATCACCAGGGGAGTCATGAAGAATAAGTAAGAAACTGCCTAATTTAATATTTTACCCAGTAATTCCATGAATAAATCTGTCCCTTATAGCTCTTTGCTCATTTAATGAGAATGTATTGGCTATTTCCTGCAGTATATCACTTCTTCTAGTGACTTTAATTTTTTTTTTACCACTGTGTACCATATTCTCTGAACAGTGCCTTCTTTCACTGACCATGGCCCTGGCTGTGGGCTTACTTTTCATCATGAACAATAACTCCAACATTCCCAAAGCACTCATGAAATTGCACTTGCCGTTTATGATATTGCACTTGGCTTTGTATCTTTGTCTGGTCATGGGCCAGTGCTGGAACCAATCTGCGGAAGGGATACAGGAAGTTCATTAAGGAGGGCTGTGACCATCTGACCTTGAAACTGTGCCAGAACAGTCAAGAGCAGCAGTTTCCAGTCAGCTTCCTGCTCCCTGGGATGCTTGAAAGAAACCAGCTCTGACACCCAGAAAATTGTGTAGTTGACCTGTAAACTTTTGAGTGATAATACATGATAGTTACTTAAGATACCCCATTTTTGGGTGGTTTCTAGTAGCAGCTTTCTTCCGCCAGTAGACAAGCTGCAACACACCAAATATTGTGGCATATATTGAGAATTAAAAAATAACAAGTAAATGGCCTTGTTCTCATGATGCCCATTTTCTGATGAGATAGCTAGCAGCAGTAGTTAGTGGTTTTGATCACAAGAGTAACAGTAATGATATGGGAAGCAAGAGGCTGTGCATGAAGCCACCTGAGACTCTGTTGGAAAATGAAGGGGCATTTTAACAGGTTCTTAAAGCATTCTTCTGATGGGAGATGTCATTCTGTATGTTTCTCATACTGGTTAATAATAAAGCACTGTTGGCCAATAGGAAAGGAAGATAGGAGGGACTAGGAGACAAGGAGGAAATAGGAAGTAGTAGGGAGGAGTCAAGATGGAGAGTCTGGAGAGAGCAGTATGCGGCCGCAGGCTCCCGGTAAGAAGAACGCGTGGACATACATAGATTAACACAAATGGGTTAATAACTAAGGCAGAGCTAGCCAATAAGAAACTAGTACCTGGCCAATAGCATTGTATCAAATACAGAGTCTCTGTGTGTTATTTGGGGCTGGCGCAGTGGCAGGACAAGACCGGGCGGCGGCAGGCAGAAAAACCATACTCGTTCCATTCTTCCTTTATTGTAAGGGGAAAAAACATGGTATAAGGAAGGGTTTCTATTGCTGAAACTGCAACTCTTATAAAGCAAAGTATTTAATTGGGGTGGCTTGTATACAGTTTAGAGGTTCAGTCCATTATCATCATGGTAGAACATGGTGCTCTAACTGTAGCTGAGACTTCTATATCTTGTAGGCGACAGAAAGTGGTCTGAGGTTCACACTGAGAGCAGCTTGAGCAAAGTAGACTTCAAAGTTCACCCCCACAATGGCACACTTACTCCAAGAAGACCACACCTACTTCAACAAGGTCATACCTCCTAATAATGCTGGTTCTTTTGGGGGCCATTTTTCTTTCAAACCACCACAGATATGTCCAAAGAGAGATTATATCAATGGAAAAGCCAAGAAAAAAAAATGTAGGGAGCTTCTCTTTAGAATAGATAAGGAAAATTATAGAAAACCCACAACCATTAAAAATGCTGAGATGTGAAGTCCATCCCAATGGAAATACCTACAGTACAACTCCCTTATGCAAGGCTCAGGGATTATTGTACAAGAGGGGAAGAAAGGGGGCAATGGTCATAGGACCAGAAAGTTTGCTGTGAGATTGTGTTCTAGGAATTTCAGAAGCCATACCCATGAAATCTCACCAACACATCTGCCCCCTTAGCATGAGTTGAATAAGGAGGACAACAAATAGTCATGCTAACATGGATGGGAAGGGGGGACTCCCAGGGCCCCAACCCTACCCAAAGAACTATAGGCAGCTAAGAAATTGTGAGAGCGTGAGAAGTAGTCTTCCCCATAGAGGAGCACACCAGTTGTGTGTGCTAATACTAAATGGTCAACCCTAAAAATATACCTATAATTGACATTACACAGATCAAGCAGGTTGTATTATACATTATACAGACTAAGGCATTCAGGCTTATATTTAGGGATGTACAAGCACACACATACACATATATGTATGCAAAAAAAAAAAAAAAGTGAAAAGAGACCATGAATCTGAATGTGACCGAAGAGCGGTATTGATGTGGAATGCCCTTCTATATGCTGCAAATGTGTGTTGCTGTTATTGGTTGAGGAACAAACATGCTTTGGCTTATGTCAAGGCAGAATGTAGCTAGGCAGGAAATCCAAGCAGAGATATAGAGACAAAAAGGGTGGAGGCAGAGAGGTGCCAGCAGTCACCGTAGGAGAAAGATGTCAGAGCATTACTGGTAAGCCACAGGCCATGCGGTGATACATAGGTTAATACTAATGAGTTAATTTATATGTAAGAGCTAGGCTGTAGTAAGCCTGGGCTATTGGCTAAATAATTAGAATTAATACTAAGCCTCTGAGTGATTATCTTATAAGTGGCTGAAGGACCAGGCAGGACATGGAAAAGCCTCCAGCTAAAGTGCATATAGGAGGGTTTGGAGGGGGGAATTAGAAGGGTAAAAATGATATAATTATGTAACATATCAAAAAATAAAATAAAAATATAAACATGGGTCGTGTCCACACCACACAATTCTACTCTCTTGGGTAATCAAAAGATGAAATAGACCCTTTCCTCCTCAAGTTGATTTTGGTCATGGTGTTTCATCACAGCAATAGATCTTACCTAACAACCAGGGTTGTTGTATAGCCAGTGCCAATTCATCAGAGTGCACACTGCCCACATGATCCTGGCTTGTGTGTGTGTGTGTGTGTGTGTGTGTGTGTGTGTGTGTCTGTGTCCGTCCTTTCTCATTCTGCTGACATCCTTAGTCAGGGTTCTGGGACCCAAGCTGTGCAGGATGTGACAGACTAGACCCACTAAAATGAAGCATCGCTTTGCTGGGACAATTGCTGATTAGCTGGAGCTAGAAAAACAACTGTAGGAAGACACCGGCATTCTTGAGACAATGCCATCTGGGCAATGTTTCCTTAGGGTCAGCACACAGACACTGTGGTCTGGAGAGGACTGAGGTTGCCCCTCACGTTGGCAGCTAAACTTGGTAATATATAGTTTCCTAGATGGTAACTGGTTCTCAACGCATAAAGGATCATGGAAAGTAACTGAAGCAAGGCACTGAGAGAGAGGCCAGGATAGGTTAATGGTGTAGGGGCAGCCTCAGTATCAGTAAAGCCCCCAGGACTGAAGACATCGTGAAGAGAAGATGAGGCTTGGGACAATGCAGCAGGGTCAGAATTTCTGGAGAAAGGCCTGGAGATGCTGTTGGTGAAGGTGCAGTGTGGTTGCAGCAGAGACTTCCGTATACTGGGGAAGTCAGAGCCACAGGGTAACCACCGAGTATACTGGGGAAGTCAGAGCCACAGGGTAACCACCGAGGACAGCAGTGTGTGTGGAGCGGAGCTGTGTATGTTTCAGATGTCAGAGCTGGAGAAACGGATCCTTTTAGAGCCCAGAAGATTGTGAATGGGTCCCAGACTTCAGGAACTGAACTTTTCATACTGTTAAATTTTGGCTTTGCATTCATTTGATTGTGAACATGCCTTGAATCTTCTATCTTGGGGTGAGATAATATTTAACTTCTTTAACAAAAATTACAGAAACCTTTGAATTTTTTTTTATTATTTTTTTTCTTTACATATTGATCCTCCCTCTCCCTCCCTCCCATGACTCCCTTCCCTCCCCTCCCCTCATATTCCCCACCCACTCCACAGGGAGGGTAAGGCCTTCCAGGAGGGATCATCAAAATCTCTCAAGTCAAGCCCTCCCTCCTGTCTCTAGGCTGAGGGAGTATCCCTCCACGGCGACTGTGCCCCTAAAGTCCTTTCGTGCACCAGGGGTACATCCTGGTTGAATTCTTTAAGATATTTTAGTGAAACCAAACTTTTGAAGTGTTCAGATTTTTTTTTTTAAAGTTGGAGTGTTTTATATTGTGATATTGCTATGAATATGAAATCTTAGGCATAAGCAAAGGAAGGAAGCAAAAGTTGAAAAGTGATGTGTTTGTGCGCCGTATTGAAACGCAGTCAAATTGTGCTGGCTAGCTTTTATTTCAACTTGACAAAGGCCAAGGTCAATTGAGAAGAGGGAACCTCAACCGACAGTGCGCCTTCATTAGACTGGTCTGTAGGCCAGCCTGTGGTGCGCTTTCTTGATTGGTTATTGAAGAGCAAGGGCGCAGTCCACTCTGCAAAGGCGCTGCCCCTGGGGAGGTGGCCCCGAGTGATGAAAAAGAGCAGCATGAGTCAGTCATGGGAGCAAGCCGCTAAGCAGCAACATTGCGTCAGTTCCCATTTCAACCTCCTGACCCGACTTCCCTGAATACTGGACTGTAGACTGTATGCTAAAATTAATCCTTTCTTTCCCAAGTTGCTTTTGTCATTAGTTGCCTTAGCCTGTCTGCAGTCCCTGGAACTGAACGCCACAGAAATGATTTATACACAGCAGAAGTTTATTGTCTGAAGTTCTGGGGTCCCGCGTCAAGATGCTGACAGTGTGGCAGAGAACATCAATCCCATAGTGAGACGTAGCAAACATGTTAGCTGACATATCTGCTTCTCATCTGCACAACCATTGCAGCGCCATCATGGGTCTTCATCTTCATGGTCGTGTACCTAATTTTCCATTCCAAAGGCATCATCCTCAAATCCCATTACTATTTGACTTAGAGGATTAACTCTACAATACACGGATACCAAGAGACATGCCAAAATCATAGCAGATAATGATTTCAATACCTTTATTTCTCAAAAGAGGACTAAGATGAGCATTAGCTGTCACGTTAATAAATCAGAAGTAAACAATAACAAGCCTAACGAGAACGTGGGCATTTAGAAATTTGCTGGTTTTGGTGACGTCGCTGCTTTCGTCTTCAGTTTATCAGAATAGTGACTCAGTGCCTCTCTCAATGACCTCAGCACCCCCAAACTCCAGAAACTCCTAGTTTGGTGTTTATTCAGGAACATGCCATGTAAGTGGAAGGAATCAGTGAAGGAATCAGTGAAACGTGTATGGTCATACAGCAGAAACAGACAAGCAACTTGAGGGCGTCTTCTCTCTTACTTTGGATGGGAAAGCCCCTGCCGCCCCTCAAAAGGCAATAAAGTCAAGATTGTGTTTCATAGAGTGCTACTATTTTTCTTTTTTTCCCCCCCAGTGGTAAAATGCACTAAAGTCCTTCAGGGAAATTGGGTTTTACAGCAGATGTCAGAATAATAATTTACAAGTTGTCTCAACCATAGGACATCTATTATCAATTCTCCCTAAACAGCCACAACAAAACAATTCCAGGACATCTTGATGGATGGAGAGAAGCAAAATACAAGGGCGTTAGGGTGCCCACCTCTTGGCTAAGTGAACTGGTTGGTCTTTAACACAGGCAAAATTAAACGAATTTTAATTGAAAATTCAAAGTGACTTTAAAGTAAGCCTCATCTTGTCCAGTCATCATATTTCTTATTTATGGATTGCAAATACAAGTTTTGTTTTGAATGCAGTAGTTGATTTTCAGAACTTCAGTTGAATTTTATTCCTTCTAAAGATCTGTATTTTTTTTCTTCATCTATATCTTTTATTTTACTTGTTTCCTTCTTAAACTTGGCATAAGAATGTGTCTTCATTTACTTTTATTTTCCTCGGGGCTTATATTTTGAAAGACAGACTTTTTGTCAGTGGCCTTGGTCCTATGGCAGTGTTTTAAGTCCGTGAGATTTATTTATTAGTTTTTTTTTTTTTTTAAATCTGTCTCTGGTTCTCTCAATGAACTCAAGGCACAAAGAATTTAAACACACAGCAGCACTCCCTTAACACAACAAACAGTAGCAATGGAAGCAGGATCCAGAAAACCCCCAGGAAACAAAAGAGAAAGGACATTTTCTCTGTCTTTATGGCTTTCATTATAGGTAGCATGGTAGCTGTGCGGTTTGTTTTGTAGAGTTGACAAATACGATACACCTGGAGGACATATAGCAGTTCAAATTGCATGACATTATTTGTCTATTTAAAAAAAAAAAAAAAAAAAAAAAACAAAAAAACAGGGTGGCTACCACAGACTTTGGAATCAAATGTTGACCGCGCTGTGTGGAATAAATTTAGTAAATCGATTATATTGCTTCCTTTTAATCTCCTTTTATTTTCGAAGGACACCTTTGGAACAACGTATCAATGATATGACCTAATAAAATCTTACCTTCGGGCAAGCTTCTTGTATATAAACCCAGAGCCTGTAGTGCCAGGCCTCTCTATTAGTATCATCCATTTTGTTAGCGTTTTTCCAATTTATCTTGTGTTACTAACTCTCAGTGTACTATGCCTATTGTAAATATTTAAGCATTACTGTTGACATAAAGATAATACTGACAAATTGAGTTAACATTTCTGCTGAGGATTACCGACCATGTGTAGCCCAGAGCAAGTTTGACACCCATACCAAGCCCTATACTCAGGCCAAATTGTGTTTAGTCTACAATACAACACTGTTTCTCAAATTAATTTTTAGCTTTGATTTACACAAAACACGAGACAACCTTTCTTGCATCAATTAATTGTTTGACTTTCCTAATACATTTCCATTTTAACTAGATTATGTCTATATCAAAGGAAAAGGAACACATGCAAGATGTTGGTATCTTCGGTGTACACAGCCACTCATTCTGGAACCTCATAACGATTCGATCTGATGAGTAAAACACTCCTGCTTCTGTGAAGTCTCACCTGGGGCAGCTCTCACGTTGCTATGCCCTAAGTTGAGTACCTGTTTCAAGTTATGACTAGTATTAGCATTATTTAAATGCCCATAAGAAAAATAACTTGAATTTTATTTCATAGGACCATCATACATTCAAGAACAAAAAATTGGCAAGGGAAGTGAATAAAGATTACCAAAGAGTGGCATTTCCACATTTAGGTTAACACATTTCTGACAACTACTGGAGGATTCATCTCTCATAATTGCTGAAAGTAGAAAATGGGCACTTTTGACTTTTATAATACAGCCACCATGAAAATGTATTTAGAGAGGTATTTTATCGTAGGTGCTATGAGATTCCCCGTATCTCTTAACTATGGAGGCATTTAGGAATCTCAATTCTTCCAGACTCCCAACATGTTAATGGTTTAGTTCGGACAATTCTCCTTGCTGTTTTGATTAAATTCTGCTTCCATAGAAAAGCTTAATACTGCCAGTTCGATGGGGTTCAAACACACATTAATTTGAGTTATTTCCTTTTTTCTTAGTTCATGGACTCATTTGAGAAAGCAGTAACAAAAGCCTGAGTTACATCAGGGAGGCAAATTTGGTGAAATTGCATCTTCCTTAATTAATTTGCAATTTAATTTCCCTTGTTGCTTTGGTTCAGAGCCCCAGGACGCTATTTAAAACAGCTTTGAGACAGGCAGGAGGGGCTTGGTCCTGCCTCAACTTGGTATGCCAGACTTTGTTGACTCCCCAGGGAAGGCCTTACCCCCTATGAGGACAGGCTGGAGGGTGGATGGGGGGAGGTAGGGGCCCAGGAGGAGGGGAGGAAGGGAGAATTGGAGTTGGCATGTAAAATGAAAAATCAATTTTAAAAGCCCACAAAAAGTAAACAAAATGTAGCTCACTCCAAGAAGAAGAAAGTTATCTTATTTAGCTTATTATAATAAATGATTTGTGTATCTACTAGTTTGTTTCTTAGAACTCCCTCTCCCCCACTGAAGACATTTCTAAAATGGTCATTCAAGAATAGGAAATCTTGAACTACTGCTGCCCTCAATATGTTTTATTTTGCTATACATTTCTTTTCAAACCTGTTATGTGAGATCGCTAGTTCCATTGAATGTTGTAGAAATTAAAAGATTGAAATAGAAACTTCAATTATTAAAAGGGCTTCATTTCCTAAAGCAGATGGTTACTCATTTCCACAGAGTGATGAGAATTAAGATGCTTTGAGACGATGAACATAAACTATTACATTTTGAAGTATCAGGCTAGCGAACCTGTTAGGGAGTGAGTGACGTCCAATCATGAATCGGACAGAACCTGAAATCACCTGGAAGACCCGCCTCTGGGAAGTCAGTGGAGAATTATAGTAATTAAGTTAATCAAGGTAGGAAGACCCACTCCCTGGGGGCGGGGCCGCTCTGAGGGCAGGGAGCTGGATAAAATGGGGAGTGTGTGCTGGATGCTAGCATGCCTGTGCTCTTCTAACTGTAGACACGACAGCACAGTGACCATTGTTTCCAGCTCTAGTTGTCTTTGTTTTCTGCCATGTTGAACTGTACCCTGAATAGTGAGCCAAATTAAGTTTTCTCTTTTCTTCCTCCTAAGTTGCTCTGGTGAAGCCGTTTTTAATCACAAAAATAAGAAAATAGACCAAGAACAGAGAACAACTTTTTTTATTAAGGTATTTTTTTCAAAAAAGTAACAGAAATCATTATGGAGATACTAAAGGGGGTAAAAATCCTTAGGGAAAGAATTTGTATGTGACCCAGCTATCCTGCTTCAAGGTATATGCTCCCCCAAAAAACATGAGCTTATTGTAGATGTACCTGCACACACAAGTTTATCAATGTGGATTTACCTACACACAATTTATTTTTTCGAACCAACCTCGGTTTTTTTTTTTTTAATTGTAAAATAGTTTATTTAAGAATCACTTAGTAATGTTTTGGGTGATATTTTTCCATAGAATGAATAGTACATATTTTACCAAATTCATATTCACTTATTACACATGTGAAAAACGGCAAAATAAGATAATATGCTATATATATATCCTTACATGTAGGCTGCTTCTTGCCAGAGTTATTTATGTTTCATCTTGTTGCCACAAGCAGTGAATTAATAGATGCTACAGTGCTCACACACGTACACATGCACACATCACATCTGCATACATCATCCTGTAGCTATATTATAAATCATCCTGTAGATTCAACTTTACCTTTATGTTCTCTAGTTTTATTTACTTGCTTATTTGTTGTGTATGTGTGTGGGTATGTGCACATCACATTGCACATATGTCTGTTAAAGAACAGCCTTAAGTATAGGTCCTCTTCCCTTTTTGTTCGATGCCATGCCCACTGTTGTTTGTCACTGTGTATTCTATACCAGATAGCCTCAGCTCTCTGGGGTATTCTCCTGTCCTCTGCCTTCCATCTCACAGCAGGGATGCTGGGATTGCACACAAGTGTATGAAAGCATTAGACACAATAGCTAAGCTATATAATCTGTCTAGGTGCCTATCCACCCGTAGGTGATTAAAATAGTAGTAGATGTGCAAAATACAATTTTGTTTATTTTGCTTTATAGATTTATTTTGAAATGATGTGTCTGCGATTGGTCTGTGTGGGATTATGTCCATATGAGTGCCCATGTCTGTGGAGGCCGGAGGCATTGGCTCCCCTGTAGCTGAAGTTACACGTGGTTATAAGCTGTCTGACATGGATGCTAAGAATGGAATTTGGGTCCTCTGAAAAAATAGTTTGTGCCTTTAACCACCGAACTGTCTCCTCAGACCCCCAAATAGAGTGTTAGTCTTAAGAGGAATGAAATTATGTCATTTCCAGGAAATAGGTAGGTTGAACTAGAGAACATCCTGTTCAGTACGATAGGCCAGGCTCAGAGAGGCAGTATCACGTTATCTCATAGTATAGTTGAGAGAAAAAGCCTGCAAAAGTGAGGGAGTGTGGGAGAAAGTATTGGAGATATGTAAGGTGAGGAGAGAATCAGAGGGTAAGAAAGGATAATTATGGGGGTGACTATGACTAGACCATATTATATGCAAGAACAGGAATGCCTACACACTAATATACATAAAGAGAAACAAAGGCACTCAAGTTGGTACTCATTTGTGAGGTACAATGGCCTTGAGGTCTCAGATGCCTGAGGTTCCAGCTCCACTAATTCCTTGGAGACATCTACAGCCTTCTTTGGGGCCTCAAATGGCTTTGTTGAGACTCATCAGCCTTTGGGACATCAAATAGCTCTTACAAAACAGCAGTGTTTTGAAGAACCAGAAACAGACGGATTGAATTCCCCTTGGAACACAAATGATTGGGGGAAGGAGTGCTGCCAAATCCACAACTTTTTGAAAAGGATTTGAGATATTTTTTTTCTCACTGATCACGGTACATCGACAGAGGATGAGGTACCTACCGTTCCACCTGTCCTGGGAAGTACTACAACCGTGTCAGATCTGAGTCAGATACTCATGTTCTATGGACGCTTGGCCAGGTCACAGACACCACATTCTAAAAGAGAATGTGTTTTCACCTGATACGGAACTCCGCGTTTTCACAGTAAGGTACAAACCGTATGAGTGATATTTTCAAGCTGTCACATAAGAACAAAATGTGCTAATAGCTGCTATCACATATTTGGGGGGGGGCACTGAGTTAGAAGAAGGACCCAAAGGGGAAAAGTTCCAGGACTCTGGGTAATTGAAGTTATTAGTGACAAAGTAGAACTGTTTTGTATGGTTCTTTCAATGCTATTGCCAGCAAGCAAGAATTGTTTCTATGCAAACAGTACAAGTTCCAAGAAAGAAAAGGAATTAATGAGTTCTGTTGACTTACGTGGCTGATAAATAAAACTGGGACAAGAAAATACCATGATCTAAGAGTTTGGTTTTCTTGGATATACTATGTGACCTAGGTGACGCCATGATACCAATAGCTAACTTTCCTGAATTATTACTAGTTACTAGGTATATAGCACACACACACACTTGTGTGCATCATGCCATCTTATCCTCCTGGCAACCCAATAAAACCATTATAACAGATTGAAATTCCCTTATTTGAAAGGCTTGGAGCCAGAACTTTTTCAGATTTGAAATATTTGCACATATACATAATATAACATCTTGGGGATAGTACATGATTCTAAATATGAAACTCATTTCATGTGTAAATTTTACACATCATCTGAAGGCAATTTTATATAATATTTTCGCATACTTATGCTTTGACATAAATCAGTGTTTTCACTTGTGGCATCATGTTGGGGTTCCATGTATTTTGTATTTTGCATCATTTCAGATTTTGGATTTAGGAATACTCAGTCTTTACTATCATACCTATTTTTACAGAAGGAGATAGGTTACACTTATGAAAGGCTACATATTTTGTCAGTCTTACAATTTAAAGCAGTGCTATTTTTCCACATTTTGTTACAGAGCTACATATAAATAGTCTATACAATTCTAAAGTGTAGTCGCTATTAATCAGAAAGTAAAAGGATAATATACATGTGGAAGGAAACATTTATAGAATGAGTGATATGTAAAGGTGGCAGCAGACACCAAGATCTCAAGACTTGGGGATTGGTGGGAAATTGTGATGCTTGCGTGTAGTTGTGGTGAGAAGATGAGTTAACTTAGGATGGGAAGGAAGTAGATGACGGCTTCCGAGTGTGGAAAAGCAATAAGATATCTGTGTGGAAGAGACAAATAGATAGAAAGAAGATAGAATCTGCATTTTAGGGTAGATGGGCATGTAGAAGATGAGATGACAATAAAATCTATTTGAGTAGATGAGTTCATTAGAGGGAGTAAACATGCAGAGTGATGGCCCAGGGCTAAGAAAGATGGCCCTTAAAGAGATGCTAAAGACTGGGATAGATAGGTAAAATAAAAAAAAAAATTATACATACATACATACATACATACATACATATGAAAAAAGGTGCTAAAGGTATGATTGCATTCATTTTTTGTCTCAGTGAAGAGAAATAAGTTAGAGAAGAAAAAATTT
Organism: Phodopus roborovskii; assembly: GCF_943737965.1. Lineage (NCBI taxonomy): Eukaryota > Metazoa > Chordata > Mammalia > Rodentia > Cricetidae > Phodopus > Phodopus roborovskii. Next base: position 5,919,858 of record NW_026126415.1, on the reverse strand, counting down.
TAAGACCTGATTCATTGCATGTGGGTTATATTTGTATGATCAGAGACATGTTTGATGTTGGAAGAATATTGGTATCTTTGGTTTGAATCACAGTGTGCCCTATTGTGATGATGTCTGCCCTGTGATACTGATTCATGTCATGCTTGATTGTTACTTTGTGTTCTTTTCTTGTAAAAGCTGAAAGAACATTTCCTGCTTTGACTCATTCATTTCCAAAGGAAGTTTATCCAGAAAGTGAAACGAGATGGAGTCATGTTCGAGACATAGTTTCAGTTCTTCATTACAGAGCTCCCAAAGCTTCCTTATTGTCTGATGTAAAACAGAAACACACACACACACACACACACACACACACACACACACACACACACACACACACACACACACACACCATATTCTTACTAACAGGATGGTGACCAGCATACAGGTTTATTAAAACAGATGCATTTCAGAAAAAAATCTCCTAAAATGTGGGCAAATAGATATTTTGGTTGATTATATCTAAGTAGGAGTATGCTGTAAGAGAAAAATCAATATATCCATCTGAAAACAAAGATATAGGAGTCTGGAATTATATAACAACAGTTTGGCTAAAGTTGTTCATTCTTCGATACTGCCACTACTAAAATTAATGAGATGCCACCATTTGTTTTTCAGATTCTTCGGTCTTTTGGATTTATTTCTTCCTCTTTGAGCCTCTTTTCGGAGCTATTGTATTTACTGTATATCTAGTCTTCTCTCATCTCATCTTTTATCATTCTTTAATTCCTTGATAAAATTTTACTTGTTTAGTCCATATTTTGCTTAGACCTACTATTTCTTATCACACTTTACTCAAATAAATTAGTTGTTATGGTATTCAATGTTCTTTATTATCTGGTTTCAACTAAATCTCTAGCCTTTTTGCTTCTTTATTGTGTGTATCTGAATTCCTCCTGTAGTCTCTCCCAATACCACCATTTATCATCTCTGTAATTATGGCAGGGCCTGTGTTCTGTAATTTCCTTCTTAGCTGGTTTCATGTGGGAGAAACAACCATGAGAAAAATTCACGGAAATGCTTAGCTTTGAGAAGGTATAGTTAGTTGCCCAATAGAATGATATTCCTACAGGCAGGAGTAATGCCTTCTACAGATCATAGAACAGTTCCTGACACATATAGATTCTTAGGACATTGGGATATATTTCAGTGGTGAAAATTTGGCTTGCATGTATGAGACCCTGGGTTCAAGTTTAAGTATGGCAAGCAAACACTATCCTGCCTCCTATGAACTGTGTTCCCACTATTTTGGATTCCCTGAATCACTGCGCACAGTCTAACAGCAAGGATAGTGAGGAACAACAAATAAATGGTCCAGAAAGAGCCTGAGATAGTGGCCTTTAACAAAATCCTCAACTTTCTGATTTGGGGTCAAGTACAGTATCAGTGAGGATCTCAGCACATCACAGATGGCATAAGTCAGGCACAGTGGCTTGTATGTGTCAATCAAACAGGAACAGAGTTGAGGGGATCATGAATCCAAGGCTGGCATGGGCTACATAGTGAGATCTTGTTCTAAAACACCAAACCGAACAAAACCCCAAACTGAAAAGCAAACAATAAAGAAAACAGGCAAAATAAATAGATGCTAGAGTAAAATGGATAAAGCAAAAAACAATTTAATGGGATGTCAGTGAATAAGGTGTCCTCATGTGTAAGAAAACCAATAGTATATGGAGGTGTATACGGTTTATCAGGAGAGAACACTGTCTTCAGTAAGACTTGTCATCAAGTGATACTTTAATAAGATAGGGACTCTCCCTTTAAGACTTCCTTGCCCTTAACAATTTTAGGAATACATTAAATTTAGTTTGTCTCTTTAAAAACATTTTTGTTCTCCTATTGCACCAATACATCTTTTGGGTGATGACTGAGCCAATTTGTTGGGGGAAAAATATTATTAAAGGGCTACATTCAACAAAGTCCTGCTGAGAGATTAAGAAAAAAAACATTCACTGCCCTGCAAGTGTTTCTATGATCTTTTAGGTTTCACTAACCCACTTTAAACCTCCCCCCCCCCAGCCCCAGCCAAGTCCTCCAAGCTCTTCTCGAGATTACAAGGGTTAAGGAGATGTATCTGTATAGGAGTTTCTATCAAAGTCTAACATAAGATAATGCAGAGGCAGAGGTTAATGGGTTGGCTTTCAAGATTGACTTCTTTTAAGTTTCAGATCTCTGGATTGAAAAAGCGCACGATGGTGGTGTTTATTTGACTTGTCTGTACTGTGAGGTCAGCAAAGCATCCCGAATACCATCTTATTTTTATTTATGAGTCCTGTTTCCTAAAAGCAGTAAGTCAGTCGCCCATTCCCTACATTGCATTGTTAGGAAATGACTGAATGCTTCCAGTGACTAAAGCAAGTTGGAGCTCAGTGACTCATAACACTAACACCATTCATCAATTAAAGCAAGACTGCCCGTCTGCTTGTAATTTGGCAAGCAGCATTTTGTCGTCCAGAAGCACTCGGAGGGATCCTTCCACCAGAAGGGAAGGATGAGGAAAAGTGTTCAGTGAAATCAGCAAGAGGAGATACTTGTTTAATTAGACAGCAGCCACAAAGTTACTAGTTGGATGCATTTTGTACAGTGATGGCTGTTATTACATGTAAAGAATAGAAAACAAATTAATCTCATTGTGTCTCAGCCCCTAGCTACAAAGTGAATGATGGCATTTTATGTTAGGGAAAATAAGCAGATGGTGATTTGCAAGGAAAATCTATGGGAGAAAGCTTCTCTAGAAATCCAAGCCAGGGTTTTCACTTACTGCAATTCTATTTTTTTTTTTTGTACCCAAGAAATACTTAACATTAATTATGTTAATATTATTTTTCAGACTGGCTTTCTTCTGTAATGTAACTCAGACCATGACATTCAGCTACTTATATATTTGCTTCCTAGGGCAACTCCTATAGGTCATCATGAGGTCAACAGGGCACAGAGTTAGTTCTTTCCTGTATCTGTCATTCTATTGCTCCTCTCTCCCTCACTTACAACATGAGTCGCACTTGTCTTCATTTTTCTTAAACTGGCTAAGTCTTTCCATTTCCCAAGTATCACTCCCCACACCGAGGGTCCTTTCCCCTGTCCTTCCATGAGTTTTCTTTTCTTTTCTTTTCTTTTCTTTTTTTTTTCTTTTGCCTTCATTTGTTAGCTCAGAGGCCAGCATCTTTTCTTTTTATCAGACTCTTTGGGAATTTTACATCTCCCAGCCATTCTGTATCTACCCCTTGCCCTTGTAGTATCCTCCCAAAGGAAGACTAAAGCAGAAATAATAAAAATAAGATAAAGACTAAATAAATAAATAAATAAATAAAAATACAAATAAGGGGCTGTAGAGATGGCTCAGAGGTTAAGAATGCTGGCTGATCTTCCAGCAGTCTTGAGTTCAATTCCTAGCAACCACATGGTAGCTTACAACCATCTGTAATGAGATCTGGTGCCCTCCTCTGTTGTGCAAACATGCGTGAAGGCTGAATACTATATACATGATCAATAGATAAAAATCACCCAGACCAAAAAGCAAAGAAGAAACAAAACAGACAAAATAAACAGATGCTAGAGTAAAATGGATTAAGCAGGAAAACAATTTAATGGGATGTCCGCGAATAAGATGTTCGAGGGTAAGAGAACCGATAGTGTATGCTGATGAACACAGAAAGCTGTGGGTGCCCTTTCAGTTTATCAGGAGAGAGACTTGTCATCAGTGAGACTTGAGCAATGCAGCCACCCACGCGGAAACTCCTTTCAGACACCCTGCTGTTGCTGTCCTGGGGATCTTTTTGCTAATGTTCTGTGGGACCAGTTCCCTCAGCATGCACTCCAGCAGGTCATAGATGGGGTAGATGTTAGGGTGGGTCAACCTAAGGCCCAGGAGGTGGGTCTGGGTGGTAGCTGGGACCATCCCCCTCAGGCAAGGGGTGGAGCCAGCTCTGCTAGGCCAATGCCTTCAGGGCCCCAGTTCTCCCAGGCTTGTGGTGTGGAGTAGGGCCATTTCTCCTGAGTACCTGAGCCCTGCTCTCCCATAAGCTGTGGGGACAGCTCTCCTGAGTACAAGGGGGAGGGGAAGCTCACCCACGGAGTGTGTGTCCAGTTTTCCTGCTCCAGTGTCTAGCAAAGTACAAGGCCAGTCATCCCAGAGCCAGTGAAGGGCGGGGCCTGCTTAGCACTGCCGTTGGATTTCAACACACATGGTTCCTATGACCCTCTGTGGTAACATGGGCCACCAGCATCAACAAAAACCCTAGCTGCAGCAGGACCACGGACCCAGACATGGCCCTGGCCAGCAGCCCAGCACTGGACTACACCATGGTCCTATGTGGCAGCACAGGCTACTCAGATCAGTTTGTCCGTCATGGCCTTCGGTCACCAAGTCCACAGGTTGTGGCCTACACCCCACGCATCCATGTGACCTTGGTGGCAATATGGGCCATGGGCATCAAGTCAGATCCTGGCTGCTGTAGGATCACAGACCCAGACATGGTCTTCAGCAGCATCCTGGGACTCCAAAGTCACATCGTGGACTCAGGTGGCAGCTTAAGAGCTCTTCGTTTCTTATTAGCCTCTGCCATAGTAGGCTCAGAGTCTCCCTGCTGTTTTTAATATAGGGTCTGAAACTCAGCATACAATAGTGCTTGCATTGAAACTCCGTCTTCCTACGTCAGCTGGGATCTCAGGTGTGTCCAATTACATCCGGTCTCAGAGTCACATCTCTTCGCACACATCCACATCCGAGAGACTGAGTTAATTAATTAATCCTCAGAAGCCTCCAGTTCTAAAACCGGACTGTGCTTATTGTCTCTACCTTATCACACACATTGGTTTTCTTATTATGGTTGTTTTGCTTCATGTAATCATCGGTTACATGAAACTTCGTGCATGGATATATCTATAATTTTTGTATCGTTTGTTCTATTTTGGAGAATCTGTAATTGACATTAGTGCACCTCTCAAAATTAGTTATTTAGGGAAGGATTTTCTTTTGTGTTTTTTTTTTCTTTTCTTAGCCTAAACCCCAAACTCAAATTTTTATACGTATTTCTGGAACTGAAGTAATCTGTGTTTAGCTCATAGAGGACTAAGAGATGGGAGTGTGGCTCAGAAACTGTAACTTTCCATGTGGTTTCTGTTCACCGAGAAAGAATCTCTTGGCTAATCTGGGAGAAAAGAATGTTTAAATAAGGAAGTTAGAAGTGACTCAGAAACAACACTTGATCATCAAAAGCCAGAAATGCCCACTTCTTTTAGTTATGGAATGACTTTTAGTTGCTTGTGTAGTCTGTGCTGGTGGTTCATTAGGGTCCATATCTAACCCACTTTGTGTATCGGTCTGCAAAGATCATGGAGACACTTCCGATATCCTTCCACGCATTTCCCTCTCTCCTCCAGTATCTACTAAATTGGGTGGGGAATGCTGTCAATACTACTCCAAACAAGCCATTGGCATGAAAGCATGACAGAATTGAGAAAACTATCGTTTTCTTCTGGTGATGAGTTTTGTATGGAGTTTCCTTTGGGGAAGCTGCATTTATTCTGAATTTAAATAACACTGATATCCATAGTCTAACACGGGCACAACTGATAATGATATACAGATTTCTAGAGAAAGGTTGAGAAAATCTTGGTGGGTCTCAGTGTTTTATTGCAAATCTCCTCTATGTTATTATAATATTATCATGTATAGTGTAAATTTCAGATATATTTTGCAAATGCTTTGGCCTTTATAAACTTCAAAGAGAAGTTGAGATATTTCTTTTACCATAACACTGGTCCATACTGTACTCTTTATTATTTAAGCATGTAGCAATTCACTTTTGTTTCCCAGTAATTTATACTTTATCAAATTCCTCTTTGAGCACGTGGCCTAGAGAATCTAAAAAGATCCCCCTCCATGCTATTTATCTTATGATGTTCATGCTATTGCATAACTTCCTTCCCTTGAGTGTGGTGGCTGCCATGTTTGGTACTAGCATAAATGATGCAAAGACAAGGAAGGCCCTGATAGCTTCCTTGATAATGTCATGACAAACCCCAGTTGCAGACTCATATTCTTATAGCCAGATTGGAAATAAGTTTTGCCAACAGCCCAAGTGAATGTAGGAGCAAAGTCTTCCTCAGTTTAGATTTCATGAAAAAGCAGCCTTGTTATTTTTTTTTTTTTCTTTTCTTTTTTGGTTGCAGTTGGTGTCACTAGAAGTAAAGTAGCCAGTTAAGCCATGATAGGACTCCATGCCTTCAGGGACAGTGAGAGATTAAAGAATGGCATTTTATGTTGTTTATTTTGTAGCAGTCTGTTATTTGGCAAGAGATAATTAACATAGGAGCACAGGATTCCACAAGCTGATTTGGAAAGGTGAACAGTGGGAAGTTGGTTGGTTTCATAGGCGATAACATTGCCATAAACACCTGTTAATTTTTATTACAGAAACTATTAACTGTCTACTAATCTTCTCAGTGGAGACTCTGGAATACTCATCTTTGTATCTCCCTTTCTTTACAGGAGTCTGACACATCCTTGGCATTGAGTACATGCCCGAAACCATTATGAGTCAGTACTTGGTGACCCTCTGATTGACCTTGACTGATGACTTGTCTTTGTCCAGTTTTTCACTCTATTCTGGTGCTGAACCACTAAGCTTGATCTTCAGTCTGCAACGCTTTTGTTTAAGAGAGAGTTTTTACAACATCAGTGGCAGAGGGAGCTCATTTGTCATATTTCATAATATTAGAACTGACCTAAATTTAAACTTAGGAATCTATAAGTATAATGCTATTGGAGCAGAGCCACATTCATGCATGTGCACACTGATTGCGTTCATGCAGAAAAAGCAGAGCTGAGCTGTTTGAGGACTATGGCATGTGTTACTGCATTTTCTTTGCCCTACTACTTAGTGATTTACCAATTGTAGTGCTGCAGTTATAATGCCACAGTGTTTCGATTTTCCAGCACTTCTGATTCCCAGTTGGTTGAACCCTTTGGTGAAGAACCCATTGAAACAATGGCCAATTGTATTTTCAATTTGTAAGAATATTAACAGACAGAAAGTTTATACAATTTAAAGTGGAATACATTATCATAGGAAAACACAAAAGTCAAAATAAAATGAGATAAAAACTGAACTAAGTTTCTGAATACTTTAGTTTTCAGTATAATAGAAAACTGTTTAACAATGAATATTTCATTAAATTGTGCTTGACTGAAGCAATCATATGTGTTGGGGAAAAAATAACTTACTTAACATTAGTAGCCTATTGGTCAGTAAAATTCCTAGAAGAATCAAGGACATAAAGATCTATGTCAACAGTCAATTTGAAAGGCAACTGATTCTGGGGATTTTGATGAATCTATGATTATTAATGAAGTTGCTTAGTTGTTTATTAAGAATAAATACATTCAGCTGTCCCTACATCTCTGGGATGAAGTCAACTTGATTATGCTGGATAATCTTTTGGATGAGTTATTGAATTTGGTTTGCAAATATTTTATTGAATTTTTTGTATCTATGTTCACAAGCAACATTATCTATAATTTACTTTTTTTATTATTGAATCATTTGCGGTTTGGGAATCAGGGTAATAGTGACTTTATAGAGAGAACTTTGAAATGTTCCTTTAGTTTCCATTTTGCAGATTAATTTGATAAGTATTGGTGCTAGAACCTCTTTGAAGGTCTAGGAGAATTCTGTTGTATAATCATCTCTATAGATGCAGACAAGGCCTGTGACAAAATTCTATATCCCTTCGTGATAAAAGTTCTGGGGTGACTTGGTATGTGATGGACTTTTGGGAGCACAGTATGATGGTAATTGCACTCACCAATCTCCAGAGAAACCAGGAATATTAAATACTCGAAGTTGTCTTTACAATGAGAAAGATGTAAAAAAATTAAAACCCTATTATTTCATCCAAAGATATGGGAATTAGAAGTGATTAATAGCCTGGTCCATGTCAAGCTCCCCCCGATCAGGACCTGAGATACCTAATAGTCTAAATGACCCTAACATTTTCTGTATAACCAGAGGCTCCCCCAAGATCCCATAACCAGGACCAGAGGTGGCTAACAGTCCAAATGATCTCTATGTTTTCTGTGATCAAGGAAGGCCAGATCCTTCCTTAGGTTCATAAGCTAGAACAGGTAACCTATATCTAGAACCCATCTTCGTGGGAGAAATGACTCATACCCTGAGTTGAGTTTTGATATAATTATGCTTCCTTGTACACTGATGACTATATTTTAACAACAAACTCCCCTCCCCCAGAATTAGTATACTGTGTTTAAATTTGTTGGGAATCAACTGCCTGGCATTAGGGATCCTGACTGATGAAGTCAACCTGAACTGAGTTTTCATTCTCACTTCTTAGTGGTTTGCTGCCCTGACTGACACCTGCAGAAACCCCCTTCAGTGGACATGTTGTCACATAGGCAATTCACAGCAATCCCACAGTCAATATCATTCTAAATGAAGATATCAAAACCCTTCTACTAAAATCAAAACAAGACAGGGATGTCTACTCACCGTAATTGTAACAGAATACACAAAAAACAGCAAAAGCCCAAGGCAGACTGAATTCCAGTACAGAGAATGGATACGTTGAGTCTTAGAATTTTAGCTAGGTAGTCTTGTGATATAATTTAAATGGCTTATATTTTAGTTGTTTTATCTCTACAACATAATGGTGGCAGTACCTTCCCTACCACGTTGCTTTAATGACTTTAATGTTTTAATTTTTAAAAGTGATATGCTTAGAAGAGGGCTTGACTGTTAGTTAACAGTCACTCTGCTTTTATGAGGTGTGACCCTCCTGTCTGAGCCAACACACTCAATGCTGTTCTGCATGCATACCTCATGTAGTGTCTTATAATAATTATTAGTGAGTGTGGCAAGAGAAATAAGAGAAATAGAAAAACAAAATAAAGCAAAATGGTCAATCCACCTGGTTAAGGAAACAAACAAACAAACAATCAATCAAACAAAAAGGACCAAGAGAAGAATTTGCAGAAAGGACAAGAAATAAAATTGCAAAATTTTTCTGCTTAACAGAGAAGTCTGTCTCACTGTTTTTCCAACGACAACAACAACAACAACAAAAACTGCAGCAGCAGCATAAGCAGTAGCAACCCAAAACCAAACGGTCCCATTGGGATGCTCAAGTTATTAATAGTTGAAAGTCAGTTTGGATTTTCTTTTTGAATCAGCCTCTTCCCAAATATTTGATGTCCACTTATTTTCATTACAATTACACAACATGAAATTTCCTTGCTTTTTGCAAACAATAGGAAAATAAGGGCCATTCTGTTGAGTCTTATCTCTGCCCCACATCAGTTCTTTCTTGTTTCCCTTTATTTTGAGTTCATAGTAAACACACCAAAAACATCTTTATTGGGTTGCCACCACTTGTGTTATTACATTTGTTTTTATTTTTCATACAATGAGAGTTGTGGGCTGCATATTCATTTGTTATAGTAAATTTCCTCTTGTCTGGAGGGTGTCTTTGTAGGTTTAATAAAGTTAATTTTTCATGATGAAGATGATACAAACTTTCCTCTTTTCTTTACCAAGTAAGAAATAGTCTCAATTTGAGATAGTCCACTGTAATGACCAGGTGGTTCATAGACTCTGGGTTTAATATTTGCATTTAATATATTAGGGGTAGTTCTGTGGTTGCATAATAGATTTGTTCTTAAGAATGATCAACAATGTCATGGGACTAAAAGCCAATTAAAATCCATAGGTAAATACTTGTCATATAATTTGGAGACTGCATTTGGACATCAATCTATTCTCAATACTCTAACATTTTTCTTTTCACACTTTGTCTAACTTCAGTAGTGTTTTAACAGAATCTAGTTTCTTAAATATAAACATTCATTCACAAAAGGGTTAATGGACAAAATAAATATTGAGATGGGAAATTAGAAATTCTGACAAAAGGAGTAATTATTGTGCTGAAATGATGAAGTCATCTTTGAGCTTTGTAATAAATGAAGCATAAAGGCATTTTGGAGAGATAAATATTTTTCTTATGACATGTTCTGAGAAGAATTTATTATATGGACTTATTCAGAGGTATTTCTAGCCACAGTAACTTTTCAGAAGCCAGAGAAGTAATAGTCATGACATAGCTGTCTCTACCTCCTTCTTATTAAGGGAAATTTTTGCTGAAATGTTATAGACATATAGGAAAAGATGTATCTGCACATATGGTAGAAATGAAGCTCAGCACATTATCAAAGTAAAGACCCCTTACACAAACAACTCCCAGGTCATCGGGATACCAAAAGCCAGCAGACCAGAGAATACACCATGGTCTTCCCTTGCCATTATGGTTTTCCTTCCCAAAGCAGCTGTAATCCTGACTGTGAAGGTGATATATTAGTTTTGCATATGCTTTATGTAAAATGATTCAGGATTTAGGTAACACTCCAACATGAGGAAATAATTTGAGACCACCTCTCCATGGGGGAATTCATTCCTACTATTATAAACCTAGTCAAAAAACATGGTTGGGAGCTCAAAGGGCACAGGAAAAAATTGCTACTGCCATTGGGTGCATTGACACAGCCTCAAACTGCATACATATTTATGTTTATACTCACAGACAAAAGCTACTTTCAGCCTTAATCAGAGAAGTCTCTGTTTAGTAAACTGCAGTGAATGAAGAAATTCTTGGCTGTTCAAGGTGCTAAGAGTAAGTGATGAGTGTTTAGCCCGAAATAGGATATCCACATGCTCTGTGTTGCTCAGGGAACATTGTAGAACAGGAGGAAAGAATATACATGAATCAGAAGATAGGGAGGGGCTATAGAATACTATTTTCGGGTCATGGTACCATGAACTTAGAGCTGCTGGAGCTGCCTGTACAAGAATGGGCTTATTAACAATCAGTCTTGAATAGATGTTGGACTCATGGGTCCTATCCCTCACTATTGAACTAGTGGTTACTGATAGAATCTGGTAGTCAGGGTCTTGCCTTCAGTTGTGTACCCATGGGTGAGTTCATCGGACCTCCAAGCCATGGTCACACAGAAGGCCTTAGTTAAACTCAATGGATCACAAAATAAAACAGACAGCTGTATCTGGGAAAGGACTTATAGGTAGGAGAGAAGGTTGATAGGTTTGGGAGGGGTTTTAATTAGAACGTAATTATAGCACTGCCTCCTTTTTTCCCCTCCTTAACCCTTTCCTAAGTTCCCTTCTTCCAACTCCATATTCCCCACACTCTCAAACTGATTGCCTCTTTTTCTTTGATTATTATTGTTCACATATATTTATGTATAACTATATGTATGCAAACATTTATAAATACAAGCTACCAAATCAGTTTTTGTTACTTGCGTGTATAGGGTTGCAGGACTGGCCACTTTGTGTTGGATACCTGTCAGAGCTTGGGCCAGGAATGGAGTTGTGGGAGGAGAATTCTGAGTGCTTGTGAGAACACAAGTCTTGTGACCTCAGTTTCTTCAAAGCACAGAATTGTTCTTGGACTGTGTTATCATGCTCCTCCCAGGTGTAGCAGATAAAATTAATTGAATTTACTTTATATTATTCATTACTGCTTGCAATTGGCATTCGAGTACATGTTTAAACTATCCTCTATGCGTCTCTACAAAAAAAATCCACATTTTTTTTTGACACATGTGACTTGTACTTGTGATTGTGGATAGCTTGAAATCATGAAACTTTATTCATGTGTTTTCACTTAACCCTCAAATTGTTCAATGCTCCGAATAAAGCTGGCTCTTGCATGGAACTTTAGTCTGTCTCATTTTATCATCTCCATCCTCCCAAGTCCTACCAACTATTTAGAGTGGTGACAGGGAGATGAGATGCTAGTTTCCCAGTTGTGCCCAGCAGTCAGTAGTTGACTGTCATTCTATGTCTAGGGGTAGGGCCCCGAGATTTCTCCCCTGCCATGATAGTATGTCCATTGATATTGCCATCATTTCTATCTTGTTTATACAGCCATTTCTAGAATTCAGAATACTTCCTGGTATTCTGGCTCTTAAAATCTTTCCAGCCCATCTTCTGTGATGTTTCCTGAGCCAAAAATGCAGAAGCTGTGATGGGTCTATTGGGGTCATACTCCCCTTGATCTACTAATTTCTGAATTGTGTTTAGTTGTGCTTTTTTGTGATGGTCTCCATTTTCTGTAAAGAGAAACTTCCTTGATGAGGGGTGGTGATAGCTACACTTACCTTAAGGTATAAGGATAAGATTTAGAATGTAGTTAGGAGGTATGCTGGTCTAGCAAAGTGGCAGTAGTAGATTTTCTTTCTTAGATAGATGTTTTCTTCTAAGATTTATGACCACAGTAGACCCAGAAACTTGTGTAGGTTGCCAGGACCAGGCATACTTTACTCTTGTTGAGTAGGCTTTAAGTTCAACTAGACAGCTGTTGGATACCACCAACAGGTGAGACCAACATATTAGACCAGAGGTTCTCATCCTGTGGGTTGTGACCCCTTTGGGGAGTCAAATGACCCTTTCACAGGGGTTGCCTAAGACCATTGTAAATATCAGAATTTGCATTACAGTTCATAACAGTAGCATAATTATAGTTATGAAGTAGCAATGAAAATAATTTTATAGCTGGGGTCAGCACAACATGAGGGACTGTACTAAAGAGTCATGACAATAGGAAGGTTGAGGTGCACTGTATTAGACCTCCACTCATGTCTTGGCATTCTTTTTTGAACCATTGTGGTTCACAGTTATTGCAGCTGAGTGGAGTAACTAATTGTTTCCCTCCCTTGATTGCTTACATAGTGTAAGCTATTCATGATTCCATGGAAGCTAGATTGCAGGAGGGAACCTTTCATGTTAGACCTCGCTGGAATAATCTGAGTCACGTGGTGTCTTCAACAATAGGGGCTTACCTTCAACTTCTGAGATGCAAGCAAATAGAACTTACCAAGCAAGAGTTTTAGTTTATTTTTGCATTACATATTCTTAACAATAGTTAATATTAAAAAATACGTTGGATACAGTGGAAGTATATGAAGTTGTATGTTACTACGCTTTTAGCTTTCATTTCTTTGATGACTGATGAAGTCAAACACTGTTCATCGGTTCACAGGCCTTAAATACCTGTTAAGTATTTATTAAAATTTGAGCCTAGGGCCACCAATAAATCCTAAAAAGAGGAGTTTTATACTTTTAATTGAAAAATCCAAGCAAATGGTTTAGTCACATGCTATCAATATAAAAAAATACCAGATTTTGAATACTAGAGGTACCCATATAAATTGTTCTGTACCAGGTAGCCCTTGTCACCCTAGCATAGGACTAGCTTGGCTAAATTACTGAACTGACAAAAGTTCCAACATGATATGAATAAAAATGGATGATTGTCATTAAGGTTTATTTCTTCTTCTCTTTTACCTTTTATTGCTAGGGCTTGATATTGGATATAGTTTGTAAATTTAACTTAAAGATCACATCTCCCAGAAAAGCAAGTGTCTGGTATGTGAGACGATACTGAATCCTTCAAAAGTCCTATTTAGATGCCGATCATGTCTTTTCAGCATGGCTAGTGTTCGCTTCTTCTCTCTTGCCTGTCTAGGGAAGTGCCCAGTCCTAATAGGACCATGTAAAGCTTACTAAGGATGCTGAAGTATTCTCTTATTTTGCCTTCTATTGTACTCAAGATCTGTGTGCATTCCATGAGTGCACACACATGAGGGGTTAAAGTGCACGTGGAGCAAGTTCAGGCTGAGTAAAATTAAGTGATTCTGATTTGAATTCCAGGAAATTGACTTGCTCTGGCTGTGAAATACTGGATAAAACACCTAATCTTTGGAGTGTTGGTTCCCTTGGCAGTTGAGTTGAATAAAGAATTGTCCATTTGATGAAGGTAGCTTAATGCAAAGATTCAGCAGGATATGCCTACAGCAGCCAGAGTACATGTCCCTCAGTAAATGGTACTTGGTTCTTTCTAATAACTTTCATGTTTAAGTCACTCAGCTAACCTCTGCCTTTTTGCCCACTCAGATTTATTTCTATTTTATATTTTCAAATCTTTTTTCTCTTTCATATTTTCACCAAGAATTTGAAGCTTAAATGTTCACAATATGCCGTGACACTAATATACCTCTGGTTTACTATTTCCTGCACACATACCATTTAAGAAAGGGACACTCATTATTGACATGTCTCATCCTACTCTATACATGGTACAGTTTCATATCTACCCGAGAGGGGATATTCCGTTGTCTTGCTTAGCCATGTCTTGCACCATTTTTATGCAGTATCAAGGCAATTAACTAGTGAGAAATGGGCAGATGGTAACAAATGAAAATTTTTGCCCTGGACACTATTTAACATCCTCACAGACTAAAGCTTTGCCGTGCTTTCGATAGTTTCCAAAACAGAAATCGTGTGTTCTAACAAGCTGGTCACATATACATGGATTCTGTGAATAGAATGTTTATTTATTTTTAAAAACCCTTAACCTGGAATGGTGTGGATTTGTAGTAAGCATTAAAAAGTAATCGTCAGCTTTAAACATTAAAAAAATATTTATTGAAGATATCTGTGTTAGCAGAATAACAAACTTGTTGATTCTTGTGTAAGGAGAATAGTTTTGCTCTTGCAGAACTCACTGGAAACCAACTCAAAATGCGTGAAGGACTCTTGTTTATTGCTAAGGATTCCAGAAACTAAGTCTAAGCAAGAGAGAAGTGTCCATGCATCAATCCTACTTTCAATAAACTGTCTTACCTCTTGGTTTCTTTCTTTTTCTTTTTCTTTTTTCAAACCCAAACCTCTAAACATGGGGAAATGTGTTTTCAACTAGCAAAATGGTAGAAAAGAAGTTTTGTAATATGTATTTTTAGCTGTTTTGCCCATAGAAACCTTAATGAGACGGAAATATCATTTGCTTGTGACAAATGTTTTTACGACTCTCTTTTCGTTTTAGTATGAGTAAAACTGGAAGTCTTCTATTTTAAGTTGGGCTAAATAGGCATTCTGAGTTAGTGCCAAAAAAAACCAGTGCTCACCTAATGGCTCTACAAAAGGGAGTTCAGCAAGTTTGGAGTCAGCTTCTGCCTGAGGCATTGGCTGAGGTGGACTCTGTGACAACCCTGTGCAGTCCTGGTCTTCTTGCTCTGTGCAGACGCACACACTACAGTCAGCCCACACTCACTGAAGGGAAGAGGAGTTACAGTCCAGAATGGGCAAAATGTTAGACAGGCTGCTCAACACCTCAGTTCTACTGTAAACCATGCGGTCATGTAATTCAGGCTCGAAATTGGGAGCCATCTGGGTGGCCCTCAAATGGCAGCAGTAATGGATAGTCTCTATGTGATGGACTCCTCAGGCTGTCCCTGTAGAATGAAGTGTGGTCAGGGTCCACCACAGTCATGCAGCTTGAAAACTGTGAGAATTTTGTGGAGAGCGGGTTGCTTGCATTGTGGCCCTGGTGCACTCCTTCCTGGGTCCCCAGAATCTGAGATGTGCTAATTCATTAGTATGGATCACAATGTTAATGTCATGAAGAGAAACATCTAGGAAGTTTTAGATTATTATTTATTTTGCAAGTTCGTGAAGCTGGTGATAGAGAAAGGCTTGTTTAATCCTCATTGTTTCACTCTTTGGTAAAATATTTTAAGTGAAGGCATGAGAAAAAAATATACACCACGTATTCTTCCGTTGCCCAACAAAAAATTTGGGTGATTACTCCATGCCACCGAAAGATAGTATTGCTTTGAAAGCAAGCCTTTGCCTTCTGCAAGGTGCATCAGTTCACCGTGATTGCATTGAAGATGAGGTCAAAACCATCTAGTTGGTTGTATGTATTAGAAGAAACATTTTAAATTTATTTAAAATTATTTTTAAATTACTCAGAGACTTCTAAGTTCACTTTAAATTAATGTATTTTAAATTACGCAGGGACTTCTATGGTTACTTAAAAAAGGAACTGCTATGAGAAGAAAGCAGACTTACTGGATTCCTAGCCCGGAGAAATAATTGACTGGATTAGAGTATTGTAGAAACAAAGAGAATGGAAATTTTAAAAACAGACATCATGTGCCTATCATAAGAGACCCCACGCCCCACCAAAAACCTAGGGGATATCATGGAACTATGCACTAGAGATAGACAAGTGCTCCAAGAGGATGTGCTAGTCATACTTTAAAATGAACTCCAAAATGAGCTAGCATCACAATGAAAAAATCCGTTAATTTGGGTGACAGCACTCTAGTGGATATATTAGTGTTTTATCCCCCCCCCCTTTTTTTTTTGTCTGCCGTACTGTTTCAGTACATTTGCTGCCTCACCACTAAAGCATTGTGGTTCAGCAGAAATAACAGCTCACGCAGAATAGGAGAATGTATTGTATTGTGAGCCACTCCTTCCCTTGGAATGTTAACCATGTTTATTCCATAAGTCTTTAATCATATGATATATAGCATCTCGGAGAGCTAATAAAAACAGAGCCATCTAGTGGCAACTGACCTCACTCAGTCATGTGATCTGATCTAGAAGCTTCAACCAAGGGACTGAAGTCATCCTTTAGTGACTTGACCATCACAAGAAAGAGCGTGTCTGGAGCATACACTGTGAGATACCATGCAAAAGGAGTAGAAACAAATTCTATGGTGTTATACAAAGGCTCTCTGTTATAGAGTGCTGGGAACTCCTCGTTCAGTATTGCTTATTTTGGAAATACTCATTTCAGTTAAAGGTTATGTACTTAATCACTGTTGTGTTTGAATTTTTTCCCCCTTGATGTAATAAGCCATTAGTCTTAATGAAGTTTATTCTTAATTTAAGCAGACAGAGACTTCAAAGAGAAGAGGGTGGGGTTGCAAGTGAGTGAGACATGATGGCCAAGTTGATATAAAAACCAGCAAAACAGACCAGGAAAATATCAACATGTGTTGTGCAATCAATCATTATAATGCGTCAATAAGAGTGAGTCCATCTTGAATATACCTAAATATAGCTGAAATAAATATGGAATGCTGTACAATCCTAAATGTAAGTTGTATCTGAAAATAAAGCAAATGGTAATATGCCCAAGTGATTGAAAAATTTGTGCAAATCACAATGAGGCAAAACTATTCTGTGTTGTGGGATGTAGTCAGTCCTAAAATCCAGGCATCTGGAATTATTTTTAAAGGACCATACTATTAAATCTTTGGAAATAGAGAATTTTCTTTTTCATGGAAAATCTGTATTTGATTGTAAAGATGGAACATTATGTCCTTGGCCTGGCTGCTTTTGAATTGTAGGCTTAACATATAGTAGAGGCTAGGATTCCCATAAATTTATTTCAGGCGTGAAAGCCTGGAGGAATAAATGCATACATACGGATAGAAGAGCCTAATAATGTTATATCTACTTCTATTATAATGAATTCCATATAAGTGACACCATCAGATTCCCTCCACCCTTATTTGGTGGGACACCAACCAGGAGCACAACACAAGTCAATGGTGGCTGTTAATAGCCACTGGCACAGCAAGCTGTATAAAGAGATGCAAAATAGCTCAGTGGCAAGATTAGGTATCAAAATAGTCTGTCCGGCCACAATGTTACGTTTTTTTTTTTTTTTTTCCAAGAAAAGGAAATCATGTAGCACTCAGACAAATGAATGTGTAATCCATGTAGCAACATTTCAAAAGGGAGCCAGAACTTCAAATGAAATTCTAATTTTTTTTTAAAAGGTGAATCTCTTCTTTTAATTTCAAAAACTTATTTGAGAGGGTAATGAGGGATGTTCAGTGCTGGCCAGTCATCAGTAATGATGGACAAAGACGAAGCAGAAAGCCAGCAATAAATGCATGAGAACGGAGAACAAGATGGTTCTGTCGCCGGTCAATGAGTGTGTGAAAGCTTCCAACTGTTTCCAAGCTCAGTGCCTTTCTTTTAAAGAAGATGCAGTGTTGGAATGGGGAGACAAACACTTTTAAGAATTAATATAGGGTTGTTTTTGGTTTTGTTTTCTGTTAGAAATCTCCAATCTCACTTGACTGAATGTGTCTTAAATCCAACTACAGAGATGTTGGCGACCATCATGATGTGAGTGCTGACATTGCACTCTTAGGGTTATTATGCCTTTCTGGTCACTGTGGTGGTTGATAAGCATCATAGTTGGGAAGGACTGCTGGCTACTTCCCTCTTGTAGAAGCTTGCCTGGCACCTTCTGGTATTATGAAAATTAGTTCTCAGGGAAGAGGTTTTCAGGTATGATCCAGCTTGATCCTGTGCCTGAAGTGCATGTGCCTTCAGTAGTAGGGACTTACTTTCAACCTGTGGTAGGCAACCAAGGACAGGAGCAATAACCGTAATGTCTTGGGAGTCTCTTGGAATTCCCTTACCAACGATTCATACTAGGACTTCTTAGACCTGGTACTGGGGATTTTGTTAGATTACCTATGGCTCCCAGGGGAAGCATTGACAACCCTGGTGGGGAAATTTTATTTAAACTTTATATGTATGTGTACACCCACAGGAGTATGTGTAATATATGCAAATTTAGGTAAATAAATTATATGGTTACTTATGACTTCTTCAGAGATCCTTATGGTTATTTCTCTCTCCTTCCTCCCTCTTTACTTTCCCTCACGTTTTCTAATATCTCTTTTCATATTATGTTTGCCCTGCTATTTGTCTCTCTGCTGACCCACTATCTCCTGGCTTCTGCAGTTACAGGTTACATACCCATGTCTGAAGTTGTGGAGTTAGGAATCGCAGATGAGGCGGAAAGGTGACATTTGCCTTTCTGGGTTTGGGTTATCTCACTGGATATGATCTTTTCTAGTTCCATCTATTTGCACACAGATTTCACTTTTCTTTACAGCCTGAACAGCATTTTGTCCACTGAAGGACTCTTAGATTGTTTCCCTTTCCTAGTTATTCTGAGTAGATTTGCTGTAGACACGATGGAGCAAGTGCCTGTGTAGTAGGATGCTGAGTCCTTTGGGCATACGTCAAGGAGTGGTGCAGCTGGGTCACGTGGTAGATTTACTTTTAACTTTATGGGGGTTCTCCATACTGATTTCCATTGTGGCTAGACAGGTTTGCAAGCTCACAGTGAATGAGGGCTCCCTTTTCCCAACATCCCCTCAGTGCTTTTCTGTCGGTTTTTGTTGATCTTTTTCGTTCTGATTATAGTAAAATAAATCTCAAAGTTGTTTTGATTTTCATTTCCCTAATTGCTAGGGATGATGAATTCTTTTTGAGATATTTATTAGCCATTCTCTTTTCCATTCCTGGTGCTCCTCCTGCTCCTCCTCCTGCTCCTCCTCTTCTATTCCTTCCCCTTCTTCGTTTTATTTATTCCCTCTGTTTAGTTATGTAGCCCAGTTTTTCAACAGGTCATTTGATTCTTGACTCTGGTTTTTTAGCTTTTTGTATATTATGAATAATAATTCTCTGTCAAATGTATAGCTGACAAAGATTCTCTCTTATTCTGTGGGTTTTGTTCCTCACCTGATTGTTTCTTTATCTGGACAGAAAAACATTTTAGTTTTATTATGTCCTACTTATCAATTGTGGGCCTTAATTCTTGGGTAAATGAGGCCCTAGTCAGAAATAACTCTCCCAGGCCCGCATCCTATAGGGTACAGTCTATGTTTTTTTCTGGAAGTTTTAGTGTTTCAGGTTTATATGGAAGTTTTTTTGTTCTTTTCAGTTTAGACTTTGTGAAAGGTGATAGATAGGGATCTAACTTCATTCTTCTATATGTGGACATATAGTTTTCTGAGAACTATTTGTTTAGCATATGTTTTGACATTGTTGACAAAGACTAAATGGATATAATTACATACATTCATGCTTGAGTCTTGCTTTTTGTACTATTGTTTTGCATGTCTGTTTTTGTGCTAATACTGCACTGTTTTATTACAATGCTTTGCAATATAACTTGAAAACTGTTATGGCAACTCTTCAACCATTGTTCTTTTTTTTTCTTCTTCTAGGATTGCTTTGGCTATCCATGTGAATTTTAGGATAGAGTTTCTATTTCTGTGAAAAGTAAGATGGAAGTTTTGATTGGTATTACATCAAATCAGTAAGTGTTTTCTGGCATCATGGTAATTTTTCACAATTTAATTCTACCAATCCATGAACATAGTATGTCTTTCCATTTTCTGGAATCTCTATCTCTTTATTCATAGATTTAAAGTTTTTATAGTAGAGGCCGTTTTGGTTATATTTATAGATATTTTATTTATTTTGTGAGGCTACTGTAGATGGCGGTGTGTTCGTGATCTTTTTTTCAGTCTGTTTGTTGCTGGTATATGGAAAAACTATTGTTTTTGTAGGTTGATTTTGTATCTTGACACCTTGCCTAAATTGCTGACTATGAAAACATTTAGAAATGTTTTCTGGCAGAACTTTTGGTATTTCTTACATGTATTATCAGAGATGGTTTGAAATAAAATGCCCCCCCCAAGGGAGTGACACTCTTAGGAGTTGTGGCCATGTTGGAGAAAGTGTGTCACTGTGAGAGTGAGCTTTGAGGTTTCCTTTCTCAAGTTTCCCTCAGAGTGACAGTCAGTGGACTTCCTGTTGCCTCTGAGTCAAGATGTAGGACTCTCAACTCCAGCACAGCATCTGCTTGCAAGCTGCCACGTTCCCCATCCCAATGATAATGGACTGGACCTCTGGGAATGTAAGCGAGTCTTCCCAATTAAATGTTTTCTTCATAGGATTTGCAGTGGTCGTGGAGTCTCTTCATAGCCACAGTAAACCCTAACTTATTTAAGTTGGGGATAATTTGACTTCTTTTCCAATTTGTATACATGTCCTTCTTTTGTCTTCCTGCTCTAACCAGTGCTTTGAGTACAATATTGAAAAGGAGTGGAGATAGTGGGGAGTCCTGTCTTGTTTCCGATTCAGTGTGATTGCTTCAAGTATTTTTTCCATTTAGAAAGATGTTGGCTATGAGTTTCTCAAATATCCTTTTTTTTTATGCTGAGACATGCTCTTTTTGGTTCTATTTTCTCTAGGATTTTTTGTTTTGTTTTGTTTTTATCATAAAGCCATGCTGGATTTTGTCAAAGGTCTTTCCTGAATCTATTGAGATGATTATGGGATTTTTGTCTTTAAGTCCTTTTATGTGATTTATTACATGTATTGACTTGTGTATATTGAACCAGCCATCCATCTCTGGGACGAAGCCAACTTGTTGATGGTGGATGATCTTTTTGATCTAAGTATGTATATAATTTAAAATATTTTATCTAGAAAATTTGGACCTATATTCATCATGGACACTGGCCTATAGCTTTCCTTTTTTGTTGTGTCTTTAGCTAGTTTGGGTGTTAGAGTAATACTGGCTGCATGGAAGGACATTGTGAGTGGTCTTTTTCTTTCTACTTTTTGGAATAAAGAAAGATTGGCTTTAGAGCTGTGGGAGTCTGGTAGAATTCTGCTATGAATCCATATGTGCCTGAACTTATTCTTTAGTTGGAAGTTTTTTGTTTTTGTTTTTGTAATTACAGTTTCAATCTTCATCTATTTGCTTTGGGTGTGTTTATATTATCCATCTCTTCTTGCTTTAATTTTGGTGATTTGGTTGCCTCTAGAAATTCATCACCTTCATGGGCTCCAACAGTTCATAGATTTGGTGGGTGTTGGGGTGGGCTAACTCATAGCCCTGGTTATGGGCCTGGGTGGTAGCAATGCAGTCAGGGGTGGTTTGAAGTTTGGTGGATTGCCCCTTTGGTCTGAACATTGGCAAAGGTGACTCTGTCCTACATTTCCCAGAATCTTCCACCTCCTAGTCTCTGTTGGCAAGTAGGAAGACTAGGAGGCAAGCGGGATTCTGGGAGTTGTAGTAGAGAGGAGTCAAGATGTAGTACATGGGAGAAGAGGTTCGGACCCTCTCTCAGGTCAGATAAGACCATGTGGAAACACTTAGATGGATAGAAATGGGTTAATATTTTTTTAAAGATTTTTTAAAATTTTTCTTATTTTACATATCGACCCCAGTCCTCTCTCCCTCTCTTCTTCCCTCCCTTCCTCTCTCCCTCTCTCTTCCCCTCCCATTCCCCCCAAATACCCTCCCCTCCCATTCTTGCCCCCCACTCCACATGAACCGTGATGCCTTCCTGGAGGGGTCATCTAAATCTGTCAAGTCATTTGGAGTAGGGACTAGGCCCTCCCTCCTGCCTCTAGGCTAAGGGATTATCCCTCCATGGGGAATGTGCTCCCAAAGTCCTTTTGTGCACCAGGGATACATCCTGGTTCCACTGTCTGAGGTCCCTTAGACTGCCCAGGATTTCTAGCTGAGACCCGTGTTCAGGGGGTCTGAGTCAGTCCAATGCTGGATCCCCAGCTATCAGTCTGGGGGTCCAAAATGGGTTAATATTTAAGACAGAGCCAGCCAATAAGAAACGCTAGTAACAGGCCAATAGCTTTATATCTAATACAGCGTCTCTGTGTGTTATTTGGGGCTGATGCTGCTCTGGGACCAGACTGGTGGGAAAACCTGCTTGCACACATCTTTCCCTCACCTGTGCCACCACATGGCAGATGAGGGGACAAGAATAGCTCTCCTGCTCTGCTGCCTTTAGGGTCAGCTCACCTGATACAACATCCAGTGAGGGTAGGACCAACCATCCCAGGGCCAGCTCAGCACAGCATGTTCCCAATATCCCCTGTGCAATGGGCCATGGGCATTGCCACAGACCCCAGCAGCACCATGTCCATGGACCCAGACATGGCCCTTGGCATCAGCTCAAGCCCAGATGCTGCCATGGCCTTGGTAGCAGCCCAGATCCCTCAGATTAGCATGGCCCCAGCAGCAATATGGCCCCAGGGATACCAGCATGGTCCCAGGTGTCTGGACAGACCCTGGGGCATCAGCAGAACCTTCAGTGGCAACTGGAGCCATGGATACCACCCCAGACTCCGGCCTTCACAGGGCATGACCCTAGGCTGCAGTTTGTGCCTCGATGTCTCCATGGCTCCAGGTGGCAGCACCATCCACCTAGATCAGCATGGCTCTGGGTGTGGCATGGTCCAAGGTGTCCCAGCATACCATGGTCATGCCCTTCCATGACAACAAGAGCTCTGGACATCAACTCAGACCCTGGCTGCTGTAGGGCCACGGACCCAGACATGGCCCTCTCCAGCAGCTGGGGCTGGGAGGACACCATGGCCCCAGGTGATAGTGCTGGCCACTCAGATAAGGACATTCGTGGTGGCATCATGGCCCTTGGAGGCCCTCATGGCCACAGGTTGCAGCCCAGCCCCCAGCACCTTTGATAGCTCGCATTTCTTATGCATTTCTTTCATGTCTTAATTTTTTCATAATCTTTTCTTGTCTGGTCTAGTTCCTCTAACTTCTCATTATTAGTCCAGATGTTTTATATTCTGCTTGATTCATTCTAGTTATAAATATTGCCATTGAGTTTTCTAGTAGGGCTATTGGGGGTTTTTCATTTCCATCTTCATTTTAGCTTGTGTCTTCTTCAGTGGTTTCCATCTCTATTCAATTCATTTTTAAGTACTGGAGTTTCTTAGTTTAAATCAGCTTTATGTTATGGGTTTTTTATTATTGTTTTTGAGGGGACCCATTAACACATTTATTCCTTTAATTCATTAAATTGTTCCTTTATGATTGCTCTTTTAAATTCTTTATGAACCTAAGGGTTCATCTAGACAATTCTCATTGGTGAATACTTCTATAGCACTGGTGGACTTTGGAGGGGTAGAAGACCTTTTTTTTTTTTTTTTTGACCTTTCCTGTTGTTCATATTTTTGTGATGAGCTCTAGGCATCACGTGGACTTGTTTTGTTGGTTTCACATCTCATATAGGCATAACAGGCTGAGGCAGCACACAATGTCTGGGCTGGGTTGGACTTGGTGGTTGGATATGGCTTAGATGGAGTGAAGTCAGGTAGAAACTGATGGTTGGGCTAATGTACAGAACATACATTCTGGTGCTAGCCTAGAGTTTGGGGGACCCAATCTGGGGTTAAGAGAGTGGGTGTGGAAAGTAGTCACCTGACTAAATCCTTGCTCAAGATGTGCAAGACCTGACTGAAAAGTTCAATGAGTCCTATATGGGGCCATAGGCTGTGGGTGGAGGGAACAAGCCTGCTCTGTCTGTGCCAGGGCACTGGATGTGGATCCTGATAGAGTAGTTTGTGTTTGAAAGTTGTCACTTTAAGCTTAAAAATTTAGGTTTATTCATGGTCAAGAAATGGTTGTCTTTCAAATATCAATGCACATTTTTAAAGAGTCAAGTACCATGAAATCTTAAATAATCTTACCTGGCAAAGTGGAAGAGGGTTAAGTAACTTGTCAACAATCATACTGACGGAAAATAGAGATGTTATGAAAATGGAGGAAAAAGAAGGAAAATAGAGTTGAGGTTCTAAAAAAGTGTTTCATTAGAGACTTTTCTTAACAAGATTTTTTCAAATTGTAATCGTCTACCTCCTGATAATACAGACTTAATTTTTAATAACTTAGTCTAGAATTCAGATGCTGATATATCTTGTTTAAGGTTAAAAATAGTCCCACTCAAAATAATAAGAGACAAAATTAGGAGACTTTGGGGGCGGATCTTAAGGTTTAAATGCAATCCAAATCTTGTAGTAATTATGTAATTATGTAAACATTTAATGCGTGTGAAAACATTTCCTTATATGATGAAGCTATTTAGACAATGTCATTCTAGAAAATATTCAAAATGCCTTTCATTCTAAGGCTTTTTTTCTACTTTCTGTTGTGTGCAGCAATGACATCAAAACTCAGGAATCACACTTGCCAAAGTCAGCTGAGAAGAAAACTTATTTTCCTTTGTCATGTCATGTAAGACAAGGTATTTACAGATTCCAAAGCTCTGTGTCTTTTCTTCCCCTGGGATGGCATTATTATGGCTACCATAATTACCAGTTTAACTTTTTTGGTTCATGAGATACCTTTAGTTTCACAAGTGGAGATGGACCCTGAAAATATGAATGTATAACTGTGTACTTTATGACATTGGAGAAATGCTAAAAATAAGAAACTTTAATAAAGTAGAAGAGATGAGTTGGTCTGGGGTTGGATTCTATACTAATCATTTAAATCTACATATTAAGAGATTTATACTAAAGAAAATGATGATACCTCAAGAGTAACTGCTCATAGCATTGTTGGCAAAATTTATATCATCTGGGTTTCTCCCCAAACACAGTTCTGATATGAACAAGGTAACTGAAATTTTAAATCATCATCTTTATAATCCAGTGGAATTAAAGCCAACTTCTATAGTAAATCACACGTCTGTACTCTCTCTCATCAAGATAAAGGTCAGAAAGCTCTGTCCTTCATGAGCTTCCTGTAAGTTCTATGAATGAAAAAGGACTCTTATTTCCTGCCTCTTATGGTACTCAGAATGACCTAGCATGCAGTAAGCAATGTCTGACTTGAATGGACTCTCTTTTTGATACATGTTTTAAAGTGAGAGTATGAAGCTATCACATTTGTTAGTCTGTTCATAGTATTTCATTACCTTGCTGATAAAGAACATTGCCACATAAGGCTTGCTATTTTTTTTCCCACAGGGAAGGAAAGAACATGGTAACTAAAAGAGTGGTGGGAACAAAAATTAAAACAAAATAAAGAAAATTAAGAAAAAGACAAAGAGTATTTTTTAAAGTGAGTGAAAAATGTAAAGATGTGGTATGGAGATTTTTATCACCATAAACAATGAAGCAGTAGAAAAAGTCACAGGGGGGGGGAATGATAGTTATACAAAAAGTACAGAAATTTAAGAGAGTTTGAAGAAAACCAGATGTAGGAGAACAAAAGTGCAAACACCAACATTGGGCAATGCAAGAGAAAGTCCAGTAAAATGGTGGTGTGAATATGAGCCAGAAATACAACAAAGGTTAAAATAATGTTTGTTTTGATTAGCCTTAATAACAGAAAAGGGTCTTACAGACTTATAGTTTTCTATCCAAAACAACAACAAAAATTTATGGCCAGACCTACAATGCCTAATTCAGCCAGCAACCCCTAAAGCTTTCCTCATGTGGAATTGAAGAGAGTTTACTGCTCTATGTTTTCTTGAGTGAGCAGAGATAAGATAGTTTCAGATACATAAAATTGGCAAGCAATGTACTCTTGCCTCTAAGAAATAGACAAGTAAAGGTTGGCATAGCATTTGACTTATCATACTGATGGAGATGGGCAGCAAACAATGAGTCTGCCTGACTGGAATAGGAGATATGTGTCCTGCCTCCAGTCAGGCAGATAAAATGAAAATTTTGAGGGTATTTTCTAGTCTTAAAATCACCATTAAGATTACAATCTGGAAATGCTTCATTTCCCAGCTGGTGGACCAACTGGCTATACTTTGATTTGAAAAAGATAGTTTTTAATTACTTGCATTGATTAGGAGAATCGTGGCATGGGATGAATAAAACAACATTCTGGAACGTCCAAGTAGAATTGTATTTTTCGTTGAAGCTATAGTTAAATGGCTATAAGTTAAACTTAAGAAGTTCTGAACTGAGATGTCTTTTCAGATTAAACCAGGTCTTTGGTACCACTAACCTCATCTAACTCGGTCTTCATTTATAAGGCAGTGTAGAGACTTGCGTAGATTTAACAAACATTTATTGAAATGAGATTCGGAATGCAGTGTCAAGTCCAAACACAGAGTTTCCCAGACTTTTATCATGTCCTGTTTTCCATTCCAAGAAATTACCTGACTCCCGAACAGAGACACGGTACCTGCAAGACAGTGCGCTCATCATCAATATTTGGGTGTTCAAATGTTTACCAGAATCAATTGCTAAAGACTTGTTTCAACAAGGCTGTTCTTAAAGTTACTGGTTCTTTGAGGGCAGGAATTTTACTTGGCTACTTGGACATCTATAATGCATTGAACAATATGGATATATATATATATATAATAAATTCAAGACATTTCTATGTGAAGCCCAAGTGAAAATTTGCCATTTATTAAATGTGTTGTCTGGTCCCACTTTGTAAGAACCACTAAGACACATAGGAGATGCTTCACTTTGTCTCCATGTTACAAAGCTGAACTTGAAACTACAAGTCGTAGATATGTGGTTCCAGGTGTTATTTACCCTATGACGTAACACTTTTCTTAAGGCTGTGGAGGGTGTAGAAGTTGTATTAAGGAGTAGCAGAAACAGACAGCAAGCACATCATGGCCCAAGGATGACCCTAGGCAGTGTGGTAAGAAATAGAGTCTTATTGGAGTCAAAGAGGAAGCCAAGGCTTTAAAGTCGTACTGTATAGTGCAGAGCCAGAAGTAATTAGATGGCACCTAGGTGCCACAGGTAAATAGGATGCTAAGAGGCTGAAAACAATGCCTAGGTATTATGGACTTTAGATCCTTTGCTGTGCTGAGGTGTGATTTCTGGGTGAATATGAAATCCTCTGGATGGTGGAAGAGTCAGCCATGTAGTTTTCAAAAGTCTGGAATATTGTCTCTTTATAGATTCTATGACAAGTCATGTCTATCCTTAAGGAAACATGTGCTTATTTCATATTTCTCCCCTGGCAGTGAGGGATCATCTAACCCATGTCCTACCATTCAGAATGGTCTTATAATACTACCGTGCATCATCTTATTTCTTCTTTGTGGCTATGCCATATAGTTAGGCCTTTAACAGTTATGAATCTTGCTTCCTGTTCCTTTTTCCCATAATGTAGTAACGTTACATTTTATAACACAAAAAATGTGTTCTAACACATGTACATACAGCCATTTGCTTTCATTTAGAAGTCCATTGTTTAGTATTGATTTTAAAAGAAGTTAAAACATTCCCATAGGCTTAAATTATCTTGTAATACAGATACTGCATCTCCTGCGACCAATCTGAAAGTAATTACTCGTTTATCAGCCATGTCATTTTTTTAAAAAGGTTAACATAATCACCTGTGATGGTTCAGCATCTCTCAGGCTGTGGTTTCTCTGAGCAAGACTGAAACAAGAGTATAGAACAAGATGGTCTCTAGCCAGAGTCAGTCTTTGTCCATATGGTGTATCTAAAAATATTTAGAGAGTGCTGTAGATTTTTTAACAACAACATCAAATATCCATGCTTAGTCCTGAAGCTTATCATGCTGTGAAATTCATAGTTCTCTTTGTATTTATAGACATTTTCTTTTGCGGCAGCCTCTTGGTTCATTATTTCTCCTAGAATAAGTAAGAGACAAAAACTGTAAGATTTTCATTCTGGGAAAAAAATGTGTGAACTGGCAAAATGAAGCTTACAAAAGAAAGATGCTCAGTTTTCTAGAATTGCTGAAAAATGTGCAGTTGGGGCCACAACAAAGATGATAATTAGTCACCAGCATCATCCAGCCGCCATATACGAAATTCCCGCTATGTTTCAACCACTAAGTTGTTTAGCTCAGTCTTTTCACAGACTGATCCTAATAGGTAATTGCTATTGTTGATCACAATTGATGGATGAAGAAATGAAAATTACTTTTCAATGAACTTTTCCATAGTCATATGACAGGACCCAGATGATTTTGTTCAATGCCATAATGTATGTTTTGTAACCTTGCTCACTTGCCTTTTATTTTTCCCACATTTCTTTAGAGCTATGGGAAAGTTTCATAGAAATTTGATAACATAGATGGGGGGGGGACTCCACCAAGAAAAGTTATTGTACTGGACCTTTGAGAGTGCTGTGGGTACCTGTTAGAATGTGATGATTTAACTTTCTCTTTCTTGATCCATTGTAGATTTGCTTAAAAGAAGAAGAAGAAAAAAATCCCATTTAATTTCATTGTATGGCCTTGCCTTGCTCTGAAATATTTTTCACCCCTAAATGTGAACTTGTTTTTTCTTTTGTGGAAGCATTGTTAGAAATATTTTTCTCTAATATGTGGCAGCATGTATTTGTTTATGATGTATGTGATGTTCTAAGAGCTGAATCCCAGAAGGGATGGCTGGACCATGCTAATGTCACTGTGCTCTGGGATCCATCTCATTCAACAAACATTTAACATGGTCTCAATATTACTCAAACATTTCCAGTAGTCACACGAGACGATAAAAAGGAATAAATGATTTTTACTTAACTAATTAGCTAATTAATTAATTAATTCAGAGTGTGTGGATGAAAGCATGCGGTTTTCATGGTACATGAGAGCTTGTTTGGTGTCCTTGCTTCTGTTGTACTATATAGACTATCTGGTCTACCCACTTCTGGGAGACTCTCCAGTCTCCATCTCCCATCTTGCCACAGAAGTCCTGGGATTGTTGATGTGCACCACTAACTACATCTGGGTTTCTTAAAACGGGGATTCTGCAGACCAAACTCAGGACATCCGGCTTTCAGAGGACAAGCATTTTTAGGCTGAGCCATCTCTCCGGTTCTAGAAAATGAACTTTAAATAATGCACTTCAGGCCGGGCGGTGATGGTGCACACCTTTAATCCCAGCACTTGGGAGGCATAGGTAGGCTGATCTCTGTGAGTTCGAGACCAGCCTGGTCTACAGAGCTAGTTCCAGGACAGCCTCCAAAACCACAGAGAAAACTTGTCTCGAAAAACTACAAAATAAATAATAATAATAATAATAATAATAATAATAATAATAATCCCCTCTTCAGGTTAAACTATCATTTTACTATATAACTAGAATAAAATTCTTAGTGAGCTAACTTACAATTTCATTTATTTTTGTAGAAAATTTTCAAATACTGGTACATACTTTTCATTTACAGCACATTACCTAAGGGATGCCAAATTCTCATTAAACTACTAATTATAAATTACTATGTCACAAAAAACAATATTTGAAAGAGTGGATTAAGACTGAACCTGTTTCATACTCACTTTTGAAAAAGTTCTGATTGAATACCAGTTTTAAAGTTAATTTAATTTTTATTATTTACTAAAACTTTTAAAATCACATTTATTTGTTCAGCTCATGTATGCATCTGCACGTGTGAATGTGCATGTGAGTGCACACATATGGGAGATGTCATTCTGTAAATATGTGCACGTGTGCTTGTGTGCGTGTGTGTGTGCATTTGTGTGTGTGTGTGCATGCGCATGTATGTGCATGTGCGCGCATACATATGCGTGCATGTGTGTGCGTGTGCATGCTTGTGTGTGCATGTGCATGCGTTCGTGTGTGTGTGTGTGTGTGTGTTACACATGTCATAGGATGCATGTGGGTTAGAGTATAACTTGTGGGGTTTCATTATCTGCCCCTCATGTGGGGCTTGAGGGGCAAACTCAGGTCATCAAACTTTGCATGACCTGCTGTGTCATCTCAGCTACCCCTTCAATTCAATTTATAGTAGTTAAATTTTTGTACAATTTAAAAATTTGCTTCCTTAGATGAACTTGTCACATTTCAAGTGCTCAGTAGTCATGGATGGATAGTGAGTGTTTTGTTGTATAGCTTTCACCTTATAACTTCTACATGCTTTCTGTCTTCTTAACAAATCTCAACCAAGAAGGTACATTCCACACCGTGGGTTACATTTTGTATACAGGGGCATTTTCTGGATTCAGTATGATGATATAATCCTCCCAACTGGTTTAAGTCAGATAGGTAATTTTGTACTTTTGTGTGTATGCTGTGATAGCAAAAGATTGTTCAGATTAAAGTACTTATGCTTTTAAAACATTAAGTTTATTTTAGCGTTGTTAAAGTAGTCTACATTCTTCCCTCTTGTTGTCCCTCATTCTTTCTACTTCTACATTTAGAAATAAGAAAAAAAAAACAATTATATGGGGCTATAAATCAAAATGAATTTGGAATGTTCCCCCATCGCTCTCAAAAATCTTTTAAATGCCATTGGTAATCTTGAGCCATTAGTAACATAAATATTATCCATTACTAGAAAATGACAGATGTGAAAAAATATTTTCTTAGCTGTTATTCTTTGGGGTTTTGCCAAATGCTACTTTGGGTTTTTTAGGGGTGATATTATGAATATATATGCTCTGTGATTCATGCTTTTGGTGATAAATCTTCCTGGATGATCTGCAATATGGGAATCAGGGCTGTAGGAGACCTGGCACAAGATGTTATGATGTATGACATGGGAAGCCAGACACTGGATGAAAGCAAGTAGATAGTCCATGTTACGATGCTTCAGGAGACATTTTAGTTTTCATAATTCCATACGGATACTGAACAAAATTTTAATCCTTGTGTGTATAAAGAGGGTAGAGTAGGGTATGTTGTGATTTTTCTCTACCTTCATTTATTGATTGAACTGACCTTAGTATATGGTATTAGTTTATCATTTTTATGAGAAAATCGATTTTGTATTTGAGATATCTAGGAAGAATTCATTCTAATTCATTAGGGGACCGTTAGGGAGACTACAGCATCACTTCTGTCTTTTAAAGAATGATTAAGACCAAAGGCAAATTAGGTTCAAGTCTGGTGATATGGGCATTTATGGTCTGAAATCGAGACACGGTGAGATGGTTTATGGTGTCATGGACGTTATGGCATGCTGATCTCTGAGTATAGGCATATAATCTCAGACCCATTGGCTACATGTATGTATTTTTAAGAGAATTATTTACCCAGCATCTCTGTCCATTTTTAAATTCAGTAACTTTTTAGATGTATACATTCCTACACATCTTGGTTATGAGTCCCTGATAAAATATGCAGGTGTCCAATATTTTTCTTCCTTTTTTTTCTCTGCTCTTTTACCCACAGAAGCTTCTTCTTCTTCTTCTTTTTTTTTTTTTTTTTTTTGTCTGTGATATCAGTGTTTGTCTATTTTTGCTTTTGTGGCTTGTAATTTAGTCACATTTGAAAAATTATTGGCTAGCTATGTATTGTGATTTTCTCTATGTTTTCTTCTAGTTTTATAGTCTTCGATTTTATGCTTAAATCTTTAGTGGTATTCTAAACTGGCAAGCTTTTCTTACTTCGTGAATATATCATCTCACTCATTTCCAACCTACACCATCCCCGCTAAGAAATCTGCTAACAGTACCGATGGGTGCTATCTTGTACCTAGTGGGTACCCCCCACTTTTTCTGGTGCTTTCAAAAATCCATTGATTTTTTTTTTATGCAATGGTATGAATTACTTTAGATTCTTATTTTGTTCGATTACATTCTAAATTTGGATGTTCACTTTCATTCTTGGTTTGGGAAATCTTAAGTCTGTTCTTTTGGTTAACTGTTTTCTTTTCTTTTCATTTTTAAATTAGCACAAGTATGTCTGCTTTCTTTATAACAAGTTTTTCATCTCTGCTGTCTACCACTCTCTCATTCTCCACCTCCTGAGTCTGCGTGTCCTCACATCCCCATCCCTTTCCTGCTCACGTGTGTTCTGTTGTCTCCTTCCTCAAACACGTTTTTCTCCTCTCAGTTCCCCTTTCAAATTTCATGATCTAAGTCCACATCTACCTTCTCCCCCTTTCGTTTCTAGGAGCTCGCATGTAAGAATTGAAGTGCACGTTGGGCTTTTCTTCTTTCTTCCAGTCTTACTGTAATATGCATGTCGTGGCTCTATTGATATTCTCCGGTAAGATTTTCAAGTTTGTCCCTGTGTTTGTTCCTTCTCCCTCACTCGCTCCCCATTTATTTCCTCTATTATTAAAAAAAAATCTGCAAAATTTCAAATGAGATCTGTTCATGTATATAACTTCTTTTTCTGCTTGATCAAATCTGTAAAGATCTTGTAGTAAATATTTTTCAGTTCAGCTATTATGTTTGTAAACTTCCAAATTTTCCTTTGGTTGCTATTATTATTATTATTACTCTTTATACTCTGTCTCTAGGCTGAAATTCCTCTTCTTTTGGTTTATGTACAATTTTCCTGAGCATACTTACTGGTCATCATTATAATGACTACTTAGATTCACATAAAATATACACTTTGATTTCTTTAGGATTGGTTTGGGCAGACTTGTCTAGTTCATGTGTTTGGATCATTGGTTTTCACTGTAACATTATTTTTTTTGTTGATACCCCTGTATTTGGGAACCAGCCACCTCTCCCAGTCATTTTAAATGGGCTTCATACAGAGAAAGGCTTTTACCAATCAGGTCAGGTACAGGCTCTGAAGATACCTCAGTGTTTTTCTGTGGACATGTCATGGCTTCAGTTGTGTGTGGAGATTCCTATTGGAAAGATTTGGGGGGTTTGTTTCTTCTTTCTTTTTTTTCCAATTTAATGTTTTTTTATTTCAATTAAAGTTTATTTATTTTTAACACCAGAAATTGTGCTTCTATATATAGCTCCGTGGCCTCAGGTAGTAGCACAGGCCTCTCAGATGAGTTCGCCCCTCCTGCCCTTGGACATCTGCATGGCTTCAAGTGTCAGCCTAAACCATGGATATGTGAGTGGCCTTCAGTGGCAACATGGGCCACGGATATTAACACAGACCCTGGCTGTGGCAGGGTCACGGATCCAGACACGGCCCTCAGGCACCAACTTGACTTCAGAAGGCAGCACAGGCCGCTCATATTGGGATGTTCCTCGCTGTCATCTTGTCTCTAATTTGTCTCTCCATAGTGCATGAACGGCACATTTCCCTTTGTTTCCCATTTCTCCACCACATTAGCTTTCTTTCTTTCACATCTATCCATTACGCATTTGTTGTTTATCGTGGCATCTGCTCTCCTGGCCTATGGGGGCCAGGGCGGACACTTAGGTGTCATCTTCCATTTCCCTTTTTCTATTGTAGTAGTCTTTCCACATTAGTGGATGGGGTACATGGTGAGATTCTACCAGCTGCTAAATGTGTATATTCCAGTTATTCTTTCTGGAAGTCAAGCAATGATGAGAGGATTGTTTGAAGAGTCTTTGGGATATACCCAATTTAAAAGTCTACTGATACTGCATCTCCCGTGATCTCCTACTTGAAAGTGGTACTTTGAGTTTCCTGTATTTAAAATTCATTTTAAGGCACTTTCCAGTAGACACCTAACATCTCTGATAACTTAATTTTTCTCAGTGTATATCTATCTTTGTAAAAGTTTGTACAATACCACGGAGAAAGCAGGACGACAAATCAATAGTATAAATATTCTGTAGGATATCAGGATCTTTTTCTTAAATGTCCAAGTTTCCTGTTCACTTAAGAGAATCCAACAGCATAAACTGGCTCAAGTCTAGGAGGTAATAAAGAGGCTGTGGCTCTGTTATTTTGTCTCAGGTGTGCATTTGTTCCTTAGACTCAGGGCACTTTTGCTTGAACATATGGAGCGATTCTTCAGTAGGTCTTCTAGCTATCTTCCACCTAAGATCTAAGACCATGCTCAGTTCACCGGCACCACATACTTTATTGACTCAGACTACTCTATAGCTGCTTTGCCTCTCTTGTCTATCACAGTTCCGGTAACTACTGGACCTTTTGGCCTAAAAGAAGCGAGAGGGATCTGGGAAAATGGCAGTGGCTTATCACAAGTTTAACCAAGTGGTTACTTCAATTGCAAATTCTGTACTAGATGCAGTTTCATTTCTTGGGAAGTTGGCCTCTTCAACTCCAGTATCCAGTTACTCTTCTTATAGTTTATTTCCCCAATTTGTTGACTATAGTTTTTTTTATTTATTTGATTTTTTTATTATGAGTACTGATTCACAGAGAAGTATAATCACATGACTCCTTTAAAATTCCAGGTCTCCCAACACAAAATTATTTCTCACTGTTATGAAAGATATGCTTTGTTGATTTGATCCTATATAAAAAGTAGACCAACATTTCAATCTCTCTAAGCTATTGAAACCTTGGTTTCTCCATGTGAAACCAACCATGTCTAGCATTTCTAACTCATTTAACAAGGGACACCCTTATGAGAAAGTTTTTTTTCCAACTAGTTATGAGAAGTTGGCCTATGCTATTGTATAGACAGAGGAGGACAATGACCTGTCTACAAACTAAAGGTTCATGAGGGCCAGTAGTTTAACTCTAGCCTGCATATGAAGTGTATAGAATAAGGCAATTGCATAGGATAAATCCTATTCCAAAGGTAGGAAAAGGCATATGTCCCAGCTCAAGCAAATAAGTAGGGAGTGAATGAATTTGCTTCTGTTTTTTCTTTTATAAATCTTATTGCAATCTTCAGTGGATTGGATAATGCCTAGTCATTGGGGTAGGCAATTCTGATTCAAGTGCTCATCTTATAGATGCATCCATAGCTAATGTTTTATCTTCATTTGATTGTTAGTCAAATTCACATATAAACTTAACTACTTAAATGCTATGAAATTTAATTCACCAGTAAGTAAATCAAAATAAGAATATTAATCTCAGAGTCTCTGTTTGGGAGGCAGTGTTTAATGAGACATGGTCATGAGTTTTGACCACCTGTTATTTAATCTTATGAATATCACCTGAAATAATTGTTTAAAACTTTCAACTGACAAGGTAAAAATCCGTAACATCCTGTAATTAATTAGTACTAAAGTATGTGATAAAGTTAATCATTTTACTTCAAAACATTTTCATGAAAAGACTGAAATCAATATACAAATATAACTAAACTGACAGGATTCTCAAGGCACATGACATAGGGTCTTAACATTGTTCACTTGTTTTTATCTTTTCCAGAAGGTCTGGGTCTAATCTTAGCTAATGGAGGGAAAGGTAATTTATGACATATTTAAAAGTTACGCTTTATTTCCCATAGTCTTAGGTTATCTAACGCTCACAAAATCCTCCCTTAAAACAAACAAACAAAACAAAAAATGCCATTGTTGACTAGCTAATTTGATCAATTCTACAGAAACTGGAAAGAGGTAATAACGAGTTTAATGTGACAACCACAACAGCCCACTCAGTAACGACACAGGTCACGGCGAAAGCTTCCTCCAGTTAAGTCACGAGACTCTGCCTTAGCCTGTTCTCCCAATAGTGTGGCAGGCATCATTAGTTTATTGAAGTAACGCAGAGGATCAAGGGATGCTAACTATGGCTACTAAAAGTCCAAAACTTTTCTCTGTATTTCTAGAGTTGATTCCCAGGATGCTGCATTGACTACCTGTACAAAAACTACAGGCATTGGTGGAAAGCATTTGTTCCCTACCCTTATCTTCTTCACATCTCCTCTTCCTCCACTTCCCCATGATCATATTCTTCCCCCGCCTTCCTCCTTCTTCCCTTTATCTTACTCGTCCTCCTTGTTGGAGCACCGTATCTTCAGCCAAGAAAGTGCTAGTGTGGTTGAGAAAACCTTTTTTTATTATTATTTTTCTTATTTTACATATCAACCCCAGTTCCCTCTCCATCCCTCCCTCCCTCCCTCCCTCTCTTCCATCCTCCCATGCCCCCTCCCACAACCCTCCTATCCCATCCCCCGCCACCAGCACTCCACATGTAGGGTGATGCCTTAACTGTTGGCATTTTTCACACTGCAATCTCCATAAAATATATTGGCTTGACTTTTTTTCCATTTCAATTTTCTGACAGTCACTGGATCTTAAAATTCTGTATTTGACCCACAAAGAAACTACTTTCTGGAGTAGTGCCTTACAACAGTTTGAAAGTGAGTCCAGATGCTTCAGGTTGCTCTGATTATGTGCCTCAGTGCATTTGTGAATCTATCTGGACTTATTTAGAATGCCAAAACAATGAAAATTTTAGTGGTAATATTTAAAAATCTAATAAAGACACTTAAATATTCCATAAAAAAACTTAAAGGGCATGAAAAGTCTAATCAAAACACATAGGTAGTATAAAATTTAGAAGATAAAAGTAAAATGCAGCAAAACTTTCTTTGCATTTGCTTTACACTTCAATTTGCTTTACAATTCAATGATTCACTTTTCCTTTTAGTATGTATGTTTTCTTGTTTTTATAACTTAGCCTTAAATTATAAACAGGGTAAGAAGACAGGCTGATCCTGACAGGTTGTGCCTGAAGCCTCAACACTGAAGGCAGAGACAGGTGGATACAAAGAACTTACTGGTTAGCCAGTCTGTTCAAAACAGGAGCATATGCCGAGTTCAGCAGAGAGACTTGTCTCAAGTCAAGAAAGACTGTCAAGGATGGCGAAAGACATCAAGTATCCTGCTCTGACCTCCACACCTATTTGCCACTTACCAATACACTAGTGTAGACTCAACACACATACACACACACACACACACACACACACACACACGTGATTAAAGAGTGTTTTAACAAGCTTTTGTTATCTACAAGATTTCCAAGAACATTTCCTAATGCTGCTAAAAGATTTTCTTAGGCATCCTTTAAAAGCACAAGAAAGCATTGTATTTATCCCCTGGAAGTAGCTTATTTAGTCAACAAATTCCTTATTTGGAACATTAAGGTTGTTCCTAGTGTTAACTCCAAGATGGATATGATTATATGTAACTTTTCCTCTGTATCAGTTTATTTATTAGGAAAACATTCCCAGAAGTGGGATTACTATGAATGTTTTGAACATTTTAAAGTCCTTTATTAAGGCCAAAATTTCCCCGGAAAAGCCGTTTCTTGTCCGTAATACTCTCAATATGGATGATTAAGGGTGTTCTTTGTGTCCACTGCTTTCCTTTATCTTCTTCAGTTTTTATAAGGGATTTAGCTTGGTTTCAGAGAAGGATAACTTCATAGTTTCCTCCAAAATAGTTAAGTCTTTACTTTTTAAATGACTTATGTTTTCTAGGAAACCTTAGAAGTCTACAAGATGTTTGGTTATTCCGATATATCTTGCAAGTGGCTTGAAATTATTATGGGTGCAAGTTCTAGGTGGCTAATGAGTTAATGGTGTACTGTGTGGAAGAATTAAGTCAAGTCCAATCCCCTACAAAAGATTCTATTTCATATTTCTAGAAGATACCCAGTTGGCAGCTTGTATTTTTCTTCTCTCTCCCCCCCCCCCTTCCCCTTTCTTCCTCAAGACAGGGTTTCCCTGTGTAATCCTGTCTGTTCTGGAAATCGCTGTGTAGACCAGATCAGGCTGGCCTTGAACTCACAGAGATCGACTTGCCTCTGCCACCACCGCCCAGCTGGCAGTTTGGGTTTTAAGCCACTGGTTCCCTCACTTTTTCTGTCATAACCGTTCTGTACTCTCAGTCAAAAATGTCTTTAAAAGCCCCTTCTTTGCGTTAGTGTGCAGAACACACAGAGCTCGGGCCGCTGGAGTGGTATTTACACCGGTGGGTTCACTGAGCAGCAGAACATGCTGTTTCTGTCGCACCAGACCCAGGCCGATCTGATAAATGTACCTAACAGCTCTGCTGTTTCAGAGCTGATTCTGAGTTATTCTCCTGGACGTTCCTCACAGCTGCAAGCAGAAACAGCGACATAGTCGGGTTTGGCTGTCCTGGCTGCTTCTTGCTTCTCCTTACTGGATTGCCAAAGGTCCCCCAGAACCGTGTGCCTCAGCTGGCACATAGCAGATGTTGGCAGTAGTCCAGGCTGAACCCTGTCATTAGAGCACACCAAATAAATGCAAGTACATTATCATGAATTTATACTCGCTGGCTTTGTTTTCCCTTTGTCTGCCTACACGAATGTTCCTACTTATTTAGAGAACGTGAAGGTGAAAACTGACATTTTGAGGTAGGGGTGTGGGAAGAGGAAAAATTATTTCAAAACAATAGTGACCAGAACAATTTCCAAAAAAAAAAAAAAAAAAAAAAATCACCATCATTTGTTTGTGCACATATAATTTTACTTTAGTTGTAATGAATTCAACTGGCTATGGGGAGTCCTAGTGATTTTGTTATAACTATATGAGAGGAGCAGGTATCTTGAAAAATACATTTTCGATGTAATAAAGTTTGCAATAGTGCCTTTTAACAGGGGATTGAAAAGTACATTCACCTTTTCAAATGTCAAACCCTGGCAAAATATCTAGCACACACAACAAGGTTGTCATGTCTTCTTGTGTTTCTTCGATGTTTTGTGACACCCTTCTTTTAGGGATGAATTATGTACATGCAGATATGATTCCTCTCATTATGTATTTCCATCTCAAATACAAAAATCATTATGTATTTCCACCTCAAATACAAAAATCAGAGAGAGGAAATGTGTCTTGTTTTCTCTGATATCAGCATAGGGAAAAAATAGGAAAAATTGTATTTAATTTAAATTTTTTTTGTAGTAAAAAGTAGAAAACTTGTAAAGTCTAATTATCAAGGAAGAAAATCTGTGCACCAGTAAGGGACTGCTTGTGCTGCGGGTTGTGTTGCACAACTTTAAAAAATGTCAGAGTCACTGAATTTCTTCTTTTGCCCATACTTGTCAACTAATTATTTTTTCAGTCAGCTAAGCACTTTTTGCCTGGAATGACAAACACTGAACATGGCTGGCTACAGGGGCCAGTAATATTAGTAAAAAAA
The DNA here is from genome assembly GCF_943737965.1 of Phodopus roborovskii. Lineage (NCBI taxonomy): Eukaryota > Metazoa > Chordata > Mammalia > Rodentia > Cricetidae > Phodopus > Phodopus roborovskii. Next base: position 5,880,588 of record NW_026126415.1, on the reverse strand, counting down.
TCAATGAATACATCAATTTTTGCATTCAGTGGCGTTAAGGATTTTCTGTAGTATCTACTTGATAGAAACTGAGTAAAAACAGTAGAAAACCCAAGTTGGGCAGTGGTGGTGAATGCCTTTAATCCCAGAACTTGGGAGGCAGAGACTGGGAGTTCTCTGTGAGTTTGAGTCCAACCTGGTCTACAAGAGATAGTTCTAGGATAGGCTCCAAAGCTACACAGGGAAACCCTGTCTCAAAAAACCAACCAACCAAGCAAACAAACAAACAAAAAAGTAGAAAACTCTTTTTTAAAAAGATTTATTTATTTTAATATATATGGGTGTTTAGCTGGCACACACCTCCCTAAAACATGAGTGCGAGCGCGCGCGCGCGCGCGCACACACACACACACACACACACACACACTCACACACGGTCATGTGTGTTTGTTGGAGGACAAAAGATGTCAGACACCTTTGAACTGGAATTACAGATGATTGTGACTCACTATGTGGGTGTTGTCACTAGAACCCAGATCCTCCAGTAGAACAATGGAGCCATCTCTTCTGCCCCAATAAAAAACAAAAGTGTTAAATTAGCTGTGATGAATTGTAATCTGGACAGAGAAAGTATAAATATTCAGATCATTGGAAACGATGCTATATTTACTAGTTAAACATTTCCGTTGGTAAGAGTGCAGAAATCAAAAATATTAGAAATTACTTAGAGAAGGCCTAGAAAGATGATTGTGTGCTTACTGTTGTTATGAAAATCTGTGGACACCAGTTGTATCCAATTAATTGCTTATTCCATTAATACCTCTTGAGAGCTTGTTTGTTGATTCTAGCTGAGGAAGGTTGCTGTTTGTATATCTTTGAACAAAGACCCATTCTCCTCTGTCAGACAGGGACATGCATGGACTGGTAAGGAAGAAGGGAACACCTTCCAAGACCTCCAGATCATTGAATCAATTCTTGCAATCAATGATGTGGAGGATTTTTTCAGCCATATTACCCTCATATACTCTGTAATACTTCTTTTAAGTTTTCAGGTAAGATATATAACCTTAGTGATTTTATTATGATGGAAATTTCAAGTGTCATGAATATTTGTGAAGAGACACTATGACCAAGGCAACTTACAGTAGAAAAGTTGCTTTCAGTTATAGAGGGTTAGTTGGTGACCAGCGTGGTGCAGAACATGGTGATAGGTAGGCATGGACAGGCAGTAGGTGAGAGAGAGAGAGAGAGAGAAAGAGAGAGAGAGAGAGAGAGAGAGAGAGAGAGAGAGAGAGCAAGAGAGAGAGAATGAGAATTCTGGGAAAGATAGGCAGGTAACCTGCCAGGAAGAGTCACCATGTAGACCACAAAGGAATAGTAGGAGGTCTGGACCCTTCTCTGGTAAGATAAGACCACGTGGAAATACATAGATTTATAGAAATGGGTTAATAATTAAGACAGAGCTAGCCAATAAGAAACCCTAGTCATCGGCCAACAGTTTAATGATTAATATAGTGTCTGTGTGTTTATTTGGGGCTAAGAAGGATGACGGCACCTGGCTGAGAAAGAAAATCCAGCAACAGGGGTTAATCAAAAGGAAGAAGTTGAGAATGGAAAGCGTGGAGTCCCTAAGTAGGATTTTACTATTTCAATAAAAGTAAGAACATTGGCTACCCCTCCAGAGGACCTGGGTTCAGTTCCTAGCCCCTACATGGCAGCTCATAACTGTCCATAACTCTAGTTCCAGGGGATCTGACACCCTCACACCAATGCACATACAATAAATTTAAAAAAGTCTTCAGTTCCAAATTTTCCTGTACTCCAATATCTATATTTTACTACCGAGGAAACCGAGGAACAAAAACAAGAAACTTTGTGAGGCCGTGGCCAGTTGTAGTTGACATGTGAATTGAACCCAGAGGATGAACCTACAGTATCTTCCACAGAACACTTTTGGAGATGGGCTGGTGCATCAGCATAGGCTTTTATTGCTAGTCTGTCTTGTTATAAGTCTTTCATTTTGCTTTCCAATGCTTTAAGTTTATAGTTATGATTTATTGCTCAACACTGACTTACTGTTTACTCAGTGAAGGTATGGACAGTTATGTGACATTTTTCCTGTACTGTGAAAATGCTTTTCAGAGGGGATAGAGAGGTTGTGGTTTGTAGCCTCCCTCTGACTCTGTCCCTGCTCCTCAGCTCTATCCTTGGCCTTCCATGGTTTCTGGCGTCCTTTGGGTTTTTTTCGTTTGTTTGTTTTGTCCTTGTTTTTGTTTTTTCCTCCTTAAAGAATTCTTTTCAGCAGCTCTCATACTAACCTGTGTTTTCTTGATAAAGAATACTAGAAAAGCAGCATTTGAAAACTTCAGTATGGTCTCGAATCTCCTGCCTTATCTTTGATAGTTTGCACACTGAGTTAAAATATTGCTACATTTGTGGCCTGGGATGGTCTCTGCTAATTCCATATGAAGTCAGATTGCCAAAGAACTCTTCGAACTCCCCTAGCGAATTTGCTTGGTGAGCGGTTCTGGACTTGGCGTTTTAATCTCTCCATCAGGATCAATGTGATCCCGTGCTAAAGCCAAGGTCAAATGGGATAAGCAGTTGAACTTTCTCCTTGGTTTTGCGTGGCTCGTTGAAACATGTAACCTTTCTAAGCTTGGTTTCTGCTTTGGAGAGGAATCTGAAGTCCAAGCAGATGTTTCTTTCCTTTCCTTTTTTTTTGAAAACCTCTTTTTCATTTTACTAGGCAGAGTGTCAAAGAAGCAACCGGGGGTAGATGAGGCAGGAGGGGGAAGGTCACGGTTTTCTTCACTAGCATTGCAAAATGAGAGCTTTTGTGTTTGTCTCATTCTTATTTTCTGCCAGTTGGGCCGCTGAGAAGCAGATGATTCTAAAGACTTCCTTCATTTGTCAGCACTGGCTATAGGATGAAGGTATTTGAAGAACAGCCAGCACAGCAGCCCCCTGATCCCTTTAGATTGGAGAGAAATAAAACCTTTAAGCAACCAGCTGCCACATTTTAGGGCTTTCCTATCTGATACTGTCAATGTAAATGAGCCCCTTCTTCCGAAAAGTACTCAGTTCAGTTTTTTGTTCCTATAACTTATGAGGAAAGCAGTAGCCAAGAGGCTGTTCTTCTGATGCTGTCTTGCCTCTTCTTAGATGAAGGATCACGCTCACATTATCTTTAACTATAGGTGACATTTATAGCACACTTTATAGTCCTGTCATTTTACATGGCCCACTAACAAGCCCCTTAAAAGACTTGTCCTTCAGTAACCTCAAGAGTTTGGCCTGCAGCTTCCAAACAGTGTGTGCACAACCTGTGAGGCTGGCTGTGATATTTGAGATACCTGAGGGAAGAATACTCTGGGTTTGTTAGAGTTTGCCTTTCTCTGCATGAAGGCAAGCCTTAACAAACCAACCACTTATCCGTGTTCTCCCTAAACCCATGGACGATGGTAAGCACGTCTCTCTCAACTTGCTTGGATGTAAGCATAACCATTGGAAGCAAAACATCACAGGCACATTCATACACATTTCACTGTTGGAAGGGGGTCCTTGCTATGAAACTGCCAAGAGTTGTTGGTTATTATCCACAGAATTGTCACCAAATTTGAAGGAAATGTAAGTTTCCACTAATCACTCTTGTTTTGTCTGTTTCTAGCATCCAACATTAGTGTTTCATCCTTTAGCCATTGGGCAGAGAACATTTATGAACCCTTGACTTATCAGATGCCATGACAGGGGTTTGGCCTCTCTTTCCACATTGGTATCACGTAGTCGGCATTTAAGATGCCCTGCTAGCAAGGCTCTCAGTGCCCAGGTTTTTGGTAGAATTGTTCTGAAAGACAAGGTGAGGGAATGACCCTGGTTCCTCTTTGAAGGAGCTCCAGATGATTTCAAGGGAACAAGGCAGAGAGCCACAGCAGCTGGAAGCTTTATAGGCTGATACCTAGGTTAGACATTTTAATGAGGATAGGTAGAGTCCTCCTTTGTCCAAAGAACAGCAAAACAAAAACATAGTCTTTTCCTTTTCAGTATGCTTTAAATTGTGTGGTTTGTAAGATGGAGATTTTAAATGTAACTAAGATTTAAAAAAATGTACTTTATTCCTCATAAATAAAAATGAATAGCTATAAGTTACTGTCTCTATTAACTCCACTTTTTGGACAAGATTGCAATTTACAATGGATATAAGAAAATTTTGTGAATATTATCTGATGGTTCCCTCTCTTAAATGAGCTAGTATTAGTTTCTTTTTGTCATCTGCACTGAACAGATTTCTGCTTAAATGTCAAATAAATACCATGCTTTTTAGACATGGGGAATCGAGGTCAGTGTTCAGAAATGCCTAAATACTTCAAAGGCTTACCTGAGTGGAAGAGTTTAGACTGGAGAGAGAAGAGAATTTTGGTATAGGAAATAATTCATTGATTTGTCTAGATATTTTCATAGGTAGTGAAGCAAAATATTTAATTATGAAAATCCTTATCTAAACTCTGAGGCAGGTAAAGCCACAATAACTAGTAACTATCACAATGCTATCATTTCTTAATAAGGATTTTAGAGCCTGGTGATATGAAATCTGCCTCTATTTTGATTTTTGTACTTTTTACTATTTTTGCATTAACATCATTAGTATTTTTTGGTGATGATTTGAATATGTATTAGTAACTTGAGCTGTGAACTCCTTGAAGATGGTTTCTTATCTTGAATTTATTCTTTGCAAAGTGGGAGAAGGGAATGAAATAGTGGCTTTGTTCATGTTGGGAATCTAGCTAAGTAGGTATTAGTTGAGCAAATCTTGCCAAGGCTGAAGGCTGACTTGGTACCTTGTTCAAAGTCAAGAACTAGAACCAGATCATGAGCAGAACATGTGAGAGGTTCTGGTAGTCGCTGGGCTAGTGTAAATTCAAACTTTAGAGTCTTTGTCTGATGTGCATTACAGAGTACAGTCCGGTACTAAAAACATAAGTCCAGACTCAAACATTCTCAGATTAAGTCCTACTTAAGCTAGTCACTAGCATGGTGATCTTGGATATGACACCCAGTTTTCTTCCAGAATCCATTTCATATGTGTAAATAATGGATTTCACCAAACTGATCTAGACCTATGGAGAAATTTTGAGAAGATGCGTATATGTACATATATGGTATATATACTAGGAAACTGATATATATATATATATATATATATATATGTATATATGTCTCTATCTATCTATCTATATATCTCTATCTATCTATCTTAGCCATTATCATAGATTACTAAAACAAAACAAAACTTTCTGTGAGGTATTTAATTGAGCAGCCATTTACTCATGTTCTAGGTACACGCAGTCTGCTGTCTCCTTAGTTCAGAATAAGTTATCAGAAGACTAAAGAGGGGATTATTTAAAGCTTCCTGGTTTTGTGAGAGGCAATATTCAGCGATGGAAAGGGTGAAGCATTAGCATCCTGTCTTGGAGGTTTACATTGTAGTTCAGACATGGATGGTCTCCTGTAGTCTTAAATGCCAAATGTGGGTCCTAATTCTCTATTGTCTGACCTCTCCCAACCTTGCTGAAAAATAACAGTGGTTGGAAACATGAAAAAAGCAGTTTCTAAATTGTAAAAGGATGTCCCATGTAACTATAAGAGAGAGAGAGAGAGAGAGAGAGAGAGAGAGAGAGAGAGAGAGGATTGTTTTATTCATCTGCTAGAAAACTTGGAGTCCAACTGGCAAGGGCCTAATTGTTCAGATCCAGGCCAAGAGCAGAAAGTGAACCAGGTGATCTTGTGACAAAAAAAGGTGCCTGTTAATTTATTGCATCTTTTCTAAGGGCTTAGCAATAAACAGTCAGTTTTGAGAAAAACATGACGCTCAAGAACATTTTTCTTTTCGGGGGGTGGGGTGGGGGAGAAAGGGCAAAATGACAAAGACTAAAAAGAATATTATGAACTTATAAATGACATCAGAGTTCTCATTTAAGAACGAGGGATTGAGCAAATCATTGCTTCATTTAAAGACAATTGCCTACCTTGGGGCTGGTGTGTTTATAAAGCAAACCAGAGCATTTCGTTTCTGTTTGCTTTTGTTTAGGTTTGTTTTTTTTTTTTCCGTTGTCTCGCCCTGGGTCTAAAGAGAGTCTGCACATAATAGGAATGGCATGGAGTTATTTAAAAAAAAAAAAAAAATGACCAGAGGAGGAGCTAGCGTTGAAGAGCAGTCAGCACAGAAATAAACAGAATCTACTTTCATGATTTGAGTTTAGTAACAGTCAGATGCGCAGAAAACTTCCCACCCAACACAGGCAGGGGATCGCTGCCCGGGTTCACCCTCCGACTCTAGGCATGTGCAGCTATCGCCACAAGTGTCCAGTGCCAGCAGCGTTCACTTTTCTCCTAGTTTGCAGGTTTGGATCCACTTTCTTTCTGGAAGTAAATCAAAGTTGGTCTCCAGCCCGCGGTCTAAAGCACAGGAGAGTGGAGTCATAGCTTGATCCAACTTCTGAACCACGATATTAAGCTTATGATTTCTGAAATGTTTACGTTAGCTCTGGCCACGCTGTTTACTGCATTGTTGACACTAACACTGTTCGGTCCAGACAAGAGAACACGATCAGCAACCAAGATTGTTTTGTGTTGTAAGTTCTCCGTTGCAGATGTCCTTAAGCTAATGAAAGCCAGAGGGGATTGCTTTCTCTAATCACATGATCAGGGAGCCAAGGTTGTTAGGGACTTGCAGCAAAGCTTTATTTCCCAAGGTTAGCAAGTTATGGGGAGGAAGTAATTCGAGGCATCCTTAGACACTGCCTCAGTGAATTAAGTAAGTGGTGGCTTGCTTTCTTGAACACATTCCTAAGACACTCCTCAGAAAGCGCTTCAATTCGGCAGTGTCTGCTTTGCTATTTCTTTTTAAACTCCAAGGATAATAATTGCGTTTGGTATGTGAAGCCAGCACTGAACTCAAGTAGTTTTCAATCAGAGGGGGGGAATGCTGCTTCATTTTCATACTTTTGGCTCTGGTAGGCATGGTTTGGAGCATACTCTATGAAACATGCATAGAAAGGACTTTGCTTCGTTTCCACTTTTGGCTTTCATTTGTTTAATATTATACTAATGGACAAGTTGGGCCAACTAAAGAGACAGAAAAAGAGGCAAGTCAAGACAAGCGTGATTTTAATTAACCAACTCTTTTTAAAGCTGCTGAAATCGGCCCCTTGCACAGGCTATACTTTGCCATTAGACCCAGACGGAGCCTCAAAAACCATAGACTTTTTTTTAACAAGAGAATTTCTGAAAGCGAGTTTTTAAAAGGAGAAACGGTGTGTTTACGAGGCTGTTGTTACTACCTTTGAGAGATAGGTAGAGTGTTTCATCTTGACTTGAAAGATTGAATGAGGGTTGTTGGACGACCACAAGGGCCTTATCCCCTAATGGGACACAAGATCGCAATGGGATCTTGCTGCAGAAAACAAAACAAAACCGGACTTTCATTCCATAGCTACTGTAGCTTCCTACCAGGACGGGTTGCTGGTTGAACCCCACCATAAGGGAACTTGATGCATACTAAGTATGGGTTTTGCTTTAACCTTCACTTGAATCAAAGACTATGTTGTATGTAACACACAACTGTTTGATTATTCTCTGCATATTATTGTAAAAAAAATAATAGGTGAAACACCTAGTCAAATATTTTTTTCCTTTAAAATCTTTTGTATCGTATTTTTTTTTAAAAACATATATGATTTTCTTTCTGGCACATGATATGACAAATACTTAGAGAAATTGTATTTACTTGACCTGTCAATGAGGTCAGTGTTCTCCAGTGTGCCTTCCTTGGTTAGAATCTTTTCAGGTGCCTACTGGTTACATGTGTACATATTACATGACCTGAGGAGTGTAAGGCATTTTTTCACATCTGTGACAAAGGACAGACTTTTTTTCCGCAATCTATTTTCCATTCTTTCTAATAGTCCAACAAGTTATTCTGCCTCCCTCCCTTCCCTCCCTCTTCCCCTCCCTCCCTCCCTTCCTCCCTTCCCTCCTCCCTCCCTCCTCCTTTCCCTCCTTCCTCCCTCCATCCTTTCCTCCCTCCCTCCTCCTCCCTCCTTCCTTCCTCCTTCCCTCCTCCCTTCCTCCCTCCCTCCTCCCTTCCTCCCTCCCTCCTTCCCCCCTCCTCCCCCTCCTTCCTCTTTCTTTCTTTCTTTCTTTCTTTCTTTCTTTCTTTCTTTCTTCCCACCCACCCCTCCAGCACTGGAGATTAAATCTAAGGGCTTCCTGCATGTTAGCTGAGTACTCCACCACTGGGCTGAATCCCAGTCTTTCTTTGTGGGAGGAATAATGTTTTACTATGTCTAGGGATGTAGAAACTGGCTCATAGGTTTGTGGTATTTTTCATGTAAAGTGGAACTTAATTGCTAAATAATGGAGCTGGATCTTAATCCAAGTTCTATTTGTGGAGGCCTCGTTCTTCTGTTCTAATTAGAAAGCAGTGATAAGACATGTATGCTTCAAATGTTGTACTTTGAACTGTGTAGATCAAATATATATATATATATATCAACTTTTTTTGGATTGAAAAAAGTGTTTCCATTCTAGACGCTCTCTCTGTAAAGCCCCATATTTGCAAACTTTTGCTTTCAATTTTATGTTTCCAGTCAGCAAAATTACTTATGCAGATAGTTTGGAAGGGGTTTCAAAGAAAAATCAAGCCTAAGTCATAACCTCAAATGTTTTGTATATAAGTATATGTGTGGTTAATGAAATTTAGCACTTGATATACATATTTGGTATGGATATGTGAAATATATGTGCTCACAATAAATGTTATCATATAGGCTGTTTTTTTAGCTTTAATTATTTAAAACTCACGAAGAGTGACCCCTCCTGTTACTGTTTAATATTCTATTTAAGTTATTTCCCCTGAAATATTTTATGGTTTTAATCATGGGAAATCTTCACAGTCATTTTGATTCTGATGAGTTCTATATTTTTAGATCCCCATGCCTCATTGTCATTCAAGAGGCTGCGGCTTCTTGCATCTATCAAGGGATAGAACTGTAACCGCATCATGATGTTTGCATCATTGAAAGAGGTTTTGAGCCGTTGCCATAATATATGCACAATCAAGTTAATAGGCACAGTAAATGCATCACGGTGCAATATGGTTTTAAATGTGGGGTCTTGCACCCTTTTCTCTTCTTAAAAAAAAAAAAAGGAAGAATTAATACCTGAACTCTTGAAAGTTAAGCCAATGCATATCCAAAGAGGAAACATGTACTGGTAACTGGAGAAACTCAGACATCAGTTACATAAAAAATAACATTCTCAACATCTAAGACAAGTAGCAAAAGTGCAGTAAGGCATCAGGGAAGCTCCACGTCTGTATGACAAAATGCTTCAGATTCCAGAGGAAATCCACTTTGGTTATTGTATTATAAAATCACATATTTATCCACTGTTAATAACCAAGTCTAACATTCCGTGCTAAGGACCAAAGCCTTTCATTTCTTGTTGAAATGTTGGAATGACTTTTTTTTTTTTTTTTTTTTTTTTGGTGGGGGACGGGTGTCCAAAAATGAAAACAGGAAGTCCTTCCCAATAACAGAATGATGCTCTCTTTTCTGCTTCCTGCAGCCTCCCCGCTAACCTTCAGTATTACCTGTGACTCTTGACCTCATCCTTCTGGGAGGAGAGTCTAGCTTACGGGCCAAACTTCCTAGAGGAACACTAGGTCCTACTCTTTGCAAAAAGAGTTCCATTTAGTCCTGGCAGCACAAAGCTTTCTGGTTCAAAGAAAAGACTCCTCTAAGACTTCTTGGACACCGAGTAACTCTTACAAAACAACATTTTGATGAATTAAGTGTAAATGAATCAGAAACATATGGATTAAATTTCCTTTGAAATATGCATGCCTTTTCTGAATTAGGAGTAAAATGTTTGGCAAAACGTATTTTGCTAAACTCAAAATGCTATAAGAACGCTCAATATTTTCCCGGGCCCCCAAATTCCACTGGACTCTAAACTTAATACCATAATAATAATAATAAAAACAAAGTAACTTAAGTGTGATCACTAGTTACTCCCATGGATGTGCACTTTCTTGAGTAATTGATAAAACCCCTCAGAAGTTTGTGTCCAACTTTCTGTTCACATTTTCACTTGGTAGAGGAAACGGATTCTGTGTCTCTGTCACTAATTGTGCAATCTCAATTTCACATCTTATTCAAACTTAAAAGTACTATGTAAACTGTCTAGAAATTTCCCCCATGCTGTGGTCATTTGCAAGTGCATAGATCAGATAGATCTTTGAATCCATTGTAGAGGGAGACAGCAGCTCCCAAGTTTCTAGAGGTGACTTACTGTGGCCCAGTGAGCCCAGAGGCCAAGTGAGCTGTGTTGCTCTTCACCCATTCTGGGTCATTCAAGCCTCCACTCTTACTAACCCTCCTCACTCCCACAAAATAGAAGAGTCAGCACAGTTGATTTTTACTAAGTTTCAGGATTTCTTTCTACTTTTGACTTTGTCTCTTTGCAGGAGTTTATGCTGGTAGGGAATAGAAACATAGGTATACATTGCATTAGCTCTGTTGTGTACATTACTAGGTGTAGTCCTAGATCGAAACTACAGGGTTCTAGATTAAGGGAACAAGACTCTCTGGCTTGCTTTGAATATGTGTTTATCCTTTCTTCTCTAAGCCATAAGCAAACAAGGCTTCATCTTCTCTCTTGAACCAATCCCCTCTCTCCAGGGCCTCTGTGCATACTGTTCTCTTAGCTTGGAACATTTGGTACCTACAACCACCCAGCCATCTCTGGCTAATCAAATGTCACTTGCATGACCCGGTGTAAATGCTACCACTCCGGAGAGGTCTTGTCTTTCTTAAGAAGATGGGCTCATGTTGTTTATGGTTGTTCATCTTAGTACTCAGGCAGGAACTTGGAACCCAAAAGGCACCAAGTAAATATTTATTGAATACATGAGCAAAAAGTGAGGCGTTAGGTGGTCTTGTCTTCCTTTAAGGTTGTGGCAGAAGTAAATTCAAGTGAAAAATATGAAGAGATTATATAATATATAGCGCCTTTTTAAATTGTGGTTTATTTTAATAAATAATGGTTTTATCTTAATAGTTTTCCAAGATGCAATAAATTAGAATTTATTTATGTGTGTTTCTAATCTAATATCACAAGATGTTTATACTATGCAGATCTGAGTTTCGAAGTCAGGGACTACACCATCTTGAAATGCATGTGTTCCCACCTGAGAAAGCTAAGCAGAAGCAAGCCCGGTGAGTACTTATGTGTGTATGTGTGAGATTTGAATTTTCAGGACAAGTGCTTGAAGGTTGCCTTTTTTTTTTTTTTTTTTTTTTTTTTAATGAATGCCTATACTTAAAGTTGGCAAACTGGTACCTGGTTGTATTTTCCAAGCAAGGCATGTCCCTTAGGAACTTACTCCTGTGGGATGGTATGGGTATTAGAATGGCAAGAGATTCTCAAACTATTTCAAAAGCTGTGGACACAGTTGTGACATTCAGTTCTCTGGAAACTTGTTGTGACTTGTAGGAGAAAAAGGTATTTTTGAGGACCAAAGATTCTAAGGCTGCAGAATCCAGGGAACAGAAAATGATCCACTAAGGCTGCAGAATCCAGAGGTACAGGGAACAGAAAATGATCCACTGAATGGCGTTAAAGGGTCATTTCTACTTCTAATCTTTGGTGTCTGTACTCCTCACTTCTTTCTAGTGGGACACTGTATCTCTGATTTAACATGTTTTTGTTTTTTGGTGAATGGTCTCATATGCTTACAGAATATATTCAGCTCAGCCTTGGTTTCAGCAGGTCTCTGTAGCATCCTAGGAGGTGAGCTGCCACAGGATGGCTTGGGATAATAAATGGAAGAATTCATCAATATGTTCCTATTTCTGCAACTGCTTCCCTGTGAAGTGGGGTTCTTGGTCAGGTGTCCTGTTTCCCACTTGTACATTTATGAAGCAGATAATTCAAAAGCCTCAGAGAGTAGTACTGGCTGAAGATATGTGTTCAGGAAAGACCCGCAACCAAGATAATCCCCCTCCTCAAAAGGTATAACCCTCCAACTAGTGATATTCCTCCTGCCACATCTTATCCAGCATTCATCTCCTGGAATGTAGTAGCCCAGTTGTTCTCATATTTCTTCAGTACCTTTTATAACAAAGAACAGTGGATAAAGTTGATAAAGTTCTTGGACTAAATCAGGAGTGTACTTTTCTATTTATGACACACAAATACAACTTGTTCTGACATTCTTTCTTGGTTGCTCTACAAAAGGATGTATTTACAAAGTCATCAGGTATATAAAATGCATCTGGGTTTGTACTAATGACATCGCACATAATAACACAGCTTTTTGTAGTCTATCACTGTTATCCAGGGGCCAATAAGTTTCTGCAGGAACAGAAATAGAAGTCAAACACAAAAATGTTATGGACTTCTAATCTTTCTTTTTGGTACATAATCGCCTCTCCATTTCCAGGATACCATTTTTTTTGCCCCCCCTTTTTTTTTTAAACTAGACAAGTAGAATTTTTGCTTGGCTTTCTCAGTGAAGGCAAAGTTTACCGAAATGCCAAAAACCCTGTGTGAGTATTATTTCAACTGGTAAATAAGTGACTTTCAATAGTTTATTCAGTAGCCAGGGAAACATCCAATAACAGTTTTTACATCATGGTAGACTCAGTGAATTCATTATTGGGAGTTTATTTATTATTAGACTTGACTGAGTCCCATATTCTCACAGTGGGCCAGCAATGGTGCTTCTGGTCTTAGGGATAAAGTGCTAACTCAGATCTCTTACTTAGTATTTAATGCTTAAGTGTTGTATCTGTCCATAATGTACCACCATCTTAGCCATAGGTAGGTTTCTTTAGAAAAGGCCTGGAACAATCACAACAGCATGTGATTTCTGTGGTAGTACCTTGTCTTTTCGCCAAGAGACCCAACCACACATCCAACCAGCAATTTTTATTTGTAGAAACTGACTCAGGTTTGGGATTGATCAAGGGACCATGACATTTGAATGGGCAATTGTAAGGAGTAGGCTTTCCTGCCTGCCACTGGTCTTGTCCCTCCACTGTGCCAGCCCCAATTAACACACAGAGACTCTGCATTAGATATAATGTTGTTGGTCAGTTACTTGTTTCTTATCAGCTAGCTCTGTCTTAATTATTAACCCATTTCTATTAATCTAAGTATTTTCACGTGGTCTCATCTTACCGGGGAGTGGGGCCAGATTTTGGTCTCCCCAGTCTCTCCATGTTGACTGCTCCTTACTACTTCCTTTTTCCTCCTTGTCTTCTAGTCCTGCCTATCTTGCTTTCCTATTGGCCATCAGTGCTTTATTCATTAACCAGTATGAGAAACATATTTACAGAATGACATCTCTCATCATGCAATGATCCTTTAGACTTGTGTCTATTCATGTGAATTTCCTTTGAATGACTGTTCCTTCAAGGCAAAATTTACATGAACTGAAATTAGATGTATTTTGACAGTATAATCACCACAACACTAAGGAACATTGGCATACCCGAAATTTTTTGACGCATCTTCAGAGTCATTCTTCATCCTCATCTTCTACATTTGGCAGCTATTATTTTGCATTCTGTTAGGAGAGTTTCCCGTTAAGTATGTGTATAAATGGAATTACACAGTATATAATCTTTTGGAATCTGCTTATTTTACTTAGCACAATACTTTCTATATTTGTATATATTGTAGCATTCATCAGTAATTCCTTCATTCCATTTTATAAAGTAGTATTCCACTGAATGAGTATTTCACAGTTATAATCCTGAATAAAATTGCTATGGACTTTTCAGTAAATTCTTTGTGTTAAACGCTTTTCTGTGTATAGTGTTCTCAAGCATGTACGTCTGTGAACCACAGATGTGCAGGGCCCATGGAGATGGGAAGAGGACATCAGATCCTGTGGAACCGGACTCACAGAAGGTTGTGAACCATGATATTGGTGCTAGAAATTGAGCAAACTGGAACTCTTTTATATGTTTGTTTTTGGAGATGAGGTTTCTCTGAGTAGCCCTGGCTGGGCAGTGGTGGTGTGCACCTTTAATCCCAGCACTTGAGAGGCAGAGACAGGTTGATCTCTGTGAGTTTGATCTACAGAGTGAGTTCCAGGACAGTCAGGGCTGCTACACAGAGAAACCCTGTCTGGAGAAAACAAAATCTAGAACAACAGCAATAACACACCCACTTTTCATCACTCCTGAATAAATACTTTTCATCTCTCCTGAATAAATTCTGGGTGGAATTCCTGTGTTCTATGGAATGGCGTGTCCAACTCTATACAAAGTCATCAAACTTGCTTTCTCCTCACTTCAACAATAAATAATTGGCCTGCATCCACTCCAACACTTAGTATTATGATTCTGCTTTTCTGGTGGGTATGCTGAGGTGTCTGATGGTGCTTTTAATTTTGACTTTTTAAAAAGTTTAACAAAGCCAAGGCTTTCCACATGGGTCTCTAAGTCATTTGTGTATCTTTTTTTTCCCCCAGTTTGAATAAAGAATTTCCTGTTTTCAACAATGAATTGTAATGATTGTGCATTTTAAAACATGGCGCTTAAGAAATCATACGTGCTTTTGAAGTATCCTGCCTTTAGTGTCTTAGTTACTTTACTGTTATTATAATTCAACTATTCTGAATAAAAAAGCAACTTAAGAGTTTGTTTTGTCTCATGGTTTCAGGATATAACACTGCATTGTAATGGGAGAAGTCATGGCAATGGGAGCTTGAGGCAGCTACTCATACTGTGATCCCAGTCAGGAAATAGATAGTTTACTTTCTATTTTTTTTTAAAGGCTAGGGAATAGTGATACTCACAGTGGATGTGTGAGTGGGTCTTCCTCCCTAGTTAATCTAATCCCCCCAGGTATGCCCATGGTCCTATCAACTGATTGGTCTAATAAGAATCTAAACAGTCAATAGCTAGTCAGGATTTTGGGGGCAGAGAGAATGCTGGAAAGAAGAAGGCAGAGTCACCAGCTGGATACAGAGGAAACATGACATGTGGGACAGAGGTGAGAAGCCATGAACCACGTGGAAGTATGTACACTAATAGAAATGGGTTAATTTAAGTTATAAGAGCTAGTTAGAAACTAGCCTAAGCTATAGGACAAGCTTTCATAATTAATAAGAAATTTCAATGTGGTTATTTGGAAGCTAGCTGGTGGGGCAGAAAAATCTGCCTATAATCATCTGTAGAAAATTTTATATTGACATTTTTACATCTATCTTATAAAATTGGATTCTGGCCCTTGATGTGATGCATACAGTCTTGTCTTGTGGTAGCTAAGTATCCTCAACTGTCATTTCTTGTTTGTAAAGGGTTCCACCATTCTCATTAGTACCAAAGAGCCAAATTCTGTAATGGTATCTCTTATCATCAAAATCTGAACTGCAAAGGAGAGGCAGTATGAGCTTCTCAAAGATAATGACGGTTTTTTTATCAGTTTACGTAAAAGGATTTTGTTAGTAGTATATACCTCAAGCCGCCTTCTTCTTTTTTCTTTCATCCTCCTTTTTTATTATTATTTTACATATTGATCCCAGTTTCCTCTCTCTCCCTCCCTGCTCCCTCCCTCTCATGCCTCCCAATCACCCTCCCCTCCCATCCACTCCACATGTAGGGTGATGCCTTCCAGGAGGGGGTCATCTAAATCTGTCAAGTCATTTGGAGTAGTCTAGGCCTTCTCTCCTGTCGCTAGGTTTAGGGAGCATCCCTCCATGGGGAATGTGCTCCCAAAGTGCTTTTGTGCACCAGGTATACATTCTGCCCCAGGCCTTCCAGCAGTGCAGAATCCTTTGATGGATTCTCAGGTCTCACAGAATATGGACATTCCAACATACCTGTTTCTTGTAAATTTTAAAATCCTTTTCTGTTCCAGCAGCTATGAAAACCTAGATAATTCAATCCTGCTTAACATGATCATTCCTTTCTCTGATCTTGGAGCCACCATAGCTACAAACTGACCCCACCTTCTAGGTCTCTTCTATAGCCCTAAGTCCATATCCCAAGGCAGTGTCCCAAAGCCAATTAAAACTCAATAAATTTAGTTATATGATACAGACTCTTTGACCAAGCACCCTCATAATCCACCCAATAGGTTCTTGACTTATTATTGCATCTCTCTTTGGATCAGCCCCTGCCCCCAATACCCTTATTAGGCCAAGTTTGCCATATTAATGCTACTTAATACTATGTATTCAAGAAATAGCATAGAGAAGATGAGAAATATAGTTGCTTCTCTAGACACTGTCTTCTGCAGGTTGGTCTTATATGGGTGGGTCTCAATGGTGAAGGAGAGGGAACGCTTGCATGTTCTGAGTTTAAGAGTAATATCAGGGAAAATACAACCTTCAGAGCAATCTATCCATATGTTCCCATTTCATGCATCCAGGTCCCAAGTATCCCTAAGTCAGGTGTATTAATTTTGGCACAGCAAACCTGTCTTATTGGGCATTCAGTTTTCTTCAAAGGTAAGGGGTAAGAGACTTCATCACTGAGTTCTGAGTCTGGATGTTAGCTTTGCTTGATCTCCCACCACAGGCGAAAAAGAATGAGCACTATATATTATAAGATGCTAAGGAGACCCTTTAGACTCCATATTTAATTTCAGTTTTGCTAACTACTATCCAATTTTTAATAACGCATAACGCCAATGTGGTTTAATAGCTGACAGTTTGTTCCACTAATTTTGTTCATAATTTAGCACACTAGAATACTATTCTCTACAGGTACAGTTTCTGGAGTTTTGGACATTGACACTTTCAGCTAGGGGACATCTACTTCGTGTATATGACTAGGGGCGGGCCAGTGCATCAGTGATCTAGTTCCCAAACTCCATTTTGATGTTGGCTTTCTTAAACTGCTGATTTTTCCTCCTAGTTGAATTCTGTGGGAGCAGATGCTAATCCAGAATTAAGTAGAAAAGGTGAACTGGAGATTAGCAGCTGCGAAAGAAACAGTAAGAAATAAAATTGGGAAGTAGGAATTATAAACCTGTAAAATTCTCTTAGATCAATAAGGACTCTGAAACTAAGAGCCTTTATCAGAAAAGCATCCATATTAAGCAAGTCGGTTCTTTATAACAGTTTTATTCATCATGAGATGAGAACAACCTTGGAGCAAATGCTCAGGAAAAACATGAAGAAGTTGACAATGGTGGGTGTCTTAATTAGGGTTCCTATTGCTGTGAAGAGACACCATGAGCGCGGCAATGCTTATAAAGAAAGCGTTTAATTGTGGTGATTCCCTTACAGTTCAGAGGTTTAGTCTACTGTCATCATAGCAGGAAGCGAGGTAGCGTGTAGGCAGACATCGTACTAGAGAAGGAAATGATCTTACATCTTGACCCACAGGCCACAAGAAGTGGTCTGAGACACTAGGCGTGGCTTGAGCATAGATGAGAACTCAAAGCCCTCCTCCACAGTGACACATCTCCTCCAACAAGGTCACACCTTCTAATAGTGACACTCCCTTTGGGAGTCATTTTCTTTCAAACAGCCCCAGTAGATTTGTAGCTAACTGTATTCGTTGGGTCCCTGCAAAGGTTTTATTTCTTTCTTTTTTTTCCCCCCTTGAAACCAGATGTGAGCTCACATCTTGGGGCCTTCCATCCCTTGTGGTTTAGTATCTATAGAATATACTTATATATCTTGGGCTAAAGAAATTCTAACTTCACTAGTTCTGCTCTTTGGAGCCCCAGTAAGACAATTTAGCATGTCCACCCACAACCATGATTGCTATTAACACAACACAGAACAGTTTCCATAATGGCACAGCTTTCAGGCTTAACTAGATGCTTTATGCAAACAGCAAAACTCTATTTTCTATTCAAAAACATGAATAAAACTATTTTCTCCCCTAGTTGAGAAGATAATGCCGAGAAGCCCCTAGGTTTATTTATGACATTGCTCTTTAAGTAGTTTCTCAGTGGGTTTATTTTGCTCGGTGTTATTGCCTTGTCCCCTCAGTGCCGAATCAACTGTTCACCTTTTGTCTAGTATCCTCTTCTTCTCTCTGACTTTGCAGAGAGAAATTGCTATTCCATTTGGGAAACTGTTGAGGCAAGGATGAGAAGCAGAACTCACTCAGCTC
Organism: Phodopus roborovskii; assembly: GCF_943737965.1. Taxonomy (NCBI): domain Eukaryota; kingdom Metazoa; phylum Chordata; class Mammalia; order Rodentia; family Cricetidae; genus Phodopus; species Phodopus roborovskii. Next base: position 5,862,460 of record NW_026126415.1, on the reverse strand, counting down.
TTTCTGGGAATCACCACAGAGAACTTCCTCCTAGCTAACTAAGCAGACATTCCTGAACATGTTGCCTCTCTTGTGCTAATGAAGAACTTATTTTGTTACATATGTTTTTATTGGGATTTTGAGCTTTGAAACACATTCTTATATCTTCACTTTTGAGGCAACCGTGACACTTTTCTGGAAAAAAAACTAAAAAAAATTCAATTAATTTAATTCTTAAATTTCTTTTACTAAAACTGATGCTTTTTGAAGTTTTGCATCAATGGCATCTCTCTCTCTCTGTGTGTGTGTGTGTGTGTGTGTGTGTGTGTGTGTGCCTGTGTGTGTGTGTGTGTGTGTGTGCGCGCGCTCGCGCCGGAAAGAGATACATGGGGCATTGGAGAGTTATTCTGAATCTAGACAGCAGAGTAAATGTGTATTATAATATTTTGCTTTCCTCCTTGCATATGGTTGTTTTCCAAGGCAATAAAAATAATGACTCCATAGCCAGGGGCAGAATTTCGCACCAAAACAAGAATCATAAATGTGGGCAAGAATTTCGAAGTGGGAGCTGGAAATATTAATGGAACTGACTTAGAAGATGCAGTGTGCTTGTGCACGTACGTGTCCTCCGCTTCTAATTCCGATCCCGTGTTTTAGAACTTCTCATTAGAGAGTATGCCTTCTAACTCTTTCAGGCCATTGGGACCACGGCATCCTTTTGTTTATTTTCAGTTAACATTCATGTCAAAATAATTATTGTCTTGCTTTCAAATTGCTTCTAAAATAATTAGGAACATGAGTCATTATTTTTCATTCAACCCTGCAAGAAAAGGCTGATATATTTTAGTCTCAAGCTGAATAACACAATGAAAACTTCAGGCCCATGCCAGAGCATTTGTAGGCGAGTTAGATTAATAATACTAAGTGCTATCTGTTCTTTTACATGCTTTTGAGAACTGTGATCGTATTTTCTTGATTTTTTAAATTTTTTTTGTTTGTTTAGTAGATGTGCTTTTAAGTTTTCAATATAATTTTAGGCACAAGATGGGAGCTATTAACTAAGTAGCTTTGGCTAGCTAGAAAAATATGGATTTAACTCTTTTTTTAAAGTCTTTATTTAGATCTTGTGCAAAAATATTTCACACACACCAATTCTAACACATGTAAACTCTTAACATCACTCTTAATATGATACTTTTGAATATTTTATTTTTCTCTCCTTCCTTCTTTCTTTTCTTTCTTCTCTCCCTCCCTCCCTCCCTCCCTCATTCTCTTCCTTCCTCTCATTCTTTCCTTCTTGTTTGCTTTCCAAGACAGGGTTTCTCTGTGTAACAGCCCTGGTTGCCATGAAACTCCATATATAGACCAGGCTGACCTCAAACTCAGAGATCCTCCTGCCCCAGTCTCCTAGGACTCAGACTAAAGGTGTGCACCACCACCTGTTAGCTTTGGATATGTTAGTTGTCTGAATGATCCCTTAAGCGTTGACAGACAGTTGTCTGGAATGCTATCTATCTTCCCCATAAAGAAAGAGAATGGCTTAAAACATAGGATTTTCATCTGTAGATTAGATTCTCAAGACAGGAGTGTTCAGAGCTTCTGTTGCTACTAGAATCTTCTAATTGGGAAATTTACTATGCTTTTTTCCCTATCTTCACACTGGCCTTAAAACTAGACTCTGCATATCAACTGTGGGAACCGCTGCTCTCCATAGCTCTTTAGACTCCTGGGAGGCCTCCTCTTCTCTGACAGGAAATAGAGGAGTGGATCTGGGGACGGGAGGGGGAAATGGTGGGGTAGGGACTGAGAGGATTGGAGGGAGGGGAAACTGTGCTCTGGGTGTAAAGTATGAGTGAAGAGTAAATTTTTAAAAAGTAAAGAAATGTCAACTGGGCACCTCCATATCAACAACCAAACCAAACCAACCAACCAACCAAACAAACAACCCTAAGCTACCACTCCTGAAGATATGAAGTTATCTGATTAAACATTTTTATCACCCGAGTCATTCTTTTTACAAAGAGAACATAAGTCTTAATAAATTTTTTTTATTTAATTTATTATTTTACATGTTGATCCCAGTTCCCTCTCCCTCCCTCCCTCCCTCCCTCCCTCCCTTTTACCCTCTCTGCCCTCTCACATGCACTCTAACCACCCTCCCCTCCCATCCCCCCACCCCAATTCCATATGTAGGGGAATGCCATCCAGTTGGGGTCATGTAGGTCTGACAGGTCATGTGAAGTAGGGACTAGGGCTTCTCTCCTGTCTCTAGGTTAAGGCAGTTATCCCTCCATGGGGGATGTGTTTGCAAGGTCCTTTTATGCACCAGGGATACATCCTGGCTCCACTGAGGTCCCTTAGACTGCTTAGGCCTTCTAACTGAGACCCATGTTCAGGGGCCTGAGTCAGTCCCATGCTGGTTTCCCAGCTATTAGTCTGGTGGCCCATTAGCTCCTCCTTGTTCAGGTCAGCTGTCTCTATGTGTTTCTGTCGCCTGGTCTTGTCCTCTTCATCTGCATCTGGGTTCTAGTTCGACTCAGTGTTTATGTATGGGTGTTTGCTCCTGTTTCCAACAGGTATTAGATAAGGGCCTTCAATCAGTATTTGATGAATTCACAAATTATTGAATATTAGCCTGTCTCTCCATATTTTACATAATTCAAGAATAAAACAGACTTTCCAAATACATCTGGTCTAAAGGTAAAAGATGTGCTTTTTAATTTTTTTTTTATTTTTGTAAAGCCTACATTTTGGGGCAAGGTAGTGTAGCTTCCCTTTTTGGTACTTCCTCATTTTTTTTTTCTTACAATAAAAATACCTTATTCAGACTAGTGCTAAGAATTAGTAGGCTGGGCTGTAGCTATAATATTGTAATATTGTCTGCATTATTTTAAAGAGTGTTTATTTTGTTTTGCCAGGATATATGAGGTGTTTTATGAGTTGTTTTTATCATTGAACAGAAACACAACCTTAAGGAAGCTATATATTCATAATTTTACATGGTCAGAGGATATTGCTATGGGCCAATTTACACCTTGGTGATTTACACAATACATAGCTTTATCCCTGGTGTTTGGGGGGGGCTTATTGATTTCATGTAAAGTAGCTGTAAACAATAAGCAGTTTTCTTTTTAAAATAAAACTGAGTATAATAGTTAAAAGAATGGAAGTATCCATCTAATTGCCATTCCTTTTGATTTTTCTTTTAATTTTGGGATATAACCCATGTACGTATGAATTATTTCCATTATATATTTCTTAAACTTAAAAAAAGTGTATTACTTAAGAAGGAAAAATACTAACAGAAGCACTAAGCTTTTAATGCCTCTGTGATGATGTTTGTACAAAGAAGGGTTTAATGTCTATGGTGAATATACAAGTTTTAGAAGTTTAGATGCATAAATGCGTCTCTTTTTTCTTTTCCAGAAAAGCACCCCTGTCTAATAAAACACAAAAACGTTTCAATAGATATATAAGAAATAGAAAATTTAGCATTTTATAGACAATGTGTGATTAACAGTATGTGACTTGTGTTTATGTAAAAATATTGAGATAAAGATTTATTATTAATTAATGTTTCCCTTGGTAACATTTAATACTACCACTTAATTTTGCTTACTCTTAGGTGCCAATGTGCTTATTAAATTCAACTCAAAGCCTAACTAAGAAGCCACTTTGGACTTGTCTCCACTTCCCTTATCATTTAAAATGTTGTCTGATAAAGTAGATTGAATGTGTTTTATGATTTGTAACTTGTTTCTTCTCAGTGTAAAACTGATTGTACAATTTAATTTACATGAAACATATTGCATTCATTTGCAAATATTTTCTAATCTCCCTTTGTGCTTAGTAAGATGTCTCTGTAAATATTTATGAGTTTGCCCTTTAAAACCAAACAAAAAAGAACTTTTAAAATTCAAAGCAAAACACAACAAAAGAAACAAATTAGAAAAGTAATTTTTTTTTTGTTGGCAAGAGATTTCTTTGTGAATTTTTGGCTTAGGGTGCTATTGAAAATTGCAACATATTATTCTGTTGGAGCAAGGGCTTCCCTCTTCCTTCCTCCTAAGTACTTCTGGATACTGGTTCTGGCCTCTCTGTTTATTTTTATTCAATGATGGCAGGATGTATTTATGTTGACCAGCTAATAAGCCAAACAGCAAACAACAACAACAAAAAGACCAAAAAACAAAAAACCCCAAAACAACAACAACAACAACAAAAAACTATTACTATGTAAGCAGTGGCAGTTTTATGAGCAGTTCATTTCCAAGGGTGTAAACCTAATAGACTTTTTTTGGTATTATATTCAAATTTCTCACATTTTTACTTTGTCTCACATGCATTACTCCTGACAGTATTGACTGTTAACAAGAAATGCCTTGTTCATAAATGCTGGAAGCAAGACAAAATCTACTTCACCTACCAAGCATTTATATTCCTAGTTGGTGTCTGCAAATGATATTATACTCAATGCTACAGCATCCTGACAGCTTTTTGCAGAGGTCACATCTAATGATCGTTTCTACTGAAGCAATGTGTTATCTTTACACATCCGTCACATTTACAAATGACTTGGGGGTTCTGTTGAAATGTCATGCTTAGTTGCTATGGTTTGAATGTGTTTTTGTGAAAGGCCGCATATTGATTTCTTAACACCCAGTGTGGGTTTAGACAGAGTCTAATGGGAGGTGATGATGTCATGAGGGTTCCAAACTCATGAACAGATAGATCTTGTTCTCAGTGGGGTGTGAGTTCTCAGTGGAATGAGCTTGTAATCATAAGAGCAATGTGACCCTTTTTGTCCCTTTCTCTTGTCCAAGCTTTCACGGCTAAATGGGCACTGTCCATCTGGTTGAGCTCTCTAGTTTCCAGAACCATGAGTCCAAATAAACTCCTTTTATTAAAAAAAAATCATCTAGTCTGGGCATTTCATTAGGTGGAAGATGTTTGGTCCTTTGAAGGTATAGGTAGAAAGAGCATGGCCTCAGTAAGGGTGGTTATTAAAGAGCAATGAATTTGGAAGCCATCTTTAATGTGTTGTGTTTATACAGGTCAGTCAGCATGAAAGGCCAGGGGACACAGTGATGCTGTTGCTGTAATACCTGAGGTTTCAGAATGGGAAGCCGATGTTTTCTTATGATGTCTAATGATCAATATTCAGGCCATTAATATTTTTGGGATGTTTTTAACTCCATAAAGAAAATTGTATGCAAGTAGAATTACTGAGCATAAGACACTCTCTTTAGTTAAGGTTTCTATTGGTGTGAAGAGACACCATGACCATGGCAACTCTTATAAAAGAAAAACACTTGATTTGGTGTGCCTCATTTTCATTTTAATAGGTTCAGTTCATTATCATCGCGGTTCCACATGATGGCAGGCAGGCAGACATGGCGTCAGAGCCCATGGCGTTAGAGCCGAGAGTCCTACATCTTGATAAACAGGAAGTGGCCTGAGACACTGGGTGGTTTCTTGAACACATATGAAACTTAAAGCAAGTCTCCACGGTGACACACTGCCTCCAAGCAGGCCACACCTCCTAAGAGGGTCACCTTTTGGAGACCATGACATTTCAAACCACCACAGACAGCTTCAGGAAAGAAGCCTGTCAGGTGACCATTTGGAGCCTTCTTTTCTGAAATTCTTAGCTGATGTCTGATGTACAAATGCATAAGTGAGGTAAAGGCAGAAAAGTTCTTTTAAGAGTTGAGATATATTTTACTTACTGATAATAATATATGGAAATTAAGTAACATAATACTTAATTTAAATACTCAATATACTTAAAATAATTCTAAATATTGCAATCATTTTTTGAATAGTTTTATTCTGCTGAGGTTCAAACAATATATAGATGCACACACATATACATGCATACATACATACACACTACACACATACACATACATATACACATACATACTACACACATACACATATACACACATACACACACACATACACACACACACACACACACACACACATATATATATATACTTGCACCCCCCCACACACACACATGAAAATGAAGACATGTCTGCTCCTAGGTGTGATTTATTGTGAATATGAGCAGAGTTCAGCCAGAAGCATCTGGAAGGGGCCACACTTAAGTGAGCCAGCAGAATAGACTGGGCCATGAGAGGAGAAAGGTGGGGGGAGGTGAGGAGTGAGGAGGAGAAGAGAAAGTAGATGGGGGGGGGGCAACTGGATGAAGAGGGGAGACAAGAGTAAGAGAGGAGGAGAACCAAGAGAGAGAACGGCTGAAAAGGCTGGGTTATGTCAGAATCAAACTGGGGGAGGGGAAGGACAACCCTGGGGCTAGAGAGGGTTAGGTAGGGGTGGGGTGAGAAGAGCTGGGAGGAGCCATGTACTGAGCCTTGTACATAGTGTAACACACACACACACGTGCACAGCACACACACACACACATAGACAGACACACAGACAGACAGACAGACAGACACACACATAGACAGACACACACACACACATACACACACAGAGGCACACACACACACATAGACACACACGTGCACAGCATACACACAGACACATAGACAGACACAGGCACACACACATACCCACACACAGACACAGACACAGACACATACACACACACACACATACCCACACACAGACACAGACACAGACACATACACACACACACACATAGACACACACACGCACACACAAACACACACACATACACACACACAGACACACACATACACACACATACACACACACAGACACACACACACATGCACACGCACAGACACAGACACACACACACACAGACACATACAGGCACACACACACACAGACACACACAGGCACACACACACTTTTTTTCTACTCTCACTACAGTTTCCTGACTTCCCACTTTCTGTCATCATCCTTCAGGCCCTTTAGTGACACTCCTGTTTGAGTTACGGCTTGAGAAATTGTTACCACTGCCTCACTTGCTCCAGAGCTTTTACCTTCCCATTTTCCCTCATGCCCACACTCAGCACAGTAGGATATGTGTGCTTCTTCATGAAACCCCCCACTTCCTCCACTTGCTGCGCCATCTCTGCCTTGGTTTATCTATCGGTGTTTTGGGAATGGATGGAGAAGGACCATTTCTTCTTACAGGGTGTGCTTGCCAGTATCATTTCCTTTCCCTGGTAGCTTGTGATTGTTTTTGGGGCCCTTCTATCATGTGTATATGGTTCAATGCCAAGGGGTGGTGTAAACCTAGACCCACTAAGGAGAGACTCAATCATGTGGGCACTTTCTAACCCAACCGTACTCCTTTGCCTGGTGGCCTCACAATCAGGTACTTCTTTCCTCGCCGGTACAGAAGACAATCTAGCTTGCATACACCATACCTAGCAGCACTGGGGAGACAGTAGCCTACCCTAATGATTATTATACCAGCTCTCATGTCTGCTTTCTTTGACACTGGAGAAGATGTCAATCAACATTTTACTTCTGTAGGACCCTAAGATTGGTAAGCACCAGGGGAATTGACTTTCTATTAGGACTTAATCACTTTAAGCAAAGCACGGGAACGTAGTTAGGTATTCACTCAACCATATTCCGGCACTGCCCCTTTCTCTGCCCATCCCCACCTCAGAGAAGATTGTTTTTATTTCAAACGGAACATCCCAGAACTCTCTGAATTCTGCTTTAGCCAGATTTCAGTTAAGGTAGACAAGGATCAGTCCTAAGTGAGTAAGGTCTATAAAATTGGCCTCAGATTTTTTTTAATTGCCTCTTTTAAGCAAAATTACTCCAGAAGAGCCATCTAAACTTAGAATTGCAAAGACTTATTAAGATATGGAAAATATTACTAAATTTGTGTGTCGGAGGCATCACCGATGATGTAGGGTTTATGAGTGACACAGTCTTCAATCATTTTTGTGTTCTTTTGTTCCCTTGAGTGATGATAGAATGGGAGAAATACACTGAAGTCTATGCAAACTTGATTCTGATGGAGAGAACTTGTTTTCACAAACTAGAAGTAAGTGGGATTCTCTGTATGGAGTCTTCATTTCTTCTTCTATTGTTTATCATGTCAGATGGGCAAAGAAACAAAATCTGTGTGTCTTGACTGTAGAATCACAAACCCATCTGCAAACAAACCCTTCTGCACATAGAAGAATCGAACAGACCAGAGTACAAGCAGTTTACTGAGCAAGTCTATGGATGCAGATACTCAAGAACATTAAGCATTTTGGCATCAAAAGCCAGGACTAGCCCGTGGAACAGGGAAGAGTTAAGGTAGGCCCTAATCCAGAGGCTAGACGGAGGATGGCCAGTTCAGGATGCGTTTTTCTCCTCTTTATTTTCAGTTTCACAGAATATAATTTCAAAGTGAAAGAGTTCACCAATCTACTGTAGATAAGACTTCATTTGACTGTAGGCTACTAGCTTGTTTTCACTTCCTTAAGAGTAAACAAAGTAGGACCCTTTAGGTGACTTCCAGAAAGACTTACAGGACTTACAGGAGAGGCAATACTTTGAGATGACCGGTCTGATGGAAGGTTCACTATAATAATTCAGTTAGAAAAACCAGCTTTGTTTCTTTGGTTGTTATTGGATTGGGTGGGGATGCACCAGACATGCAGCATGTGTGCTCAAGGAGGATGTTGCTAGTGAGCACCTTGGCTTACTTCCAAATGCTTTTTATCTTTAGTTGGTAAAGATTGTCATCTCTTTGTTATATGACAACCTTCTCCACAGCTTAGCAATGCCATTGTTCCCGTGTGCCAGCAGTTCCGCAGCCATCATGAAACTTTTGGCCCCTCTATCTGTTGTTATTAAGTACTTAGACAATGTCCATGTAGCATGCCATTTCGGCATTAGTTTTGTTCCTATAAATAAAATGGCCAGGAAACCCAGGAGTTAAAACTACTATAATATGCACCCGTTTCTTGTCAAGAAGAATGTGTAGTTTTGAGGGTGAGGTTAGAACAATTTTTATGATTTTTTTTTTCTGGTTGAAGAGGTAAAAAAACTTTAGGATTTAGAACTAATACATTGTTGAAGAAGTTTTAGAAGGTGCTATAAAGACTGTTGGGAAAGGGAATTCATTAGCTTTCTCATCCAGCTACTGCTCATGCTTGCTTCCACACTATTCCTGGTATGTGCACTGGTTTCACAGCGGCATGACTATATTTGGTGTAACCAATTCCTTTGTGATTGGATTGGGAGCACCCTACCCCAAGATGGAAGGGCATGCACATCTGGTACCATAAACCTAGTCAAAAACCTATAACTAGGGAGGCCACGGGCCCAAGAGGGAACATATTACCATTACTTCACTAAATAGACTCATTATTTATTTCTCTAAATGTTTTCGTTTGTACACATAGACTAGTGTTTCCCTCAACCTTGTAGGATTTGAGAGTTTAAAGATTCTTCTGTTTCCCATTTTCCCTCTTTGCTTGACTTTGAAGATATGAACTCTCAACTTCTGTTCCTGTATCCATTCTTATTTCTTGCTGCCATGATGGAGTCTTATCCCTCTGGAACCATAAACTCTTTCTTCTATAAAATGCCTTGGTCATGGTGTGTTATCACAGCAACAGAAAATTAACTAACTCATCATGTTTTATATTAGTATCCCAACTTGATTTCCCCACCATTGAAGTTGGTTTTGGAATGAAGTTATGAAGAGAATTTGACAAATACTTCCCTTTTAGCGCTGTCCCTGTAAGTAGGGTCATAGAGTTAGTTTGATGATTTGGTTTTCTTTGGAATTGGCAAGTGTACCCCATGGATTCCATGGTCTGTTAGTCATTCAAAGCCCTTAGATTCAACAACATTCCCAACCTAGTGGTTTATAATCTGCCTGATTTCATTTAGAAAACTGATTTTCCCAATGGAGTCAATGATGGATTCCAAATATATCTTGGTTGTAGTTTGCATCTCAAGTTGGACTACCTGATCTGTTTCTGGGACATTTACTAAGGCATGCATTCCATGTGAAATAGGGCGTAATTACTTCTTTATCTCACTACTTATTTGACTTAAACACTGTAGCATTAGATCCAACATTGAGTTAAAGTAACTTGATACAGAAACTCCCTAGAAAAGAAGTGTTTGCTAGAACATTCCCTACTGAAAATAATGTAACCACCATAGTCTGTTGAATGCATACCATATGTCATGACTAAGTAATTGTTTTGCAAATAATTACTTTATTTGATTCTTTTGCTACTCCTATGGGTTAGTTACTATTAATACCACACTTTTTTGTTGTTTAGTTTTTGTATGTAGCTTTCTTCTTCTTTTGCTTGTATTTTAATTGAAAATTCATGCAATATATTCTGATTGTTGTTTCCCCTCTTCATATCTCCCCAGCTCCTCTGCACCTCCCCACCCATTCTCTCTTTGGAAAACAAATAGGCAAGTGGAAATGCAAACAAAGCAGAACTAAAAATCAAACAAATAAACATAATTAGCACAGCACACACACACACACACACACACACACACACACACACACACACCAAACCAACAAAAAATCCCAAAATCTGTAAAAACACAAAACTGAAAACCATAATGTATGAGCCAAATAACCAGTAAGGTGAAAAATCTCCAAACAAAGCAATACGAGACCAAACAAACTCTACAAAAACACCACTGAGATCCTTTTGTGTCAGGGCTAGTGTTTACCTTAAGTGTGGTTTATATATCTAATGAGACTCCATTGGAGAAAACTGATTTTTTCTTTTACGAGCAGCCTTTAATTAGACATAACTTTTTGGTTAGGGATGTGAGCTCACAATAACACATTTTACAGAAGAAACTGAGGTTTCACGTAAGTGGCCTGAACTGCTGAGTGGCAGAACCAGAAATCCAACCTTTTCTAATTTCACGAACCTAAACTCTTTGGAAAGCTACCCTACCCTTTCTACACTTGTTATTGCTTTTAAATGCTGTTTTCTCCTATCATTCGATTACTAGAACATGTATATTGTTTCTTTATTGCTACTTTAGCAAATAACCACCAAATTAGTATCTTACCCAACATCCATTTACCATTTATGGAAGTCTGATTTGGTCTTGCTGGGCTAACCTCATGGGGTTAGCACATCTTATTTCCCCTCTGAAGGTTCCAGAAGAGAATCTATTACTTTCCTATGGCTAACTTCTAGAGGCCAATCACATGAGGCACATGGCTCCATCTTCAAAGCCACTGTGTCAAGTCCCTCTGGCCAACCTTTCCAAACTCTATCTTCCTCTGACCACAGCTTGCAAAGGCTGTGGATAAGTGTATCCAAACATCCCTATTTCAAGGTTCCCAGTCACATCTATAACATCTGTTTTGGCATACAGAAGAAGACAATATTGGTAGCTTCTACAGCTGATGTAGGCCATTTTGGTACCCACTGTATTCTAGGGACCTATTTCTGTAAACAGAATTTCAACAAGCATTAAGTTATACTGCAGCCAAAGCGAAGGGGCAAATCAGGACCAGCAAACCCTCATTAACTGCTATGCAGGATTGTTTACTGACAATTCCCTTAGCACTGGACAGTGGGCCTATGTACATAGTTCACTTCCCACTGAATTGTATGTTTCCATTGGTATTACCACCGTCACTTAAAACACACACACACACACACACACACACACACACACACACACACTCTGGAGGATCATTTGTATCCATTAAGAAACTACTCATTTAAGTATAATCTCCAATGAGTTTTATCGAAACTGAATTGTTTTCATATTTAAACACCGAACACATTTAATTAAAATATGGTGTGCATATAGAAGGAAATGTGACATACGAGTGCAACTTGAGGAATTTCACAGGCTGATCTCATTGGCATAACGATGACTCAGATATTTTCCTCCATTCTCAAAAGTTCCCTCCTGGCCTGTTATAGTCATTTCCCGATCTCTGCCATTGGCCTCTGAAACCACTGACAGATTTTTATCAGCATTCTTTTGTCTTTTTAAAACTTTCACACGTAATTAAATTCTAGTCAGCTTTCAGGCTTAGCTGCTATCATTAGCACAATGCCTTTGAGATGTATTCATTTTGTGTGTGCCATTTGTGGATAGATCACAATTTGGTCATTTGACCAGTTAAAGAACATTTGGAATCATTCCTTCCAATACAGTATCAGACTACTATGAAAAAGGGTGTTGTGAACATTCTCAGATAACCTGGTATTATACACGGTTTTTCGTTTCTTTTCAGTAAATAAGTATGTAGCGATGGATTTGTTCGGTCATGTGGCAAGTGTATATTGGACTTATAAGAAATAGCTATTTTCCAACAGTGTCTGCACTATTTTGCACTATCCCTAATGTGTCTGAGTTCACGTCAGGTGACATCTCCATCATCAGCTGCCATCACCTTTCTTGGCAGCATTCAGTGTATCAGTCCATTTTGGAGCAATTTCAAACTGTAACTTTGAGTTTTCACTTTGCTAATGAGTAATTTTTTTTTTTTACCCTGAACAAGGGGGAGCTAATGAATAATTATAATAGTCACTGTTTCATGCACTTATGTGTCTCTGATACATATTTAATATTGTGCCCATTTTCATTTGTATTCCTTCTCCGGATAATCTATTTACAAGTCAATCGACAGGTAGATGATATGCTGCAAATATTGTTACCTAGTGTTTGGCTCTCTTTTCATATTTGAACTGTGTATTTGCAAACAGGTTTTATAGTTTTACTGTTTAGTTTATTCACTTTGTTTTATAGTCTGTATTATATCTTAGGCATTTTTTTTTGTCTAAACCAAGGCCATTAGGATTTCTTTCTATTTAGTCCAAAAAATTCAGATTGTTAATCATATTTACAGGTGTATAATACATTTCAAAGCTTTTTAAAAAAGAAATATTTTAAAAATTGTATTCGTGTGCCTCTGTGTGTGTGTGCCTGTGTGTGTTGTGTGTGTGTGTATGTGTGTGTGTGCATGTGTGAGTGTGTGTGCGCGTGCGTACATGCGTGCATGCATGCGTGTGTGTGTGTGCATGCATATGTGTGTGCATGTGTGCGTGTGCGCGCTTGCGTACGTGCGTGCGTGCGTGTGTGTATGCCTGTGTGTGTGTGCGTGCATGTGTGAGTGTGTGCGTGCGCGTGCATACGTGCGTGCATGTGTGTGTGCGTGTGTATGTGTGTGCGTGTGTGCGTGTGTATGCATGTGTGTGTGTGCATGCATGTGTGAGTGTGTGTGCGCGTGCGTGCGTGCGTGTGTGTGTGTGTGTGTGTGTGTGTATGAGCAGACCTTAAATTGCTGATCATGTTGGCCTGCCACTGGCTTCCAGGTGCTGGGATTACATGCCTGTACCACCTGCTCTAGCTTGACAAAGGTATTTACTCTTCGTTATTAGATGAAGCATTTCTGGAGGTACAAATACCACAGATTCCATCTGAACCGTACGGCTCTGAGACTTCTGTTCAGTTCTTCAGTGTGTCAGTAATTGTTCTCCCCTCCGCCCAAAGCTTGTTCCTTTATAAGGTCATACATGAGTTTTGGAATTACCATCCTTAAGGGGAAATCTCACTCAGACTTACAGGGCTCCCTTGTAGCTTTTCCTCGCTGGAATATAACTATTCTAATTTGAATTATCTTTGGCCACCCTGTATTCTGATCTCTGGTTCTGCTACCCAGTGAAATTCATTGTCTTTACTTAGACTCCACTTTCCTGAGTTGTGCTCTGGAAAATGCTCCCAGGGAGAAATCTTGGGTTTATGTGATGTTTATCTTGTTTGCCTATTTCTTTCTGGGGACCACAGCCCTGCACTGGCTGCTACCCAATGCCGGCAAACAGTTGTTATGTATGTTTTGTCTAGATTTTCTATTTGTTTATAGTGAGAAGTTAGGTCCAATAATCACCATTCTATGGTGGATGAAGCTGGAACTTGCCCACACTATTTCCTTGAATTTTGTGTACCATCACTGGCTTTTAGAACACCTTTGTTTTATCGTTTCCATAATAAGGACCTCATGAGCTTTTCTTCTTCTTCTTCTTCTTCTTCTTCTTCTTCTTCTTCTTCTTCTTCTTCTTCTTCTTCTTCTTCTTCTTCCTCCTCCTCCTCCTCCTCCTCCTCCTCCTCCTCCTCCTCCTCCTCCTCCTCTTCTTCTCCTTTTCTTCTCAGAATGCCCTTTAACTAGTAGCAACTGTTGAAGGTTTAGTTCCCTAGGTGATATTATTTGGATGTAGGCAGTCTAAAGCAGACCACCCAATGAAGAGTTCCTATTGCCTGAGACTAGCACTTGTGTTCTGCTAAACTTTTGATCAATGCCAGCTTTGATTTCTTCTGTTTTCCACTATTATTCCTTGCTAATTAAGTTGCTTCTACCTGTTTTGATTTAGCCACTGACTTCTGAGTCCTGCTTGATTTCCCAGCTGCAATACCTTTTTTACATTAAACACTGTGATGGTTTGAATGAGAAATATCCCCTGTAAGCTCATGTATTTGAACATGTGGTCTCCTGTTGGAGATAGAACCTTTAAGAGGCAGAGCCTTGATGGAGAAAGTATGCCATTGGGTGTGGGCCTTGAACGTTTCTTTCTTTCTCCACCTTCCTCTTGCTCTCCCCCTCTCCCCATCTGTTTCTTGCAAATGGATTGGAAAAAACTGTTATCAGCCAGATTTCTGCTCCTGCTACCCTGCCTTGCCTTTCCGGACATGATGGACTGTTTCGAGCAGTTTCCCACTACCTGGTTCCACAGCCGCATCAGCCCCAAATAACACATAGAGACAGTGTATTAAATATGAAATTGTTGGCTGGTTACTAGTCTTTCTTATTGGCTAACATATTAACGCATTTCTATTAATCTAAGTGTTTCCATGTGGAGAGAGGGTCCGGACCTCTTTTCTCATGTCCTACATCTTGACTCCTCTCTACTACATCTTCCAGAATCCTCCTTGTCTCCTAGTCCAGCATATCTTACTTTCCTATTGGCCAGCAGGACGTCATTCATTAATCAATAAGAGAAACATATTTACAGAATGATATCTCCCATTAATGGACTCTATCCCTAATCGTAAACCAAAACACTATTCCCTGTGCTCATGGCATTTCATCATTGCAATGACAAAGTAGATGATACTAACTTTTGTCCAACCTTGTCTCATTATAGACTACTGTTCCTATTGTCATATGCATTCTCACCATTACTGTGACTTGAATAAACGAATAAGGAATAGGTAGGAATTCATTTTACAAATTATGCCTTTCCTTAGACAGCTGATGCTATGTAACTGCTAATATTCAGGAGCATGTGTGAGGGTGTAAATACTAGGAAAATAAAAATAATTTACTTTTTCATGCAAACAGTAAAATACACAAAGGAAGGATAGACTAATTTACAGTGTCACAGAAGGAACAAGACAAATAGGAGACATGGTAAGTCAATTGCAACTATCTTAAAGGACAGATAGATTCCTACCAGGATAAAGTCATAGGCCTGGGTCTACTACATTTTCCCATGCCGTTAAATCACCATTATTACATAAAATATAGCAAACTGTGTCTTGAGGTGAACTTTGGTTGGTGGAGTGCTTTTATGACATGTACAAATCTCTGGGTTAGTAGAACTGGGCATTTGAGTTCACGTCTGCACTCAAATGATCCTCTCAGAGTGAACATCAAGGATGGTGTGCAGGTAATGGGATCAAAAATTCAAACTTATCTTCACCTACAGAGATAGTTTGAGTTCAGTGGCCTCAACAAAAACAATATGGCATTGTAGGAAAATTTCCCTATAAAACGGATGACCAGGTTCTGGTGGCATAGTCGCTGTTCAGTCATGGCAGGCCATGGTTATTAAACTTGAAAGATTTATCTGATGAGAAACAATGACCAACTTAACATTTACCCTTCTAGGCATTTCTCCACCCATGATAGAGTCACAGACGAAGATCAAGTCGAAATGAAATTGGTTACGTATTTTGATTGTGGTTATTTTGTCATCTTGAAAACTAGAAGTTCCTTAGTGGAATGACTTTTGTCATTTTATTGGATAATCCAGTAGGGTTGCAGAGATAATTCTTTTCACAAAAAAAGCAAACTTTACTTTTCTGAACTGAATTCTTCTTACTTTATTTGATTTTTGGATGCATACACTTGAGCAAGAGCACTTTCTCACCAGGACTGAGGCCATTTCTTTTTATAATTATTTTCTTGTTTATTAAGAGTTGTTGCAAACATCCTAATGAGTTTATATTATGAATAGACATGAAGTCCTTTGGTTTGTGGATCAGACACATCACTTACTTATTTTTAGTATATTTTAGGTTGAGGTTCAATCAAACATATTTGTCTGCTCAAGAAAACTCAAAGACTTCAAAATCTTTCTCATTCATGGTTCTTTGCTCTTTGCTAATTGATAATAGTTTAAGTGAAGTATTGTATCGTGCTTCCAAAATAAGCTGGGACGTGTCCATAGAGAAATGTGTTATTAGTTTTGGAGGTATCAGAGCTAAGCCAAAGACTTTGCTCAGTGTGGTTCCTTCCTAGGGCAACCAGAGAGAGCTTATTCTCTATCTCATTCCTAGTTTCTGGTTTTGAGATGAATTACTCAATATGGTAACATCCTTGTCAAGTTAGGACTAACTTTGGTTGACCCTTTTAACTTGATATGCTGAACTGACTCTGTTTCTGAGGCTGGTTACATTTTCCCGTATCAGGACTTCAGACTTAACCTTGCTCAGCCTGTAGCAGAGTTCTGGCACATCCTTCATGAGAGTATGGGCATGTTGCTAAGTTGCTTTTATTTAGGGACCAGGAAACCCATTTGTAAGTGGAAATAACTTGATGACATTCTGTTTTAGAAATCTGTTTCTCCTTCTAAAAGTTGCATGTACCAGGCAGGAGTGACACTTGTTTTCTTCTCTGTTCTCATTCCAGGACCTAGCAATCTCCTTATAACTGCACAAAGTCTTGTTTAGTAAGTAAATGAAGTAATTTTTCTGACACAGAGAAGTTTTGTAAAATGTGAACTGCTCTGGAATGATTTCTTTCAATACCAGATTGTTCTACAGACTTATCTAAATGATCCTACTTTGAAAGGTCTTTTGACTAGGTATCTAACATTTAACCAGTTTTAATGCATTAATTGTAATTCTTTAATTTTTACATTTTATTTCATGTGTGTGGGATATTTGCCTGAATGCACCACATTCAGGGTGTGTGCACCACGTGCATGGTAGAGGTCAAAAAGAGGACCCCAAATCATCTGGAATGAGAAATACAGGTCATTGTGAACACCATGTGGGTGCTACATCTTGAACCTAGATCCTTTGGAAGAGTAGCCAGTGCTCTTAACTACTGAGCCAATTGTCTGGTCCTAATATTTACGGTTTTTTTTTCTTTTTTTCTCGAGACAGGGTTAATCTGTGTAACAGTCCTGGCTCTTCTGGAACTCACTTTGTAGTCCTGGCTGGCCTCAAACTCACTGAGGTCCACCTGCCTCTGCCTCCTCAGTGCTGGGATCAACGGCCTATTTTATACAGATTTCAATGGAAAAGTGGGGAAAAGAAAACGAAACAAAACAACCGATGAGCTAGGATATGAATGAGTAGTAGAGGTCACGCTGTAAGGAGAGTCCAGAGGGAGAGCTCAGAAATGTCCGCATGCGTGCACGCAAGTGCACACGCTTTCAGGTTGCACCGAAGCTGCTTGGACATACGGAGCCACTCAAAACTTTATGCTGCTCTAACTAGAACATTCCTTTCAGAAATGTGTCTATCCACATCTGCTTTATTGCCTTTGTCTTTTGATTTTTTTGGAGGGGGGGTGCGCAGGGAGGTCTTAAATCTGGATTGAGGGAGGAGTATTTGTAAGAGATTTGCTGTCAGGCCCCAGATCATTGTAGTCCCTGTGGATGAAGCCGTAGCAGTGGCCAGAGGAACCTATCAGTGCCTAAGAGAGATTTGACCACCACAATTGTGTATGCATGTGTGTGTGTGTGTGTGTGTGCGTGTGTGTGTGCACGCGCATGTGTGTATGGGCGTGTGTGCGTGCTTGTGTGAATGTGTGTGTATGTATGTGCGTGTGTGTGCACGTGTGTTTGTGTGCATGTGTGTGTGTGCACGCGCGCACGCGCGCAGGAGCGCGCTCTCTCATAGGCCTGATTCTTCACTGTGATACATAACAGCTGTTGTCCTTGTTTGTACATACGTATATACAACACTCTCTGTATATAAGGCTCAGAATGTGTTTGTATATTGAGTTTTAAAAATCATTATTAGTCTCATATGTCTCTTCTAGAGAAATGAGACTTTATATTTGCTTGGTTTTATAATATATATATATCTGACCTTTAAAGGCTGCTGGTAAGAGAAGAAACCCACAAGAAGGACAATCACGATAAGATGACGGACGGCCCCTGCGTTACAGTTCTGTTATTCACTAGGCTGTGGCGTGCTGCTGGTTCTCCGCATACCTGGGCTGTGGCTGTTCCCTTCCCTCTGTGGTTCATGGGAAATCCTGATGAGCAGCCAGTGATTTGTTGATGATGATGGCACTTTTTCTGTTTCCCTGTATGGTCCATGGGCTTTAGCCTGCAGAAGCTGTGCCTGCAAAGTCTAGGCAACATCGGGGACGCAGAAAGATTGATACAGCCACCCAGAAGTTCTGCACTAAAGCAGCATTTACTGGTTTTGTGTATATGAGAAAGTTTTCTTTCGTTTAAGACGTAGTGTCTGGGAATAAGGCCGTAGGTAGTCACAGAATGACACAGTTTTAGAGTTCGGCTTTATGTTTTCCAGGAGATTGCTTGGGAATTCTGTATTCCCTATATTCCGTATTCTCCGTTATTTGTGTGTGTTTCATGCCATTGCCATTTTGGAGGTTGGAGTGGCATTACAACGTAAAAGTTGCCCCACCCCCACCCCCGTTAAATGCAAACACTTTGGTAAAAGGTTTGTCGTGAAATCTGCCACATTTCCAACAACAACAACAACTAAAAAGTGAGAGTTGAGAAGGATGTGAAGAGAGTAACCCTGACCAGCACATCCTATTCTGTTGGTTTGGCTGTTGTGATTAAAACCTTCTGTGAAGCAAGGGCCTTGCGTGATAGGGCCCAGACACAAACCAAGACGACAACAATATGTTGATCCACTAAACAAAGAGCCGGCCGTTCATAACTATGAGCAGATACAGTTACTTCACTTAGCTCAAACTGCACTGCGACCTCCACCCCCACCACCAAGGGAACAATAGGCTTGTTTTAGCAGTGGCTTCTTTGGGGCACAGTAAGTCCCTCTATGGAAAGTTATAAAATCCCAGGAAATCCCACCTGTGAATGCCTGTTACATTTAACCCTGGGGTTAGCTTCTCTAATGCTCACTCTGTGGAAAGCTGCCTTCCTCCCCCATCTTTAGTGGTTAGTTTGTATAAGACAAGCTCAAAACCGTAAGCCTGAAGAAACCGCAATTGTCCCCCAAAGGCAGTATTTCCAGCGACAGAGTGCAAAGGAAGCAGGGTTAGCAGGGTTAGCCTCATAACTCGGAGAAACTGAAAGCAGCTTCTAAATATGATGTTGTAGGAAACGATAACCTTAGGGCTTTTTGAATGAGTTTTGAATGTGGCGTATGAAACCAAATATATGACCAAAGTTGTTATTACTCTATTTCTGGAAGAAGCATTCTATTCATATTTATGTTTTGAAAGCCCAAATGTTGACTTTGTCTAAGCGTGAGGCAAGTTAAGTGAGCTCTTCACAGGACAGTGTGGCATTCTTAGGGTAATGTGCTTGGCAAGTTTGCTCAAGAGAAGTTAGATACAATGTATAGTTTTAGAAAACACTGTTTAATCTGTCTTTTTTTTTTTAAGTATAGTATTTACAGCAGAAAGGTTGTATATTGAATGGATGACTATTCAGGTCATTCAACACCTGGTTAGCATAAATCTCCTTTTTTTTTTTTACCTTATTATTTTACCCTATTAACTCCTTCATTTCCAACATTAAAAGAAAAATTGCTTTGCAAAACAGCTGGTGTCTGGCCATACAAATTTCAAACATTAAAAACAAAACAAAATTTTTCAAATATTACATAGTCATGAAAATTAATAAATGTGTTAAACATAGGCACATAGAATTGTACAGAACAAAATTAAGAGTCCAGGTTATTGATTGCATTGTCAAATAATATATTTAGCTTATGACTTAGTTTCCCCATTTCTGAATTCCGTAGTCAAGTCCACTAATGATTTCCATATTGGAAATATTTTCTTGGATGGAAGAAAATAGCTTTTCCCATTATAAAAGATCCATAAAAAAGTAAAAACGGAAACACAAGGAAGAGAAATGTTATCCAAATTTTTATTCTTCATAAGATAAATAAAATATATATGGATTTAGACTAGAATATGACTTTGTGTACTCTATTAAATTTAGTCTATAATACCTTATAAGATGTCATTTAAATATTGTTAATTGCTTTAGCCTTGAAATGATGAGTATGCACATTACTGCTGATACATTCACTTTTGAGTGTTAATATTGAAATGAAAGTTGATTGCATTCTGGAAGGAGTAGGAGTTTAGAAGTAATTTTAAGCAATTACATTATTAGTTATTTATAAAGAATGCATGCGCACATACTCTCTCTCTCTCTCTCTCTCTATATATATATATATATATATTGCTATGGTATGATATATAGTTCTACATACCTGTTAATTAATTAGCTGGCCTCAAAAATGTTTGCCTCCTTCTTTTTTTTAAGACAGGTTTTTATATAAGCCCAATATAGTCTCACTATGTAAAAGAGAATAATTGTGAACTTCTAATTCTCTACCTCTTGAGTGCTAGGGTTACTAACCCAGAGCTGCTTTCATCATGACAGGCAGGCACTGTAAGCTGAGCTATATCCTAACCCAAATTTCAAAAACCTTTAATTTCTGTATACGTTTTTCAAAGAGCTATTAATTAATTTTAAAATGGAATACTGAGAGCTTCTTGATGGAAATTATTAGGGAGAGGAAATACTGAATGTTTCAGAATTAACACTATATTTTGGAGGGTGTTAGAGAAACAAGTCAGTAAGAACTTTCTAGAATAGATACCTCTTGGGCACAACACACTTTTAAATGCCCCTACATAAAGTTGGATAAGTGTGAGAGAAAATGAGCCACTAGCTTTGTGGTTCTCTGTTATAATTGCTTGGGATTTATTACATAGAAGATATACAATTTATTCTTAGTAACTCTACCACTTGAGAACTTACTACCTCATAACCTCATGCCTATATTCACTAGAGTCTAATAGTTGGTCAGGCGGTGTTTGAGAAAACATACTTATTTGCTGAAACAGTATTGTCTAAAGACAGGATGAGTTTTCTATGAAACCACAGAGTCATTTCTTCTTAGGGGCTTAGGTTTTGCCATGGTGGCTTTCAATATCATATCATTATTGGTGCTGAAAGTCGTTCTATGAGGAGTTCAGGGGCATTATTGTAAGTTGAGAACATAGCAATGGCTAAACAGAAAATAGGTGCATCTGAAAAACTCTGGGGACTCAGAATCAGGGAGAGATAAGGCAATTGGGCTTGCCAAATGGGAAATTGATGCAACAGTTGTTAACCCATGTTATAATCTGGGGGTGGGGTGGTGGTTATGCCACCATTATTTTCTTTCCTCTCGCTGGACTCTGTCTTCCATGGACATTTAACAGCACCTCTGCCACTGAGGTCTCTACTGCCTCTACCTTCCAAATGTTAAAGGACATTTAAAAGTATCTGCAAGTCATTAAAAAAACAAAAACAGAAACAGAAACAAAAACAAAAATATTGCCCTTTGTGGGTATGCATACCATTTGGGCTTTATTGCCTTAATTTACTCAAACTGACTCTAGGGTATCGATATATATATATATATATATATATATATATATATATATATATATATATCTTTGACTGGAAGCTTTCTCTGAAGCCTAAACTTTGTTTTGTGGTACCGAAAAGCTCCAGAACGTTACAACAAACCCAGCGCGTTTTGTATACTAACCCATCAGTTTGCCCTCCTCCTCCATCATTTTTATTGCTCCTTTAAAGTTTATTTGACTCAAGACTCTATCAACTCGGTGTGAATGGTTTGCAACTGTACTGTGTTCCCTGCCAAAAAGGATGGCATCTTCTATGCCCTGCAGTTTCCACATGGAATCTGAAGAGACGCTCTGTTTTCAATTCACCTCTTTCTCTTTGGAAAAACGGAAAAGGCTGCTCTGTCTAACAACTTAAACTAACACTAGATTAAGATGGGCGACTAGATGGCATTCCAGGGAGCGGGTTTCACTAAACCTTCTTATTTGGACTCTGCCCCCAAGAAAATTGCTTATGGGAGGTCCTTCGATGTGTGGGAGCTTCTAGCACCTCCAAAATCACTTCCAGAACTTTATTCTGGCAACAGATTTCACCTGGTATTTATCTACAATTGTTCCCTTCAGGAAAAGCAAGTCATTAAGGAGAGGATGGGAGTGGGAGGGGTATACAGGGAAACATATGTGGAATGCATGTGTTTTGCACTTGTTTTAATAGAGAGGAGCCAGAGACTCTTAGCCTCTTATATGTATGATAGTTTTGTGTGCATCCATTTATCAACTATTCATTAGCTGTGCATTTATGTGTGTATTTGTTTGTGCGTGTGTATACGTTCATGTTGATGTACCAATGTGTATGTGTGCATGCATAGGTCAGATGTTGACCCTGGGTACCTTCTTCAATTGCTCTCATTGTTTTATATAGGTTCTCTGATTGAATCTAGAGCTCATGGATACAGCCAGGCAGGCTGTCAAATTAGCTTCAGGAAGCTGCCTGTTTCTTCCTCTCCAGAACAAAGACCACAAGGCATTTCATCATGGCTGGCATTTTTATGAGTGCCAGGGGTCCTTATCCTTCACAGTAAGCATTTTGCCCCCTGCACCATGCCTCTAGCCTTCACTCACCTTTCCTTTTGTTGTGGAATATCTATTATGGATTAGCTATTTTCTATATGGCCTCGAAAAGGAAAAACCTAACACTGGGGCATATTTACATTGTGCAATTTTGGTAAAACGTTTCTTTTAGTTTGATAGTAACCTATCCACTAGTGAACATCGCATCATCAGTTTTTCCATCTCACAGGCCTTTCAGTGCCAGAGTAAATGCATGAATACTGTTGGGGAAGAAGGCTGAAGAAGGCTGAAGAAGGCTGAGGGGCTACATACAAACCCACTCTTCTTGGTTGAGAGTAGTGGAAGGCTTCCATTTAGGTTGATGATGCCTGTGCTCTCTTTAGTTAATATCAAGTCTCTTAATCTATCTGCATTTATTTATCCCTTTGGAATAGTCAACTCCACTTTGAACTTTTAGAACTTATAGAAAACAGATCACATGTAATGCTCACTCTGCGCTATTGCTACTGCTTCATGGTGCATGGGATTTGAGCAACAGGAGTTTGTTTATGGAAGCAGTGAAGAGGTAACAGAGGCAAAGGCAAGAATCTTGCTGCTGATTCATGATTACTTTTGTTCTGTTGGATGCTAAATATTCTGCTGGATACTTGTAACGAGCAGTTTTCCTGCCAGCCTCATCCCAGAGCTGAGTCAGCCCCAAATAACACACACAGACGCTGTATTGGATATAAAGCTGCTGGCCTGTTACTAGCATTTCTTATTGGTTAGCTCCATCTTAAATTTTAACCCATTTCTATTAATCTAAGTATTTCCACGTGGTCTTATCTTACTGGAGAGAGGATCCAGACCTCTTCTCTCACCATCCTACATCTTGACTCTCTTACTACATCTCCCAGAATCTTCCTTGTCACCTAGTCCTGCCTATTTTTACTTCCTATTTGCCAACAGTGCTTTATTCATTAACCAATAAGAGAAACATATTTACAGAGTCATCTCCCATCAAATACAGACATAGTAAGAAAACAGATAAGAAGGGGTTTATGGATCTGGGTTTCTGTGTAGAAAATTTAAAAAAAAAAAAAAAAACCAATGCAATTTCTCTTTGTATAAAGAAAGGTAAAATATTATATTTCAAAATTAATCCATTTGGAAACAAGGCTCCTTCTGGTGCAAAATATTCGATTCTGTGGTGCTACATATTCTGCTGCTACATCTAGTTTCTTAGATACATAATAACACAAGATAGAAATAATCCATTTCAATGTGATTTTAATGAATAAAAGAGCACGTGCTTTGCATGTGTCAGATGGTGGGAAGAGATGGCCACACATTCTTGACTATGACTGCAGTCTCCAGTTACATCACAGTTAATAAATAAGAGCAATGTGCATCACCGTGCCCTCCTACTGCATCTTTGAGTAGACTCATTGATGTCACACATTCAAGTTTTACTGTTCCCTTAAGTAGTTATGCATTTTAAAGTGGAACAATGGTGAGGAGTTGTGAAAGCGTTTTGAACTTGGATAAACTAAGGCTTGATTATTCCTCTGTGTTTTTATTTTTCAGGCCAGACAGTTGAATAATTTGATAAACTTTGAAAACAGCTGTGACTTCTTTGGGCCAAGTACAAACACAGTTTTCCCCAAATGCAGTCTTCCGATCAACATTTTAGATTTTGTAATTGTCCTGTGCCTTTCCACTTGTGCATTTTATTACCTTTTTATAAATTGTAAAAATTTAAAAAGAAGAATCTATAGCTGAAAGGTATATTTTCAACATTAACTCAATTGTTATAAGAAAAACAAACCTCTTGTGATTATTTTCTTTGACAGTATAGTTTCTTAACTGCATCCTAAATATTTTTCTTGTAACCACAGATAAGTGTAGCTCTCACCTCTCATCAAAAATCTCTTTACAGCATATGGAGATCATCACAGAAAACCACTGTGGAGATCCCAGCCCAGTGGATACAACTGAAGGAGACTACTGCATCTATGTCTCAGGGACATTGTAGAAGAGGTTTCAGAAAGATTGTTAGAACCAGAATGCCAGGAAGTCTTCTGTGAGCCAATTTGCTCTCGAGATGGCTGCCTAAACAAGACCTGAAGAGCGACAGTATTGCTAGACATGGAAAGAGAAAAATCTCAAAGGATCCTACTCTTAGATAAAGAACTATAGGCAGCTAATGACTGTGGAGAGAGGGAGAATTAGCTTCTGCCAGGGCAGAAGCCCCTGAGTGGATATCCAATAAAAAGAGGTTAGCCCTTGAATCCATATACTCATGAAGAACAAATACAACCCAGTAGGTTGTCTTTATATAGTTTTCCATCTTTCTCCATATATATGTATATATACATATGCATTAATAAAGAACTATATATAATAGTAATAAAAAATAGCAGACAACATTTTGAGACAGGAATATGGCAGTGGCTGAAGGGAGGAAAGGGAAGGGGATGAATAATGCAATTATAATTTTAAAAGTATTAAAAATAAATCTTATGATCATTAATTTTTCCCCTTACAAGTTGCTTTGAATTATTTAATGGGATGAGAAACATACATTATACAGAACAAGCAGGTTGTGCTTATGTAGTTAGAAAACACACACACGCAAATACACATATACATATAATGTAATAATGAATGGCGAAGAGGCCATGGATTTGAAAATTAACATGGAGGGGTGTATGGAGGTTTTGGAAGAAGGGAAGGGAAGAGGAGAATGGTATAATTATATTATAACCTCAACATAAATAAAATAATATAAAAATGTTATATTTTAAAGAAAAAGTATAAATGCTCTTTTTATAAAATATATTGAAGCATATTCTGAATATATTATCTTTTTAATGTTGGACTTATCCAGCTAATCTCAACTCACATTTTATTACTTTCTGAAGTTATATTATGGTTTTAGTGGGATTTGGAATTATAATTTGCTAAATCATCTATGCTTTTCTAAGGAACTCAACTCATCTCTTCTGGGAGATGGATATGCAATTAGCGGTTAATTTTTTATAAATATAAATATGCATTAAAAGTAATATGAACTGCAAGTTTAGAGAAAAACTACTTTCTATAAATGTTATAAAAGTCATAGACTCAAATTTAAATGAGAGATAACTTAGTCACTTATGCTCAATTCTGCTTCCCAAGCTCATTGCTTTCTACAAATAATGTTGTATTAAATCCCTTAGAAATTCATGCTGGGAAGTTTTGTGACTAACCAAAAATGAATTTATATTTTTGATGCCAGACAGCAATATAGTTGGGTAGATCTGAGTCAGAATGATTATTTCATGTGCCTATATTTAGTTATTTGAAAATAAAAGTTATAATATAAATTGAAAAGTGATATATAAGATGTGAATACAGAAACAGGGCTTATTTCTCCAAGTACATGGCATGGGTAACAAAGTTTTCTCCTTTTATTTTTGCATTTAACTTTTGTGGTTAGGATTAGAGTTAGGGTTAGGGTTAGGGTAGAGAAAGAGGGAAGCGCCTGAAGATTTGTTTGGAGGTGTTGTGCATTGGTTGTGTGCTAGGAAGTGGGAAGAGCTTTACAAATAACTCATTTGTCAGTATGTCTGTGAAGTGATGGTTACAAATGATGAAACTGAGGTATGGTGAGGGCACGTTTTTTGGAGGATATGATTTACACTCTCCTGGGAGGTAAGGAGAGGGAGAGAGGAAGTAGGGAAATCCCAGCGGTAACCAGAAGACCAACTGTTTCTCACGAATATCCATATAGAGAGATGAGGGCACACACGGCAATATTCCATTGTAGCTGTTGGTTTTCACTTCTGCTACAAGCACCAGATGAAATGGTGTTCTGCTCCTATTGTGCAATGATACCACCTGGAGTTTAGAGTGGGCTTGGGTAGAGTTGTTGAGTACTGGGCTAGGGTGCATAGTACAGAACAGAGAACTCGTAGACTTTGGGTTGGAGTGGGATTCATACACTAGAATAAGGAAGTCAGAGTCACAGTTCAGACTGTGTGTGGGTTTGTGCCCTGCTCAGAGAGGAGGCTAGAGTGAAATGCCCAGGACAGGTGTCAACATGGGATGGGACATGTTTTGCACCATGTTTTTGGAAGAACTTCACCTTGCCAAGTACTAGATAGCCTGCTAACTTACTGACTGTTGAGTTTTCCTTTGGAAGTTCAAATTTTGTTTTTCAATTCTAAGGAAAACTAAAATCAATATTCTGATTAGTGCTGCTGATAAAGAATACACTCTGAGTAGTTGTTTCTTGACATATTTCCAAGACAGTCTACACTAGAGGAAGCATTCCTTTTCATAATGCCACACAAGGAGACATGCCCATGTTCTCTTTTTTGTCAGAAGGAATACAGTCTTTATAATGGATGGGGAGGAAGTCTTTGAAATAGCTAAAAGGAAATATCAATACTGTGAACATCTGATTGAGTGTTCAGTGATACACATCGTCCATTGAAGTGCAACACAAAGCAATGATTCTTTCTGGATT
The DNA here is from genome assembly GCF_943737965.1 of Phodopus roborovskii. Classification (NCBI taxonomy): domain Eukaryota; kingdom Metazoa; phylum Chordata; class Mammalia; order Rodentia; family Cricetidae; genus Phodopus; species Phodopus roborovskii. The sequence continues at coordinate 5,835,116 of NW_026126415.1, read as the reverse complement.
TTATTATTGGTTTTTACTAAGCAAGGGAGAAGATAGTAACTCACCAGAGAAAACTTGGCCAGGATTCCTGACAGTGCAGCATGTATATTTTTTATTACACATATATGGTTTCTCAGTATAATTTGAGTTGCATCATCTCTGAGGAGTAAAGCCTAATATGTGAGAAAAGTACTATGATTATACTAGGAAATGGAGGGAAAAGAACAATTCACCCAGTCTCATTATGGTGATCCAATGAAGCTTTCCAGAAGTTTTGGCCATAGTTTCTGAGGCTGTAATGCTAGGCCACAACATTAAATTCACAGAAAATATGGTGGATAATGAACCCTGTTGGCACACTATTGCATGCTCTATAAGTATTTAGTGGCTTGCCAGGCAGCAAGGATTTCATTTCTTATATAGAGATACCGATTCTGTGAACTACACATCTTTTTTTTTTTTTTACTTTTTTCTTTCATTTTATATTCCAATCACACAGTTCTCCCTCCCACCCCTCTTCCAACCCATCTCGCCTTCTCTCTTCCCCTCCCTACCTCCTCTCTAGCCTCTCCCCAGTCCACTCCTCATCATGTGTTAGGGTTTCCATGAGTAGTCAACATAGTCTGGTACAATAGGTTGGGGCAGGGCCAGGCCCCTTACCCATGCATTAAGACTGTATGTGGCATCCCACCATAGGGAATAAGTTCCAACAAGCTCGCTCATGTTCCAGAATAATATCATGGTCCTACTGCCACTGAGCATGACATCTCACCCTAAGGAATGGGCTCCAACAAGATACCCATGTACCAGGTTTGATTCGTGGTCCTACTGCCAGGGGCCCCTCAGGTAGTTCAAGCTTCACAGCCTTTTCCCACATATGGAGAGCCTAGTTCGGTGTCCTGGAGTCTCCACAGTTGTAGGTCTAGAGATTATGAGTTTCCACAAGCTTGATTCAGCTGTCTCTGTAGATTTTTCTATCATGATCTTGTCCTCCATTGCTCATATTTTCTCTCCTCTCTCTCTTTGCCTGAATTCCTGGAGCTCAGCCAGGTTCTTAGTTGTAGAGCTCTGTGTCTGGTTCCATCAATTACTAGATGAGAACTCTATGATGATAGTTGGTGTATTCATCAATCTGATTTCAGGGGAAGAACAGTTTAGGCATTCTCTCTGCTATTGCTAGGTATCTTAGTTAGGGTCTTCCTTATAGATTCTTGAGAGTTACCCTAGCACCAGGTTTCTCCCTAAGCCCATATGGCTTTCTCTATTAAGACAACTTTTGTCCATTGCCACATTATTCGTAAGAGCTACAATCTGGAAACAACCTAGATGTCCCTCAGCTGAAGAATGGATGAGGAAAATGTGGTACATTTATACAATAAAATATCAATCAGTACTTTAAAAAAAATGATGTTCACATGAAATTTTCAGGCAAATGGATGGAACTAGGAAAAACCCTCCTGAGTGAGGTAACCCAGGCTCAGAAAGACAAACACAGTTTGTATTCACTCATTAGTAGATATTATATGTAAAGCAAAGGATAACCAGACTAAAATCTATAGCTCCAGAGAAGCTAGGTAACAAGGAGGACCTTAAGAGGTTCACATAGAACACCCTGGGAAGAGAAATTAGATGGTATCTACAGGGCAAACTGGGGGCTGGAGAGGAGATAAGGAGGAGAGGTGGAGGAAGATGAGAACAGGAGGGAATGAGATGGCCTGGGTAGGGAGGGATGCAGTAGGAGAGCAATGAAAAAGTATCTTAGTACACATTACTTTTAGAGGTCAAAAGTTTGAGTGGCTTTTGTTTGAACGTAACTGCAAATATCCTTTGATTTTATTTGACCAGAGAGATGTTTCTTAATGGTGTAGGATTAAGAGTAGAACTCTAGGAATTGACTTTCCTGTAATTCTCACACTTGAGAGGGTACCAGATTTTCAGGGAGAAAGAGGGATATTTAAAAACTGATTTCTGGTCTCATTTTTGGAAGTCCTGTGTAGAGCTGGAGAAATCATCTTTAATCAAGTGCCTATCTACCCATGATGCCTTTGAGCATTGGAACACACTTTGAGACCCCATGCCCTAGATTTAATTCCATTAGTTTTCCTTACTACAATTTCCCCCATTTCTTTCCCACACTTGCTATACCTCAGTTTCTTAGCCTTTTCTTCTTTGTTATTGTTACACACACACACACACACACACACACACACACGTATAGTACATAAGTATAATCTGCTGAGTCTATTCATTGTTGCTTGCATGTACATAATTTCAGTTGAAAGCTGACCACTTGGTTTTGGATACCAAATTGGGAGGCTTCTCCCCGGGTAAAGATTACTTTTTTTTATTCTAGCATCCCTTAGTTGCCTCTAGTTCTTTGCCTAAGGGTGGGGCCCTGTGAGATTTCCTCAACAACATTGGCATGTCTATTGTTGTTGTCTTTGTTAGGTCTTGTTTATGCAGCCATATTGATGAGATGTTTGTTGTTGTTTTCTTATCTTCTCATAAAGAATAGGTAGAAATGGGATTATTTAACATTCACTGGGTAAGAATTTCCAACCTTGGTTAATTACTGCCCTGATCTCAATCAAAGATCCATAAGATGAACAATAGCAATCTCTGCCTATAAGGAATTCATATTCACTTAGTTTTTATTAATTTGTACATATATGAACTTAAAATTTGTCTATATCCTCATTAAAACTAAATTTCTCAGGCTCTCATTAAATTATTATAATATGGTTATATATTAAAATATAATGTTATAACATATTAATATAATAATGATAATGTTGACAGAATTTGCCATGTATTCTTTGTTGCTCCAAAGAAATAGTCAGTTATACTAGGACTATTTTAGTTTAACGTTAGAAGCCACTTAGAGTATGTCTATAGTCCAAAGAAGATCTCTCTTAGTTCAAACAGATGAAAACAGCAGAGGGAAAGACACCTCTTCACATTGCAGAGGAGCAAACTGAGTTTTCTTGTACCTGGCATTTAATCCAACCATCAAACTCAATGGGCATGAGTTTCTTCAACTAGAGTGAAGTGATAACTAAACATTTCAACCCCAGACTTGAGTGTTTTGGTATAACATATAAAGTGCATTCAGCCGAGACTCTAATCTACAACATTCTGCTTCGCCCCCCTTGATTTATGTTTAGTTCTTTGTTTGAAGGCTCCTTTTTCATCCAATTCCACATGGATGCAATGATTCCTGTCCCACAGCCAAAGCCAACCTTTTAAGGCCTGTGGGGGTGTTGCAGGCATATAAACGAACAATGTGGAGAGAATTCTGGAATCTAAGGCCACATGCATTGACAGCAGTAGCTCTAGAACCACACGGGTTGGTCAGTGTCTGGATCACAAGGAAGGGTGCTCAGGGGAAGGCCTGGGAAGCACTAGAGTCGTTAAGCATATGGAAATAGCTTTCCTTGCAATGGAAGGAAGGAAAAAGAGGCATCAATGTAATCAGTGTAGGTTATACAGACCTGGGACATATTAGTCATGCATCCTTAACAACAACAACAGCAAAGGTGCTTACACAACGTACAGAAGAGTTTTCTTCAGCTACATTTCTAAAGCTTTGCAGCCTGCAGAGGTTAGAGGCCTAACTCAGAAGACCAACATCTTACACAAGGTTTTGTAAAAAGCACTACCCATGCTAACGTAGTTTGAAATATTGAATCAGAGCTAGGGGAAAGAGCTGTGTGTGAATTGGGTTTTCAATCAAGCGGCTTTTCTAGTTTTACGTAATTATTTCTTTATTGTTGTTATGAAGATTATTGATTAAAAAAAAAACCTAACTTATGAAAACCCTTCTGGCTTTTTGATTATACTCTCATTAGATTTTTCCAGCATGTCCAAAATTTCCACAATGTGCCGTGTGCAATAGTTTATAAACAAGGCCTGTTATTGTAGATTCAAAATAGGAGGCAGCAGATGCATCCGATAAACGATTTTTAACACTTTTGAGAAAGGAAAAGAACTTCCTGCCACACAATAAAAAAAGTCACAACAACCAGAGAGAACTATTCATGAATTCAATGAAAGTTATGTACAATCCATAAATAATCCCTTTGAATTATCCTCTAAAGATTCATCTCATTTAAAAAGAGAGGGAACGCCTTTGCTTAATGTGTGCCATCCTCCCTTCCCCGCCCTTATCAAGAATGTTGGGATCAAAAAGTAGAAAAAAGGAAAGCTGGAATGTTTACTATAATATATCCTAGCATTTGCAGGGTCTTAGAGAAAGCAATGAAGCTGTCAACATGGCCTCTTATAAGCTCATTATGCATCTAGGGACTGGCACGTGTTGAGCATTTGTTGGGCGCTCTCATATGTTCACTTCTGGAGTCCCATTGCTGTAAACAACTTGGAAAAGTCAAAGCTCCATGAACTGGAACTTGGCCCTTTATTGTCCACGATGTGTCTTCTACTTAATCAAAACTGAGTCTATCTGCATCTTCAACTTCAATGTTAGTGTTTCAAATTTTCCAGATCATTTCTCTTCAGATTTGTCTATTTCCTTGAAAAAAATCTTAGACAGTCCTTTTAAGGCATCACCATTTAGATTTTGAAAATAAATGTTGGAACACATGTGATTTTATTCTTTAAGCATATCTGCAGTCCCTCTCATGCTCTGCTCTGTATATTTCTTTCTTTGTCTGTCTGAATAGGCATCATGTTGGGGGGGGGCTTGGTCTCTTCCACAGAGACAGTGGTAATTGTTTAATAAACACTAAACTTCTCTTAGTTTAAAATATTTTACCTTAGGAAAAAACTGGGAAGTAAAGGACTGCTGTTCTATCCAATCTTCCCTTTCTGCACTGTATCATCCTCCCGTTCCCCAGTTTTGTTTTGCTCCTGTCCAAACCCTTTCTGTAATCATGCAGATATTTAGAAAATTGCTCCCTCTTATACTCATGTGTTAAAAGTAGAAGTCTGAATAATAGACATAAGTATAATTAAATTGCACTCAAAGAAATATTGTTGATTCAAATTTCCTTTTATATTTTAAAACGAAATCTCTATTATATCCCTGGCTGTCCTGGAACTTGCAATGTAGACCAAGCTGGTCTTGAACTCACAGAGATTTACTTTCCTATGTCTTCTGACTGCTGGGATTAAAGGCATGTGCTGACATGTCTTTTGTATTTAACACAGGTGGTTACTTCAATATATCCCAACAGGTTTGAAAATGCCATTGTGGTGTGTTTCAGGTGGCCTAGCATCTTCCATCACACTGTTCAATATCTTTAATATGTCTTAGCTACCTTGATGATGATTCTTAAAATGATGCCGTTATGGAGAGGATCTATTAGATTAAAGTACACAGTCACTGATCAAAAGAAACTGTATTATATAATGCCATCAAATACTACATGAAAAATGAGATAGATCAAATTGGGTGTTACAAACAATTATGCAGACAGACCTGCGGGTCTCTAGGGAAGAAATGTCCAGACTGAGACTTGGAACAATGAGCAGCTGTTAACAAGAGAACTCCAAAATAGTCTGTATTACTCTGTAGTACAGAATCAGAGGGAGAGGTCAGACTTTTGAAGCTGATACAGACCAGAACTATGTAGTTTTCATATATTGTGTTAGATTTTATTCATCCTAACTGAAGCCACTAAAGAACTTTTCAGGAGTGAGTAGCATGCCTAATTTGTACTTCTAAAGAGTACCATATGGACACCAGCCATAAACATTTCAATGATTATTGGTTCATGCACCTTTCCAAAAACTTCATATATGTTGAATTATTAATATACAGCAAGTCCTGGAAATTGTTTAGGAAAAATAAAAAGCTGAATGATGGCTCTGAGGGCAGTAGATATAAGAAACATGCAAGGAGACAGACACAGATAATTGAAATTGGAAGGAAAGAAACATGGGCCGGGGGGGGGGGGGGAGGTGGGCAGAGAGAGTCAAGAAGAAGGCAAATAGACAGATGAGCAGACCAAGTTTGGTGAAAACTCACTTAAGCCTCAAAAGTTCACTTTATGAAAGAGAAGATTAGAACCCTGAGCAAGTGAGAGCTAAAGAGAAGTGAACTTGCCTTGTGTCACATACAAAACGGCAGCATGGAGTTTTAACTTAACATTCTCCCATTTCTGTTCAATGCTTGCCATCAAGGAAGGAAACTAGAGAGTGAAATGGTATATAGTCCAGTTTTAAAATATAGTCACAAAAGATAGTTCATATTTTATCCTAACCCTGACAAGTGGGAGATGGGAATGGTGTTCTGTGGGGATGGTTACTTGATTGACAAGGTGGGAGAGGGTTGACGTCCCAGTGTTCTCCTCTTCCTATATAACACTATGAAGATTGTCAGTGGCTGAACCACTTTCAAAGTTTCTTTCTGTATCCACTAGTCTGGACATCTCTATAGTGTCTTCGGCTCACCGCTGACTTCGATGTCAAGATGTACAATGTTTTCTCCAAAGAATATAGAACTCAGTGACTTATTGCATGTTCCCATCATGCTTTCTATTTCTATTACTAACAATACAGTTGTTGTACTTTGCCTTATGTAACCCATAACAAGGGAAGTTGTCATTTTGGTTTGCTTACCTTAACCATTTGTTAGATAAAAATGTGTGTTCTTTAGGGAACACAGGGCCAGTTGGTGTGGATACAATGACAATGACCAGGATTGGTAGAGTATAGAAGTTCTTTTCTCTTCAGATCAATTGGGGAAATACAGGGCTTTAGTACATAGAAGCAACACATCATTTTCATCTCTCCAAATCGTTTTCATGCAGGTAGCCTCAGATTACTTTAGAGGACAAAATTTGGACCAAAAGTTAACAACTATAGAAAGTTTGCTTTGATCATGTGTAAAAACACTGACTGGCATGTGCTGATTTTGCCTGTTTAAGTATAGAAACAATTATGTTGGGACCACTTTCCAAAATTGGAAGCCACCTTCACTCATGTACAAGCTTAGAAGCTACCTGGCCACTTGGCCAGATGATGCCAAGGAAACTCATGTGGGGTTGGACTAGATTAAGTTGAAGATTCTTGGGTAACTCTGCAGCTGTGTGGGCTGATGATTCCCATACAGCTGCCTTGAACAAGATTCTAAGATGGCCAGTGTTACAAAGCAAACTGGTGGAAGGATAAAGTAAAAACATAATTTTTTTAGGCAGTGCTTCTCATTAATCATCATGAACAACTTGCTTTCTGTCTGATGAAACTAGCTCATGCCTACAGTTCTGTTTCTTATAGTGCGGCTGCCATGCTCATAAAAATGAGCCCACATATCTAAAGTCACTTAACACTGCAAATCCATCTGTTGCTTTTTACTTAGACAGCACTGCTCTGATGGCTTTCAGCCGTAGTCTTGATTCTGAACTCATTCTTGTTTTGACAAATACCTTGACAAAAAACAAGGGAGAGTAAAAGGGATCATTAGAGTTTTAGGTTATTGTCTGTTATGGTGGTATAGTCAGGGCAGAAACTTAGGACAGAGAGAGAAGTGATCTAAATCCAAGATAGCATGAGTTGCTAGCTTGTTATTAGTCTTATATTGTTCTGAATTAGCCTAGTGAATGGCACTGCTCACAGTGGACTGCCCCCCCCCCTCTCTCTCTCTCTCTCTCTCTCTCTCTCTCTCTATATATATATATATATATATATATATATATATATATATATATATATATATATTCCTCTGCAGGCCAAGCTGGTCTACATAATTTTTCAATAAAACTCTCTAACTCTCTTCTTTCATGGTTGTGCCAAGTTGACAGTCAAAATTAACCAGGACAACTCCTAAAAGGATTTGGCTGGCTAAAGTACGTTAATATCTTCATTGATATCTTCCTTGTGAAACAAGCCTGATCCTCCTTGTAGTGACCAATTGGAAAAATTAAAGCCAGAGATTTAGGTTGTTAAAGCACCCAATTCACTCTAGCTTAGTTACTATACTAAAGTGCATTTATCTGAAACAAAATCTAAAGAGTTTTATAATAAGTTTAATTTCCACCCTTGAAAATTCAGTAGAGCACATATTTGTAACCTTAGACCTCCTGAGGCAGAGGTAGGAGTTCTACAAATTTTAGGCCAACCTGGTATGTATAGTAAGTTCTGGAATGCTCAATATATACATATAATATATTATGTGTACATATACTGATAATCGCATTCTGGGAAGTGGATCTATAAGTCACCATATAAAATATTTACTATTATATGTGTGTTTCTTTCTATTCTGCCTATTACCTTTCTTAGTAATTCTTAGTAAGTAAATGATGGCTAGACTTAGCTACCATTGTTCCTTTGGTGATCAATTATTGGAAAATTTCATACATGTGTAATGAGTGCATATATGTGCATTAGTTCTTAGAAATCAGAACAGAGGGATACTCTGCAGGTGTGATCAGTGATTAGTTTAAGAAGTGTAAGGTGGACTTTCAAATTTTATTTGCTATTGATTTATTTGGAATTTGAATAATAATGCTGAATTTGTGGTCTATAGGAAAATTAGAAATATTTTAAATAAAATAAATAAATAACTAGAAGAACTTCTATCAGGTAAGTATAAAGATTTAAATATAGTTCTTACTTGTTAACTATTTTGTTATATTTTTTACTATGTTAAAGTCAAAACACTTCTTTCTAGTTTAGAAAGAAAAGAGGAGATGATGGGAGATGTCATTCTGTAAATATGTTTCTCTTATTGGTTAATGAATAAAGCACTGTTAGCCAATAGGAAAGCAAGACAGGTGGGACTAGGAGAGGTGGACAATTCTGGGATATGTAAAGTCTTGATGTGATCTCAGGAAGAGAGGACGCTAGTCTGGCGTTCTCGGTAAGATAAGACCATGTAGAAATACATATATTAGTAATTATGGATTAATGTTTAGGACAGAGCTAACCAATGAGAAGCTCTAGCCATTGTCCTACAGCTTTATAACAAAAGAAAGGAAGAGAGAGAGAGAGAGAGAGAGAGAGAGAGAGAGAGAGAGAGAGAGAGAAGAAACAATGGTCACTGAGCAACAGTGAAGGAGACATATAGGAGGAGATGAGTGGTCACTAGGAAATGAGGGTTTGAAATATAAAACAGGGAGGCCAGACAATGAGCTGAGGTTTAACAAGCCCCATTACCTCGTTTGGCTTTACTTGTAAAATGAATAGGCAAAGATACATTCATGAATAATTTCATCCTGGCAAGCAGATAGCATTAGATCCTATATTCTACTGAACTATATTTAGTCCATTAACATTTTTTAGCAAGATTTAAAGAAAATATTTCATTATCTATCTTATCTTTGTGAGTCCAAAGTCCTTTTTTTCGGGGGGGGGGTGGGTTCAAGATAGGGTTTCTTTCTATTGTTTTAAATCCTGTCCTGGAACTAGCTCTGTAGACCAGGCTGGCCTTGAACTCACAGAGATCTACCTGCCTCTGCCTCCCGAGTGCTGGGATTAAAGGCATGCGCCACCAACGCCCGGTGAGTCTAAAGTCTTATATGTAATTTATCTTTAATCCTAACTAAGTAAAAACTATAACCATAACTATCTGTCTTCAACTCCATCAAAGACCACAGAAGGATAAATATATGAACTCTACAAATGATAGAGACATCTTACTACCTGTACAGTCATCCAAAGTTCTTCCGTAAATTGGTGCATCCATCTTCAGCCCATAGGTCACAGTGTATCTGGAAGACTTCTCAGCAAACCAGGAAATTTCAAATTGCCACACCTGCGTTGGTAGTTTGTCAGTCATTTTTCTGTGTGTCCTGAAGAGTGTCTGGCAGACTCTTCCATGAAGCAGGAACCCTGCAGTGCTGTTCATCTTGTATCAGCAGTCATTTTCCTGTAGGTCCTGCACGTCTCCTTTATAAACCATATACTTAAACAGTCTAGACAAGACCTAGTCTTGCCATATTGGAGGCAAACTCCATAATGAGTTTCTTGTGTTTCTTCGATGTCCATCTTCCCTTCTGATGCAGTTGGTGTTGCCGGGAGCAGTTGTGCCTCAGTTAGGAAAAACCCTAAACCATTTTAAATGCTATATTCTGTAGGTCTTTGAAAGGTTTGAAGAATGCCTGTTCATCTCAAATATTACTCTGTATATCTAGAAAACCTAACTCACCTATAATCTATACTTAATTATACATTACATTTTTAAATGAGCTATATAAACACAATACCTAAACAAGAGGATAAATATACATATCACAAAATTGACCTTAAATTTGTATCAATAAATGAAAACCAATTCCAATACAAAATATACATTTCTATACCATAATCCCTTTTTTTTCCTTTAAAAAGAGATTGTGGAAATATAAATAAAATCTCTTTTTCAAAGTAGCATATCCTTATACTTAAATTTTGCAGTAAAGGCATTTTTAAAATATATAAATTGGATTAATCCAGCAGCATTTCTTTTAGCATTTGTTGCCATTTCCTCAGCAGTCAAACAATTCAAAGACAATGCAATAGCGCGCAGTATCCAGATTCTCTGTGTAGTTTCAATTTTTTGTGGCTTTTTTATTACTCTATTCCTTTTCATTTTTTTTCATTTTCTGAGACAGGGTTTCTCTGTTAACTTTTGTCTGTTCTGAAATTCACTCTGTACACCAGGCTCACCTTGAAATCACGGAGATCTGCCTGCCTCTGCCACCTGAGTGCTGGGATTAAAAGCGTGCACCACCACTGCCCAGTCATTTTATTTCTTTTTCAACCAAATGTCCTTTTTATTTTCTCTCCCAAACCCATGTATACTCTTAAACACACTGTATAAACCTTCTAGGTTTTACTTCTGAATCTGTCTTTACTGTATATATCTCTGCCTTCTTTTTTAGCCACAAGTCTTGTATCTGCTAAACAGCATTTCCAAAATTAAAGCTGTGGCTGTTTTAGTCAATGCCTTTCCAAGATAGTGGGGTTATGTTTACCACCAGCACTGAGAGCTGTGTTCACTGCCTTGGTCTATGATGCCATCGAGCAGCATGCTTCTGGCTTGGAGATGTGGTCACTGCCATTGCCAGCTGCTCATGCACACCAGTATCCACCATTCACTTGTTAGCAGTGGCTCTTAGAGAGCCCTGTGGTTGTTTGCTTATGCATACAGGAAACCTCCCTTAAAGGAGCTGCACAAGTCTCTGTTCGTCTCTAGCAAAACAGAGCCCATCCAGCTACCAAGAAGCCTTGCTTGTCTCTGTTCTTTTGTTTCTAAAATCCCTTTTTAAGCTTTTGTCGAGTTTTAAGTGGAAGTTCCTAGTGCCCACGTCACAGGTGCCATTTTGTTACCAGCACTTTTCCACCAGCCTGGTCCCACAGCTGCACCAGCCCCAAATAACACACAGGGACTCTATTAGTTATAAAGCTGTTGGCCAATGGCTAGAGCTTCTTATTGGATAGTTCTGTCTTAAATAGTAATCCGTAATTACTAATATATGTATTTTCACATGGTCTTGTTTTACCTAGAACATGACTCCGGTCCTCTCCTCCTGAGATCACATTGCGACTCTCATTCCCTTCCCTCCTTCCTTTCTTTCTACCTATCTTATTGTCTGGGCATAGATATGAGGAAGGTCACAGTATGGAGTCCAGAAGTGTGTGGTTTGTATTCTCTGGTATTAAACCCTTTCCAAAGGGAACCATAATGGAGATGGAGGGCCTGAGAGGAGAGAGTGATATCCCCACACTAACTTGGAACACAGTGTGTTGCTAGAATAGTTTGCAGATGGGGAAAATTCAACAGTAAATGGATTATGTATGAGGAACCATGTGATCCAGCACCCCAGAGAAACTGTGAAGTTCTGAACTCATTGAAATACTGTCCTCTCAAAGGGAATGCAATATCAAAACCAGTCAAGCAACCAAAATACACAAGAGAAACCACCACAACAATACAACCACCATAATGCAGTTTGTAAAAAGTACCCATCGAAAAATGAAAACATTTTCTATTATGATAGTTTTGAAAGTACCTTTCTCACACATTTTGTTTTTGCTTCAAGAACATGCTTGATTTTGCTTGTGGTTATCCTTGGGGATGGCACACAGGCACCAAGAACCCAGATAAGAGGCTTTGGTGCTATAGATCTTCATTTATGTAAATTAATTCTTCTTCCTTAATTATGTAGAAAAAAGAATAATCCCAAGGGTCTTTATTTTTGTACAACAGAAATTTTTGTTGTTGAAGTCACTAGACTGATCATTCTCTTCCCCTTTAAATGTAATTCACTAAGCAGTGGCTTAAGAAGAAAACACTAACTTATATCTTAATCATTGAGATATCCTCTCTCTCTCTCTCTCTCTCTCTCTGTCTCTCTCTCTCTCTCTCTCTCTCTGTGTGTGTGTGTGTGTGTGTGTGTGTGTGTGAGTGTCTGTGCATGCTGTGTAACATACATGTCTTGTTTATGGCCTAGCATTCTGAAGCTGCTTATTCTCTGTACTTTGTCTTGTTGTGACTCTCTGTATTTACCACTGTCTACTGAAAAATGACTATCCTCTGAAGAGGGTTAAGAGCCACACTGATCTATTGGTATAAAGATAAGTATCTAGATGGCAGATGGCATTTTGATACTATTTAGCAAAATATTAGTAGTAGGTCCTCCCTAGGTGCCTATGATCTCTCAAGCCACACTTGTCTAGTGTTACAGTAGCAGGCATGAATTTCCTCTAATGCAGTGGACATTTAAATTCAATAAGAAAGTTGTTGCTTACCTTCATAATATCATGCCTCTCTAGCAACAATCATTATATTTTGCCAGGTCAGTCAATAATGTAGCTTGCAAGGCTCAGACTGGGTATAACTGTTCATTAGCTTTCTACATTGGCACCTTGTATGACTTGTGTCACTTTGAAGGCTACTCAGCAGCAAGAAAGCTTGTAGGACAGTACGAGGTTGAGTTCTTCATGTTCTTTGACCAAAATGTATCATGTCTTTGGTAATAAGGTTTTATCAAGTTGTGTCAAGAAACCAAGAGCAATAACCTGTACTGTTTGGGGGTGGTCTCTGGGACCTCTTTGACCAACAGCTTAAAGGGAGGTATGCTAGACCTGGCACTGAGATTTTTCCTTAATAGTTTATGGCTTTTGGAAGAAGCATTATCTTTCTAGGAAGGTTACCTGTTTGTCATAGCTTTTAGTAAGCTTATAGTAAGCTTATAAAATAGCTTTGTCCTTTCTTCTTTCCTTAATGGTTTGCATGCATAAATTAATTGCAAGTTATGTCTGTGACCCAGAACATTTTCAGAGGTGCAAATTTCCCTTGATAGGCACTTGTGATGAGATATTTAAATGACTAAGGAATATGTACAGCAATATAGACATAACTGTAGCTCGAGTTCTAATAGGTCTTAATAATAAAAATCCTGAGTCAGATATTGGGGTAAATGCTGAAAAGTCAGAGAAGTAAAAGGAACAAGCCACAAGAGAGACCTCTTACCTCTACTGAATTCTCAGACCAAAAGGGACGATTCTGTCGCTATGAATCCCTAGACTGAATGACATGAACTCTTGGCTCCTCCTGCCTTATAGTCCTCTCTCTGCTCAGCCTTATCATTCCAGTCTCCACCTCCCTAGTGCTGGGATTAAAGGCATGAGCCACCACCACCTGACTCTGATTTTCTTTCAGATTGGACCGATTTCATGTAGCCCAGGGTGGCCTTGAGCTCACAGAGATGTGCCTCCCTAGTACGGGGATTAAAGGTGTGTGTTACCACTGCTTGGCATCTAGGGCTAACTAAGTGTACCTAGCTCTGCACTCTGATCTTCAGGCAAGCTTTATTTGTTAGATCACCAGCAAAATGCCATCACACATAATATTTAATCAAAAATGAGTACAATTGTATTTATTTTTCTAAGATTTATTTTTACTGTTTTAGTGTATGTGTGTGTGTGTGTGTGTGTGTGTGTGTGTGTGTGTGTGTGTGCACATGGAAGTCCCAAAGAGGGCATCTGATCCTCTACAACTGAGTTGCAGCTGCTTATGGGCTGTCTAAGGTGGGTGCTGGGATGTATAAGAAGGAAACAGAACTTCTGTTAGTGGCTGCGCCGTTTTCCCAAACCCAGGGAGTTCACCTTTGTGTCATGCTGATTACTTGCCCTGACTGATATTAATCTTGTAGACATTTTGGTCTGAGACCCTTTCTGAAATCTGTTACCCATGGTGCGAGTGTTCAATATAGCTATCGTTATTATGGACACACGGTGGAGGAAATGGGCTAAGTTATTCAGTATTAAAGAAAAAAGTGAGGAAGCAATGATTTTATGAACTGGCTGATCGCGGTGTTAAATAAAACCTCTTGTCAGAAGCGATGCAGTATTGCGGTTAAATAAGGATCAGGATAAACAAACAGGCCAAATAGATGTTTATTCACAGAGAAATTCCACCCGATACTCTCAAGAGAGTGTTCCCCGGTTATTCCTCAGACTTCCTTCCACAGGTCACATCCGCCCATGGCTCCACCCCCAATGGGCGTGGTCAGTGCCACAGAAGGAGACAAAGTAAATATTTCACTACAATATAGCCAAGAAAGCTTCACCTTCTTTTATAAAGAACCTAACTACACATAAGATGCTGAGTAACAATTCTTCAAAACAAAGTTTTTTTTTTCTCCCCTGAGTTCAGTTGTGTCGTTTGTAATTGAGATGTTTAAGCGGTTATAGGTGAAATAAAACTTAGATTTTTATGAAAAAAATAACTCATATATATATATATATATATATATATATATATATATATATATTGTCACATCGAGGAAGAAATTTTAAGTTGCTCCATTTACAAAATTGAGTGGTTCAGTCTCTTCTGAACTCCGGTTGACCTCATCTCACACGGGATGGACTGTGTAGGAAGGCAGCAAAATAATTTCAAATAAACATCTCCTAAAATGCATTTTAACCTTGGATCTGGAGATCTATAAAAGAATACTTTTTTCAGTACTTTGATAACACGGAGAGAATTCCTTACAGCTGAAAATTATGGTATTTAAAGGTTTCAAGATGTCTTTCCAGGTTTTGAGTTGGCAGTCAGCCAGTGTCTGAATGGCTGCACTTTAAAAGCCCCTCTTGCTTCTACATCCTTCAGTTTTTCCCCCCTTTTTATATCGGTGCTTGCTCTCAAAAAGCATTGAATATATTCTTTAGAGCTCATTCATTTTTCTATTGCCGTAGATACAAATTTTGTCCCTAAAACAAATTTTAAAACCGAAGCTAGTGGTATAACAAATCTCTAGGAACCTGACCGTCTTTAAGAGTGTAAGCATAAACATGTTGGTTTTGTTCCTTATAAAGCTTAAATAAATGTTTACATAAGAATCTTAGTATAGATCATTATTTTCAGATCAACTTCGAAGCTGGTTTGTAACAAACACAGCTTTGTTTGTGTGTACATGCGTGTGTGTGGCTCGCTAAACAATGTCAGTGGTTGAAAGCACTTGGGCAAAATGTAATTTAAAGACTTCTGAATTCTACCATAACCATCGATTGACCACATAATGGGGGGATTTCCAAACCCCATTGTAAACTCCTTACACCCCATTATTTTGGATAGAGCTCTATGACCCATTGTGTGAACTGAAATGTGGCTATATCCTATTCAGTATAGGATTCCACTGGGTAACCACAGGGTAGATTCAAAAGGCTATGAGAATTTTAGAGTGGAATGGAAAGATACGAATTTACTACAGCTCAGAGAAATGGGAGCATCGGTGATTATTATTTCACCATCAGACCATGTGGTGGTGAACCCAACAACCACTTCTGACCCCTTGATCCCCATGTTTTATCGACTATGAAGGAACTTGCTTTCTGTGTTCCTGTGTCCGTGAAATATAATGCAAAGTCTGTGCATATGAACATGCCTCTGAACTATTTATGCACACATGCCAGTAATAATAATAATAATAATATTGATAACAATAATAAACAATGGTGGTAGTTGTAGTAGTGTATGTATTACAGCCTTATATAAGTAACCATAAAAAATCAAAGGTAAATGAGATTTCCTCATTTAAGAGTAAAGAAAGATGACATAATAATAGCTCTTATTCTGGGAGGTGGTGGTGCACGCCTTTAATCCCAGAACTTGGGGAGCAGAGACAGGCAGATGTCTGTGAGTTCGGGGTTAGTCTGGTCTACTGAGCAAGTTCCAGGACAGGCTCCAAAGCTACATAGAGAAACCCTGTCTTGAAAACCCCCTCAAAAACAACCAAACAAACAAAAAACCCAAACCAAGAATAGCTCTTACATCTGGTGCTTGGGAAAAACAGATTACCTTTCTAGGTTGGAAATGCACTTTCCTAGGAGATCTTCACTAGTTTCCCAAGTTGCAGGAGAACAATGAAAGAGTTACCTTGATACTTGATAGAGGGAGTCCTTACAGGGTTAGAGAGAAACTCGGTGCTAGAAAACTTCTGAGGAATCCACAAGGATGAGCCCAGCTAAGACTCCTAGCAACAGTGGAGAGGTTGTCGGGGGGGGGGGGGGAGGGCTAAGTGCGGGGGTGGTGGTGGGAGAAGAGGATGGAGGGGGAACTGGGGATGGCATGCAAAATGAAAAATAAAAGTTCCTGAATAAAAAGAGAAAGGAGTGTATTTTTCAAAAGATCCTACTAGTTTTGTTCTGTTGGGCTTCATTTACACTCCAGCTAGGGTGGAGCCAGACTTACTTTGCATCTGTCAAGTTTTACAGGTCCTTCCCTTTGTGTAAAAATTTCTCTTTCCTTAACCATAAAATTGGGCTTAGTGTCCCTCTTAAGCTCTCCTTAAGCTACCTACTTCTGTAGCTGCACATGCCTTATTAATGTGACACACCTTTGACATCTCCTGTCTCCTTCCCTAGCTTTTGTATGCTTTTATAATGTATCCTTTAGCTCAGACTTATCAGGCAGCAAAGGTCTCTCTTATTTTTCCCCGTTCCCTTATTGTTCCTCATATGATAATTTCCCCATAATTAGGAATATGACACTATGGCGTTGATTGTGTTAAATAACTCAACGAGGCATAATATTTCTCTGATGACATTTTAGATAAGGCAGATTTTTGTTATATGAGACCTCTCTTGTTGGTGCTCCTGACCAATTATTTTTAGCATCCTTTTCCCAATACTGAGAGTGTTGTTGTCTAGTTATTCGACAACCTAGGATGTGACTTAAGAAAATGTTCTCAGACCTGTAGAGATTCAGTTTCTTCTGCAATCTTAACACAGCTTGGTATTATCGTATTTCTTGCTTGCTTTATTTGTACTTTTGAACACAGACTGAAACCTTTGAGAGCACAGATAATGGTTCTTTGGGTGTTATTCATTGTACATTGTAAAACTCTTATACCAACACATCGTAAGTACTCAGTAAGTTTGGAATTAAAAAATATACCAAAGCCATTTAAGGGATAATTATAAACCATTTATGGTAGCAAATAATTTAAGCAAAACTTGTTTGCTAGCCTGTGGATGGTGTGAGTTCAAAAAGCAAAAAGCATTGAGTTCCATGCACAGATTAGTTTAGAACATGGCTTACATTAAATGTCATCCCTAACTATGAAACCTAGGCAAGTTATATGTTCATTTTATTCTGGTTTGTCTACTTATATAATGAGATAATTAATAGCACTTGCTTTCTCCGGTGACAGTGTTAGGCCAAAAGTAATAATATCCATCAAGATACTAGAAAGAGATTCATTAGGTACTTAACAAAGTCTTGACGGTAATTGTCATCTAACAAGGTTCTCTTTTGCATTTGAAACTCCAGGGTAAATCCACACGGCCTTCAATGGTACACTTGAGTACCTACCTACAAAGCAAGAAGAGAGCTTATGGAAAAGGCCTGTGAGCAGAATGCCCGTCATCCTGCAGGTCCTAAGCTAAGGTTGTCAATGCTGCACATATGTAACATTTGGCCCTTGGTTATTTTCTTTTTTAACCAGCTTGCTTCTCAAATCTCTAGAATGTCAGCCGAGGAGTTAAATCAACATTATCCTTTGTCTTCATCACTTTTGTCACTTTGAAACATAAGGAAGTTCTGCTCTTTGGGCACTTTTCAGAGATTTATGCAAGTGTAAATCTTCCGCTGGTTTTTCTAAAGCAGGTCCCAAAGCGAACCCAAGGCAGAATTCGTTCAAGATGCACTAGGCTTCTTCTGAGCATTAGTTTAATTCCCACCAGTTGTACAGATTCTAGGACTAGTAGCTGTTCAAGTTTGCTGGTAGCTTGGCAGTGTTATTTTCAGAGTTTTATTAGGCTTACGATTTTGCTGAAGGCTTAACAGGCTCATTTTCAGATTTTTAATCAAGAACAAGTTTAATGATTGAAGGTAATTATCTCCAGATTAGAAAGGCTTTTAAAATTTTATCAGCATTCCAAAATTTAACAAATAGCCCTCTGATAATCTAATTAAAATCGTACTTTTGCTGCCAGACTAGTTCAAGCCAGACACACATTCAGCCTCTTGTAGGAAACCATTACCCATTCAAGCCATTTCTAACGTGTCAGACATAAAAGTTGACTGGCGTTAATATTCCAATGGTTCTCCAGAGGTGGGTGAAGTGCAATGACCAGGGCTACCTTCTTATTGATTTTCTTTTTCTTTCTTTTTTTTTTTTAAAGGGAGGTAAATAGTTCATTGGCTGTGGAATACTTCTGTGTGCAGAGCACGTAGAATTATGTCCAGCAGCAAATCAGAATCAGCTGCTCTGTATCATAATGAAAGGCCTTTCACTTTCCATTGGATTTGCACCTTAAAGGGTAATTAAGCTCAGGGACTGTATTGTAAAGGAATTCAGTCTAGTTTGAACAATGAGCTTCAATGGATAATGAAACACAACCAGAAAGTCAAACGCTATTCCTGGGAACTGTTTATATGGGCTAGGGGCGAAATTATTTTTTATAGTTCTGAAAACTTTTAAGCTAAGCCTTATTTGCTCAAGGATGAGCCTTGAGCTATTAGTAGGCAGCTGATGTTTTAGAACAAAAACTGGGAGCTGACTACCTCTCTACCAGTCTCAAGCAAGGTCAAGTGAAGGCTCTGGGAACATAGTTGGTCAGATAACCTATGGACATTATTTCCATTTCCGTTGTTATCCTGGAAGTTTTTGTTACTGTTTTAGTTTTTGCCCTTCCTACTTTTTCCAAGGGCATTCATTGTCAGAATTGAAAATGGGTGAGGCTGAGAGACAACCAACTTAAAGGCAGAAGTTTGAAACCTTGCTTGCGTATTGATTTATGTGCTTCCAATTATCAATGTGTGGGAGTTTTGTCTAAAAAGCTGGGCCTGAGGTTCCTTTTGTTCTCCAGTGTCTATTGTGGTTTATGCTCTAAATGGGATGCAAATGTGATTTATAGTGCATGGCTTGATGCAGTTAGAGAAAACTGGGCTTTACAAGGGACTGCAAACAAGCAGGGAAGGACCATGCGTGAGCAGCATGTTCCTGTGGGTGACAAAGGAATATCCTAGTGTGGTTTATGGGGAGACCGGAGAGTAAACAACACGGGAAAGGTTGTTTGACTCAGAGAACATGGCTTTCTTCCCTGTGGTCTGGGAGAGTGGAACTAAGTCTCTTAAAACTGCTTAGAGAGTTGTTAAAGTAGCATTTCCATGCGGTTGAGAGAGAAAAAGGAAAGAAAGAAACATACACAATAGCTATGTGTTTCTATGGGCGAGACAGATCCTAACAGACACCTAATGTGCTCATTATTGCAATCCCACACAGCCTCCCCAGTGAAGTCTCTGAACCAGCATTTTGAATGCCATGTTCCTGGGGACTTTTCACTGGCCAAATGACCATGAGACATAAGCAACAATCGTTCAGGAAAAGTAGCCTGGGAAATGCAGAGCTCTTATGCAATCAACTTGGCCAAATCAAAATTCCTACAGATACGTAATGACAACAAATACAATTAGTTGAAGGATTCATTCAGTCACTCGACAAATCTTTCTTGAGCATTTTCCTTGATCTATTTTCAATTGAAAAAGCAGCAGGGTTATGAGGGAAAGAATTGAATTTTAGTTTTGTCTGTATTTGTGTGAGTCTTGTTGCAACATCACAAACACATTATAGTTTCTAGCATTTGAAACGTGTCTGGGACTCTAAGAGCAACACCGGCGGCTGACTTCTGATATTCACACACGTGCACACATGTGCCCTTGCATCTTCCCCACACAATAATGCACACACACGCGCGTGCCCGCGCGTGCACACACACACAAACAATTAATTAAATAAAACTCACTTCAACACGTTTAAATATCATGTCCCTTTGAAAACATTTCTATGATCTTAGAATATTCATTTTACCTATAAGATGAGGTAATTGGGTTAGTGGTGTCTATCAGGGAACCAGTTGTGTTTCGGATGCCACCTCTACTACTTAATTTTCATGGAAACACCAAAAAGATATTTAGCATCTCAAACTTTCTGTTTTTCCACTCCTATAACCATACATCCTCGGCAGAGTCATTGTAAGGATGTTAATGCATCTAGGTGTCTTAAAAGAAGTGATGGGCACAAAGATCTTGTAAATTTTGTACATGTTTCTCACGGGGCAGCTTTTCTGGTAAATAAAAGGGAACAAGGGTTAAGAGCACTGACTGATATTCCAGAGGACACAGGTTCAATTCCGAGCACCCACATGGTTGTTCACAACTGTCTGTAACTCCAGTTCCAGAGGGCCCGACACCTGTGACAAACCACCAATGCACATAAAATTTAAAAAAGGGGGGGGGTACACAGTATGCATGGTGCTGTGTGTGTTTACTGATGGCCTTTCTGCTTGGGGTGAAGAAGAGGCTCAGGGAGATGATGAACCCAACCCCTCTGCCCTTCCCTATGGAGGCTGCTAGGCGCCCAGTGACTTATAGGTGCAGGTCTCAATATTTAACTCAAGGATATGAAAGTATTCAAGCTGTGACTGGGCCTCCATCACTGTTTAAGCAATACAAGGAAGAATGTGATTTTGAGCTCACTCTTCATCCAGGGGCACTGGTGCCAGGTATTTTGAACTCTGTGCACCAAGAGAAATTCCTACTTGGAAACTCCATGTCATCAGGAAGCAACTGGAGCAGGCTTCCAGGAGAAGAGAGAGAGAGAGAGAGAGAGAGAGAGAGAGAGAGAGAGAGAGAGAGAGAGAGAGAGAGAGAGAGAGAGGTTTAGGAAGGGGTGAGCAATTTTAGGGTAGCAAAAGTCTAACGTAAAAAATCATTTTATAGACATGTGTGTCAGTGATGCTACTGAAGAAGGCAGAAGATGAGGGAGGCGCCCGAAGGAGAACTTTATCTCTTTCCAAAGTCCATTTCAGGGTTCTCCCAGGAGACTGCTGAGCACCTCTGTATTTCCCCCCCCCCCTTTACTCTGTGAAATAAGGAAAGGCGGCCTCTCCTTAGGCACCTGGTCTTCATATTACTAAGGTGAAGAGGTGTCTAGGAGGGATCCTGTGTTTGTATTTGTGGCTGGTTTGCTGGGTACCATGCAGGAAGACCATCATGCTTTTGCCCAGGTGTGCTATGTGCTTAGGACAGATGGTGCTTTCGCTTTGACTTCTATACCTGGAGTTAATATTGATACAAAACCCAGCCATTTCATCCAATTGCATTTAAAGTTTCATTTCCACAGCAAGTGTTTTACTAATATTTGGGATGAGAGGAAATGGTGTAGGACAGGGAGGGATGGTAAACAGTCCATTGGCTATGGTTGGTAACCAAAAGGTTCATGCCACCTCCATTGATTCTAGTCTCTTCTGTTTCCTTTCCTCCTCCGTTTAGGCTATGCATCAGTCTGTTGGTATCCAATGGAACAGTTTACCAGCTATGTTTTGATTTATTACTAACTACTAAGTTATTTCATTTATTGATGAATAATTTGATTCTCCTTCATTCTATCTCCTTCATCTCCTTCCTCTTCTATATTATTCTTCCAGACTCTCCATGTGTAGCCATGGATAGCTTGGAATTTTCTATCTGGGACAGGTTAGCCTCAGACTCAGTTCTCTTTGCCTCTGAATCTCAAGTAGTAGGATTATAGACGTCTACCCTCATACCCGGAAATTGGTTTATTTCTATGGGGTAAATATTAACACTCTGAAAGGTAAACATTTACTTAGGGAAAGACTAAAGTTTCCACCAAGTGACTCTAAAACTGAGACAGCTAGCCCGGGGAAGTTGCATCAAAGCACTTGCCATGAGAGCATAAGGACCTGAGTTTGGACCTACAGAATCTATGTAAGTGACTGGTGGGTATGGCCTGGAATCCCAACCCTGGAACATGGAGATGCATGGGGTCATATGGGAGACTCTGCTTTATAAGCTGGAGAGTTCCCACCAAACTTCTAGTGCCAACCAAACTTCTTGCCTCCAGATATATGGTCACAAGTGTGCATATGTACCCATACATATGTGACAATACACACACACACACACACACATATAATACACACACATGTGTGTGTACATATATATATATACATATATATATATATATATATATATGCATAAACTCATCCAGAGAGAGAGATAACAGGTTTTATTTATACATTCATACCACACAGGTGAAATTCTTTATTACTGACTACTTGATTCTCACCATAAATTAACACCAACTTTTGTAAAAATCTATAGCAAGCATTCTGGAGGAAAAATGTCACAAACAGTGGTCTGAGTTTCTTTAAAATGTTTTTAAAATAAATTCTTATATTTAGAAATATGTTTTCAAAAAGAAAGGTTTTTTTTTTTTTTTTTTTGCCTAATGAGCATGGCAATGATTTTTTTAAAATTGGGATAGAACAGATTTTTATTGGAGTAGGTTATGAAACTAGAAGGATAAAGCAAAAATTCTTAGGCTACAATAACAAAGTCGTAGGAACGTCACTCAAAAGAAATTTATCGGCATAGCCTGCAGCACTGAAGTGTTTCTAGGGTGGAAGGTGGTGGCTGTGATGCAGCTCGCAAGAACACCACTCAGCTTTCTTTGTTTGTGCTCAACAGCTTTTCCTGTTTTGTATCATTTCTACTTATAAAATAACATCATCATCTGGTTATAAAAGGCCACTCTATTGACACTGCTTTTAGAAAACTTAGAAGATTTAAAAGGAAAGGCCAAAGTTGAGAATCATCTTCTTGTCGACATCAGTATTTTCACAAACCAAACTCCAAAAGCAGTGTTAAAAAAAAAAATCCCCACAGACACTCCAAAAACACAGAACATGCAAACAAACAGATGAGACATTAGCTTAAGCTGTAAATCTTCACGTCAGCAGGGAGGTTGCTGTTGCTAGTCTGAACTGGGTGCCTTAGGGGGAAGTACGAAGCGGATTGGTCAGTTTTATAGACTTTCTGCTTTTCTGAAGACTGTCTGAGGCCTCTTTTTTATGGTGGTCTCAGCTCTCTCACATCTCAAATGTAGTAGAGGGTCACACTTCCCCCACACAAGCACTTAGGAAGTCACTACCTGTTTCACATTGACCAAGCTTATTCTCACATTTAGACTCAAAGCAAAAGGAGAGGATACAACTCAAGGGAAACGGAAGGAACTGGCATTTATTGTGATAAAGTTTTTCAAACACCACATAGAGATAAATTTAGCATTTTAAAGACCTTAATGTGATAAGCAATGACTCTGAAGTAATTAAAGAAAAATAAAGGGTGAACACTCAAAATCTTGGCCCAAACAATAACTTTTTGAATGGGTATGTAGTAGCTGAGGAATAAGGGCAGTGAGACCACTTGACAAAAAAGAAAAAAGTTTATGTACAGCAAAATAAATAGTCAACAAAGTAAAGAGATAGGCTGTAGGATGGGAACAACTTTTGCAAACATTTACCCAGCAGAGAGTTAATATTTGTTATGGGGTACTCACTAGATAAGACTGCTCAGAAATAAGTCTAAGCTAATGGAAGCTCACAACTACAGTGGACACTTGGGATCTCAGTGTAGCTTTAAGCCTTTCTCGGGGTGAGCTGTTCAGCACGTACACACACACACACACACACACACACACACACACACACACACACACACACCATATCCTGGTGTGAGGTGTGACATACTTCAGTGAATAAGAACAGTTAACCAGAAGTAGAACTATAGAAGCCCAAAAGCAAGATTAGAACATTCAGAGACTTTTATACCTGAACTATGGACTACGATGGATTCATCTTTGTTTTAAACTTTGGCAGGTGGTATTGTCTCTATGCTAAGTCTTACAGCCTGAATGCCACTTCCATCATAGAGTCAGTTGTGCTAAAGTTTCGGGGCCCACTAAGATCTGTGGCTCTGTTACTGTATTTCATAGATACCAATATCACATGAATACACTTGTGAGATGTTTGTTCACTATGTGAAGATGTATTGTTGTAGATCTACATGTTATTTTTAAAAGTTTATGTTTTCAGAATGAACAGATCAGACACCAAAAAAGACAAGTAGCCCAGGTGATCCAGGCTCTCGAAATGCCTCTGTTGTAGTTTCCTCCATATTCTACAGCTAGAACAACTTCAAAGCTGCTAGCTGTGATGGCCCGGTCTCATGCAATACACCATCCAGGACTTCAGATAGCCTCTGTACTTTCCCATCACACAGAGTAAACGAAAAAATAATACAGCTAACTCTCCCAGAACTTGACCGTTATTCTAATTTCCTCAGGTTTCCCTAGAGATGCTGTCACGTCCAGAAAACAGGAAGCAGTCTAGAGAACGCAGTGCCTGATTCCCAAGAGGTAGAGTGGATGCTTTTTTGGTCATTCAATGGATTATAGCAGTTTATCATTATTTCGGGTGGGGGTTGGTTGCAAGTTGTTGTTGATCATGGTCAGGGAAAACTGAGGAAAAAAATGATTAGATTCTGGGATCTCTTTCTGAAAGGAAAAGGGGGGTGGTATGTATAGTAATTATAGGAAAAAGGGTAGATTGTTTAATCTACTTTTAAACTAAAAAAACTACCAGTCTTAAATTTTTACATTGATACGGATATTTGTATATTGATACAGTTTAAGGTTATTTTTCTTATACTGTATGTATGTTTCTACTCTTGTTTAAGGTATTACACCTATGCATCACATTTAACTATATCATATAAATTTCTAACCCTTGAAGGTTATTATTATAAGCTGTTTAGGAAAATTAAGAAATCCAGTCTAGTAGTCATCTATAACAATCAAACTTTTAGTCATGTTAGGCGTGTTTTTAAGGTCAAACAGATGTGTATTTTAGACAGGTGGTCTTCAAGCACTTCAGAGACCTACAGAATGTGGTATTTAATAGGTTTTAGTAAGCTAATGGTTTTCACGACGATGGGACACATCTGCTCCTGATAGCACCAATTTAATTAAAAAAAAAAAAAAGGTTGAACAAACCTCCATACGGAGTTTGCTTTTGGTGTGCTAAAGCTAACCATTTGGGCAAGAGACTGCTTTTGCCTTGACTGCTCGTAGTATGCTCTCCAAACTGATTAAGCAGGACACAAAAGAGTGACTGCCAAACTTTGCCAAGACATGGGTAGGACAGTCCTTCTAAATTCCTGAATCACAGGAAAGTCTGTGAGCTGGGTGCTCCGACATTGCAGAGGAATTCTGGCAAAACTGTCCAGCCAGCCAGATGTTTCTGTTGTTTCTATAGTTTGCTCTGCACCTCTTGTTTACTCGGGTATATTAACTTGGTTTCTATGATGGGGACTGAAGACTAGACAGTTACACAGTTTTCCTTGTCACCAAATTTTAAAAAGCCTACGTAAAAGATGTAAAGTTTATAAGGTTGTAAAACATAAAAGCTTAAGTTCTTTATCTAAGGAGATGTTGTAAGCTCTAAAGAGATGTTTTTAGGATGGTAACAGAAGTTACGAAAAAAAGTGGTTTAGGTACAAAAATTTAGATTCATAAAGATAGCATAGAAAGTATTTTCTCCAAATTTACCAAATACAAATGGACTGGACACTGCAAATTATATATATATATATATATATATATATATATATATATATATATAAATTAGAAACAATCTTATTTTACATATCAATCCCAGTTTCCTCTTCCATGCTCCCCACTGACCCCCCTCCCAATCCCCATCCACTCCCCAGGGAGGGTGAGGCCTTCCATGAGGATCATCAAAGTCTGTCAAGTCATTTGTGGCAGGGCCTAGGTGCTCCCCTGTGTCTCTAGGCTAAGGGAGTATCCTTCCATGGGGAATGTGCTTCCTAAATCTGTTAGTGCACTAAAGATAAATACTGGTCCCACTGGCAGAGACTCTATAGATTGCCCAGGCCTCCTAGCTGAAACCCACATTCAGGGAGCCTGGTTCAGTCCTATGTTGGTTCCCCAACTGTCAGACTAGTGTCTGTGAGCTCCTAGTTGTTCAGGTCAACTGTTTGTGGGTTTCCCCAGCATGCTCTTGACCCTTTTGTTCACCACTCCTCCATCTCTGAAACTGGCTTCCGGGAGTTCGGCTCCGTGTTCAGCTGTGGGTCTCTGCTTCTACTTCCATCAGCTGCTAGAAGAAGGCTCTAGGATGGCAATTAAAATAGTCATCAATCTCATTATAGGGGAAGGACATTTAAGGTAGCCTCTCCACTATTGCTTAGATTCTTGGTTGGGGTTATTCTTATAGATATCTGGATATTTCCATTGTGCCAGATTTCTCTTTAAACCTATAATGGCTTCCTCTATTAAGTTATCTTTTTTCTTGCTCTCCTCTATTCATCCCCTGACTCAATCTTCCTGATCCCTCATGTTCTCCTCCCCCTTCTCTTCTCCTCTTCTCTTTCTCCTCCCCCCCCCATGCTCCCAATTTGTACAGTAACTCTTTATCCCTTTCCCCTTTTTCAGGGGACCATGAATGCAATCCTTATTCACATTTGATAATTGCTCTTTTTTTTTTTTTAAAAAAAATATTTATTTATTTATTTATTTATTTATTTATTTGAGACAGGTTCTCTCTGCATTGCTTTGGAGCCTGTCCTAGAACTAGCTCTGTAGACCAGGCTAGACTTGAACTCACAGAGATCTGCCTTTAATCCCAGTCAAATTGTTATAAAAAGCACCACAGAGCTGGTGAGATGTTAAGAGTATTTGCTGTGTTGATCTGTGAACATGTATTAGATTTGCAGCTCTGAAGATTAAAGTATAAAACCATTCTTGAAAGTTGTTTCCTGGAATTCGGCTCAGTGTTTAGCTGTGGTTGTCTGCTTCAGTTTCCATCAGCTGCTAGATGAAGTCTCTATGATGGCATCTAAGTTAGTTATCAATTCCTTAGCTTAGAGGCAAGGGGAGGGCCTAGACCCTACTCCAAATGACTTGCCAGATTCTGATGATCCCTCCTGGAAGGCATCACCCTTCCTGTGGAGTGGGGGGGATGGGAGGAGGGGTGGGGGGAGCATGGGAGGGAAGGTGGGAGGGAGAGGGAACTGGGATCGATATGTAAAAATAAGAAAAATTATACATACTTACATACATACACGAAGAAAGCTGTTTCCTGGCCTCCATGTTCAGTTTACAACATGCATACACCTATTCTCACAGACACTCCTCCACACACACATGCATGTATGCATGAATTAATAACGATAATCATACGACTACTACTAATAAATAAGTTTGGCAGGAACTAAGGAAGTAGATAAATGCTGGTGCGGATATTGGGGAAAGAAGGCAGATGAGGCCAGGCACTAAAGAAATCCATAGGCAGGTTCTCCAAAATCCAAACGCAGGTCTTCTGTATGTTTCGGCCATCTGCTTTTGTGGGTATAACCCCCTAGAATCAAAGACAGTTTATTGTATAAATATCTGCATGTCTGTGTTTATCGTGTGATCATGATAGCCAATCTAGGGAATCGGTTTAGATGTCTAGAAGAAGAATAAAGTTATGTATTGCGGTAAATAAGGATCAGGATAAACAAATAGGCCGAATAGATGTTTATTCAGGGAGAAATAACTTACAACCTAGACAGATGAACACCAGGAAATTCAACCCGATCCTCTCCTGTCCGAGTCACACCAGCAAGAGCGAGCGCCTTCCTGGCCCCCTCCGACCTCCTTCCTCAGGTCCTCTCCGCCCATCGCTCCACCCCCAATGGGCGTGGTCAGTGCTACAGAAGGACTACCTCACTACAGTTATGTAGTAGAAAACCTGATATACATGTACATATATATGTGTGTATATATATATATATATATATATATATATATATATATATAATATTGAGTCATGAAGAACGTTTTAGTTATATTATTTTATGGAAAGTGTATAAAATTAATTTTAAAAAGGACAGTATTCATTTTGACAGTTACTCTTTATTTTTGAGATCATAACATAATTGCTCCATCTCTCCCTATCCCCCATTGCTCCTTTTCAAATTCCCAGCACAATCCCTAACTACACTCTAAAGATTTGCCATGATGCTCCTAGATTAGTGTAGTCCTCACCTCTCATCAAGGCAACTTCTCTTTGCAGCAGATAGTAGGTACTTTTAACAAAGAATGACATGCAATTTCTGTGATTTGGGTACACAGTACTAATTTGATTTGTAGAAATAATAATGAAACTCTTAATGTAGACTGTAAAACTGCTACCCATCAGAAACTGTGTTTGTAAAAAAGAATGATACAATTTCTTTACAATTACACCTTTTGATAAGTAAGCCTGTTAAGATAATTATTTTTTCCCAAATGCTTTTCTAACCTGGTAAGGTTGAATACTCAAGTATTCCCCACACTAAACAACTGGCTTCCCACTATAATAGTCATAAAATCGTGGTAATAAAAGTTCTCAATGCAAGGACTCTTTCATTCACATTTTCTTGCCCGTTTCTTTTGTCCATGTGATTACTCTTAAAAAGCAGTCATAATAACAGCGTTCACTCTGAAGAGTGACAATAGCTTCAAAGAAGGAAAAAGAAGAAGATAAAATGAGTGTTTTTGGAACCTTGACAATATAGCACAAAGTCTAGACAATACAGCAAACAGAACAGTGTGGACCTGTGGCTTTTTGGAATCTTTGTTCATTTATTTCCTTCTTTTCTCTACTCCTTCTTATAACCACTGTGTCTGTTAGGATTATGTTCTGGTGTACTTATCAGTACCTTAATGAGTCAGGCTAGAGAATTAGCTCTCTGTCAGGCAGAGAGAGATGAATGCAGTTCAGAGCTGCCATGAGAGCTCATCAGAGCCCTTCATCCACATTCCACCTTCTTCCCTGACATACAGTTTCTGTTTTTAGGGTTGCCCAGAGCTCGAAAGTATATGATAGAGATCCATTCATCCTACCTGGTACATAGCCAATTGTCAGGAAGAATCAAGCATAGAAAAACAATAATAACAGCAACTACAGAGCACACACCAATTGTCCATTGACTTTTAAAGCAGTTTACCTAGAAAAACATTTACCTTTATCTCAATGAACAGAATTTGGTACTGATAATATGGGAAGGCAAGGAAGGCATGTCTATAAGTGCCATTGGCAATGAATATGAAAGCAGAAAATTTAACTTTTGTATGAATATGAACATAGAAAATATTTAATAAGTGCAAAACATATGAAGATAGAGGCCTGTTGTTATTTCAGTTAGAGTTATAAATTAAAAGTTTGTGTTTAAGACATCGCTCTTTGTAGCTACCAAAATCAATGGCTTCAATAAATGCTACTACGAAAACTTAGGATTCCCCATTGCCTGCTGGACCTCTATTCCCAATTTTAAGTTGCTATACCAAATAGCTTCCTTTATCACTTCTGAAAACAAATCTGACCACTATCATAATGGTCTTAGAGCATGAATCTTAGTCTTAGAGCATGAGCAGTTGTTTCCATCATGGAGGTATTTTATTTCTGAACTTCCCACCCACAGTGCCTCCCGTAACTTCCTCTTTTTTGTTACTATGCATTTCAGGCACATACTTTCACATCTTGATAGAAAGCAGCTTTTTCCAGAAAGGCTTTGAGAGTCAAATTGAATTCATGATTCCACTAGTCTCTGTGTACGGCCAGTTAATATTAAATTGTATTTATGTGTGTAAATATTCCGTGACAATCTATCAGAGCATGATTTCATTGATTTTTGAAACAAACCAGCTCATGTGATTGTATTAAACGTGACCCTTCTATTAACTTCCTATCACATACTGTGAATCAACAGTTGTTTTGACCATATTTTAGGACTAGAGAGATTTAACAGTTCTTTAGGACCCAGAAGGGTCTTGGGGTCACAGTACTTTGTGTAAACCCTTTTTATCTTCAACTTAAGACCTTTATTATCTATCATATCCTTTGCCAGATGCTTAAGCTGTTCTTAAAACCCATGTCAGATCCTCATTGAAGATGAAGATACCTAGACCATCTGCTAATCCTCTTTTGATGTCTATGGATTTATTTGCATGTAAATGTCTTGTATAACTTCATTATCATGAGAAGAGACACACCAGTATAGGCAACTGGGAATTGTATGAATGTAGGTCATTCTTTATCTGAGTCCATGGTTCAAGTCACTGTTACTCTGTAGGAAGTTCTGTCCTGTTTAATGTCCTTCGAGGCTGTTTGTGTATCTGTTTTTGCACACTGTCTGGCTACTCTCTGTGGGTTTCTTGGAATTCTTTAACCTAACCGTATTCTGCATCTAATTAAGCAGCTCTGGTCATTTTCCCCCTCTGTTCATGGCCTCCCAGTCAGATCCCACCCCACTGTCACTTGATTTATCTCTGTGATTTAGTTATGATTCTTAAGCTCGTGAGAATGGTCTTTTAAATATATCAGTTAAAGTAAATCAATGGCTGGCGTTATATTCTCCCCTGTTTCCATTCATGATGGTTGAGAAAAAGAGACAACTGGAATTTTGAACCAAGAATGTGAGGGTATAGGCCATCTGCTTGCTGAGAACCATTCAGTTTTGGATTGTTACATGAGAGAAATATGATTAATCATTAAGCCTTTGATTTATTTGGGGAGGAGGAATGGATAAAGGGGGAAGCTGCTAAGGATGATGAGATGACTTAGTCGGCAAAGGAGTCTACCACCGAGTCTGTCAACCTGAGTTCCATCCCCAGGATTCACATGTTGGAAAGAGAGAGCCGATCCCCACAAGTTGTCTTCTTACCTACACACCCACACCATGGACATAACCCTCTGTCCACCACATATCAAATAATAAAAATTAAATACATAAATGCATCAATAAATTGAATGAAAAGGAGATCTTGTCTTTCTCTTAGTAACATTGCCTTTATATTAACGAATACATTAGCATAATATAAGGTCTACTAGCTAGAGCTGAGTTCTTTTGAACAACCTACTTAATCTTTGAATTTCTTCCTTCTTAAGTGGACATACCACAGAGGTACCTGCATGTCCATCTTTATTGTATTATTCACAATAGCAAAGATATGAAAGCAAACTAGATATTCATCAATAGAAGGATAGATAAAGAAGATATGAAATATACATGCATGAATGGGCATATGTGTGCATGCACATGCTCACCCCCCCACATACACATACACACTAGAGTTCTAATCAAGTTAAAAAAAGAGTTAATTACTGTTGGTTGTTTTTACTCTGCTCTCTGTGGCAGGCCCTCAACCCAACTCCCAAATAAATACAGAGACTTACTCTTTCTTATGAATGCTCAGCCTTAGTTTAGCTTATTTCTAGCCAGCCTTTCTTAATTTATCCCATCTACCTTTGCCACTGGGATTCTACCTTTCTCTATTTCTGTACATCTTTTCTTTACTTCTTACTCTGTGATTTGCTGTAGAGCTATGTGGCTGGCCCCTGGTGTCCTCTCTCCTTCTTTTCTCATACCTTAATCCTTCTTTTTCTCTTTCTATTTATTTTCTCTATTTGACAGCCCTACCTATTTCTCTTTCCTGCCTAACTATTGACTTTTCAGCTCTCTATTAGACCAACCAGGTCTTTTAGACAGGCAAAGTAACACAGCTTCAAAGCGTTAAACAAATGCAACATAAAAGAATGCAATACATCTTTGCATCATTAAAAAAATGTTCCACAGTATAAAGAAGTGTAACACATCTTAAACCAATATTCCACAACATTAAATTATGTAATTTGTATAAAATCACTGATAAGCTATACTAAGGAAGACAAATACATGGTTTCTCATTGTGTGGAATCTACACTTAAAAGAATATTGTATTTGAACTGTAAAATTATAAATATATACATAAGACACATACATACATACATATATATAAATATACATACATATATATGACATGAATGTAGAAATTGGGGTATATACAAGGTCAGGGAATTAAGGAATATAAAAGGAAGAGAAAGAGGCATCAAATAAATATTAGGAGAGAGAAAAGAAGACACATATCACATTTTATTTTATATATAGAATCATGATTTAAGTGTATATATATATATATTTATGATTTATGTGTGGCATAAAAGCATAAAGAAGATTATTAAAAAGGGGAGAATGGGAACAATGGGTTGTCAGAGGGGATGAGAGAGTCGGTGGAGGTTGATACTGATATATATGCATGAAAATTAATAAAGAAATTTATTATTTTTGCATGTTAACTAAAAGCAGAAGAAAAAAAGTAATGATTTCTATGTTAAGAGGCAGCTGTGAGAATCAAGTGAGAAAGCACATGTGAAGAACTATTTACGAGAAGCAATGTGGAATAAATATAGCATGAGCTGGGCTTTTACTAATAAACATGAATATTTCATTGTTTTCAGAATAAATAAATAGGCTCATTAGCATATAAACCTCTCTGTAGTACTGTGTTAATAAGTCTTGAAATGCATGCTTAACCTATAATTCTTGAAAACATAATTGAAAATAATGTCTGGGTGGCCTTAATCCCAAAATGACAATCTCAAACATAAAGCTCTATGTTGACATTTTAGAGACCTCATTCTGTATTTGACTTGGGGATGAATTTATTCTTTCCTTTCTTGTTGTTCTCATCTCACATGAGAAATCTCACTTTTTTTTTGCCTAATGAATAACAAACACGATTATAGAGCTTCTGCTATATAGAATTATCTATACGCTAAAATAAGAACATATGTAAAGCATATTAGAATATTGTTTGTTCTCAAGATATGTTATGGTTCCATTGTGGAAGGGAAATTTATTGGACCAATCATCATGCTTTTGTGTGAGTTCAAAGACTTTCCACCACCTCATTGACGATTGGGAGACACATTTTCATTTTTTGTGACTTTTTCACTTGTGTGGTCTCTGTCCCTGACTGTTCTTTATTCCCATGTATTTTATTAGTACTACCAAGCATGAGAGTTTTTTTTTAATTGTTTGAGTTTGTATAACCATATTCATTGTGTTTAGAGTCTGTTCATGAAGATAAGTTAATGGCTTGTTTGGTATCTTTAAAAATCTAAACTTTTTCTATTAAATTTGAGGGTTATCTCAATAATCTTCACCTAACTAAATAATTATTTTTTTGTATTCATCAAGATAGGAGTGTGTTTCAAAATATGCTTTTGAAAATCTGTTGCCAAGAAGCCCTAAGAATGTTATCAAGAAATACTATTTGATTCGATTGTTAACCAATGCAGGCCAACTCTAACATTTAGAAACACATCACAGGCATAACAATCATATATAATTTTTAACAATAGTGAGCATCAGTGCCTGAAGATCATGGAGTAAGCTTGTGTAGCCATTTCTGTGCATGGATTTAAAGATTGCATGAGTGCAACTAATTAAAAACTTGTAACATTGATACTTTTCTTTCACATCTACCTGTGATTGTGGGTTGAACTGTGTATTTTAGACAGACCTAATATCTCAATTTATGACTTCTTGAAAATAGTGTCTTTATAGAAATAAGTGAGTTAAAATGAGGTTATTAGGGTGAGCTTTAATATAATATGATTCTAGTGTTCTTATGAAAAAGAATTTAGACACAGAGATGGGTATACATGTATGACAATGTGCAGGGTCATAGAGAGAAATGACCACATGCCAGTAGGAGAGGTCTGACATGGATCTTCCCTTACAACATTCCGAGGGACCAACCATGGAAAAACCTTCACTTTTCCCTGTACTTCTCAAACTGTGAAAATATATTTTTGTCATATCCACTCCATCTCTGGTACTTTGGAATTATAGTCCTATCACCAAAATATACGTACATGCACAAAATACAGTCTTTATTTCATAGAGAAATATGAACACAAGAATCTCAGTGGTTGGTATTACTTTCCATATATTTGTTCAAAAAGCCTGGGGGCCTTTCTTGCTAATATTCTTTTCTTTGCATCTCATCTCTAAACTATCATCGCTTCTTTTCATTGCCATGGATATTAGAATGTCTAGACTACCAAAAATCTTGTCTGAGTTGTCTATTTGAGTCTATTCTTTCTCTTCTACAGGCCGTTCCTGAAGCAGAATGCTAGAAAACCTAGATTATATTCCTTGCCTAGATTATATTACCTAGATTATATTCCTTGCCTTGGACCTTTGGTCATTGAGCAAACCAGATATCACATCTGGCTTATTAGTCTCTGCAGGGTCTGAAACTTCATGCCTTCTAAATTGCACTGTAAATGATTTCCGCTGAAGGAGTGTTGTGGTGTTACCAGCCCTCAACTCCATCCTTGCTGTTACTAGGAAGCTATAGAGATATATCTGTTTTCTGCTGTTTGGCACCAAACAGTTCGAAGTTCAAATCTCTGTAAGAGGGAAATAAATAGGCTAAATTATATAATTGTTTGGCTTTTTTTTGTTTGTTTGTTTTTAGACTGCTACTTTTTGAGAGTGAGATTAAGCAGAGTATAACAATCTTACTGAGATCAAAAATGATCAGAGGTCCAAGTCACAGATTGTGAATGCAGTTAAAATGGTGGAAATTTTTCAAGAAGCTATAGAATCTGCCCAGGGGAATCACTGAGGTCTTTGGCTAAATATCACATTGGGTATGGTGCAGGTGGGAAAGGATGAGGCTGGGGAAAGAACTCTGTTAGATACAGAGAAGCTACTGGGGAGTGACTAGAGAAATATGTACATCTTACAAAATGCTAGGTAGTGTTCAAGTTCATTTCAATGATAATAAAGCATCAATGTTGGAAACCTGAGCTTTTAGTAGAGCTCACGAAAAATCAAGTCTAAAAAGTAGGGCAGCCTTACAGCAAAATCTACTCCAGAGTAACATAAACAAACTAAGAAAATAAATGTCGGAAAGATCAAGTTGATGTACTGGAAAATTTATAATTTGCAGAAGCAAAATGCACCATTTACAGCATATTATGTCAAATACCCAACAACTACAAAAACACTAGTAGGTAAGGAAGAAATTTCAGATTTGAATTAATTAGTGTTAACATTAACCAATTATTGTTATTAAGAATTAATAATCATCAATAATTAACACCTATTAATATTAATTAGTTAGTTAATGGTTAAAGTTAAGCAATGGAGATTGGAAGTAATGATTGGTTCTACTCCTCATTCTGGGTTACCTTGCCCAGTCTTAATACATGGGGAATTGCTTAGTCTTATTGCAATTTGATATGCCATGTTTTATTAATACTCACAGGAGACCTACCCTTTTCTGGATAGAAACAGAAAAAGAGGGGGTTGGAGGGTGAGATGGGGAGATGGGGAGAGAGGGACTAGGAGGGGAGGATGGGGGCTGGAAAGTAAAATCAATAGATGAATTTTATAAAAACAATTAATGAATGTATGTGGCAAAAAGAAAAAAATAATTTAAAATCACTAATTTGTTCAAGTATTTCAGAAGAACTAAAAAGTAATGAGGCAGTTCATATGAACTTTCAGTAGGGAATTGGGCATAGATATATCAAAATTTCAGTCTAAATTTTAGAGCTGAAATCATCACATCAGAATTCAGTTTTTCACTATACTAAACACTGCAGAACACTAAATATGCAGATGGTCATTAGAAACTATTCAAACAGGAGGACCGAGAGCTGAAAGGCAAATAAACAAATCAAAAACTCCAACACAATAACAACAAACAAACAAACAAAAGGAGAAAACTTAACAAAACTGAAATGTCTCACAGAATATCTTCAATCAACGCGCAATTATGAGAACAGAAAATGTGCAGAGTGAATGTCTTGAGAAAATAATGGATCCACAAATCACATCCTGATCAAATTATTGAAAGTCAGTGCAAACAAACAAAAGTAGAAAGAGAAGTTCAACATATTCCACACAATGAAACAGGAAGGATGGTAATGGTGGCTGCTATTTCACCAAAATTATGTAAAACTAGAAGCAAACAATCAGTATATATTACAGCTCAGAGTCCTGTGCTGGCCTGGTGGTTCTGGAACCTCAGCCTCCAAAGTTCTGGTATTAGATCCTTGAGCATCAACACCAGAAATGATTTGTTTCCTGTATGGTTACACTAAAAAAAGTGTTACAGGAACTCTGGCTAAAGGAAGAAATCTAGAAATATCTAATACACATATAATAAAACATGTTTTTGAGTTACTAACTTAAGAGACAATTGATTGTGACACAAAATAATAAGTTACAGAATTCATAACATATTTGGAAGAAAATGTGAAAGTTTTATCGTAAAATGTGGCAGCAAAAAATGTATTATTAGGAACTTGTTGCCTTATACGAGGACTGAAACATTTTGAAGCTAAGTTATGATGATGTTAAGATGCATATTGCAAAAGTTAACAAATTGCTGTAACAAGGAAAAGAAGTGCTACAGTTTGAAAGTCAACAAAGGATGGAAAAATCACATTAATATTCAATTAACTGAGGGCAAAAAAAAGTACAAATGTAAAGGAGTATAAGTGAGAAAATTAAATCCAAATTAGAAGAGAGTATCACTTAGATGGATGCTAGCAGATGCCTTAAATATGAGTGATGTGGCCATTCTTATGAAAAGAAAGCTATTTTCAATGTGGAGGGGAAAAAGTCCTTATTATTGGCTATTTGTAAGAAAAATTTTCTCTATAAACTATCACATTAAAAGTAAAGGTACCCAAGGCTGAAGAGATGACTCAGTGGTTTGACGTACTGGCTGCTCTTCCACGGGACCTGGGTTTGAGTCCCAGCACCCACATGGTGGCTGGCATAACTCTGTGAATAACATAAGTGGTTTGCAAGCGGAAAGCCAAATAATGGAAAAGGAAGGGTTAAATGAGGTAGAGGGCGGGAGGGCACAGCAGAGGAGGGGGCATGGAGAAGGATAACTTACACTAAGTATCTTTGAAAACATTATGTGTGGTGATACTTTGTTTATGCTCTATCAAATAAAGCTTGCCTGAAGATCAGAGAGAGTGCAAAGATAGCCACACTAGTTAGCCATAAGACCAGGTAGTGATGGCACACTCCTTTAATTCTAGCACTCAGGAGACAGAGGCAGATGGTTCTTTGTTAGTTCAAGGCCACCCTGAACTATACAAAATTGATCCAATCTAAAAGAGAAACAGAGCTCACACAAACGTGATCCCAGCACTTGGATCTCACACCTTTAATCGACACAATAGAGAGGAGTATACGGCAGGAGGAGACAGGAGCTCAGTGCAGTCTGATGATCAGAACAGCCAGAAGCAGTCTGAGGTTCAGTGGAGACAGATGCAGTCTGGAGATGTAGTATGAAGAGAGGATCATCCTTTTGGTCTGAGCATGGGTAGAGGTGAGACCTCTCTAGTGGATGGCTGCTGGCTGCTTTGGTTCTCTGATCTTCATCTTTAACCTCAACATCTATCTGTCTCTGAGATTTTATTATTAAGACCAGCTAGAATTCATGCTACAATGTATAAACTTATTGTAGAATATTCCTAACACACACACACACACACACACACACACACACCAAAGAAGTTTAAATGAAATCACCATATAGTGTGTTTTGTGCATCAATTTTTTGAAATAATTGAAGGTCACACTCTCCAAAAGTAACCTTGAAATAGCAGTCTAAAGACACCATGAAAATATGACTTTTAGTTTCTTTCTCTATAAATTTAAAGCTTACTATTTTGAAGACTTTCTTTGAAAGAGTGGACATTGTAGTGAAACATGTGTTTTTTATTTTTCTTCTTAATAATTTAAAGTAAACTGTATGTATAATAAGGATAGGCAGTTAAACCCTAATTGAAGGACTTTGCCACTATGTTTCAAATATGTTAGCAACTACAAAAATATAAACTGCATAATTATATAATACATAGGCTTACACAATCCTGAAGAGAATCCAAAGTACAAATGCATGGGCTTAATGTATCGAAGAAAAGAGAGTTTTATTAGTATCTTAGAGATGAATATTTACCAAATTTGCATGTTGTATAATTTCATGGGAAATCTATTGAGGATAAATACATTTTAATATGCAATTTTATTAATTATTAATTATTTAAGAGTTTGATATATACATAAAACAGTTTTTCATCACATTTACTCCCTACTCTACCCTAACTCCTCCCAGATTCACTCCCTAAACCACTCCCCAACTCCTTGAGGATTCACTTACTCACCACTCCACTGTCTAATTTCTTCCCAACTAACTTTCTACTCAACCTGCCCCTTCCAACTCAGTGTTCTCTATTTTTTAATCCATGGAGTACAAAATTATGTTATGGAGAGATTTTTAGGTGCAGGTCCATCCACTGGAACATGATAGATCTACTGGAGGCCATATTCTTAAAGAAAACAGTCTTCCTCCCCCCCAGAAGCCATCAACTCTCAGTAGCCCCTCAACTAAGGGTGAGGGCTCATGAGCCCATCTGTCCATCCATGTTATAGTTTTGAAAACACTGATCTTATGTAGGTTTTGTGCAAACACTTCCAGCTTTGTGAGTTCATTAGTCATGACGGAAACACGTTTTTATTTCTCTGGTTCTCCCCAACCCTTTTTCACAGTCTTTCTATCTCCTCTTCTATGGTCCTGAGCCTTGGGAGGGGATATGATGTAGATGTACCATTTGTGGCTGAGCATCCCATAGATAATTACTCTGCAGTTTGAACCACTATGCGCTTGTTTGCTAACTACTCTTCACTGTAAAAGTAACATTCTTTGAGAGCTGCATGAATTTATGAGCATAGAGATAGATGGTGCTATGGCCATTTAGCAAAATGATACTAATAAGTTTTACCACTGGGTCCGTGAGCCCCTCAACTATGGGATCTTGGCCAGTTTACATTATTGGGCATGTACTTTATTTTTCCCCCCACGGAGCAGGCCTTAAACCTAACCACGATGTACTTAGTTAAACCCCTATCATTTGAGCCACTACTGTGGCCACAGTGAAATCCTATTTAACACTCTGATTGCTATTGTAGCCCACAAATCTTTCTCCCTCACTCAGCTCAGAAATAAACCCTAGATAGATCAAAGATCTAATTAGACCTGAAAATTATGAACATTCTGAAAACCTGTATAGGGTGTACTATTAAAGATATAGGCTCAGATAAAAACTTTCAGTATATGACTCCCCCAGCAAACAAGACCAACAATCAATAAATGGAATTTCATGAAATTGAAAAACGTCTATACCATAAAGGAAGCTGTTAATTTATGGAAGATGTAGCACACAGAATGAAAAAACAAAACAAAACAAAAGAATCCTTTGCCAACTATGTATCTGATTGAGGCTTAGTATCTAGATTATACAAGCAACTCAAATTAAACATCGTTAAAGCAACTATGGGACTGAGCAAAGTTATCAGAAGAAATGTAAATGGATAAGAAATGTTTTTAAAAGTATTCATCACACCATAACCACCAGGAACATGCAAATTAAAACTACTTTGAGATTTCATTTTGCCCTGGTCTCAGAACGGCTAAGATTAAGAAACAAAATGCGACAAACATAGCAAGAATGTGAGGAAATAATATCCTTCACACGCTGCTGGTGTGAGCAAAAGCCAGTGCAGCCACTATGGAAATCAGTGTGGTGGCTCCTCAGAAAGCTAGAACTGATGCACCATATGGTCTATCCATGCCATTCCTGGGCATATGCCCCGAAGACTCTATTTCTTACTTCCGGGGTATGTGCTTATCCACGCTCATCCCTGTTCTATTTATAGTCTCTAGGACATGAAAACTGTCTAGATGTCCCTTAATTGATGAATGGATGGTGAAAATGTTGTGCTTATGCACAATGGTATTTTGTTCAGCTGTAAAAACTGAAATGACACAATTTGCAACTAAGTAAAAGGATCTGGAAAACATTAAACTGAGTGAGGTAACATAGACACAGGGTAACAAATGTTTCTGAGGTAACATAGACACAGGGTAACAAATGTTTCGTGTTCTTACTCTATGTGGATCCTAGTGCTGAGACTTTAAATTTGTGTGTTTAACTTGTCCCTATGGGATCTAGGACTAAAAAGGGGGCCACATGTGGGAATAGTAGACTAATTTCCACGAACAGTTTACAGATATATGAAAATGAAGACTGAAATTCTCAGTATGCGGAGTAAGTGTATAACTATTTTATACTGGTGATACGATAATACAGATTAGGAAACCACAGATATTATGAGCCAGAAACTTGACTGCAAGGTCCACTTCTACCCAAACAATATGAGAAGCTTACAGACTCACTTCACAGTGACCGTGTTGGAAGTTATTTTGAAAACATACAGTGACTTCAGGTCTAGGGTATCATGCTTAAGGCACATAGCAAGTGAAGCATGGATATCGAGATAGAGAGGGCTGCAGTCTGCTCAAGAGGATGCATAGTTTCTCTTTGAGCCTCAGAAATCACATTTGTCAGGGCAAAGTTCGCCTTACAAATACCAGATAATCAATTTTTAACTTCCTGATAAAGAGTGTTGTTTAGAAAGGATGCTGTGTCAAGATGCCAGATGGTAGCAATTTCCATCCCTTGGGCTTTTTTGCTGACTTGCTGTTTCAGAGGCTTATTATTTACTGATAACCTTCATATGATGATAGTCCTTTAATGACCAATCACATATAGCTTAATGTACGGACAGACACCAGCACAGATACAGCTTCATTTAAAACAACTTGTGTAGCTATCAGGGTCAGGAGAAACGTTGCTAAAAGCAAATTATTTCACTTCACCCCATTTGTTACCTTGTATTTCTTAAAAACTCAGTAGTCCTTGGACATGAAAGAGCATGGGTTTAGTTTCCTACTGAGCTCTTTATCTCCCTACTTGAAATTCAAGTCTGTCCACGCATAAAACTGTCTGCGTTTATTTTAGCCTTGTTTGTAGTTTCTTGGTTTACAGAAATAATGTTTGCTCAAAATAATCTATTGAAATGCAGTAAACACAGCAAGTATGTGACATTTGAACTGCAACTCATTTCCTGCTTCCTTTCTTTGAATCCAATGTAAAGGAAACTTCATTCTAGGCAGATGCAGCCATAGAATATAAGTCCTACTTCCTACAAGCTCCATGGAGGCATATAGCG
This sequence comes from Phodopus roborovskii, assembly GCF_943737965.1. Taxonomy (NCBI): domain Eukaryota; kingdom Metazoa; phylum Chordata; class Mammalia; order Rodentia; family Cricetidae; genus Phodopus; species Phodopus roborovskii. Next base: position 5,793,835 of record NW_026126415.1, on the reverse strand, counting down.
CCTTCCTGGGAAGGGCAAGAAAACACTCCCAAATATCTGAATATAGGCTGGACCGCTAGATGGTATAGCATCAAAAGAAATGTACTTTCTCCTTTTAACAGCCCTGACTCAGAGGATGGAAGCTGTATCCTGGGCACAGGTATTGAAATTAATGGCCCCCTTTTCCCCAACAAGTTTATGCAATGCTTACCAACATTAGCTGCCAACTGAAATGCTATTCAGAAAGCCAGTGTGACATTTTCCTCCAGTTCTGTATCTGTGAGCTGGGTTTTTAAATTATTATTATTATTTTCCATAGAAAGCACGACAAACCATAAAGCAATTCCCCAATTCTCCAGACATTCCCAAAGGAAAGTGCCTTTTCTTTTCTCCTCTTTTCTTTTCCTTCCTTCCTTCCTTCCTTCCTTCCTTCCTTCCTTCCTTCCTTTTTTCTGCAAGAGCATATGTGAAAAGTTCAAGTATTCCCTCAAACACTGAAGGTCATGTTGAAAAGTGTGGTGGCACACCCCTGTAATCTCTGCACTCAGGAGGCAGAGGAAGGTAGATCTGAGTGTGAGATCAGTCTCATCTACACTGTGAGTTTCAGAGCAACCAGGGCAACACAGATAAACCCTGTCTTGAAAAACTAAATAGGCTGGGAGGAGGGGGGAGACAGACAGACAGACACACATACACACAACACACACACACACACACACATACACACACACACACACACACACACACACACACAGAGAGAGAGAGAGAGGCAGAGGGGGAGGGAGAGGGAGAGGGGGAGAGACAGAGAGAGACTGGTTCATTCAGGATAATAGATAAAGACAGCAGAAGACTTGCTTGGCATTAGCCAGGAAATCATGACTAGAGAAGCCCATTTTGGATCAGAACAAATCATCGGTACTGTGCTGACTTAAGCATCAAATTACTTAGATCAAGATCCAATTACATGTTTTCTATAGGAGACCCACTTAGATAGAGTCCAGCATACAAATAAACTGAAAGTAAAGAGAAGGGGAAGACTTAGCATATTTTGAATTGTGCTAAGGATTGTGGAATGCAAGTGACAGCTTGTGCTGGTGAGGATTGGAGCAAGGGGAACAGTCTTCCACTGCTGGTGGGAGTACAAACATGTACTGTCACTTTGGAAATCAGAAAATTGGGAATCAGTCCACCTCAACACAGGAAATATGCTGTGAGCTTCACATGGCTGTGAATCATAGCTGAGAGGCCTACACAGAATAGAGATGCTCAAGTGCCAACATCTCCAGTAGGTGGTATATTTTTGAAAATTACCCAGCGTCAAAAGGAGATAGCCAAGATCTTTATGTCTGGCAAAATGCTATGTGGAAAAATAAATCCCCAAATAAAATGAGACTCTACTGCTTTGAGATGAAAATGAACACAAATAACAATGCGCCTCTGATAGGCCCTGAGGTATCAATGACCTTTAGGACACGTGAACCCAAAGCTGATTATTAAAGCAGTATCACAAGTATTCTCCAAAAATAAATGGCAGGGGAAAGACTCACCAAACCACACTATCATTTAAAACACAGCAAGGCCAAATGGTTCCAGCTCCGACTGTATGTCAGCATGTAAGAGAATGCAAACTGATTCATATTTGTCACCCAGCATAACACTCAAATTCAAGTAAATCAAAGACCTCAACATAAATCCAGATACACTGAGCCCGAGAGATGAGACAGTGGAAAATAATCTCAAACCTATTGGTACAGCAGACAACTTCCTGAATGGAACACCAATATCACAGGCCCTAAGATTGACAATTAATAAATGGGACCTCATGAAATTAAAATTTTTCTGTAAGGCAAAGGACACTGTCAACAGAACAAAACAACAGCCTACAGAATGGGAAAAGATCTTCACTAAGCCCACAACCAACAGAAGGCCAATTTCTAAAATGTATAAAGAGCTCAAGAAACTGGATATTAAAGTACCAAATAATCTAATTTAAAAATGGATTAGACACCCACAGCTAAACACTGAGCTGAACTCTTGGAATCCAGTTGCAGAGAGGGAGGAGTGATGACCAAAGGGGTCAAGACCGGGCTGGAGAAACACACAGAGACAGCTGACCTGATCAAGGGGGAGTTCATGGACCCCAGACTGACAGATGGGAAACCAGCATAGGACTGACCCAGACACCCTGAATGTGGTGTAAGTTGAGAGGCCTGGGGCCTCAGGTAGTGGATCAGTATTTATCCCTAGTATACAAATGGACTTTAGGAGCCCATCCCACATAGAGGGATACTCCTTCAGCCTGGACACACGGGGGTGGTCTGGGCCCTGCTCCAAGTGATATGACAGACTTTGAAGACTCCCCATGGAAAGCCTCACCCTACCAGGGGAGCAGAAAGGGGATGGGATGGGGGCTGGTGGGGGGATGGGAGGATGTGGGAGCTGGGATTGACATGTAAAACAAGCTTGTTTCAAATTTAAATAAAAAATTATTTTTTAAAAAAATGGAGTACAGAGCTTGTAATTTAAGAAGAGTGGCAGACAAGAGAAAACACCACGTGGCAGGATTCACGCAGAGGGATTTTTATTAGGGAAAGGGATCCTAAAAGGGGGAAAGGGCGAGATCAGCGTCCAGAGACAGGAGCAACGGGAGAGAGGAGAAAGGAAAGGGGAAGAGAGAGGAAAGATGGGCGAGAGGGAGAGAGGGAGAGAGAGAGGGAGAGGGGGAGGATGGGAGGTGGGCAGGGCCCCATTAAAAGGGAACACAGTGAATGTTCACAGGTGGTGCTCTTAGTGGCTGCAGCTGAGGGCGTGTCCTGTCAGAACCCCAAGGGCAGGCCAGTTCAGATGCCTGAACACTAACAATCTTAACAAAAGAATATCAAATGGCTGAGAAACACCTAAGGAGATCTTCAACATCTCTGGCCATCCAGAAAATGCAAATCAAAATGACTCTGAAATTTCATCTTACACCTGTCAGAATGGATAAGATAAAAAAAAAAAAAAAAAAAAAAAAAAAAACCCACAAGCAATAGCTCATGCTGGAGAGGATGTGGAGCAAGGGGAACAATCCTCCATTGCTGGTGGGAGTGCAGACCTGTACAGCTACTTAGGAAGTCAGTGTAGTGATTTCTCAGAAAACTGGGAATCAACTCAGCTAAACCCTCTTGGGCATATACCCAAACAATGCTCAATCATACTACAAGGACACTTGCTCAACTATGTTCACAACAACGTAATAGCCAGAACTTGGAAGCAACCTACATGCCCCTCAGCTGAAGAATGGATTTTAAAAAATGTGGTGTATTTGACGCAAAATTTGCTGGCAAGTGGATGGAACTAGAAACAAATCATTCTGAATGAGGTAACTCAGACTGAGAAAGACAAATATGATATGTACTCATTTATAAGTGGATAATAACTATAAGTAAAGGATAATCATGCTACAATTCACAGATCCAGAAAAACCTAAGTTACAAGGAGGACTCAAGGTGGTGGAGGGTGCAAGAATCTTCCTAGGTAGGGGAAACAGAATGGAATTCATGCGTGAACTTGGGGCAGGTCAGGATGGGAAAGGGAGGGATCAGATTGTGAGAGGATGAAGGGAGAGAGTACTGGGAGAGACAATTTTAATTGGGGGGGGGGGACATTTTAAGGGTTTAAGGTAGAAACCTAGCCCAATGGAAATTCCCTGGAATTTTGAGAGTGACCCTAGGGAAGACTCTCAGTGGCGGAGGATATGGAGCCTGAACCAGTCATCTCCTGTAACCAGGCAAGACTTCCAGTGGAGGGACTGGAAGAGGAGCCACAAAACCTTTGATCTACAATCTGTCCTGCCTGCAAGATGTGCTGAGGTAAAGGTGGGCCTGGCTAAGCAGCCATGAGAGGGAGCCAAACCCTGACACTGCCTGGGGGGGGGGGGCACGGAGGACCAGAGGCTTAACAGCCCAGGGACCTAGGATGGAAATGCACATGACTGCCAAAAAAAAAAAAAAAAAAAAAAAAAAATCAATGGAGTGATTCTGCTATACTCACAGACCAGAGAGGAGCATAATTGTCATCAGAGAGGCTTCATCCATCAACTGTTGGAAACAGATGCAGAGACCCACAGCCAAACATGAGGCAGAGTTCGGGGGATCCTGTGGAAGAGGAGGGGGAGGAAGGATTATAAGAGCCAGAGAGGCCAAGGACACTACAAGAAAATAATCTTCAGAATCAATTAACCAGGGCTCATAGGGCTCACAAAGATGAGAGAAGAATAAATTAAAAAGAGAATTGTGGGATGGCTAGCTACACAGTTAACACAGAAATAGGACTGAATGATAGAAGTGTTCTACATTTGCGATGCTCTGTCTCTGAGGATATCCTAAAACCTTTGAGTGGTACACTATATTTATGAATGAATTGTGTAGTGTGGTCATCATATCTTGACAAGGCTATTTGAAATGTTGACTGCATTGTTTTCAAACCATCAAAGTGTGTGCAATTAATACCATCACATTAAGACAGTTGTAAAGGGACCCCAAGAGCAATGCAGAGTCCAGTCTCTCTATCCATCTCTTCTTTGGTAAGTATACAATGCTAAGAAAAATGACTTTGGCTATACAAAGGCAGATTCACGTTAACAATCCTTGGTCACATTTTCCCATCACACTCTCCTCTCCATACCCCTACGTATACTTGCTCTCACATTTATTCTTCAAAATATTTCTGCTTAACCAACTGCAACTTTTATAAAAAAAAAATGTTTTCAAATTGGAGGCTTGCCCTTTATTGTTTTTATATCATGGGGAGTGAGAGATAATATTTCCTTTCGAAGGTGAAGATGAGCTATTTTGAGGCAAAATGCTGTAGAAATGTATCATAAAAATAAAAAAAAAAAAAGATTAAGACATCACCCCTTTTTATCATAAGGAAAATGTGTATAAAATATGAGTGTATGAGCTTGCTGATATTTTAAGTGCATGAATATAGTTTGGAAATATATAGCTAGCAGTTCCTGAGGTTTAACTTCCAGCATGATCAACTTTCATGACAGAGGAAATACAAATGCATGTTACACACAGTGATAATGGGTGAATATCAGAATCCTGTGGGAAGTGGATGTCATTATTGATCCTGTCACAGTAACAACTTTCTGGCTGACAAACTGGCTAACTCTGCCGACGAAACGGTTAATTCAGCTGAATAAACGGGACAGTAGGACTATTCAGTCAATCACACTCGAACATAGTCAATTGATTTATTTTAGTCATAGAAAATTCCTAGCACTTCTCTGTCAAATCACATCTTATGAATTGGTCTAATAAGGAATATTTTAAGATTTTATAAATGCCAACAATTTTTATTAATTGCAAGTAGTGATCTATTATATTGAGATGGTTAGGCAGAACAAACTGAAAATAGAATTATAACCTGATGAGTGAAAAGATAGCAATCACTATCTACCTTTATAATTATTTTTATGTTCATTAAAACACCTTTACTGGTTTTTAAAATTATCTTTATTTTCTGTATATGAATGCTGCCCCACATGTATGCATCTGCATCATCTGTGTACCTGGTCAGAACAGCACATTGGATCCCCTGTATCTGAAGTTATAGATGGTTGCATGTAGATGCTGGGAACCGAAACTAACTCCTCTGTAAGGTCCTCAAGTATTGTAAGCACCCACTATTTCTCCAGTCCCAACGCTGTTGTTTTACTCCTTGCTTTTCAAATGAAGATGCCAAGTGCCTTGACAATGTCATTTAGTAGAGAAGGATTTAAGACACATAATCTGGCCTCCGTTATTTAACAACTACGAATTGGAACATCTACCATAGGTAAGGAATCTCACTGGGAAGAGGTGATTAGCTAGTCTGGGGCATATCTTCAAAGATGGTAGCATCATGGGTGTGTAAGGATTCAGGCATTATGCTGGCCTGCCCCTGTCACCTGGCAGAATGCACTCAGGCAGTGCTCTGGTCAGCCCAGGGTTCCATGAGTAGTTTCTGCACTCAGGTGTAAAGGACCCCTTTAAAAGACAGGCCCCGCCCACTTACCATCTTTTTGCTTTCTTTGATCTTTGCTCCTTGCTATCTTTCCAGTTCTTTCCTCACCCCCCCTCTCTCTTTCTCCCTCTCCCTCCCTCTCCCTCCTCCTCTGTTGCCAGTGTCTCTGTCTCTTTTCCCTTTTCCCTCATTCCTCCTTGTAAACAAACTTCTCACTTAAGCTCTGTCTGCTTGGCGTGTTATTTCCTCCCCTCTCGGTCACCCTCACCTGCTGTGGAACCTGCTGTGCTCTCCCACGAGGTCCCTTACCTTGGGACCCCACTCGGGACACCACCCCGCACCCTTCTCCCCCTTTCTCCAACTTTATCCTATAACTTTTACCATTAACCAAGGAACAACAAGGAGGACAGGTAATGGACAGAGAGGATTACCAAAGAAGGATCTCCTGTGACAGACACTGCTGAACTGAGTTGAAGGAAGAGTGTGAGAGGATTCTTGGAGTGTAATGACCACTCTGATGGTGGAAGAAGTAGTATATATGGCAGGTGGGGAGGGATCCCATTTGCCAGGCTCACCTAGTTATATAACAAACGTGAGCAGTTCCTCCTGAAAACAAAACAAAACCATTGGTTTCCTTGTTGTTTTTCAGCTAAAGCAGCATGCATCTTAAATTCTTTATTTTCCGTGTCGTTCTCCAACTTTGCTATGGCGTTGCAGACATCTTTGACTTCAAAGTTTTCAAACTGAACTGAGTGATAATGGAGAGTGAGAGCATCCCTCCTTTAGAACCTCCCAATTAAGAGTCCAAAAATACTTTCATGCAATTTTTGTTGTCCTATGGGAGATTACTATGTAAATATTATCAATTCACAATTCAAATAGAGAGAGTTCTAAAGTTAGGCATTTTTTACACTACAAATGGAGCAGCCCACAGCTTCATTCAATCTTTGATGTTCTCACCAGCATCTTATTTTAATATACTTTTTTTTTTAATCTTTGGCCAGCAAATTCAGAACAGCTAAAACGCAGTGTTAAAGGCTCAGCAGTGCATATCTGATTGAACAACCAATAAACAAGATACAGTGTTTCATTCTCCCCGAGACTCTGGGCCTCATTTCTGGAAAGATAGACTGTGGAAGTAAAAGTTTCCCATCCTGAGAATGCTAATGTTCAGTTTCTGTCCCTGACTTTCTCTGGTGCCCTGTAGGCTTTTGTCAAAAGAGTGGGTGGCTGTAGGGAACAAATCGTGAAATGCTCTGTGTTTTTCACAAACTGGGAACTTATTTTGCTGAAGGAAAAGACATGAAGTGTGTAAGTGAATTATTTTATGTATAATATGTAAGCAGGAGCTAGACCTCTGTCTTTTACCATGTAATATGTAGATTGCCAAAAGTATCCATGACAGCATTGATGCCTAGTCGCGTGTTATAGAACTCAAAACATGATTCAATTTTGTTGTTGTTGTTGTTGTTAATTAGTCAGCACTCAAAATTTAGGCGTCGATAACAGAAAAGTTTGAGTTAATAAACAAACAAAGGAAACTATATATTAAAGCAGATCTGACAGCTCTGGATCCAGAATAACCATTGGCAGTGACAGTTATCACCCTTTGAAACAGGCATGAAAGCCCTAGGTTGTCACCATGTGCCTCTGATCTTCTGCATCTACGTGTTTTGCCATTTCAACAGCTGTATCACTCATTTATTCATTATTTTGTGTGTGAGAAAATGATTGAACACATAAAGAGTTGTGAAGAGCCTAAGGTCTTTTTCCGTATTTGCTAGAAAGGTAGACAGATACCCCATAGTTTCATGGGTGCTGGCAGAAGACATGTAACTCTTGGACTAGTGACAAAGGACAGTATTAGTAGCTATAGCCATAGTCACCAGTAGATGCTAGTATATATCAATCCCAGGAGCGGGATTTTCTGTTTGGGGGAGGTGTGCTCAAGGCAGCCACACATAAATTGTAAAGTTACACAGGAGAAACTCAGCGTCTTCTGTGTTACACAGTAAATACTCACTGCTCCAAAGAAGAGGAACTGCCCTTTTGTTCTTGGTATGCACACTCTCCTTAGTCTCAAGGGTTGCCCACTGTATCCATTAGCAGCAGTAGTTGGAAGACGTGCACGAACACGGGATGCAGGATCATTGCCTACAGGAAAAGCCTGCTCAACAAAGGCTCCTGGAGAATTCCCTCCCCAGAGAAAACTCAGAGGGCACCCTCTTATTCATACACCATGCCTTATGCATACTGAAATCTTTGAGCTCTTTTTCAGATGGTATTTAGTACAATTATTGAACTCTCTTGTTCCATCTACTCTTTTCTCCCACCAATCTTCCTACTCCCTCTTGTTTTATTCCATTTCAGGAACCATAAGTACCTATATGGTAAAACCAAAATATTAATAATGTTAAGATGTTTCTGACTCATTTCTGTTACATCTTTGGTTTGGGTCGGCTGAGTTCAAGGTATAAAGGAATGCTATCTTTTTACCTACACGCAACACATGAATCTTAAATGACTTTAAAATTGTCTACGATTAAATTTTATCAAAATAATAGTCTTAATTATACATGCAGATTTTACAGAAAAACCCCAAGTCAGTTACAACTATGGTATACTCATGTACTTTTTAAAAACTTTTAACTTAGTCTTTGGGCTTAAATAGTATTCACCTCTCAACTTTTTTCTTAAAAACATTTTTAGATTTTATTTATTTTCCTTTATGCATTTGAATATTTCATCTGCATGTATGTATACCAAATGCATGCCAGGTGTCTTTGGAGGTCATGTGAAGGCAATGGGTCTCGTGGGATTGGAGTCATGGATGATTGTAAAAACCATGTTGATGATGGGAACTGAATCCAGACCCTTTGCAAGACCAGTGAACATTCTGAACCACTGAGCAATCCGTGTGGTTCCTCATCTCACATCTTAAGTGCCTCTGAGAGTGTTTAGTGCAGACAGATAGACATACAGGATTCGACAGCAGATACTTTAGGGAAAACACTAAAACTTAGGAAGAACTTTTTAAAACATCACTTTATGAACAAAGTTGATGAGGATTTCTTATTTCTAAATGTACAGTTTTGAAATGCGATAAACTTAATTGGAAGATTGCTATCCTCAATTGGGCCTTGTTAACTCTTTGAAAGCACTCCTGCGTTTTGAGCAAATGCTCTTTGCTGCATCAACTGAAACATTCATGTTACCTTTTAACTCTAAAGTCACCATTAGAAAAGATAACAGATTTGATAGGAAGAGAAATGTAAATGCTGCTACTTTCTAGTAACAGTTAAGTATGGTTTCCAATCAAATCTAATTGGTAGGCAAATTCTGTCTTTGGGTCCCAGAGGAAGGAAAAGTAAAGAAATTGTGACTGAAAGAAATTGAGGACTTTGAATTAAGATGTTGAGGATAAAGGAGATAAAAACATTAATTCTGAGTATTTTTACTAAGTACAAACTAGAGAAATGCATTTCCCTATTTGTGATTTGTATCTGTTTTCAACTTGAAAAAACATATTTTAGAGGTGATTTTTAAACTTTTTACTGTTTGTAGAGAATTTTGGTTTTGTAGTAGAGTTGAAAAATACTATGGATTTTCTGAATATTCCTTTCACTGGCTCCCACTTACACTGATATTTTAGATAATCCCAGGACTCCTAAAACAAGGGTATGAATCTTGGCACGAGGTTATATCTAAACTTCCGAATTTACTCTTATTTCACCAGAGTTTTCCTTTAATTCCCTATTTCTGCTCCAGGGGCCATTCCAAGATTCTGCCCCATCTTTCATTGTCCTAATCTTTAACTCTCCTATTTCTCAGTTTTTCTTGTATAGGAAATTGGGCCTTTGTAGTTTAAAATCTCCATGGATCTGTGTGTATCTGGCTTCGCCTCATGTCTGGATTCAGCTTCCATTATTAGGTATATTCCTGTGGATCTGTCTGTCAATGGTACAGCACCTGGTACTGCTCTTCATCTCTGACGACATTATCTTTGGGCAGAGCTACCACTATTGTCTAATGTCAATATCTTGCTTCTTGTTGTTGTTTTGTAATTACTAAATTTTAGAGAAAGAGAAACTTTGGAATATTGTAGACACTCCTTTTCTGTTCAAAGTTCTGTTTATTAATTTAAGGTTTTTGTCCTTAGTGATGATTGTTTAGATTCCTTATTGATATTCTCATTCCCTAACTTCTCCAACATTTATTAATTGCAACCTATTAAGAATAATTGTTCATTACTCTTTTTGTCCTGAGATAGAGTATCGCTATGTAGCTCTGACTGTCCTGGAACTCACTATAGAACATGCTGACCCCAGACTCACAGAGATCTGCCTGCCTCTGTCTCTCAGTGTTAGGATTAAAGGTGTGTGCCACTACTCCTGGCCATAAAATTTTGCTTTTGATTAATATGTATTCAGGCAGTATGGCCTCAAGAAAAAAAATTCTTAAACTGAAAATAACAAAATAAGTATTTTCCCCATATGTGACTGGCCATTACTTTTTCCTTACTTATAGCTTATGGATGTTTTTAGAGTGTAGTATTTTGTTGATATTGTTACTTATTTTACTGGTCTATTTGTTCCAAGATTGATGGGGGACACTGTAGGTTGTCTTGTAAGTCCAATATATGTGCTGTGCTTATCATTTGTTAAGAACTATATCTGTGGAGCACTTCCTAACTTAATAATGCCACTGGTGTCCAGAGGCCAAGCAGATTCTTCATGTTGCCTGTTAGGAGTAAGGTTTTTCCTGCCGGTTGGACCCATAGCGGTGCCAGCCCCAAATAACACAGAGACACTGTATTTGACATAATGCTGTTGGCTAGGTACTAATTTCTTATCGGCTAGCTCTGTCTTAATTATTAACCAATCTCTATTAATCTAAGTATTTCCACATGGTCTTATCTTACTGGAGAGAGAGGCCGCTGGCGTTCTGCTCTCTCCATATTCCATCTTGACTCCTCCCTACTACTTCCTTGAATCCTTGTCTCCTAGTCCCGCCTATCTTGCTTTCCTATTGGCCAACAGTGCTTTATTCATTAACCAGTAGGAGAAACATATACAGAATGACGTCTCCCATCAGTTGCCTCTAGTGCTTGCTGTTCAAAACAGTTCACAGGAGAAAACAGTGTCTCCATGCTATGTAATCACTTTAACCCTAACTCAGAACAGTGGAACTGAGGATTCACTTCCGCATCATCACGGCTCCCCATCTCTGCTTATTATAGTTTGCCATTGTTACCTTTCTACCTGATTTCCATTAATAATCAGGCAAACACCTTCAAGTCCTAGTGATGTGTCATAGCGCGGGGAAATGATGATAGCTGTCTTCTAAAGGTTGCATGGTTCCCTCCCTGATGAGCTCCAGTGTTGGAATACGATTATCAGTGTTCACTTGAAGCACGCTGAAGAGTCCTCAGAGAGCCCTCTTGTCAATTCTTCCATGGAAAGACTCGGTGAGATGCTGCTATAAAATAACCAAAACAAAACTAACAAAAGCAAACCCCAAAACAGAGGGTACTTTCTCATCGTGAATTGAACCTGCAGACAGCTGGATCTTGAATTTTCCTCTTTCCAAACTGTATGAGTAAACTCGTTATGTCTATAATCTGACTAAACGTTGGCATTTTATTAGAAGAGGTTGAATAGATTTAGACAAGCCTAAATGGCTTGTTAAAGACTTGTTTTTGAATGGAAAGGGAGCATAACCTGATGCTGCCATTGCAAAGTGAGACATCACTAAATGTGAATTGCAATCTGTTAGGTCTACTGGAAGAACAGTCAACGAGCAATAAAAAACAAACAAACAAACAAACAAAAAACCCCTCAAAAACCCTGCCACTATATTAATTAAAGCAGTTTTTTTCTTTTTTCCTCTTTTTTTTTTTTTCAATTGAAAACTGATCCACCAACAGCAGTAACATTGGTGCAGAAGACGTAACAGATGCAGGAAACCTGGTGCAAACCCAATCAGGCCCCATGCTTGCCTCTTCAGTTTCTGTGAGCCCATTATGTACTCTGCTTAGTTGATTCAGTGGGACCATGTGCTCTGACTCCTGCAATCTTTCATCCCAAAATCTGAGGGGAGGGAACCATCATTTTCCTTTCCTTTCCCTATGGTAGTTTATATCTAGTAAAAATAAAGAGAGAGAGGCTAGGAGACTATAATGAAAAAATAAAAACCTCTGATGGCCATGATGGTGGACAGAAAATAGAAAAAAAGGGTTTGTGAGCAAACATACATCAGCTTCATTGAATTCTGTCTCATTAAAGGACAAGTTAAAAAAAAAGAGCACCATTAATCATGGGAATAAATAATGTAAAATGAAATAGATGGCATCAAATCTTCCTAAGATTGGTTGAAGCATCAAAAGAATATTTAAAGAACCCCTTTTGGACATGAGACTTCAAAAAGAGAAGCTAATGAAATAAAAAATGAAAAAGTAATATGGAAAACAGAATGAAATAAAAATTGTTAGAGTTAATATTGAGGACACCATTAAGATTGAAAAATACCTTCAGCAATTGTTTCTTTTATGAAACTAGCACATCTACTAAAAATATAGGAGAAAAACTTAGAAGTACAGGTGGTATTAGAAATAAGAATAACAACATAATAAATATGTTGAAATGGTAAGAAATTTAATTTATATAGTTGATGTGTGAAGAAAATATGGATAAGATAGTTAAGAAAGTATAGTTAAAATAGAAAATGTGAAAAATTGGTGTTCTTTGTGTGGAGCTATAATGAAGAATTTGTTTTTTATTTTGTTGTTGCTCATCTGCATTTAATTGTTTTTATTAATACATATTAATAGTTGTTTAAATATTTCAGACAGGAGAGCTCTTAGGTGTTTTCCAGATTTTGACCACAAGATTTTCTTCCACTTATCACAATATGGGTTTGAGTTATGTATGACTTTTGTGTAAAGAACCTTATTTAATAACATTTGTTAACATTGAACTTAAAGGGCAATACTCTCACATCTGAAGTAAGCCTCTTTAGTGTCCTTATTTGGGGTTAGAAAGATGGCTTAGGGGCTAAGAGCATTTGCTGATCTTGCAGGGGACCATGGTTCAGTCCCCAGCACCAACATTGGATGACTTACAACCAGTGACCCTCCATTTCTAGGACATCAAACTCCTATGCCTGCTGGCCTCTGAGGGTACCCTAACACATATGTACACATGCACACTTACACACACAGATATACACATGCATATAACTGAAATCTTTAAGAATAATCACTCAGAATTTCTCATTAAAGTACATGATATCATTTTATATTTATGAACTCTGTGTAGTGTTTTATGAAGTATTTAGAGACATTTTAAATATCAAAATTAACAACAAAAGCAAAAAATGCACTCTACCCACTTAACAGACAACCCCAAGTAATCAAGTTCTCTTTGTAAAAGTATTATTGACTTAAAAAAAAAACTTCTTTTATTTTGAGAGGATTAAATATAATTACATCATTTCTCCCTTCCCTTCCTTCCCCTTTGAAACCTCCCACAGATAAGTGTATTTGTTACCACTTCTCAAGGAAATTTCTCTATGCAACAGATGGAGACTGTTATAGAAAGCATAAAGTCGTTATTGGAAAGGGCATTGGGCAGTCTATGGGGCCTCTGGTAGTGGATCAGTATTTATTCCTAGTGTACAAATGGACTTTGGGAGCCCATTCCTCTCTCAGCTTTGAAGCATGCGGGAAGGCCTAGGCCCTGCTCCAAGGATATGACAGACTTTGAAGATTCCCCATGGAAGGCCTCACCCTCTCTGGGGAGCAGAAAGGGGATGGGCTGGAGGTTAGTGGAGGGAACAGGGGAGGATGGGAGAGTGCAGGAACTGGAATTGACATATAAAACAAGCATACACACACACACACACACACACACACACACACACACACACACACACACACAAAAGCTCAAGCAATCGAAGTTCAGAGTTGTGGAGTTGTGGATCCCAGTACCAACTGATATATCTACAACACAACTCTTGTGCTTGTTTACTTTTGAACAGCTAAACTAAAGCAGACTATCGCCTTGTCTGACTTCAGCTGGGAATGTGAGCATGAAACATTTCAAATGTTTATCTGATATGAGTATGTCCACAAATGTCCTCCTAAGTATCTTAATTATCAATGTTGGGGTTACAAGTACATAATTGCAATTGTGAAATCCATAAATAATTAGGATAGAATGTACTATGACAATTCCATGACACATGTTGGTCTTCAGATTCTTTTGGGGCCTTGTCAAATAATTGAGGGAGTTTCCCAGTTCATCTTACTTTTCCTTGGAATCCTAAGGAACATTGCTGTCTGCATTGTTATAATGCCTTTGTCTTCAATAACTCATTATCTCAGTCCTGTTATTGATCTTGATTCCAAAAGGATCTTGTTTTACTAAACAAACAAACAAACAAACCAACCAACCAAGCAAGACTGTGATTTGAAGTTGGAAGTTTGAAATGCCCTTCACTATGTGAGAAAGATTGGAAAATGACAGTGATAATGATGAATGGCATTTGAACCAGTGGTTCTCAATCCGTGTGTCAAGACCCCTTTGCCAAACCTCTACCTTGAAAAATATTTACAAATCATATTTCATAGCAAAGTTAAAGTTTATGAAGTAGCGATGAAAATAATTTTATGACTGGGGAAGAGGGGTCACCACAGCATGACAAACTATATTAAAGGTTCACAGCTTTAGGAAGATTGAGAACCTCTGGTTTTGAAGTAATCCAGTTTCCGTTCCAGAACGGAACAATGAAACAGAACTTAAGGGAATTTGTTCTGAATGAGTTCCTGCTGTGTTACGCAAAAAATAAACAAACAAACAATGAAAACCATGTAATAGGAAAGAACAAAACTAGGCTCTGCTTCAACAGTTCATTTTAATAAGATTTCTCCAAGTTACAGGCCCCGTTCTGCAATATACAGAGTCGTAGTGTACTTAGTGAAAATTTCACTCTTCTTTTGAAATTATGAAAAGACTCAAATATCTCCTTTGCATCAAAAATGTTCACTGCACTTGAGTGTAAATTATCTGTGGTGCACAATGCTTCAGTATTTGCCTAGCATCCTTTGATTTAATTTTGTTCCTCTCCATCACTTCCTGTACCACAAGATGGAAATAAGATCAAATGTTTCCCTTAAGTTTTTCCGCCCTCTAATTCTTTCTCAAATATTTAGAATTGCTTTTATTAGTAAGCAGTTGGCGTATACTACATAAAATGAAAGTCATTCCCTCCCCTCACCCCAGAAAACAAACAAGTGGTCTACATTTTATTTCAGAAAATGATATGTGTGTTTATTTATTACATGAAGGATGCCTCCAGGATAAACGTGTTGAGTGGTGAAATGTGAAATCCATTTGTTTGCCTTTTATGAAATCACGTTTGGATTTATTTTTAAAGTGTTCTTTAATTACTAGTCATGGGCCATGAATGCTTTAGGAAGGAAAGGGTCTGATTATTCTTTGGGCTTAAAGAAAAAGAAAAGGCCCTGGGAGAAGAAGAATAAATCAAGTGGGCTACGCCGGGCAGGAGAGGCAATTACTACTGAGAAGTGCTAAGTAAAGCCAAGCACAAAATAAATTAGTGTCTTTGCCACAGAACCTAGTGTTCTTTTGTGTTGGTTTTATATAGCTCTGTTAGGTGAGAAAGCTATTTCTTCCCCTCTTTCATATGTGAGAGAACATACTAGTATCTAGTACATGAGAAAAACTGTTAACATCTTTACGTGGTCACTTGATGGACCCAAGTTCAATTAATATTAATTTCTTTTTTTGTAAATTAAACATTGTTAACCTTTAAAGGGATTTATTTAATGTACTGCAAGTTTTAAAGCTCACAGGAATGCTTTTATTTAGAACACTGGTTGTTCCCTCTTGAGTGCTCGTCTGATGAGTTGAAAAGGTTTTCCAGAGGGCTGGGAACAGACCTTAACATCGGCTTCCAAGTCTCTCTTGACTCTTGAGTGTTGCATACAAAGAATTAGGTATCCCTGGATCCCATTCACAGTCTTTCTTTACTTCACCATCAATTGGGAGGGGATCTGTGTGAGATGCTGTCAACACTAGCATGACCAATATATCATTGTGGAATAGGCTTATGACCTTGGTAAACTTTTCTTGGCAGTCCAACATTCTCAAATATCTGCCAGATTGCAGGTCTATGGACAGTGCCAAATACTTTCATTATGTCACACAGAACACTGGGGGTGATGTTCTTTGTATTGGGCTACAGAACTCTCATTTGGAGTCACACACAGAATGTGAGACCTAGAAGAGGCCTAAGAAATGATCTGGTCTGAGTATCTCGCTTTAATGAGGAAGTGGAGGTCCCTTTGGGGAGATTCAGTTGCCCAAAGTCTCAGAACAAGTCAGTCCTTCGGGATTCAGTTTCTTCAGTGATGAGTTTTCCACTCTGTAAAAGTCCTTCAGTTTTGTCAAGTGGACAGAGAGAAATGAAATGATGAGCAAGTGCTTGGCCCAAGCAGTGAGACATAATCTATAATTTTACTTCCTAAGAACATACCTTTAAAAGCCCATTGTTCATTAGCATTTTTATTACTTTGGTTAAGACTCATTCTTCACTGTTTTTCACTGAATTATACCAATGCAGTGAAATGGAGAAATATTAAGCATAAAATCTGGAATATGTTCAGATACATATATTCACTAATCAATGAGTCAAGTCAAGAAAGGCATGGCATGTTTATCTTACCACAGAAAGCTAACGTGTGCCTTTTGCTATCAGTTCATACCCTATTTTGATTACTATCATTGGTGATTGCTTTTGTCTGTTTCAGGACTGCATGTAAATGAAATGAAATCACATTATTTAGGCTGGCTTTTGCTTAACAAAATGTATTTAAAATCCCTTGATTTTATCATCACCATGTAATATTTCTATCACTGTTTGTTTATTCATTTTTCAGTTGACAACTATTTGTATTATGAACATTCTTGTTCAGAACTTTTAACTGGATATGCATATGTTGCTTTTAAGAATATAGGTAGCAATAGAAATGATGCCACAATGCATGTGTTATTTGACCTTCTTAGATATTACCATTTCAACATTTCACAATGGAGAATTTCAATGACTCTGTTTTTGTTCCAACTTGATACTAGTCTTAATTTTAAATATTCTCATAGGTATGTTGTAAGAGCCTATTGAAGTTTTAGCTTGCATTTCTTTCATATGTAATGATGTATTACGAGTAAGGTTTATCCCTGCCGGTCTGGACCCACCACCGCGCCAGCCCCAAATAACGCACAGAAATGCTATATTTGATATAATTCTGTTGGCCAGTTACTAGTTTCTTATCTTCTAGTATGTCTTAAGTATTAACCTATTTCTATTAATCTAAGTATTTCCACGTGGTCTCATCTTACCAGAGAGTCTGCTCTCTCCCGTCTCTCCATGCT
This sequence comes from Phodopus roborovskii, assembly GCF_943737965.1. NCBI lineage: Eukaryota > Metazoa > Chordata > Mammalia > Rodentia > Cricetidae > Phodopus > Phodopus roborovskii. The sequence goes on along the minus strand of NW_026126415.1, from coordinate 5,776,412 downwards.
GACTCCTCCCTACTCCTTCCTCAAATCCTCCTAGTCTCCTAGTCTCACCTATCTTGCTTTCCTATTGGCCAACAGTGCTTTATTCATTAACCAATAAGAGAAACATATTTACAGAATGACATCTCCCATCATCTCCTCTTGTAGTGAGATATTCACCTTGTCTGCACCTGTGGCATAGACCACGCCCATTGGGGTGGAGACAGGGCCAGACATGACCTGGGGGAACTAAGGCTGAGAAGGGGGCTGGGAGAGCTCTCTTGCTTGCAGCATGGGGACAAGAGCACATCGGGAGGCTTCCTTGGGACCAGGAACCTGCTGCTCTTCATCTATGTTGTGAGTTATTTCTCCCTGAATAAATATCTATTCAGCCTATTTGTTTCTCCTGATCCTTATTAAACATCAATAATGATGTTGAAATATTTTTATATTTTTGTATATTCATATGGTACATATATGTTTGTGTGCCTATGCACAGGTGTTCTATTCTCTGACTTTTTTTAAACTTGTTTGTGTCTTTGGGATGCATATTTGTGTATGTGTGTGCATGGATCCTGCATGTATTTACTCGTGTGTGGGTGTCAGAAATCAATATCAAGAGTTATTCTACTAGAACTGTGGAACCCGGGATTCTCACTGGCACCTTCAGCGGTTATGATTAGACTAGGATGGATGGCCAAGGGGTCTCAGATGTCTACATGTCTGCCTCTCCAGCACTGGGATTGCAACATATTAGAAAGCTTAGACTTTTACATGGGTGCTGGGGTCAAACCAGGTCCTTTTGTTTGCATGGCAAGCACTTTACTAACTAACCCAATGTTTATTTTATTTTATGTCTCTTACTTTTTATTTTAAGTCAGCCTCTCAGTCAGTTGTTGGGGAAAGCTTTGAAATTGATCTGTAGTCCAGGCAGTCTTTAAATGTCTGATCCTTCTGAGTAGCTGAGAGTATCAGCTTCTGCCTAATATGTGGGTGCTAGTATTAAGTATTATCTTAATAAATAGACTTGGTGTTTCTCATTTGACTTTTATAATGGTGTACTAAACCTATTAACAATGAAGTAAAATGACTTGCTTTTCACAGCTGTGAGGGAAATCTTGTATTACTTTACATGTTTCCCTCTCTCCATCTCTTTACTTATCTTGTTTTAATATATTTCTATTGAGCTTATAATATGAAAATCAATGTAGATTATTGTTCTCTCTATATATGGTTGAAACCCAAATCTATTCTACTTAAAATTTCTCATGACTTCATAGAAGCCTGTAACATCTAAAATAAAATCTTTTCTCCTCTAAACTATTCTTTGACCACAGTAAGTATCTACATTCATTCTCTGCTGTATATGATCAAATTTTAATAACTAAAATATTCTGTAACCTTTGCATACAAGTAATAATAACTGCTCATGTACCTGAAGTTTTTTCAAAAATAATACTGTTTTAGAATGATAAAATATGTTCATGGTATATGATTTGAAACAGAAAAATGAAAGGTTTAAAGTAAACACAATTTCAATCACCATTTGGGTACACTCTGTGACTTTTTTTAGCTCATTAAGTATTTGTTCTGCTGAATATTTACATTTGCTTGGGAAAATGGCATTGAGTATTGTGAGGAGGAATTCTCGAGTGAGGAAACTGCAAAAACACGGAAGAAGAAAACGTTGGGATGCAAGCAGCACGTTGCCTTTCCTAATTCACTTGAAGACTACAAATTCTAAATGAAAGCAGCAGGTGTTAAATTGTGCTCAGCTGACTGGGAGTAAGTAGGGAGAGATTTAGTCAGTCATCAGGACTTCCAACCTTTGCTTGATGTAGGGAAGCAAGTCAATGGCTGTGCTTGACTGGAAGATGCTGAGATAGTCTTAACAGTCAAGACACAAAGAGAATGTGGTCATTGAGAAAGAAAACAGCATTATGATTCTCCAGTCAAGAGGTAATAATGATTGATGAAGTTGGAAGTGGGAGCACACCACTGTAATAGTTTTGGCACTTAGGAGGCAGAGGCAAGAGAATCATCAATCTGAGATAATCTTAGGCTTTAACAAGAGAAAGAACTGTTGATGTGAGACAGCAGAAAAGAAAGAGAAGAAAGAAACGAGTATTTCAGATGATCTGTGGGAAGAAAATAAGCACTAAAATATGATTGTTCAGGTAGCAGGAAAAGAAATACAGAAGAAAGAGGGACGTTGAGGAGGGGAATCTTTAGTTTGGAAATATGCTGGGCTCCTTCTATAGATGTAAATGTTCATAAATACACACGCTTATGGCCACAGTTTAATGCTGATTCAGCTTCTTAAGACAAGCTTCTTATTGCCAGCCAAGTTAGCTGATGCAAGATTTGTAGCTAGCCAAAAAGTGGAGAGTAAGTAACAGTGAAGTGCTTGTGTCTAAACGAGACATTTATATCAACCCCTCCAAAGGGAAGAAAGAATGTAAGAAAAGAGGAGCGTAGGCACACTTTGGCCTGGACTTGGTACAGCCATTACACTCATAAACTCTGAAGCTCTGGTTACCTGCACAAGACCAAGAAAAGATTGGAAGTGTGCACATTTCACACAAGGGACAAGATGAGCCTATGGCCCACACTTCAGGGTCTATTGGCAGCCAATGGTTACTGGGGGTGGGAGTGTCACTTTCTTCAATGTTGTAGGCCCTGATGAGTTGCCTAATGACTGCTGGGGTGGGGAGTATGGTGCCATTTTCTTCCTCATACACCAAAATGGAGCTGACATTCCTGTCCCAGAGAATCATTGAGGATTATGAATCAGAGAATATAAATGTACTTAGGACTTTGGGGTCTGGGACTCTGAACTACTACATGAGCCAACAGAACTTTTTCAACTTGTTTTTGGTTGTTTTGGACAGTTTACTGGGCTGTGGTTGTCCTGGAGTTTTGTCATTGAATTTCCCCTAGCTTTAAGTACTGTACATAAAGCTAAAGTGAGTATCTTTTGTGCCTAATATTGTGATTTTATTAATACTGCTCTTCACTTTCTACAAATATGTATTAGAGGAAGAAAGAAAAATAGGATGAATTACTGGTCAAATTCCGGGAGATTTTATTCCTGGAATAAACAATACTTTATTTCCTTGCACATTCCAGAATGCTGCGTAGGCTCCAACTGTATTAAATAGATGAGAAGTTGAAAACCTAAATTGTTCATCTTCCAACATTTTCCAGCCTGTGATCTATCTTTGGATCAGCAATAATTGCCTGGACAGCTATAATAGCTTCATTAATTTTTGTTTGTATTCTGTGTCCTTTATGCAGAGATGGGAAGAAATGCATCTTTTGTGTCAAAATCTAAATGCATTTGCCTAAATCCTAACTGCCTCTGATGTAAACACCCTGATCTGAAACCCAAACCACAGCACAGATTTCTGTATAGTTACTGGGGCAACAAAACTGTAAATCAGCCTTAACCATTATGACGTCTTCAAAAACCAGCAACATTTATTAATGTTGAAATATATTTTTTAAAATGCAGTCTCAATGTTTTGTGTAGAAACAGGTGACCATAAATACATATTTTTTCAGACTTTCTTAAACAGAGCCAGTGTTTCTCCTCAAGAAAGTCCCTTGTCCCTTGCTGATCTGTCATCTCAAAGTACAGTTAGCTGCTTGGAAGTGCCTTGTCCATTCTAGCACTGGAAAGTCATTGTTGCACATGTCTTTTAAATTTTATCTCTTTCCACAAAAAGTGTCTGCTGTTTTGTTTTTTTTAAATGATATAATGTCTAGTTTTGGTGTCATTGGTGCTGTTGAAACCTAACAGAATTCTGACATGTGAAATGTTTCATGATGTTGTCTTTATGTTAAGCTACACTCACCTGCTTTCTAAGTACTCACTTCAGAAGTGTGTGAGTGCACATGCAGACTTGCGTGTGTGCGTGGGCACGTGTGTGTGCATGTATGTGTGTGCGTGTGTGTGTGTGCATGTGTGTGCATGTGTGCATGTGTGTGCATGTATTGTGTGTGTGTATGCGTGCACGCGCACATGTGTGTGTGTGTTGGTGGAGGAGGAGATGGTTTTGTTCAAGTCTGGATCTCAGAAAAGGAATTAGAGACTATCTGCTTTGCAGAAAAGCACCCCCTCTTTTCAAAGGGAGAGGTAGTCTTAGGGTGTTCAGATAACAATGACTAAGAGAGCCCAGTGCTTGTAGAAGTTCTCCATCCTCCCAAATGTGCTCTGGAACATCTTTATTTCCTAGCCACACCTATATCTTCTAACTTTCTATATCACACTTATTTATGGTGGCAATGCTGATAACATAATACTCGGCAACATAGTTTTTATTTCTGGTGTCTTCCCAGGTATTTAACAATGTTATTATCTTCTTTGGAAGTTTATGCTATAAATACCATTAGTATATTGCAGCCCACACTGGACTCTAGGTTGGAACCTTGAAACAATTATCTTACTGTATTGCTTATATATACACTATATTAATATAACATTGCATTGTCTACTAGTGACGTGCACAAGCTTAAAATTTCCTATAGAGATCCATGAGCCCTTTTAAATAGTTTCATATCTATAAGCTAAGTGATGGTATAATTTTGAGGACCTATTCTAATTCCATTTTGTTTCTATAATAAAAGAACTTGACAAAAGGCCGCTTATGGAAGAAAGGGGTTTATTTTAGCTTGCAATCCAAGACATACCCCATTATTGTGGGGCACTCAAGGTAGGGGCTTCACACAGACGGTCACTTCACATGTACATTCAAGAGCAGACAGAATGCAATGTACACATTCTTGGTTGCTTGCTTGTGCTTAGCTGAGATTCTCCATTAATTCAGTTCAGGAGCCCCTGTCTAGGGAGGGCTACTGTACCACCTGGAGTAGGTCTTCCTCTATCAGTTAATTACAACAACCTTCCCACAAGCCAATGTGGACAACCCTTCACTCATTTACAGAGCACCCAGCTGATTCTAGGTGGTGTAAAGTTGATGCACAAATACGAGGCCTCAATCACTTCCCTTTTGATGTCACCGAGCTCTTCAAAACTCAAGTTTGGAGATTGTATTTGTTGTGATTTGGATTTCAAATATCCTTCAAAGGCTCCTGGATTTACTCACAGGTTTATGGCCAGTCTGTGGGACCTTGGTGAAAATAATTGAGGTTCTTGGGTGCCTTCACCTGAAGGGATTATTGGAATCTGGGCCCAGTCTCCATTCTCTTCCTTTGCTTTCTGACAGCCATGAACAGTTTCTTCTTCCTCATACACCTCATAGGAACTTGTTTCTCATCAATGGGACCAAAAAATGATGGCCTGAAATCCCTGAAACCTGAACCAGAACAAATCTTTCCTCCTTCAAGAGGTTTGTGCCAGGTATTTTGTCACGGAGTTTAAATTATGCATGTAGATATACCTATGGACTCATCTTACACTATCTTTTAACTCTAATTTAGCAAAACTGAGTACAGGTTAATTTTCAAATTGCAGAAATTCATATTTTACATACACACTAGCTCCTAATGTGTGGTATTTGTTTTTTTAATCAAATATTCGGTATTCCATTAACATGTTTATTAACTGCCTATTTTTAGTGTTGTAGTAAAACTGTAAAATCTGTTCCTTAAGAACACTAATTTTGGCTCATTATGTGTTACTTACACTTAAGGTTTTCCATACAGTTCTTAATGCTTTCATTATTCACAGTGTCAGAAATTCTAACTGGGGCATAACGGATTTGCAGATGGTCTTAGCATTACAGTGTTCTCTTTATAGACTACTGTAATTTAGGATCTGTCAGAAACTTACAGAATAAATCCTCTTGTTTAGAGCATTTATAATCCTTAGGTTAACTGTGTCCTGTTTTTTTCTTTGAGGCACAGAAAAAGATCATGTGAATTTATTTTGTCATAAACCTATGATAGTTCACAGATGTGCTTATGGTGTTTCTTCCTAAGTTATTAGAAATTATGCTTGGTTATTTAAAAAAATCACTGTCAAGATTATCATTTAGGTATCAAAACTATTCTAGACATATTTTTAAATCATACTTGAATTTTCATACCAGAATTGACTATACTCATTTTTTTTCTATTGAAAAATCATACAGTATATTCTGATCACAGGTTCCCCATCCTCATCTCTTCCCAATGCTCCCCATCCTAAACCCATCCAACACAATGTCTTCCCTTCTCTCTCTCTCTCTCTTTAGAAAACCATCAGGAAAATTAAAAAAATTAAACAAACCAGAATAAAAATATATAAACTGTGGGGAAGCGCAAGGAGCATCACAGATAGACAGACATACAAAACAAAACTCATGAAAACACAAAGGGAAACTGTAATATACAAGCAAAAGATAAAAGGATGTCTAAACAAAGCGCTGTGATGCGAAACATCTACAAAACCACCACCGAGTTCCTTTTGTGTTGGCCATCTACTCCTGGGCACGGCCTACGCATTAAGTGCGGTTTGTATACCCTGTGAGACTATATTGGAATTGAAATGAATTTTTCTTTGCAAGTCATTGTCAACCGGATATAGCTTCTTGGTTAGAGATGAAACCACATATTCAGCTCCCCCGTCAGCATTGGGACCCTGTCTGACTTGAACTTATGCAGGCTCTGTGGATCCTGCCACAGTCTTTGTGAGTTTACATACCCATCATTCCTGTTGTGTCTGGAAGACACTGTTTGCTTGGTGTCATCTACCCCTTTTGGCTCTTAAAATCTATACCTCTCTTCTTCTGTGTAGCTTCCTGTGTCCTGAGGGAAGGTGTTTGATGAAGACATGTACCATTTAAGACTTGTGTGTTCACTTTTAAAGTCAGAAAACACTACAACGGTAGACAAACCTAATTATTAATAACTATGCAGTTACTTTTGGCAAATTTCTCTAAAATTAGCTCCTTGCATAAATCATGTGGCTATTTGGATTTCAACAGGTTTTAAAAAAAACATTTAATAGTCTCCCAATAAAAAAAGCAAAACCCCAATCAAGTCAAAGATTTTCGATGTAACTTAGGGGTCTTTTATGTAGTCTCTTTGTTGTATTATGAAAATCAAATGTGTCAAGGATTTCTTCACTTTTCAGTGCTACCAGATTTATGTGAGTGTAATAGATGTTAAAAGACACAGAACACATTGCAGATCTTTTTGTAATTTTTTTTAACTTTATGGGAAGAAATACAATTGTTAGGAATTTTAAAGTGGATGAAGGTAGCCATCAATCTCATTATCAGGGAAGGGCATTTAAGGTAGCCTCTCCACTATTGCTTAGATTCTTAGTTGTGAGTCATTCTAGTATATCTCTGGACATTACTCTAGTGCCAGATTTCTTTTTAAACCCATAATGACTCCCTCTATTAAGGTGTCTCTTTTCTTGCTCTCCTCTATTCATCCCCCGACTCAATCCTATTAGTCCCTCTTGTTCTCCTTCCCACTCTCCTTCTCCCCTTCTCTTTCTCTTAACTTTTAAGAGGTTCAGTGTGGCTAAATTTATGTTGAGGTCTTTGATCCATTTGGACTTAAGTTTTATGAATGGCAGTAGACATGGGTCTATCTGCAGTCTTCTATACACCATCATCTAGTTGTGCCAGCACCATTTCTATTCTTTTTTGAGTTCTACCATCTTTTTGATCCTCTATCATCTGGTTATATCTGGAGATATGTCAAACATTCTAGAAGGGTTTTACCTGGATATTAACCATTTGTCTAAAGAAATCTTAGTAAACTAATGGATAGATATGGAGCCATTTAGAGAATGAACCCCAAACACCATTTCAAGGGTGGAGATCCTCCTATTCTGATCAGTGTTTGTCAATTCACTTTACATGAATAGACATTAAAAAATGGTAAAAGATAATACATGAGTTTTTATATTTATAATACAGTTGCTAATTTCACCAATAGAAAGGAATAATGGGTAACTACTAGTCTATTCCTTTTCATTCTTTCTTTTGATTACATTCTGTACAATGAGTGTGTTTCCTTCACTGTGTGCTCGCATCATAAAACAGCATGCTCCTGCCTACTCAGAACAATGTGGGAAATCGGTTATGACATGAAGCTTCCATACCAGAACAAAGCAAGGGTTTCCTCTTTATAAGATGGTTACTTAGGTATTTGTTACAATGACAGAAAGATGACTAATATAGATGTACAGTATTGTTAGGAAATGGGAAAGGCAAAGGATGGAAATGGGATGAATAGGCTAAGCTGTCAGCCTACATTATCAACATAAAACCACGGGGAGAAGCTCTGCAAAATAGAGCGTCAACTGCAGCAGTCTTTCATGGGGTAGAAACAGCGGGACTGTGTACAATGGTTTATTCACTGGCTAAGGGTTAACCCTAATAGAATGTGTCTTCATCCACCACGATCTTCTTTAGTAACTGACCATGGATATTTGTTAGATTTGCTTAATGAGGGCATCACTGGAGGGTGTAATTTAACCACATTCCTCACAGCTGTGAAGCAAGCCATCTCTTGTCAGAGGTTCTGAGTGCTGCATCTCTGTGTTTGCTTTAGTGCCGGTTTTGTGCTGCAGTGACGAAGTCTACCATTATTTGGAGAGCAGCTTTTCTGGGGCTCCCTTTTTTCTTTTCTGTCTTTTTTCTCATCCCCCCACCCTTTTTTACAGTGTGAAGGGTCAAACTTACAGCCCAACACATTCTAGGTAAGTGCTCTACCACTCAGTCCCCCTGTGCCTTTTCACTGAGAGTAAACTCATGAAAGACTAGAATAGTACGCCATGGATGGGAAAAGAAAATCTATATGGCCTACAAGTCAGTACTTCCAAAAGAATGAACCACTAATCCTTTTAAGACTCTGTCATCAAGTGACTTGCAGAACTCTTCAAGGAACACTGGCACACCAAGGACATCCATTGGTCTTCGTAGCTAGAAAGGATGACCTAGTCATCCTTTCTAAGTGGAAGTCATAATTATTGGGCATGTGCATAGCCTAGTCTAGAACTTTCTATGTAGCTTTAGCTGGCACTGAATTGAACACAGTCATCCTGCCTTGACTCTTGAGTGCTAGAATGACAGGCATGCATACAGATTCCCCATTTACACATCTTTGTGCTCTGAGACAGAAGTCTGTGCAACTACCAAGAGTGATACAAGAGGCTACACTCGAGGTCCTACAGGTGGCTTGTGTCCTCGTGATTTGCTTCTGCTGAGTACTGGACTATGGTTTTTATATTAATTTTGATTATGCTAAGCCTGCCTGACTTTATGACTTGATAGGTCCAATAGGAGAGTCCCAGATGTGTGGTCACTTGGTGTCCATATGTTCTGGAATTTTCATCATTACCAGAACCCAGTAGCATGCCAGAGGCTGTTTTCCTAATAGTGTGTAACTCTCCTCTCCAGATGTCATGGCCTTACTCCAAAACTCCAGGAGCTTGGTTTTTGATTCTCTCACTGAGACTTGCCATAAAATCCACACCACATCTTTTTTTTTTTCCTGCTACTGATACTTTGAGCATCGCAGGATCTGCAGAATAGCAACCGCTCAGGCAGTCCTCAAACTTTTGCGGACAACTCTTTTGCTACAGGCTCCATTCAAAGTTAGTGGAGTTTTGTGTGATGTCTGTGTATGCACCAGATGAGTGTTTTACCTATGGTACTTTAAGAAGCCTTTTGGGCTTTGTGCTATTTTCTTCATGGCAGATGAGTTGAAGCCATGTTATGTTTTTCTTTATAAAGTGTTCCTGACCAGTGACAACCTAAGAATTTCACTGAAATTGAAGGCACTAAAATCTTCATAACATTTGTTCCTGTCACTTGGAACATGTCATCCAGGCTTTTAGTATGTTTGTTTACTTGCATTGATTGGTTCACATGATGTTGTCGACATAATAGGTCAATTAGGTGCCATTTGCTATTCTTATGAGGTACAGCTCTCTGGATAAAATTATCATAAAGGAAAAGACAGGTAAAAGCATAGATAAAATTCATATTGTATATGCATGCAAAATACTTCAACTTTTGTTTGTTTGTTTGTTTGTGTCTTGAGAGACGGTTTCTTTGTAGTTTTGTAGCCTGTCCTGGAACTCAGTCTGTAGACCATGCTGGCCTCAAACTCACAGAGATCTGCCTGCCTCTGCTTCTTGAGTGCTAGGACTAAAGGCGTGCACCACCACTGCCCAGCTATTTCAACTATATTTTATTTGGATAGAAAGAATGGGAGGATAGGAGGGAGAGAGAACTTGGATTGATATGTAAACTAAGATTGTTTCTAATTTAAATAAAGTTTATATAAAAAAGGAAGTATACATTTATTTTATCAAAAGGCAAATACCATGTATCTGAGGTCATGTTAATTTGTGGAAACTATTATACCATGTCTGTTTTGCAGTTAAGACCAAGGCTAACATCTACTTGACTGACCTTGTGTATATAGTCATCTCATTCTCCTGTAACCTTCTGTTTTCTCTAGGGTCCAGATTACTGAGTTAATCTATTACCATGAACTCATTAGATTTTTAAAAGATGGGCACAGATGTTTCTTTTTTTCTTTTTTCTTTTTCTTTTCTTTCTTTTTTATTAATATTGTATTTTTCTTATTTTACATATCGATCCCAGTTCACAGAAGTTTCTATGTACAACCTTTTAAAAGCTGTTGCATGGATTCTATACTATAAAGATAAAAACCCAATGTGTCCTTTATATCATTAGCAACTCTACAATTTGAATTAGTCTTGTGCCAGTTGTCACACTTCAAAAGCTTTGAAGACACCCTGATTTTAGGGAACAGAGAAAAGAGCTTGTGCTGTCTTAGTGACTGACTGACAGAAGATGCTAAATCCTAGAAAGGACAGTTACCAGGCCCAACCTGTTTCAAGCAGCCCCACCCCACCCCCATGCCTTGCTGCTCAGCAAGCTGCATATCACTGCCTTCTACTGTTGCACTTGAGAGCTAGAAGCAAGGCAGTTGCTCTAAGGTCAATAGGAGAATTGTCCTGCAGTAGGCCTACTTCAATTTCCTTAATTATTTAAAGATTGAATTTAATTGAAGAAATATAAAACTTATACTCTAAAAAAAATGTGTGTTCTATTAGTCTACTGTTAATTTTTATTACTCAAACACTCATTTTCCCTCAAGAATATTTTGTAGTTTAGAGAGTTCAAATTTTACACTTCTTTTGTTAAATTCATTAGTTAAATGCTTTTGATGCTGTTATAAATGGTGTTGCTTTCCAACCCCAGCCCTCATTTTTTTTTCCCCCATTGGTTTGGTTTTCATTGTTCAGATTGCTTGTGTGTGTCTCTGTGTGTGTGTGTGTGTGCACGCGTGTGTGTGTTTCTATAACAATGTATGGTATTTGATTGGAATGTTATCATTTAATATCATGTTCTCATGCCGTGAAGTTCTGATTCTATGGGCCTCTTTATTTTTGTTTATATTGCCTTTTATGTGTTATATACCCAATAGTACATCTGTGTGACTTTTTAAAAATACAATTTCTTTTACAACTACTTACGACAATAACATGACATAGACACAAATACTTTTTATGAGTAATTATATGCCCTATACTGTCTTTTCCTTCATCATATGGTCATATTATACTGTTTCCTTGAAAGTCTCATAATTTTTCTTAAAAGGTAAGTATTTTTACATAATATAGCAGTTATGTAGATCTCCAGCCTGTTTTCTCTAATGCTGATTACTGCTCGCAGATGCTTGCTTAAACTCCATTAACTAAATCCATTTTTGTCACGCTATGAAATCTCTTCAGTAATTAGTGTATGTTACATTTGATAGCAACACATTTTCTGTTTATATAAATGGGTGTTTTCCTGTCCTGCAGCCACTTCCAAATAAACACTTTGAGGCTTATATTAATTGTAAATATGCTTGTCCAATAGCTCAGGCTTATTACTAACTAGCTCTTACATTTTGAGTTATCCCACTCATATTCTTATTTACCCTCTGCCATGTGGTGGTACCATTATTAGCATGGCACATTCATTCTTTGTGTCTGACTGGCAACTCCTGACTCTGCTGTTCTCCTTCCCATCATCCTTAGTTTGGTTGCCCCGCCTGTACTTCCTGCCCGGCTACTGGCGCCAATCAACATCTTATTAAACCAATTCAAGTGACAAATCTTTACAGTGTACAAGAGGGTTATTTCACAGAAGTTTATATTTTGGAAGGCTTTTACTTTTATTTATTTAATTTTATATATGTGGGTATGTATGAACATATACATGTATTCTCATACATGCATATATATGTATATATATGAAAACATTATATGTGTATGCATGTATTTCTAAATACATGAATACAACCTGTTCAGTCTGTGCATTGTTACTCGTATGTATGTGCTTTCAGGGTTGACTTTTTCAGCTCACCTGACCTTGTGTGGAATTTCTGCCAAGTTGGGTCCCATTTTCTCTGTTTATTATGGCTAAGGCAGCTCCTTTACCTCTATCAGTGGAACCTGAGTGGAAGAAGGGATTCTACAATCTTGTGTCTTCGTCTGCTGGGTCTATGGCTTCTGCTGCCCAGAGTTTGAGGAACAGACAGAGGAAACCTTCTGGTGGTTTGTCCCCATAGAGGTTTCACTCTCTACATTCACCAGGAGATGAAGAGAGAAGGAACTTGGCAACACTTGCCTTGAATATGGATTGTATCTGACTGAAGAGACAGAGTAAGCCTTGATTCCCGTGTGTAGGTTTCCCCTGCTCTCAGAGGAGATTTGTTAGGTTGTCTGCACTATTTCCTTTTTATTGAATACTCTACAGATAATTTCCACTAAAACTCAGCTCTAGGTTGTTGATTTTTTTTTTTTTTTTCCTACTGAGGCTATTAACTCAGACTACTGTTATTGACGTGTGCCTTACTGACAACATGCATGTTTTATGTAATCTGTCTGCTACTGTTCAGACATGAATGTCCCCCAAAACAAATGAGTTGAAGACTAGCTCCCAGGCTGTGATGTTATTGGGGTGTGATGAATCCTTAGGAGGTGGAGCTAGTAGGGACTTTAAGTCCTGGGAGGGCATTCTGTGGAGAGATCTTGTTTTCATTCTTGAATATGAGGTAAGCTGGCTTTCTCTGTTATAGCCTTCCTTCATGACTTATTGGCCTATCAGCCCCCCAAAAACAGAGTCAACCAACTATGTCCTAGAACCTCCAAACCATAAGCCTAAGGTACAGCTTTTCTCTGTTTAAGTTAATTATTCTGTTACAGTAACAGGAAGCTAACATTTATGCTCTCCATGTTCCATGCTGTTAAATACGTGGTTTACATTTTCATAGGAGTGGGGAAAATATTCAGCATTTAAGTAAAAGGCTTAACAATTTTTTTTTTGGCTAAGTATCATGAATGTAAGCTAAGAGTGTCAGTAAGGGATTATAATCATAGCACCTGGGAGGTCAAGGCAGGAGAATCAGAAGTTCAAGGTTTTCTTTTGATATTTGAGTTTGAGGTCAGGCTGACTTAAATAAGATCCCATTCCCCAAAAGAAAGGAATGTTGAAGGTTAATGATGCTTTCTTATAATAGTGGCTATGTTTTCATATTAAAAGCTGTGTATTTTGTGTCATTTTGTGTAAGACTCAGTCACATGCCTCAAGAAACTCTAAATCATTAAATTTATAATAACTGGAGTAAAAATTCTAATTTCAAATACAATTTTGTTATTTAATATATTATACAATCCATTTTCCTTTTCATCCAAACCAGAAAGTTATGAGAAATAATAGTGAGAAAATATTCCTTTCTCCAAAACATGCCTGAACACATATATACATAAGCATGCCATGATTCATGAAAGGGAAAATTTTAGTCAATTTGCTTCTGGTGGATCTCGACAAAACACTGTCTTCCCATAGATGCATAAGCACAGGATTTCAAATAAAATGTATTTGAATGTACTTTTGCTACAACTCACTGAAAAGGCAAAATTTAAACCATATGTTAATGAATAGGAATAAAGATCACAGGGAGGTCACTGCTCACAAATGAAAATTTGTGATCATATTTACTTCTCTTTATTTGTTTGCTAAGCAGGTCATATGACTCTAAATTTGTTCTAATTGCTTCATAGGTTTTTCTAGAAAAGATGACTCAAGGGAAAATAATGCTACCCTGCATGATGACAATAGACTCATTTATTTGTTGTTGTTGCTTGTGTCTCATGGGGAGACTTGAATTACTCCTTATTAGAGTAGAATTACATAATAATAATTATAAATTTAAATGAATCAGTTACTGATCATGTGACTTGGAACTGTCTATATTATTTGAGCCTCAGTTTTTCATCTACGACATCAACCTACGTGGCAAATTCAATGTGTGAAAAATACGGGAAGCCTCACACAGTTTTTGGTGCTTAAGAGGAACAAAATAATTTAATATCTACTCTCCACTTAACTAAACCAAAACGCTTTTTGTGAAATAAGTCTTGTTTGTTTGAAGTAATTGTGGAGACTTTTTTTCCACATAAAAATTTCCATGGTGTACACCTGCATCCTTGGAAGGCAAAAGTTCATTTAAACTCATCAACAGTTTCCATAGCTTAGTAGTTAAATCTAAGTTTCACCAAATATAATTATTTTATATATATTTATGATTTCATATTAGCATAGAGTATTGTCTTCTTCTAAACACTTGTGGTGGATAAAATATCACCAGATATGTGTCAAGATGAATAATTTCCATTCATGTGCATTTCCTGCATAAATGCTAATTGAATACTTCACGCGTGTTATGTTAAATACACAGTTGTGGGAAAACTAAATATGGCCTGTCTTAGGTACTTCACTGTTGCTGTGATAAAACACCGTATCCAACACAACTTGTAAAAAAAAAAAATTGTTTAACTTGGCTTATAGTTCCAGATTGTTAATTTTTGATGACAGAGTCAATCCATGAAGGCAATAACAGCTCAGAGCTTCCATTTCTTTCTGCAAGCAAGCAGGAAGTAGAGAGAGCCAGCTCTAAAAGACACAAGTCTCTTGAAACCTCAAATCCCACCCTCAGTGATGTACTTCTACCAGTGAGGCCTACTACTCCCCCAAACAGTCATTGACTGGGCACTAAGACAAATGTCCAAGACTTGGGTGTAACATGGCCCTTTGTTTAACAGAATTTAACAGTGAGAGATGCTAAAAAAATATTCAACTAATTATAATTGCAGTTCTGAGGAAAGCTATGAAATCAGACATATGATCATCTGAGTGCATATAATAAAAGGTCTTGCCCTTGTCAGAAAGATGTGACTGTTAGAAGTGAACAAATGAAATGACAAATTATAACCTGGTATCAAATGAATAGAGATATAAGTGGAATTCCATCAGGGACAATAGCATTTATAGTCATTAATGTGAGAGTCTGTACCACTCACAAATAGTACATAGAACGCACTCGTGATTCTGGAATACAGAAAGGAAAGACAGGGTGATGAAGCTTTAGAAGTCTCTGTCCTCATGGGTCATACTAAGAATATTGATGCTTATTGTAAAAACATCAGGAAGCCGTTGCATTAATTGAAACAAAGCATGGGAGAATCTTGCAAGGAGTGGATGTCCATCAAATTAAGTGTTTTTTGTTTTTGTTTGTTTTTTTTTAACAGATCACTTTGGAAGGGTAAGGATATATTTTTTATAAAATCTGTAAAATGTTTCTTTTGGTAGAATGAAGTAGAGGTATCGTGGGGGATGAATTCTGTCAGGGATAATAGAGATGGAGAGAAATGGGTAGAGATATTTGGTGTTTAAGTCTAGATCTTTGTGACCTATGAAGTGAGAGAATGTGAGGAATCAAAGGTCGTGTGTGTGTGTGTGTGTGTGTGTGTGTGTGTGTGTTTTAATGAGTATCATTCATTATAACAGCCATTCTTAAAGTGGGTCTGTCTTCTTGTGTATTGAGAAATTTATGTGTTACTGTTAAATCATGGAATTTTTGTGTTAATGGAACATTAGAAATTTTTTTTTATTAGTGTGTGTTGGGGCAGTCTACGTGTGGAGGCCAGAAGACAACCTCTCTTCTGCACAGTAAGTGCTTTTATCCACATACTCATCCTGTGGTCCCTGAAACTTATCTTTAGATGGTGACTGATTAGAATACTTTTCATCCTAAATTACTTATTACCAAGTTCTGCTACTATCAGCATATTTGTATTTGATAGAACTACACAATTACTAAAGTTAATTTTATTTCTTATATCTGTGCAATTGTAGCTTAGAAATGTACTTTGTAAAATTAATTGTAATTTCTTTTTAAAATGAAGTTCTTTTGAGAAATGAAACATAATTGCAAAATAACAAACGGATTTATTGTCGACCTCTCCTTTACCCTAACCTTTAAAATGTAACCTTTATAGATAAAGGGAAAAAACCACATATTCCTCTCATAAATGTTCAGGTTATTTCTTGTATATATTTGGTAAATTTTGATAGGGTAATTTCTTTTTATAATACAAACCAGGAGCTTTTGCTGTAATCTCTGTTGAATTGGTACAGTTGGAAAATTCTAAATTATTATATTTCTTAGAAAGGAGTACTTTTATTTTATTCTTTGAAGCTTTCATAAATGTGCACAGTATGTCATAATCACACCTTTCACCAAAAACCTCCGTCTACTTCCTCCTAGCCTTCTCCCTAACATGTTTCCCTTTCTATTTCTATGTCCATATATTCCAATTAATACTGCCCACATGTTCATGCTCGTGATGTACCACTGGTACATGGAGAACCTGCCAGTGGTCATCCCTCTGAGAGAAAAGACTCTCTTTTAAGTAACATCTGTCAACTGGCAATGGATCCTCAGCTGGAGATGGGGATCCCAAAGTCACCTTCCTATGTCATGCTTGAGGTTTCAGTTGGCTTAATCTTGTGTAGATCTTGTGACCATACCATAGTTTCTGAGTTTATGTGTGCAACAGCCATGCAACACATGTACCGAAGACAGCATTTCACAGCCTCCTTCTCCAACTTGCTGCTGTTGTGTTCTTTCCAGAACTTCTTGAGTGTTTTCCGTGTCTTGGGGGGAGGAAAACATAGATATCCCGTCTGTGGCTGAGAACTCACAGTCTCTTATTCTCAGCCTGTCGAACAATTATGACTTTGCAAAGTCACTATTTCAATAAGAAGTTTGCTGCCTAAGATTGAGAGCAGCAACAGTCTATGCATTAAAACCTTGATATTTAGAAGGCAGTTTGACAACATGATCATTTAGCAAGGTTACCCAACCTGGGGCTATAACTTCTATTGCCATGAAGTTTGACCACATTGACAGTACTAGGCATGAATTCCTTCTTGTGGTGCAGGCCTCAAATACAATAAAGACAGTAAGTATTAACCCCATAAATAGTCTTGCCACCATTGCACCAATGGGTATAATTTGCCTGACAATTCAGTATTGTTGCATGCAGGGTTCAACTCTAGATAAGACCAATGATACCTTACCTCTTAGAACAGTCTTCATAATAACTTCAGCAATGTGAAAGTTAGCCAATGGGAAGAGAGTTTCCTGGTGAGTCCAGGTTCATTTCTCTGCACCCTGCATTTAGTGAAAATGAAGTGAATAGGGTCTTTGGCAATAGGATCTTATCATCTAGTGTGGTGGGAAACCAAGAGCAATGATAACAGCCTGCGTTGATTTGAGTACCACTGATCAATAAGTCCTAGGGTGGTACCTACTGAGATTTTTATTTAATAGTTCATGTCCTTTGGGAGCAACATTTTATGCCAATGTGGGATTCCTCTTTTCAGACTCCTCTTTTAGTTATAAATTTAATTTGTAACTTATTTATAAACTAATGCTTCATTGAGCATTAGTTTTAGTTAGCCCACTCCCCTATCTCTTTCACTCATTCAACTTCTACTTTCTGTGTTAGTATTTTTTTAATTTAGTATGTAAAATCATATGCTTTCAAGCTGCTTCCTCATGCACAACCTTGGGTAAGTCTCCCCTTTATCGTCATTCCCTCCTCTCCATTATACCTGCCTGGACCCTTTGGCCTCCAGTATTTCTTATCTGTTTTCATCTATTATCCCATTTCTTTAGAAGTACCAGCCACGGTCCATTTCTGATGGCTTGGCTTCTATATGATCTCTAGACTAAACATGTAAAACAAAAGAGCTAAAGCCAGGAAAAATGTATTGGGCAAAGCATATGTCATTTGTATCCTATCTTGGGTTAAAATTGAGCCTCACTCAATATATTTTTTTTCAGTTCTATTCATTTACCCCAAAATTTTGTAGTTTCATTTTTCTACAGCTCAGTAATATACCATTGTAAGGAGTAAGGTTTTCCTCCTGACTCTGGTCTTGTCCCGCCACCGCACCAGCCCCAATTAACACACAGAGACTCTGTATTTGATATTATGCTGTTGGCCAGGTACTAGTTTCTTATCGGCTAGCTCTGTCTTAAGTATTAACCCATTTCTATTTATTTCCACGAGGTCTTACCAGCGAGAGCGGAGGAATGGCGGTTCTGTTCTCTCCAGACTCTCCTTCTTGACTCCTCCTTACTTACTCTTTCCTCCTCATCTCCTAGTCCCGCCTATCTAGCTTTCCTATTGGCCAACAGCGCTTTATTCATTAACCAGTATGAGAAACATATATACAGAATGACATTTACCATCATCTATTCATAACACTTTTTAATAACCACTTATCATGTGATGAACATTTTGATCATTCCCATTTCCTAGCCATTGATAATAGAGTAGCAATGACCACAAATGCACAAGTGTCTGTAGAAAGAAAAAAATCATTATGGTGTAGTTCAAGAATGTTGTATCTGGATCATGTGGTAATTCTATCTTTTATTTTTTCTCCACATTAATTTTTATTATACAATTAAGGCCAGTAGTGGAAGTGTTTTATTTTATTTTTAGTTTTTTGGTGGAAACTTCTGACTGGTTTCCAAAGATGCTACACTAATTTATACTCCTAGCAACAGTTAATAAGGATTCCCCCTTTCCCACATCACTCCAGAATTTGCTGTCATTTTTATTCTTGATGATTTTGTTAGATAATTCATGACTCTTGGGGGAAGCATTATCACCCAGTGTGAATTAAACTTGTGTGTCTGTGTGTGCTATCTAACCTCTCAGAACATCAGCTTTCTCTGTTGAATGATAATGATAGACATGACTCACATAATTGTCTTCTTTTTATTTTGACACAATCAAAGCCCATGTCATAGTAATTTGCACAATAGAGTTTTAGGGGTAGCAGTTACCATTTGTAGGTGTAGTTTTCTTGTCCCAGCAGCCTGCTTTCAAATTACCACGTAGAAACTTAATATTCATACAAATGCTCAGCCAATAGCTAAGACTATTACTAGCTAGCTCTTATGACTTAAATAAACCCATATTCCTTATCTATGCTTTGCCACATGGCTCATGACCTCCTTTACTACATGTCCTGCTTCCTCTGCCTCTGTCGGCATCTCCTCTGACTCTGCCCTTCTTTCCAGAATTTTCCTAGTTTGGTTGTCCTGCCTACACTTCTTGTCTGGCTACCAGCCAATCAACTTTTTATTAAATCAATCCAAGTGACAAATCTTCATAGTGTACAAAAGGATTCTTCCACAGCAACCAGTATCACCAGTTATTGTTCTATTGTTATAGCTCTAATGTCTGTATTGTTTAGATAGGGAATAGCTCACCGTTTCTACATAGAAAACTTAATTCATATTTTCCTGCATAGATGGTGAAAGGCAAACTCCTTCAATCTTCTGTTCTAAGAAAAATTACCCACCCATTTTAGCATTTTACTTAGTAACACGGGAAATAGGGTTTTCCTACATGGAGGATGCCAGTCAAGAGTGTTCTTAACCCTTATAGACAGTGTTGTGGTTTGAATATGAAATTTTCCCAATAATCCTCATCTATTAGAAAATTGAAGATATGTGTCAGGGAGGTTTTAGAACCTGTCAGAGGTGAAGCCTAGATTGAAAATATATCATTAAAGGTGGGTCATGAGGTTTCATAGCCAATCCCCACTCTTTATTATTCTCTGGTTCCTGACTGATTCCTGTCCAGCCACTTTAGGCTCCTGCCATCATATCTCTGCCACAATGGATTGTACCCTCAAACTGAGAGTCAGATAAATATTCCTTTCCTTAAATTGTTTTTGTCAGATAGCCTGTCCTTGTGAATTTGGGAACTAATAAATGTTTTATATTTAAGTTGCCTGAAAGCAATGGAAAGGACTTGTAAAACATGATCCTGCCCACTAGCTTGGTGTCTTTTGGGGTCTTGACTAAAAGCTACAAAAACAGAAGTATTGTTTTGGAGAGCAAGAAGACAAAAATCAATCATCCAATCAATCAACCAGCCAGTCAGCCGTCAAGTTAACACGGTAAATAAGGCTATGTATCTCTCAGGGGAAAAAAAAAAAGTTTCCTGGATTTTCATTTTCCGTTTTTACTGACCTCTTGAATCTAATATGAAAATGGGCATCTGAGGTGATTTGAGAGAAAATAGCACCCAAAGGGTATGGCTTCATTAGAAGGTGTGGCCTTGTTAAAGGAACTGTGTCTTACATGACTCAAGCCATACCCAGTGAGAGAGACCACTTCCTGTTGCAAGCCAAGTCAAATTAGAGGACACTCAGCTTCTTCCTCAGCTCCATGTCTGCCTGCACAACCACCATCTCCTAATGAAAATGTAAGCCAGCCCATTTGATTGGTTTTCATGTATAAGAGTTGCTGTGGTCTCTTCATAGCAACTGAAACCCTAACTTAGATAGCATCTATATAAGAAAGTCTGTCAGAGTCAATGAGTATTCACTCTTTGATCTTTGAAACAAGATTGAAGATGTAGCACAGATTTTAGACTTCAGAAGTCTTTCTTTAGCTCTCATATGTGAGTCACTATGAGATCCTTGAATATTTTGTAAATAAATCCTGTTTTGAACAATTCCAGTGACATGTGCTATTCTTCCGAGCATATTGTCAGTTTGTCTTCCTTTGGAGTTCTGGCACATAATCAACGTGTAGTATGCAGATCATGAAAGATAAGTAAATAAAATTAATTAATTAATTCTTACTTATTTTCTTATAGAACCAGGAAAACCACACCAAGTATTGGTTAGGGAAACTTAATGATAGTGTACATCTCTTTGTAAATGAATTTTAATTACATATCTTTCCCTTCAAAGTAAATGCCATTTGTTCTCCCAAGTATAGATAGAACGCTATAGTCATGAAGCCTTTCATACTATCTTTCATTCTAATCACAATTTCCCATGAGACAGTACATAGCATGTCTTGTAAAAGTTGGGAATTGTGAACTGCACTGAAGTAAGACCAAAAATTTGATTAAGTGAATTATATAATTAAGTTCTGCATCCTAACACTCTATGAATTTATAGGGGCTATTGTGTAATTAGTTTACAAAAGAAAGAGCATTGGCGTTATTTACGACAGATGTTCACCTAACATAAAACAGGAAGAGTATATTTACTTCTATGTAGTTATTACAATGTAATTAAAACCATAAAACCACCTTATCTGAATTTCAAAGCTGGGCATGTTTTTTCCTTTCCTTAGTTTTATTGAGTGCAGTTCTCCTCACTAATTATGCAAGGATCATAGAACAGAGCCGCAGGTTGAATGCTGTGGGTGCCAGATATTTTAGTAGGGTTTTGTTTATTTATTTGTTTTGCCCCAGTGTTAAGTAGAGCAATGCAGGCAACCCTCTGAACAACTATTTTGACACACACACACACACACACACACACACACACACACACACACACAATTCCCTAGATATGGCAGATGACTATAAAGTCAGTTTTGTGACTTAAGTTTTGGGAGTAGTTGGGAAAGAACAAAAGGTTATTTAGTCAGCAGGTGCTTCAAAGTGTTCCGAGAATTGATACACACTATTTTATTCCAGAGATGATGAAACAGGAATGGGCTTATACATTCATCTTCAGTCTTCTTTTGTATATAACTCAGCATTGTGGAATTGTAGTGTGACATCTAGAGTATGCCAAGTTGGAATGGCTTTGGGCTGTTTACTTTCAGCAGCAAATCTGCTGTAAGAGAAAGTTCTTGCAGGAAATAAGAGTTGGATTTTCAGAAAACATGAACCATCTCTCTATTCAAGGCATGGGGAAATACACCCAGATGTCAAATGTCAGCTCCAATCAATTCAGCTCATTCCATTCATAATCATTTGCTTGTTATGGGAGATTTCCGACTTCTCATAACGGCTCACTTGGATCAGGGAAACATTGTTCAGGGATTTGACAACATGTGCAAACTCTTTTTGAATTAATTTTCAAAGTCTTTTGTGACTGGTGTCAATTTGGCAACAGTGTTCTTTCATATCTTCAGGCTCAAGGTCTAGAGTTTGGGGTTGTTAATGGCAAGAATTTCCTTTTGACAATTCCCCTTCACCTTCCAGAGGGATAGGGGTTGCTCTGGGCATTAAGAATATTAAGGTCAAAATAGGGAGAGGGATTTGAATTTGAGGTCATGGGGTTGACTTTTTGACTCTGAAAAGCTCTTTTAACAGCAACACAATTTGAGAGTAAGACTCCAGCTTAGACTTGGCTTCATCCAAGGCCTCCAAAGGCTCATGGAAAGAACAAGAAACTCTCTGCATGTGAATGGGACACCATTAAAGAACATATCAGCTGAACACATCACACATCTGGATTATACCACAAAAGTGAACGAGTGAGAATAGAGACAGAATGTTGGCTAATACCTTTAAAATTTTTTAAAAATAATTTATGTATAAAACTTGAATAAACAAAGACAAAAAATTCACAACCTTATTTTCACAGTGCCACTCTGAAGAACTCTAGAAGCATTCTTATTTCAACAGTACTGGATGGAATACTACATAAAGATAGGTAAAGACACATTGCTTTTTCTAGAGTTTTTGGTTATAACTAGTGGCCTTTCATGGCTATGCGACCCGATCTTCAAGAAGTCTCTTTAATGGATGAGGTATCTAACATTAGCACTTTGTAGAGTAGAGGGAGAGGCCAGAAGCATCATGCTTTAGGAAGTCCACATCCATTTTATATGGTGGCCTGAATGACCTTTTCTAAATTTTCTATTTTGTCCCCAAACAATGATATGATTTATAAGTGTTGGCCAGACATGGTGGCTCACACCTTTAATCCCAGCACCTGGGAGGCAGGTGCAGGCAGATATCTGTTGAGTTCAAGTCTGGATTGTTCTACAGAGCAAGTTTAATGTCAGCTAGGGCTCCATAGAGAAGCCCTGTCTTAAAAACAAAACAAAAAAGCAATTTCAAGTATTTTATATATAATATACTGAATCAGTATCCAGATGCATTTGCTTGTGTAGTCTATGATGGAATGTTAGACTCTAACATTCACCCTCCTTTTTATGTATACATTTAGTACAATTTCTCATTTTCTATGTTAATGATAATTACCTCCAGTTTTACAACTATAAGAAATTACATCATAGGCTTCTCTTATCAAAGACAAAATGATCACTGTCAATGACAGTTAATCTTACTTGTGATGTTATTAAACATTCCCTTACATTCTCCAACACAGGTACTTCTTACATATTCCAGCCAAGTGCTTTGGCTGTGCATATAGGAACAAATGAATTTGATCAGGGGGCCTTCCATGAACACAAAATCATTCTCCTTTTGAAAAGTAGATTGAAAGCATTTGATTTGTGGTGACCACTGCAATACTATTTTGTTATTATGTTGTTTATATAAAGCAAACTGTTCACAACGGGTTTTTGCCAAAATGTTTGTCTATAATCATGTAGATTTTATTGCAATGTCCTAATAGTTTTTCATTTTCTTTGACAAAGATGCAAGGCCAAACATGGCTCCATAAAATTAGATTTTATTATCACCATGTTTGTTGAGTCAAAATTCCATTCCTTAATATTGCTCAAAAAATAATTAGGTTTTGAGGTTTAAATTCCTTTCTTTAATAGAATGGTTTATAGGACTTCTGTTTTTCCAAATAAAAGATATAGCAATGGTGATGATCCTCACCAAAACCACCAAAATTAATTATAGATTTTGGTGATTACCTCTAACGTCTTTAATGGTAAACCTGCAGTTTAGTTGGAAATCTGGTTTGAAAGGTGCTTGCTACATGAAATACATGGGAAAGGTTCTCATCTTTGTATAGTTCACTAGACTAAGACTAAGCCTTTTAGAGGTATAAAACCAGGTAGGTCATACCAACAATAAGAAGGAACATGCAGAATGGGGTAAAAGAAAAAAAAACCCAAAAAAGATAATAAAAATAGATGATTTAAGAAATGAGTAAATGGGCATACAACCACCACTCACCAAGAACCTATTACAATTGATAGTATACTGGAGAGTGACACTTCTCTCCAATGGTGTGACACTGGGTATGTCATCCACACTACAAGGCACGTCCCATCCTTAGGAATTTGTCCACCACAAATCAGACTTTATGGGCTTTATGTGCAATTTTTTTGTCTTTAAAAGAGAAAGAGAAAGAATGGTGTGTTGGGTAGGAAGGTAGGGGAAAGAATATCTAGAAGTAGAATGAAAAGAAATAACACAATCAAAATGTACCGTTCTCAAAACATAAATATTTTAAAAAGAAATCAGAGTACTGGAGGAAATACTCTCAACACTCTACTTATTTCTCATACTGGTTTTATTTTCTCATTTCCCATCATTTTGTTTCTAGTAGGAGTTTTGCCTAAAACCAAAATGAAAACATGTTTCACCTATAGTGACTATGCATAAGACAGATTTAGGTGAGCATGAAACTTTCTTTCATCTTTGAGATGAGTGCATCTGTAAAGATGGTGAACTCAGGGCTGGAGAGATGGCTTAGCGGTTAAGAGAACTCTCTCTTCTTCCAAACTGGCTGCATTCGGCTCTCAGAACCCATGTTAGGCAACTCACAACCACCCGTAACTCCAGCTCCAAGAGACGTGAAGCCCCCTTCAAGCCTCTGTGAGCAACAGCACCCATGAGACATTCACTCACACGTCCACACATAAACACTAACAATAATAATCAGTCTTAAAAGTAGTAGACACAAAACTACATAGTTTGGTTTATTACCATTTTAAAATAAAAATGGTGAGTGACAACAGCCACATCCACAAATCAGAAAGAAGTTGGCAAAACAAAGCTCAGAGTAACCACAGGACTTGTGAGCTCCACCCAAAAGGACATTTGGTATAATGCAGTGTTCTGGTTTCATGAAATGTGAACCAAGTGGTAGAAAATGCTAGAATAAAGTTTCCATTACAAGTAAAGATCTTCATCTCAAACCACGGTGAGCAGATGTCACAATCAAGGAAATGCTTCAGTTGTTCTTGTAAATCGAGAGTCACAGAGGGATGCCTCTTGTGCTGGACTGTCTGATAACCACTGGGTAGCTATTGCCCTTCCAGAGGTCAAGCAAGCTACGGTGGCATTCTATTACCTACAGCTAGAGTGGCGAGTAACGCACCTCACCAGCAGTAAGACAAATGAGTAAAACCAGAGAAACTGCTAAAATAAATTTAGATACAAATATAAAAATATTTTAACATGGCGTCCTCCGTGTGAGTATTTGGATGATCTCTTTTAATAATAACCGTGTTTAGAAGACAATGGGACATGGGCTCTACTGCTTCCACTGAAATCCAAGAATATTCCAAAAGAGGCATTTGGTTTTATTTTCCTACAGTTTTCACAGTGGATATTCTTGAACACTCATGTGCTATACGATGATATTTCAGAGAATTCTAGACTGCAAATATGATGGAGGTCTCATAAGATTATAACGTACCCAAAATGTTACCACTATCTGGTAATGACATATCCACCATAACTTAGTAGCATAGCACAGCACGCGTTTGTGGTGATGCAATGTAAACGCATCCACAGTACCAACCCCCGTATACAAGTACTGCATATACAGCGCTGTACTCGCCACAACTCTCCATAGTGATAATTAATGACCACGCTGTTGTATTACCCAGGGTATACTTACCCTGTATACTTACCCAGGTAGTTTGCCTTGTTCTTTGAGAGAGTACAGTTTATTAAGAAGTACTGTGAGAGGCCGTGTACCATTAGGCCTGTAAACAACCTCACACATCGCTGGTTATTCTGGCTCTTGATTACATTAAGATGCCACGTTGAGTGAATGACTTACAGCATCCACCTTTGTATATGTGCACCCCGTAATGCTAAGAAGGTGATGAAATCACTGGATGATGCTAACGGTCTTATGGTTAAGGGATAAACAATGTTTTTTTTTTTCCTGAATTAATGAAAATCATACACGAGAATAGTTTTAAAATATAATTCAGGTATACGTCATAGAGAAATTAACCCAAGGAATTTTGAAATAGTTGTAGAATTTTATGGAGACTTTCATGTTTTTTTTTTTTTTTGTCTGCTCGATGCAAACCTATCTGGGATGAGAGAATCTTAACTGAGAAAATGCCTCTATCAAATTACCTCTTCAGTCAAGTTCATAGACCATTTTATTGAATGATGTTTGATGTGTGAAGCCCTAATGTGAATGTGCCACCACTGGGTAGATGATCCCTAGGTTACCCAAGAAAGCAGGTTGAGCAAACCATGGCGATAGACAGAGCCAGTGAATAGCTTTTCTTCATGGTCTCAGCTTCAGTTCCTGCCTCCAGGTTCCTGCCTTGAGCTCCTGTCATGACTTCCCGTGGCGATTGAGTATCATCTGAGAGTTTTGAGTAGGAATAAATCTTTTTCTCTCCACGTTGCTTTTGATCATTGTTTAATCACAGCAGTAGAAACTCTAATAGAAAATAATACAGGTCCAAAATCTAACTCTTGTATGAATCAGGCAGCAAATACCTGTGAGTGGAATAATTTGAAAATCAGAAATGAGGTGTTTAATACATGAATTGGGGTTACCTAGAACATACATATTATATCCAAGGATAAGCTAGTCTGTTCTGGCAATTTTTGTACCCCAAGGATGCAGGCCTATTATTGCCTGATCAAGATACAATAATTAGTTTGAACGTGAAAGTCCCTGAGTTCAAGTTCTTTTGTTATTGTTGTTCTATTTATATTTAAATTAGAAACAATCTCATTTTATATATCAATCCCAGTTCCTTCTCCTTCCCATCCTTCCGTACCCTCTGTGAGCCCCTGTTCTTAGCTACTTAAAAACTATACTAAAAAGTCCGAATGATGAATCTTTCAGAGCAACTCAGTTTGCTATTTCCGTTTTAGGGAAGCAATCAGTTCCTGTAGTTGTATGGTCACTGTATCTGCTATGACCTCAAAAGTCTGAAAAGCAGGTCCCAAGTAGCAGTTCTATAAGCAATATCTCCTGATATTAGGAATAAGGTAAGCGTGTCTAGCTTATTCCACAGTCATTCTGAAGATTCTAGATAAAACTACATCCACAAAAGAAACAACAACTGTGTGTTTACAGAAACAGAGGAACACTAAATATAGGAAAGTAAGTTTTAGTACACTATTTACAGAGGTTGTAGCAACTGAAAATTGTGTTACTGTTTGATAGTAGGTTAAGATCACAACATACATATCCAAAGATATTAATCTGGTTATTTTAAACTAGAAAAATGTAGATAGTCAAATTATGATATTTACATTTAGTAAATCTTATGAGATATTCATACTACATTTGTAACAGTGTATTGATATGCCTGTATATGATTTAACAAGAATACAGTATATTTTAAATTACAAACTCTGTTTTCCAAAAAACCATTGTAGTATAAACCCACTTCTGTTTTCTTAAAGTGCATGTATATATGAGAACTGTCTAAAACTTTTAAATATACTCCCTCTATGGTGGGATTTAATTTTTTCCCTCCTTATTTACTCTTCATGTAATTTTGAAAATTTTTGGTAAATGATTTGCGTAATGAGTTTTAAACTTGTATGTTGACTTTCACATTTTATTTTTAAGTTGAAAACCCTATCGCTTTGAAAAGTAACAACTAGGTTTACCAAAATGGATTTGATTTCAAGAAGGATCCAGTCCCCTGCCTCTTTCCAAGCCAATCACTTAATCAGTAAATCAAATCCCTGTGCAATTCTTTTTTTAAAGGAAGGAGTGTGCAGGAGCGTCAGATAACCCAGAGAAGTCAGGGAAGATAAGTACTGAGGAGTGTTTGTGGGGTTTGGTAATTAGGAGGTCACTCTTGTGACCCTCCAACTCCACAGTTAGAATGAGGAAAGATTGTTTTGTTTCCAAAATCAAAGGAGATCAGTTTCCTCTGTCTAAAGCAATTTGTTCAATTCTTACATTGCTTGATAATCTGAAGGAAGGGTGGTAGGAATTGTTTTAGTCCCTCTGCCTACAGGGACCACAGTGAGCATCTAACCGAATTTGGAAGGAAAAGTTAGAACAAGTCATGATGAGGCAACAAGTAAGGAACAACTAACTAAAAAGCCAAGTAAGATTAAATACTTTAAATAGTTCAACAGTACATTCTCCTGTTTGTGTAGTGAATCTTGTGAGTCTTGCTTGTGCTGGCCATTATTGTGGAGGTTCTGAGGATCCGTCTGAGAACAAAACAGTCAGCATGTACTTTTGGAATTTATATTCTAGCCGTGAAAGAGAGACAGTAAACAAAAGGTAAAAATCAAGTTGAGCTAATGGTGAAGATGATATGAAGAAAGTCATGGAAGTCAGGCTATGGTGTTGTGGAGGGCGGTTGCAGCATTAAAGCAACATGTTCCGTGGCATTTAAAGAGAAGCTTTGAGAAGGAGGGCAGCCGGGCTTTGGTATGTGGATGATACTACCCCAGTACAGCAAGGACAAGCAGGAGCCCAGCAGGTGCTCTTGAGACAGAAGGTAACCAGTAACTGACTCCGAGAGAGGAATAAGAGAAGTTAGAGAAGGTGCACCCTGCAGGGCTTTGCAGACCTCCGAGAAGATGTAGTTTCTTCCTTGATGGGATGGAAAGTCACTGGCAGCCTTGAGCAGAAGAGTGACTGACAGCATGCCTTCTTGCCACCGCACTGATAGTGGATTCAGAGAGAGAGAGAGAGAGAGAGAGAGAGAGAGAGAGAGAGGGAGGGAGGGAGGGAGGGAGGGAGGGAGGGAGAGAGAGAGAGAGAGAGAGAGAGAGAGAGAGAGAGAGAGAGAGAGAGAGAGAGAGAGAGAGAGAGAAGGGCATTTTCCCTTCGCCTGTCAAGGAAATGTCTTCCTTGCTCTGCCTAGTTCATACCTGGTCTGCATAGCTGTTGCTGCCTTGTCTCCTGCCCGGAAATGGATTGATTTGTGAAGTGGCTGGCAATTGTAGTACGAGGCAGATAGAAGAAAATTTGGAGGTATTTCTCTTCTCTTTTCTGCCAAAGGCTGGTTTGGCAATATCTGTAGTCTCAACCCTATCCATGCCATTTAAAATTTTAAGCAACTTACACATATTTCTAAAGACTTAATGATGTTTGCTTTTATTCAGGTTCAGTTCCCAGGGCTATCATTTAATCAACATACGCTGTTAAAAAGCTGTCCCTCAACTCATTTACAGTTTTCCCCTCTTGTATGACCATAGCTGTGTGCCGATCCCGTTTCCGCTGCAGTTCTCCGGGGATTGACAGCTCTGATTTGATCCCATACCCAGTGGTGGCTGAAGAAAGCCATTGCTTTTACCATGGTAATTTTGGGAGGTCTGTTCAGCAGTGCATCATGGCACTTGGCCCATGTTTTTTACCCATAATAAAAATCTATGCAAATAATAAAGGCCAGCTGCTACTTTCCAATACTGACCCAGCGCCGTGTTTAGCCCGTAACTCCAGCTTGGGAACTTTTTGTTCCATACTAAAGCTTGGGGGAAGCCCCTGCTGGAGGGTCTCTTTCCTTTTTTACTGTGGGGGTGGGGGGGTTGCACAGAGTATTTTCCCCATTTGGGCAGGTTTCTCTGTGGCTTAAATTACTGGTGGCCTTAGTTAAGTAAGACTGGTTCCACAGTTAACCTTTCTCGTCCCCATCTGGGCTCAGTTATCATTCAAGTTCGTTTTTTCTCCCCCCCCCCCAAGTTGGTTTTCCCATTCTTAGTCTGTGGCTGGCTCCCCTCTGGGAGGCTGGCAATACCGCCCAGTAACTGGAGTGAGTGCTTGATTAAAGATCGCAGCTAATGACGTTTGGGATGGACACGATGCTGTTGTGCTTTCATGTTTTGCTCTTTTTTTCTCCTAATACTTTCTCATTAGTTAAAACCTTAAGTAATGCATGCGAGTTTCTTGGAAATGTTAAAAACATTTCTTTTTATCCGCCATACTTTAATGCCAGATTGTGTGTAGACTAGTGACCCAGAAAAGTCATTTACTGATATATGGTGTGTAATTTAGCCAAACTGGTTTGATTACATTACTGGGTATGATTTAGGCCCATAGAAGAGTCAACTAGCAATTTGATTGAAGCCACACTCTGCCTTGTCATCCAAAGACCAGGACAGAAGCCTTAATTAGCCTGGTTGATTGAGTAAAAAGCCAGTTTCAGTCAGTTACCAGGAAGACCATAACACAAGAGTTAATGTGGACTTGAACATGATATTTTTTTAAAGGCATAACAGGGAAATATACATATTTCCTCTTCTGTCTTTAAAATGGCTTTGTAAGCATGCACACAAAAAGTCCTTTTTTGACGCAAATCATGGTGACAGCCACGGCACCAGCTTTAGGATAGTGTGGTGTGGATAGGCCCTTTGAGTCATGTCTCATTGTAGAATAAAAAAGAAGAAGAAAAAAAAAAACTGGGGGAATTCTGTCTTTGGAATTTAGGGCCTTAAGTATTAGAGACAGCCCTCTGAGATTGTCTGCTGTCTTTGGAGAAATGATATTTTTCTGATCATGTTTATTTTCAAGAGGCTTAACATGATAGTGTAAATTATTAAAAAAACATCTTATTGAAGTAAAATAAATTTGAACAAAAATATGCAATTTGCAATGAGAAGGTATGGAGCAGACAGTGTTTAACAGAGTTACTCCCCTGTGTGTGATTACTTTTTCTATTCTTAATAGTCTTTCTAGAGACCTCAGTGTTAGCATTGAGGTCTCTTTAGGAGTAACCTTTACCAGCTTGATAATGTCATGTTTTAATTTTTTTTTAATTTTTCTGAGAGACATGGTGAAATATAGCCTTTTGTGGGTGCTTAGTTAAAAAAAAAAAAGAAAAATAAATAGCTGCTTTGCTAAAGTTGTATATGGTGTCTGTTGCACAAACGCAACTTGGATGAGCTGTTACCTTTCACAAATGGTTTGTTCTGGAAGCTTAACTCTAAATCACTATGTGAATTTGATTTATTTATTCAGGCAGTGGTGTGTGTGTCAAGTGTAAAAATCTTAAACTGGTGGTGGAAGTAAATGACAACAGCTCTGGCGTTCAGAAGCAGAAGTGAGAGAATTGCAAGTTCAGGATCAACTTGGGCTGTGTAGTATGACCCTATACTTTAAGAGCCCCATCACACACACAGCACAGCCTAGCTTTGAACTTACTGTATCACCGAGGCGGGTCTGTTAAGACTTACTTCACCTGATCTCTGCATTTATAAATGTTCGTCAGCAAGCTCACCTTTAGACTTAGTCACTCAGAACAAGTATTTATCTATTTACTGTGTGTAATGTAGCCAAACTGAAGGGGGCAAAGGGGCAATGGTCGCATCTGCCCATGGCTCCACCCCCAATGGGCGTGGTCAGTGCCACAGAATGACTATCTCACTACAGGAGGGGTCAAGGCCCTTCCATACATCTAGCTCTGGTTTCTAAACAGTAAAGATGCTCATTGACGTTGCATCAAATGACAGAAGGAGATGTAAACCACAGAGCAACTGGAATATTAGTTCATCAGGTTTCAAAGGTATTTTTTTTTTAAATTTGTCTCAGAATTTCCGATTAAATATTTGGGAGTGATTCACAGATTTAATCATACTACTAATTTTTTTTTTGTGTGTGTGTGTGGGCCCCAGAATTTACTCTCTTAACCAACTCTAGGAGCATGGGTATTAATATAAACAAATAAACAAAATCTATAATAAAGCAATCATGGGAAATGAACCATAATTAAAACTTAGTGTGACTGGTCTCATGAAGGTGAGTGGGTGGAGGACTGAACTAAGTACTATTGACCATAATCCAGTTAGATTTGCAGTCAGGATTAGACAGAAATCAGAAAGAGGAAATGCGGGCTTAGTCTTTACCAAAAGAAAGTATTTCAAGAGACAAGGGGAAACTGAGTCGGCTACAGGGAAAGGGTAAGAAATAGTAGGTGTGGAGACAGATGTAAAGGGAAGAATCCTAGAAAGTCACCAACCACTCTTACCTGGAGGCGTGTATTTGTCCTCTAATATTAAGTAAACCTTAAAATAGAAAAATCTTAAATTATAACGTATGGAAGGGTATCTCATTCTGTTGGGGAAAAAAAAAAAGCAGTTTAGAATTTGGTAATGTTGCTTTTCTCTTAATCTGTGGCCTTGAATGTTGAACAATGTGAAGTCCAGTTTGTAAAAGTGTATCAAGTTTGCTTTAATGGACAATATGATATCTTGGTATCTATCTGAGTATAAATTTAGTAATATTTATTACTATGGCAGACTTTCCAAGGATGTATATTATAAAGACTTCCTATATTCAATCACTTAGTACTTTATCATCTCTCCAGATATGCACATTGAATTAATTTTATATTAAGCACATATGTTCTTACCTCATTATAATACATACACCATTAACATTTCATTACACTATCATAGTTATGGATTTAAACATCTCCCTACATTCTCTGAGCATATTCATTAAAATTTTTATATATTTGAAGGTAAATGATAGGTATAACTATGTACTTTTCCCTAACTATTTTGGGCTTTGTAATTAGATTTTGATAGTGTTTTCCAAATTCCTTCTGACTTGTCAAAGTATATATTTGGTCTGTATTCAACAAATGCACATACCTGTTTAATTCCAAGTCCTCTCCAGGCTCAGAGAACACCAAGTGGCCAGAAAGTTTCCCTGTGACTGTTTAGCTTGCCTTTACTCATATCCTCTTAGACATGATCATGGCTATATTCTGGGATTACAGTTTTCCATTCTAAAATTTCATGAGAAATGGACTTATTTAGAATGTCCTCTCTTACGTGTATATGTTATATGTGATACAATATAAAAACAAAATTAATTATCCACAATATCTTGAATCTCACAAACACCAAGTTCACTTTAAGAAGGTGAGCAGTATTAATTGGGAGATCATATTACAGATGTTCTAGAATTTAGTAGAATTTAGTAGAAGTTACATGAGTATGTTTAAGTGTGGAAATTTTGTCATTGTACTCTTTTCTATGTGCTATGTATGAATAAAAAGTTTTTTAAAATGAAAGAGATGAGCATAGAAAGGTAGATTTGTACAAATTTAAAACCTGTTCTATCCTTTAATAGAAAAACTCACTAAAGATGTGAACTCTTCTTGACTGCTTTGGTTCATTCTTGCTATTATAACAAAATTCCTTAAAATGAATCACTTGTAAGCTATAAAAATTTTAAAGCTGGGACAACTAGAATACGCAAGATCAGGGCACTAAGAGTTTGTGTGTCTAGCTTGCTCTAGGCTTCAAAATGGCACTTTGTTCTGTTCTTATACAGACATGAAAATCATTCTCCTTCAATACTACTTAGGGTTCTTTTATAAGAGCACTGATTTAGCTAATGAAAGCGGAGCCCTTGTGGCCTAAGCATCTTTTACAGGACCCAATTCTTAGCATCATCTGGAACATTGTGGTTTAGGTATGAAACGTGCTTCAGAAGAGTTCATTTTTCTCGGGGCTAGGTCCTCTGCTGGTGATGTTATTTTAGAACCCAATGGAACCTAAATGGAAGAATTAGGTCATCAGAAGATTGCTTTTGAACAGGCATGATGTTCTACCCAGACACCTGGGGTTCGGTCACCATGGACTGAACTCTCTAAAATTATGAGTTTATGGTTTTCTACATCATGCTTCCATGTTTATTATGTCTTAATGATACAATGTGTATCTTGAACATTAATTACCACCTTTCAGTTTATGAGTCTTAAGCACTTGTGACCAGTACTCAGCATTAAAACTCTCTCTCTCCCTCTCTCTTTCTGTGTGTGTGTGTGTGTGCGTGTACGTGTGTGTGTGTGTGTGTGTGTGTGTGTGTGTGTGTGTGTTTTAAAAGAAGTTATGCCTACATTGACTGGGTTAGCAATGCATCTCCAATATAATGTAAAATAACAAAATCTCCAAAACCAGACATAAGAAACCTTTCAAATTCTTGGTGAGGGCAGTCCATGTGACCCCCCAGAACAATATAGTCTATTAATGTGGCCTATGATGGTGTCTCAGGACCAGAGGGTCTACTCATATTGCTGACAACACTACACACAAGCCATGGATGATTTCAAGCCAAATCTGACCTCCATGCCACCAGAAAACACTACATGAGCTGCCATAGGATGGAATCAATGAAACCATCCCACCCAGCTACATCACCTATAAACCATGACAATGACCAGTATGGCAAGACACCTGTAAAGGTGCCATAAATGACACCACTAATTAGTAGTGACCAACAGCTATCTACCCAGACTAAAGGCCCACTCAACAGGAAGAAAATCATTCCTGGTACTGAATGCCTAGCCAGATTTCTGGGACCAGTGAGGTCAGCTATATCAGCATAATCCCTTACTACATTCTAAACCTTATCCTTATATCCAGTGATAAGTGGGGTTACCACCACCCATTAGAGAATCCTCTCTTAACAGAAAACGGATACCACCACAGGAAATTACAACTGGACATAATGCAGAGATCAACAGATTGTGGGGAGCCCAGCTTCAACAGATGTGTCTATAACAGACTTCCCATGTTTGTGGCTCTGGAAATACCATGAGAAAGGGATGTAAAAAGCAAAGAGTCTTCAGCAAAACACTCTTTCCTAGAAATGGCTGCTTAAAGAAAACCTGAGGAATGGCAGTATCAGTGTACATATTCACGTGGAAGGGAGAAAGTTTTGTGGCATCCTGGCTTTGGATAAAGAACTAGAGATAACTATTGACTGCTGGGAGAAGAAGAGTTAGTTTCCCTTACAGATGACCCTTATTTGTTGTCCAGTATGGAGTGACCAGCCCTGAAACCACATATATACAAACAACTAACACAGATTCAGCAGGTTATATTTATATATGTGTGCATACTTCCTCTTCATATATAGATATGAATGCATATTTGTATATGTAAATATATAATAACTCAAAGAGACTAACAACTTGAGAGCATGTGGATATAGTTGGGGTTGGAGGAAGGACCATGATATATTTTTTAAGAGGTAAACATTTATTTATCCACAAACCTTTATTGAGGATGTATTGCCCTGGACAAAGAAAGGAAATAGACATGCCCTGGTTGTTTCAACAGAACAGTGTCCAGCGGGATGTAGACAGACAGACAATTGCAATATGCATGGGAAAGAAGTGACAAAGCATGCAAAGTATTGACAGGTCTTCTGTGAAGAATAAGCAATACAGTTCTTAAGTTAGAAGTCTGTTCGATACTGATTGCAAACTTTTGACCAGAGGTAAAAATAGAGATATTTGAGTGTCCAGAAATTGAAAAAAAAAAAAAAAAAAAAAAAAGATTCTGGCCTAAAAGCCTTACTGTAAAATAGGTGAACTAAATTAATGTGTGCAGTTCAGGGACAAAATATCTACTACTTTTACATAGATGGTGGAGTATTAGGACCAGGTACGAAATGAGGCTAGACCTTGGGGATGAGGGGATAGAATGGGTACAACAGATGGAGGGCTTTGGAAGAATTAAGCATATGACTTTACTAGGTATGACAGGGACCATCCTTACCTTTCTAATGGGTGTTTAAGAGGACACATCTACTCAAAAACCTACATTTACATGACGACATGGGCTAGATAAACAGAGACACTGGAAACAGTATTCCAGCTGGAACTAGAAGCTAGCATTCAAAGGAACCAGCAAAGAATCGGGAAATCTTTGATGCCACTGAGAATCTGAGAAAATGGAAAAATAAAACAATGTTAGACTTGGCAGTTTGTCTTCACTTTAATGACTGTTGAAAGAAGGGTTTGTGCTGAGTGATGAAGACTGAAGTCATATTTTAAGGGATTAACAATGGTTTGGGGGTGGAAACCAAACACCACAAATATCATTTACTTGGAAAAAAAACTGGCTGGAAAAAAATAAAAGCGAGGAGGGAGGTGTGATAATTGCTTGAAAGGATAGCAAAATTGAGGATAAAAATCAGAACTTTTAGGTATGACAATATTTATGAATAGAGGGGACAGAGGTGGGAGGCAGTGTTTCCAATGGAGGAGTGGTATTTTCTGGGGAGAAGTATCTTAGTGGAGATAGAATAAAAAACCAGAACAAAGTCTTTAGTTTAAGAGCTACCCATTGGGAAGATATTTTGTCCTTTATGACACAAAAAAGAAATGAAAACAAATAATTTTAAAGTTCATGAAGGGGAAGTAATTTAAATAAGTTCATAGAACAGAAAGTACTTCATAGGTATAAGGCAACGCCATTAGGAAAGAAAAAGCCCACAGATAGAACTCAGTGTTGGAGAAGTGAGAATTATCTTAAAATGAATTCTGAAGTAAATGTGTTAAGATGGTTTATTGCATTCTCATTCCTGTGTGACAATTTACACACATTTGGTGGATCAAACCGATAACATTTTCTCTCTTGCATTTTCTGTGGGGAAGAAATCCAAGCCAGCTCATGTGCCTCTTCTTCTCTGGGGCCCATAGAGCTACCATCGGGCTGCATTTCAACTGGAGTCTGTTCTGTCTTCATAAGAGTCAGAGAGAGCATGATTAATTCTTATGCAGAAAGAGAAGTCTCAGTTTGAAAACACTGGCCTGGGAGATTGATTCCTAGTGCCCATAATACCAGACCAAAAAACTTCAAGGACAGATAACCTACCCTAACCATCTGGTCTCATATGTCATCATTCCTAGCTTCTGAATTTATGCACAGGCCCCTGGAAGCAGCTTTAAGAGCTTAAATTACGATCTCTCTCACATTGCCTGTTTATCCTGCCTGTCTACAATTTTTCTACCAATAGTACTTCAGTTTTTACTCTTTTCTTCTTTTGAACATTTGGTTCCTATACTGGGAAAAATAAAATTGCTATTCATAAAGTAATAGAAACATAGAGTATAGCACTCTAGTGTCAGGTATTTTGTGACCTGTTCCTTTCCAAGGTAGTGGTTTCTTCCCTAGCTCTGCCTCTAACTTAAAATGTAGCCCAAAGGTGTCCCTAGAGGATCCATAACTAGTCAACATACAGAGAATGATAGATTGTGGAGTGCTCAGCTCTACATGGAGCATCTATATCATATTCTCTCTCCAATAAGACTCAGGGATCATCCCGGAAGAGAGGGCAGGTACCTTGTAAGAGCTAGAGGCAGTGTACAGCTATAGTATAGCAGTATTTGCTGAATACACATGGCTGTTGCACACATGAATTCACAGTGGCTATGACTACACTAATAAGAAACACAGAAAATCAGCCAAAATACTAGTATGGATGGAAGGGACTCTTGAAGTTCCAATTTAGTTGAGTCAAGTGATGGTTTCTGGGGTAGGGAGAGTTTGTTTTCTTTAGGGATGTGATACCCAAGAGGCTACCCATGCTCCAATAGATGCCCATGTACTTACAGGCAGCACTAACTCTACTCCATGTCTTAAAAAACAAACAAACGAACAAACAAAAACCAAGAACCCATGAAGATGGAAGGGAAATTTGTAGAGCTAATAGGGGGTGAATTGAAGGGGGCTGGGCTAAGGGATGAATTTGATCAAAACACAATATTTGCCTATATGAAATTCTCAAACAATAAAAAAAAAAACTTAAATTAAAAAATTTCTTGAAAGTCTGACCCTGTGGTGTCTCCAGGAAACTTAAATAAAGCAAAAAAGGGCTGTATGCAATGGGTTGGACTATGGTTAGTGATTTTCATTGTATGGGAGGTTACTAGTAAATAAAAACATGTGGAGGGGCCATAAAGATATCTCACTACTTGAGAGGGTTTCCTGCTATTTCAGACGACCTGGGTTTGGTTCCAGCAACCATGTTGGTGGCTTGAAACGGCCTATAACTCCAGCTTCAAGGAATCTGACACCAACTTTTGTTCTCCCTTGTCAAGAGTATATACCTGTGGTATATGTCTACACAGAAAAGTACACATGTACATAAACAATAAGATGTAGGCATAATTACATCATATAGCATGGAATTTATGGGAAATTTTTTGTTAGGTTAAGGAATATCATAATGTAATAGCTAATGGTAATATTCACAAGCAATTTACAGAAATTTTATAGATATACATGACTAAATAAAACTATTAACTATAAAATGACAGTATTTAATTTATCTTTTTATTCTTGTAGTAATGGGAATCATATTTACAGCCCTGTGCATGCTTAGCGAGTTCTTTCAACATTGGACAATACCGACAGTCTCAAGATAACAGAATTATTGCCAAGAGTTTATAATTCTTTAATTATAGTGACATATTTTCAAATAGAGTTTTCAGTATCTGGTAGATGAAAATGACAGAAATACATAATTATAGGATGATTTGAACTACACAGTTGATTAGACTTAAATAATGACCATTTATAGACATTAGAATTTTCACATTTATTAACATTTTAATGCATATGGACATATTATGGAATTTGACCTTTTCTATGATTTAAAGCAGATTGGATAAACACAGATAAGCATTCTATAAATCATGCTTCAGGTGAGTTCTGTGTAAAACGAACCAATGTCATAAATCTACACATACACACATGATATAGGGATAAAATTAGTATTTTAGGAATAGGTTATAAGAGATACCTAGAAGCAAATAACGGTATCAAGTCATACAAGATTTGAATGAGTGTTGAGAAAGTAATTTAGACTCTTAAAAAGGAATATGCCAAAAACATCTTTAAAATTTAATAACTCTTTGTAAACCCAACAACTAACGAAAGTTCAAGTAGTGTAACTATAGATAAAGCAGGATATAGAAAACTATAGTCTTTGTGAAATGAGAGAAGTCAACTATTTAGAATTCGTTCACTAGAAAAGAGAGTATGTCAGATCTATCGAAGACAGGTGGACAAGCACATTTGCTACAGAAAGAATGAAGAAAGATAACCATCTTGTGTGATGTCCCACACTCATAATCCCATTACTTGGGAGCCTGCGGCGGGGGGACTTCAATGAGTTTGACACCAGCATAGGCTACATAGTGAATTCTAGATAGGTTGGGCTACAGAAAGCAACCCTGTCTCAAATCAAATCAACAAACGTTGCTAGAAATAAAATAGGTAACTTTCCACAGATCCAAAAGAGACTGAATAATTAATTACATTAAAGATTTGGCATGTGTTTTACTGTAAAGACTTCTCTTTACCAATGTTATCTACAGCCTCACCGAGGGAATAAAATCAGTAGTTTAAAGACACATTAGTGCAAGGCCTGCTCAGGTTCAAGTCATAAAATCTCAACACTAGAGGAGAAGTGGGCACAACATCCCTAACCTGGGAAGGGACAATCGGTATTCCCCAATGGACTGACACTGTGTCTGTCAATCAGCCTACAGGGAAGACCTCATGCTCAGGAGTAACTGAAC
Source organism: Phodopus roborovskii (assembly GCF_943737965.1). Lineage (NCBI taxonomy): Eukaryota > Metazoa > Chordata > Mammalia > Rodentia > Cricetidae > Phodopus > Phodopus roborovskii. The sequence continues at coordinate 5,736,827 of NW_026126415.1, read as the reverse complement.
AAAAGTGTTTTGTGTTGTACCTTTGTGTGTGTATATATTTTGTATGTTTAGTTGGTGTTCTAGTTTGACTTTTTTGTTGTTGCTGTTTATTTTATTTATTTATTAAGAAAAGGAACATAGAATTGGGTTGGATAGGGAGGGGGGAAATCTGGGAGGACTTGGAAGAGGGAAGGAATATGATCAAAATACATCGTACAGTTTTTTTAAGCAACTAAAATTTAAAGTAGAGATTATACTAAAAATAGATGAGTTTTATCATGAAAAGTAAAAGCAAAAAGTGCCATGCTCAGGAGCTTGAGAGATGGTCTCAGTGGCTGAGAGCACTTGCTCTTCCACAGGACTTGGATTCAGTTTCCAGCATCCACGTGGTGGCTGGCAACCATCACTGACTCCAGCCCCACAGGATCCCATGTCCTCTTCTGGGCTCCACAGACACTGTAAGCATGTGGTACACAGACATATATGCAAACAAAACAACCACACACATAAAATAAAAATGAATAAAATCTTAAAAGTGTCATTACCAGAGAGCAGTAGGGACACATGTGGGCCAGATGCCTCCTACTTCCCTCAGATGGTCCGGAGACTTAGAGCAGAAGACAGTCAGCCCACTTCGTGTGAGGACGTCGTAAGCGGGGTTTGGGGCCACACTGGCTACTCGTCCTCCAGAGCTCCTGTCCTTTCCCCTCTCATATGCCTACCGGTTATTTGTTCTTGTATTGACAATAGATTTTCCCTTCTCAGAATACAGACTTATTACAGTTTACCCTCCCTCCGCTCCTTCCAGTTCCTACCAACCTACCTTTCTATCCTGATCCACCGCCTTTTGTCCCTCATTAGAAAACAAACAGGCTTCTAAAGGACAATAGTAATAGCAAGTTAAGCTAAGAGTAGCACATCCGGTGGAGAGGACAAAACAAGAGGAGGAAAAGAGTCCAAGAAAAGTCAAGAGAAGTAGATACAGACACCGAGACCTGTGCATTTGCACACTCAGAAATCCCGTAAAAATACTACACTGGAAGCTGTGCAGGTCCTGTGCACTCGGCCTCAGCCTCTATGAGTTCACATGAGCTTTCATGGGGCTGACTTAGAGGGCCTCATTTCCTTGATGTTCTCCATCCCCTTGGTTCTTACGCTCTTTCTGTTTCATCTTTCAAAGGGTTTCCTAAGCCCCGGGGGAAGGGTTTTGAAGGTGATGCCCTGTTAGAGCTCAGTGTTCCAAGGCCTCTCTTTCACTCTGTGCACATTGTCTGTCTGTGGGTATCTGTTCTTGTTTCCATCTGCTGCAGGATGAAACTTCTCTGATGAGGACTGAATAAGGCACTGACCTGTGAGTGTCACAGAATACCATTAGGAATCACTTTTATCACTATGTTCTATTAGTAGAACAGTAACATTTGGTTTTCCTCTAGGTCCCTGGCTAACTAGGCTCAGACATGATTGGAGGGTTTCCCAAGAATGCCTGCTAGAGTTGGGAGCTATGATGCAGAGATCAAGGGCTGAGGGGATGTTGGAGCGGAAGATCTGTGTGATGCACTGGGGATGGGAGAGGAAAGAGGGGAGGCTGAAGTAGGTAGACTACTACAGAGCAAGGGGTGAGACTGGAGACCTAGATTTGGAAGAGAAGTGAAAATCTTCAGTTGACCTACTTGTTTTCCTGCCTGGGATTGACTGCTGCCTATACATTCTATATATCAAGGTGAATTCTGTAGAGGGATATTTACTTTGTCTCCTTCTGTGACACTGACCACGCCCATTGGGGGGTGGAGCCAGGGGTGGGAGTGACCTGTGGAAGGAGGTCTGAGGAGGAGCCTGGAATGCTCTCTTGCTGGCAGGTTTCAGAGAGGAGAGGTTCCGGTGGAACTTGCTGGTGTTCATCTGTCTAGGTTGTAAGTTATTTCTCACTGAATAAACATCTATTCAGCCTATTTGTTTATCCTGATCCTTATTTAACCGCAATAGACTTCGAAATTTGCAAATTTTTATTTCACTTCACTGATGCTTAGTAAAGTCCAGGTCATATGTCATCCGTGGAAAGCAAGAATGGACAGGTTCCTAGTGAAGGGCATTTCTTGCTTCTGCAGAGGTGAAGATAAGTTTGACAACTTACAAATCCCACCTCACCAGCTCATGCAGGGTTCCCTTCTTGTCCTCTCTCCCAAATGGACAGAGAGTCACTTGAGAGACAACAGTGACAAACTAAGCACAGCTGTATAGAACAAGAAGCTGATCTATGAGGTTGATGTAAGAAGTACTGCTGCTGAGTTACTTGAAGTCAGTGAATGAGCGTCTCTGTGCTGTGATGTGAAATGGACTACTATCACCCCTTTTCTGTTAATTTTACACTCTGGGAAGTACGTGTGATACATTAAATAACAGACCTGGAAACCTCTTGGAAAAAAAATAGCATAAGTAAAATTAAAGTTGCTATTTTCATTGTTGTTGTTAGTATGTGAAATGTAACACCGCTATATTAGAATGAAAGAAATTAATATTTTTCAAGATTTTTTTTGACTTACATTTTGAAAGCAAGATGAGTGTTAAGAACTGGAGAAAATGAATTATTTCCAGAGAAGAATTAGATCTTTTCTAGTTTACGTATCCTGTAACACATACTTCCTTAATGCTGTGGCTTACTTTTAAACACTTGACTGCAACACACACACACACACACACACACACACACACACACACACACACACAGCTGTATACTATTTGAGAAACAAGATCTTACAAAACAGCATTTACCTTTCAGTACATTAAGTCTGAAACTTTTATTATACTTTGCTAGAGTTCGTCTCATTTAAAACCTGATTTTGTTTTCTAACTCCCATTTGGATAGTGTTTAGAACTATGTTTCATATCCATACTTTTAACAAAGACAACTCCACTGAAAATAAACTAATAAATTTAATAGAATGACCCAAATATTTGTCCTGTTTCAAAATGTTACACTCTACAGTTGAAAAGTTCTGATAGCATTGCACTCAGACTTTCAAGAATGTAAGAGATGGTTAAAATAAAATCCACACCTTAAATGCCCTTCCCCAATAATGAGATTGATAACTACCTTATATGTCATCCTAGAACCTTCGTCCAGTAGCTGATGGAAGCAGAAGCAGACACCTACAGCTAAGCACTGAGCTGAACTCCTGGAATCCAGTAGCAGATAGGGAGGTATGATGAACAAAGGGGTCAAGACAAGACTGGAGAAACACACAGAAACAGCTGTCCTGAACAAGGGGGAGCTCATGGATTCCAGTCTGATAGCTGGGAACCAGCATAGGACCCACTCAGATCATCTGAATGTGGGTGTTAGTACAGAGAACTGAGCAGTCTATGGGGCCTCTGGTAGTGGATCAGTATTTATTTCTAGTATACAAAGGGACTTTGGGAGCCCATCCCACATAGAGGGATACTCCCTCAGCCTAGACACATGGGGGAGGGCCTAGTCCCTGCTCCAAATGATATGACAGACTTTGAAGACTCCCCATGGAAGGCCTCACCCTCCCTGGAGAGCAGAAAGGGGGATGGGGTGGGGGTTGGGAGGGGAAATAAAAGAAAGAGCATGCAGAATGGAAAAAATAGAAATAAAATAAAAGCCACCATGTTCCCAATCCCCAAACCTACCCCTACCCCTGTGACCTTCAGTAGGAATAAGGATCGAAAGTAATTTGTATGGATGAGCTCACAAGGAAGATGGAAGGATGTTCTATCTTGGTAAAGATTTTAATGTGGAGTTGTTAAATCCAGATAAGCTTTTTGGGCTGTCATCGCTTTTTTTTTTTTTTTAAGAAGAAATTAGCAGCAATATATAATATTATTATATTATATATTATTATACATAGTATCCTGATAATTAAAGTTTCAAATGTCATCCCTTTCTCAATTACTCTAATTTCAGCATATACAGAGGGTGAAAATAAAATGTTTTGTCTTGTATTTGCTCCAATATAATTAATAGTTTCATTTACATATTGAATGTTGAAAGTAATCTTAGAGCATCTTGACCCAGATTTAAAAACTAAATCTTAATAAATCATAATGTAAGTATACATGTGCATTTAAATATGTGAAATCATAGAAGAGACTTTGTTACGAGTAGGTTTTTCCCCTCTGGTCTGGTCTCACCACCATGCCAGCCCCAAATAACATACAGAGTAAGGTTTTTCCTGCCGGCCTGGACCCACCATGGCGCCAGTCCCAATTAACACACCGAGACTCTGTATTTGATATAACGCTGTTGGCCAGTTACATGTTTCTTATGGGCTAGCTCTGTCTTAAGTATTAACCCATTTCTATTAATCTAAGTATTTCCACGTGGTCCCATCTTATCGGAGAGATCGGCTGGTGTTCTGCTCTCTCTGTCTTCCATCTTGACTCCTCCCTACTACTTCCTCGAATCCTCCCTGTCTCCTAGTCCCGCCTATCTTGCTTTCCTATTGGCCAACAGTGCTTTATTCATTAACCATATTTACAGAATGACATCTCCCATCAAGACTTACCATAGAATTGAGTCAGAGGTGGGGAAACTGTGACGTCTCAGAGAACTTTCAAAACTGGAGATGTCATTAATTCTGTACTCAGTGGTTTGAGGTACAGGGAGGCGATTGCTAAGAACATCCAGCCTTCAAGGGCTGAATTCTCCTTCCACTTTCACACTGACGAGGGTAGGTAGTCACTAAGCCAATAATGGAATGCTAAGTGCTTTCTTTCCTCAGCAGTTTCCAAATCACTATTAGAAAATGTTACCAGTTTGCAGTTCACACTTCAGTCAAGAAAATATTGGAGTATCCTTGAAAGATGATAATGTACAAGTGCTGGGTTGTGCATATATATATATATATATATATATATATATATATATATATATATCTTTTATTTTCCACATCTATTTTTTGATCTTAGGGAAAAAGTACATAGGGTAGATGATAAAATGCAGAAAAGATGACATTGTGATAATTATATAGAGAAAAATAGTGCGATTGAAAAACTTTGTTCTGGACTTTTCTATAACAACTGAGCTTTTAATGACAAAGAAACCCCAGTATGACAGTTATCGAAGTATTCATGCTGTTGAAATTTCTTTATGGAAGCCAACACAGCACTAACACATATGTTTCAATGTCTTAACTCAGCTCTCTTCCCACATGTATTACACCATGGACTCAAGCTTGAACCCCAATATCTGCCTCTGGATTTTATTATTCCTGCTCAGGGAGCAGCAGTACTTAGCTCTCCAAACAGTGCTATCATGATTTACCACTCTGCACTCCAGTGCTCAATATAATATATGGACTAGACAGGTTTCATTTGTGTAACTTACTGATATATCAGAAGAGTGTAGGTCTAAAGCGCTTACTGTAAGGAGCGTGGTGATCAAGCCAGATTTACAAAGGGTCTTGGGCATACTTTTCAAAATTACTATGAGTCTTAGAAATTGATTTAAAAAAATCATAATACTGAAGAAACAATTGGCACTTGATGGGACATACTGAACAAAGTTTAAGAAAAATATGCCCATCACTCTAAAGGACTATCTATCTTCCTTTAATTTTCCAATCTTGTTTTTACTTTGATATCACTTTATTACTTCTAAAACATTGTAGAGATTGCCTTAGCTTATTATGCTTCATATTTAGAATAAGGAATTATAGTTATCTAAAAGTTGTGAGAGTATGTATCAGGTTTTCCATATATTTCTTAAGCTACCCTGTGCTTCCAACTGCTAAACTATCAAATGACCCACTCATTTCCATTTAAAGTGAAATAAAAGGTAATTTGAGCATCACTATGGTGGGGATGTCTGAAGGGGTTATATGGCACCAGTTGGAACAGAGAAGAATGTTTTAGTTACAATGCCAAGATTAGAAAGCGCTGAGTCAGTGGTAGGTAGTCACGTGGGGGTGTCTGAACCTTGAAAGAGCTTTGTACAAAAGTGAGTGTGTGTCTCTGAGCAATCTCTGAGACTACAAAGTGTGGTATTATAGTAAAAATCACAAAGGAAACGTATTGTGTAAATGTGAAAAAACTCAATAATTGTATTCATCTTACATTAACAAAGGGTTGAAGCAGATTTTTTTTTGCATATACGATGATCTAAAGAGACAAGTGATGTTTAAAATGAAACAATTTTGAAATACACATGTTTCTTTTATATGTATATGTGTGTGTGTGTAAATATATATTATTTAAATTTGAAACAAGTTTGTTTTACATGTCAATTCCAGTTCCCTCACCCTCCCATCCTCCCCTGTTCCCCCCCCACCAACCCCATTCCATCCCAAATACATGCATATTCGACTACCTAAATTTATACTTATAGTATAGAAGAGTTATTTTTTTTAATGTAATTGTTGATGTCTATTGTAAACTAAATAATTGTTCTGAGTTGTTAGCAAGTGCCGTTTCATTTAGTAAAATGTATAAATTAAAAAAAACAAGAATCAGTAACTTAAATATTTATAGTATGAAAAGAGCAGAATATGTTTTGTGCAGTAAATAATAGGGGTATATAAGTCTGTTAAATTTTTTCATTTTGTGTGTAATCTTCCCCTTTATTACATATTGTATTATTGGTGTAGCATCTTTAGAATTTTTAAACACGTGTACTAAAGTACACACACAGTCTTATCTGTTGTTTTAATACTATAATATTTGAGGTAATGACATAAAATATACTGTAGTCAAATACAGATTTTTTTTTTAATAAAGAAGCCACGTTAAGCATATTTACATTTCATGGCAGTTTGCTAGAGTCTGCTTTCTGACATGCTGTTAAGTGGAAAGATACCAAGCGAAGCATTCAATGAACTCCACTTTCCAAGTGGATCTAAGCATTCCCTGTTCTCAGCATCAGAGGCGTTTTGTACTGAGATAAGCCATCTCCTAGCAGAGGCAGAGTGGCCGCTTGCCCTGGATTCACTGTGTGCTCTTGAGCAAGTCACCTCACATTCTTGAACCTCAGTCAACCCGTTTGGAGAATAAGGTGAAAGCTAAGCCTTAGTGAGAAACAGATGCTGCATCTGAGATGAGTTTTCTTGTGTAAACAAGTAATCCAGAGTTTAAGTCCAAAGAAAGTTGCCGTGTGCATGTGTGGCTTACATGAGGTAGACAACTACATTAAGGCTTCAGGATGGATTTTTTTTTTCCTCAGAAGAAATTAGAGCATGATGACACGACATCTGCGTTCTTCAAAACTATTTTTATCTAATTTTGATCCTCTTCTCTTATTATATGTGCACTGTTGTGATTTTTTTTTTTTTTTAATGTGCCGTGCCGTCAATGCTGGTGGAAGATGTTACGATTTTTCAATGATAATCTAAGCTTTTAACAGGTCAATTAGGTTTCAAGGTAGAAGAAAATATAACCGAAGAGTGTACTTATCCCCTAGTGGAAGTTAAGGCTTCTTTTGATAGTGGGGGCGGGGAGGATAAATGTTAACCATCAGAGATTTAAAGACATGTGGTTTTTCAGTCAGCAGCTAAGTTTGCATTTTGGTTTAATTCCCAGTAGATTACTTGTCACTTCGGTAAATCCTTGAATTCTAAAACACTTTATACTAAAGAGATAGATAATTTAATAAATGGAAGAGAATTCCTCAAAGGAAAGAAAACCCCTCTTGAGAAACGTCTAAGTTGTCTGATTGCTTTCTCTGCTTTCTAGTGGCTACCCGGCTGATTGAAACAGCTATGAACATCAAAGTCAGACCTGTGGTTCCAGAAAACCCCAGAGCTTGCTGTAGCTCTAAACTTATATTTCCTGTGTTGACTCCATGTACGGCTATCATCAGTACACATTTCAAAGCTTCAGGTTAAATGCGCTGTGGTTTTCTATTGCGTAACTTTTTTTTTTTTTTTTTTTGTATTTTAAAGTAGGAATAAGAAACATGCGAATCTGAATCTGAAAGCTGATGGGTACTGTTGAGAATTCTCTCTCAGCCAGTCTTCTGATTTGTGTTTTGGCAGCTTTGGTGCTCCTGCATTTGACATTGGCTAAAGGAGCAGCAGCTTGGCCTTTGAGTGGAAAAAACAAAACAAAACAAAACAAAACAAAAAAACAAAAACAAAACAAAAACCCTAGGAATTTCAGAGAGAGAAAATTAGAATTAGAAGGCCTGGAGCCATTTTCTTCGGAAGAGAGATGAAAGTCCTAGCTGTGATTTCCTCTGCTGCCTACACAGAGCTCTTGACTTTATGTGAGAACATCTGTGGGAGAATTTGGCCCTGGGTGTCTTGAGAAATGAAGTAACGTTCAATAGTGTAAGATGTAACATAACTGCAGTCCAGAAGAGGTTTGCCCTGAGAAGACCAAGAATGCAGTGGGCAGAAGTCGAAGATCTTGTGGTGGGAGGATTAGGGAATCCTAAATTTAGACTACTGAGAATATATCTGGTGGAAGTAACCAATTCATCGAACATTTTGGAAAAGAGACTGGATGAATGATTGCAGAAGGTATATTATATTGAATTGCATTATTTAATATCATACTAATTATATTAGTATGTCTACTCCTTAAATATTTGTTTGTTTAGAGACAGGCTTTCTCTATGTAACCCTGGCTGTCCTGGAACTTGCTCTATAGACTAGGCTGGCTTTGAACTCAGAGATTCACCTTCTGCCTCCTGAGTGCTGTCATTAAAGGCATGAGCCACCATACCTGACTGTAGGTATATTTTAGAACAACTTATGTGACAGTTGTTCACATCTCATATGGAACAGTTGGATTATATTTTTCACTGTACAAGTTTTGTATGGATGTTCTACAAGTTTTGTATGCATGTTATAAACTCTAACCAAAACAAATAATCTTCACATTTAAATTGATTCATCTTATTCATACAAACCTTCTTCACATATATTGCTCTCCTACATGCATTGTAATATCTATATAGAGAACCATCAGATATATTTCCAGGATCTTTCAAGTAATATATTTTGGCTGATTTATAGCAAACAGTTCTTAACCTCAAGAGACCAGTACCTGCACAGTGATGGATTCACTTACTGCCTACTGACCTTGACCATTGACCTTGCCATTCCAGTATCTGAAAGTGAAGCTGCTCAACTCAAATAGGGATATGGATGTGTGAGCTTTTATCAGTTAGAGCACTATGTAATTGGTTATGTCTTCATCTGGCATAAAGTTCAGATCCTGCATAACATTGTGATATAAGCGTAATTAAAGGATGAGAAAATTATAGCAATAGAGAAATTGGGGAATGATGGATTAATGAGCTAACCTTGGTGCTGAAAGGTTCCAAGAGACGAATTGATGATATTCAAAGGCCTCTTTCCTTCTCTTTAAAATTTTGGAAACAAGTAAACTGTATTACTAGCAAATAAAGTGTGTTTCTTTTTTCTTGCTTGTTTTTATTTAAAAAATTTCCCATACAATATGTTTTGATCACGTTTTCCCCTACTCCAGATGCTTTCAGATCCTCCTCACCTCCCTACTCACCCTCTCTTTCTCTCTTAAAAAACAAACAAACCAAAAAACATAAATTGCATGTGGATGTGCACACAGGCACCTGAATGCATCCATGTACATCCATGGGTGCACAGACTCACAACTCGCAGAAACAGAAATCAAATAAACAATGACCACTGAAACAACAACAACAAAAAATCAGAGAAACGGTCTACAAAAATATCATTGATTTTGTTTTACCTTGGCCAACTACTCGCAGGCTTGGGGGGCTGCCTTGAAATATGCTTGGTATACCCAGTGAGACTCCATTGAGAAAACTGACTTTTTATCTTATTATTTTATTTTTTTGCCTAGTGGGTATCAGTCACAGATAGTTCCTTGCTTAGGTGTGGAAGGCCTATTTCCCCTCCCACTTCTAAGTGCTGAAACCCTACCTGGCATGGACAGATGCAGACCTTGGGTATGTCACTGTCTCTGTGAGTCCCTATGTATATCAGTCCTGTTATGTCTGGAAGACATTGTTTCCTTGGGGCCATCTATCATCACTGCAGCCTATAATTTTTCCAAAAGTCTCCTCTCAAGTTTAGTAAATAAGTTTGCTCATTGGAAACCACCTTCAGTGATACTGACTTTCAGGCTTTAAATGGAAGAAAAGCTGAGGAATCCAAAGTGTTTGTCTTTTATGTGATTCCCAAGACTGCTCATGAAATTACAGAGAAGGCGAACTTTGAGATGTTAACTCGATGACGTAGACCTGGGCATAAGCTAGACTATGAGAAACAGACGAAAGCAAGGTGCTTAAATTCCTACTCAAGGCTTTGGTGGAACATCAAGATAATTTCGTAAAAGACTTCAAAGCATGCCTCCTTAGATTTTTTTTTTCAGAAAAAGGTTCTGTGGATATCTTTGAAGTTAATATTTGGTATGTTTGAAGCATATACAATACGGAGTGTATAAAATAGAACTGATTTTTAATGATATGAAATGTCATTCACAAAGAAGCTGATGATATTTTAGGAATAACAGATTTAACGTGTTAAATATTATTGCAAAAATTTAATTCTTTAGTGAATTCTTCCTAAACAAACACCTTAGTGTTTTTACTTGTAACATTGTGAACATTGCTTATTGTCACGGAAATATTTGCTAGAAAATCAAAACTATTTGATTAGCATCTAATCAAGAATATTGAATCGATGATTTCAAGAGAGACATAGAAAAGGAATTGAGCCAAAGGAGTCCTTTTCATGTATGGAAAAATGTTTTTTTAAGACCAGAAACTTATGTTCATTTTTATTTTTCCCCAATGGTAGCAGTGAATAGGGACTATATATATATATATATATATATATATATATATATATATATATACATATATATGTGTGTGTGTGTGTGTGTGTGTGTGTGTATTTGTTTGAGAGTTAGAATGCCATGTTGCTTCTCTTTCAATCAATGATTTCTTTCCCTCCATTGAATTCAAATAGTTTCTTCTGTTTATATCTGGTGGTTCAATGATTCTTCTGTTTTGTTTTGTCACCCGTACTAAACATGGAGTCATTTTGGAACAGGGAACCTCTATTGACAAAATGCCTATATCAGATTGCCTATGGGTAATTCCGTAGGGTGTTTTCTTGATTAGTGGTTGATGAAGGAGGGTCCACCTCTGTGGGTGGTGCCACACTTGGGCAGATGGCCCTGAGATGTAGAAGAAAATACTGAACAAACTATGAGGAACAAGCTAATATGTAAAGTTTCTCCATGACTTCAGTTTTTGCCTCCGAGTCTCTGCCCTAATTCCTCTTAGTAAGGGAGTGTTACATGAGAATTGTAATCTGAAATAGACCCTTTCCTTCACAAGTTGCTTTTGGTCATGGTGTTTTATCACAGCAATAGAAACCCTAATTAAGCCAATGGTACTTCCTGAACTTTGAGGGGGACTAAGCACATGGGGGTGATTGTTAGCCTAACTAGATAATTTCATGATTACTGTAGTCTGTCTTCTAGTGTTTAAAACAGATTTTGTGGTATATTCATTATACATAGCAGTGGCTTCATAAAGATTTATTACAAGTAAAACATGTACTTTGGCCATATTTAATGCTCTCTTTCTCACATCACTATTTCCTTTCATTCCCACAGACATCCTCTCTTCTACTTTTATGCCATGCATATGTATGCTTTTATACATCCATATGACCTACAAATGACAGAAGACATGTGACATTTGTCTTTTGGGGTGTGACTTATTTCACCTCATGTTCTGGTTTTCCTATGAACAACACAGTTTTGTTCTTCTTCATCTCTGAAAATGCTTTGTTTTCTTTCTCCACTCCTCTGTTGAGGGACACCGGGCCTGACTCTGTAATATGTTGTGAAGAGTGATGCAGAATTTATGGATATGCATAATGACTTAGAGTCATTTAGCTATTTATCCAGAAATTTGTTATCTGGATCTTCTAGTAATTCTCTTTTCATTTATGCGAAGATAATCCACACTGCTTTCCATAGCATCTGAATACATAGGTGAAGACACTCACCTTCAATATATATATATTTTATTATAAATCATCTCATTCTACATGTCAATCCTAGTTCCCTCTACCTCCCATCCTCCCATGCCCCTAAACCCCCCCATCCCATTCCTCTTCCACTCCTCAATGAGGGTGAGGCCTTCCAAGATGGATCATGAAAATCTGTCATTATTAGTGGCAAGACCTAGACCCTCCCCTGTGTATCTAGGCTGAAAGAGTAACCCTCCATAGGGATTGGGCTTCCGAAGTCTGTTTGTGCACTAGGGATACATCCTGCTTCACTACCCGAGGGCCCATAGACTGCCCAATCCTCCTTGCTAATACCCACGTTCAGGGGGCCTGGTTTGGTTCTATGTTGGTTCCCCAGCTGTCAGACAGGGGTCCATGAGTTCTTGCTTGCTCAGGATATCTGTTTCTGTGAGTTTTCCCATTGTGGTCTTGACCCTTTGTTTGTTACTCTTCCCTCTCTGAAGTTGGATTCCAGGAGTTTGGCTCAGTGCATAGCTGTGGATATCTGCTTCTGTTTTCGTCAGCTACTGGATGAAGGCTCCAGGATGGCATTTAAGGTAGCCCTCAATCTCATTGTAGCGGAAGAGAATTTAAGGTACCCTTTCCACTATTGCTTAGATTCCTAGTTGGGGCCATCCTTGTTCATCTTTGTACAATTCCCTAGTGCCAGATTTCTCTTTAAACCTATAATGGATCCCTCTATTGATGTGTCTCTTTTCTTGATCTCCTCTAATCATCTCCCCACTCAATCTTCCTGATCCCTCATGCTCTCTTCCCCCTCCTCTTCTCCCCTCATCTTTCTCCTCCCTCCCTCTCCCTCCCCCAAATTGTTATTTTTAAATCTTGAAAAAAAATGGTGGGTATAATGTATCAGCGAACCCATCAGGTTCTCAGCTTTTTAAATTTTGGAGGCATTTTATTACTGTTTCAATCTCATTGATTTCTATAGATATTTCAGTTGTTTACATGCTCTGAATTCAATTTAGAAAGCCATATGTGTCCAGATGTTTCTTCATTTCTTTTAGATTTTCCAGAAATATAAATTTTCAAAGTATGTCCTAAAAATCATCTGAATTTCATCGATATCATTTAATTTATCCTCCCTAGTTTTACCAATTTGAGTCTCCTCTCTTTTCTTTTTGTTTAGTTTAAGTCTGAGTTTATGAAACTTGCATAGCTTCTCAAAGAATTAATTCTCTGTTTCATTGGTTGTTTTCACTTCCTCTTCATTTCTTCCTTGATCTTTGGTATCTCTTTACATCGACTGACTTTATGTTTAACTTATTCCTATTTTGCTAAGATACTAAAGTTCATTGTTAAGTTTAATTGAGCTCTTTCAAGTTTTTTAATGTAATCATTTGCAGGTATAAACCTTTCTCTTAGAATAGCTTTATTGTGTTTCATATTTTCTATTATATTGTGAGTTCATTTCAATTAATTTCTAATAATTATAACATTTCCCTTCTGATTTTACTAATAAGTCATCCACCATTCAATAATGCAATGTTGAGCCTCCATGGATATGTACACTTTGTGTAGTTTATCTTGATGGTGATATCTATAGCTTTAATCAATGTGATCTGATAAAATGTAAAGCATAATTTCATTTTTTTTGTATTTTTAAGACTGGCCTTTTGCCCTAACTTATGGTTTATATTATATAATGTCATAAGTAACTGCTGATAATACATATTTTGCAATATTTGATTAGAATATTCTGTATGTAACTGCTAAATCTATTTGATATAAAATACTCCACTTAGCTCTTCCTTTCTTGATTTTATTTGTCTGAATAATCTGCCTAGTGGTGCTATTTTGGTGTTGAGTTCAACTTATGCTCTTACATTTTGTGGTGTCTATTTCACATTGTTTTTTGGTGCATATACATTTAGAAATGTTAAATATCCTCTTTATAGATTATTTCCTTTATCAATAAGGAATCTTTTTGTCTCTTCTTACTAATTTTGTATTTAAGTCTAATTTTTTGTATATTAGTTCAACTACATATGCTTTTTTTTTTTTAACTCCTCCTATCTGCATTTACTGGAAATGTCCTTTTACTCTAAGGCAGTGTTAACTTTACCAGGGGGTGAATTTCTTGCAGGCAGTAAATAGATGACAGCTGAATCCATTCTGTTAGTCTGCTCCACTTTTAATAGAGAATTGAGATCGTTGCAATCTAGGATTTTTATTGAAACACATGTATTCTTTATCTTTTTGTGTGGTGTACATCATTGATATTTCCCTCTGTATCATGTAGCTGCTTTTCTCCTGGGAATATTTTTGTATGAGAAACCGGTTTTCTCTATTTTCAGTCCATGTGAGTTAGTTAGGTGGCTGTCCCCACTTGGAGCAATGGTTGACTGACTACACCGGTTAAGTTTACTGGTGAATACATTGCACTCTTACAGTCATAGTTCTGTCCTATTCAGGTAGTGATACTGGAGCCACTAAGTTAGAAGCATTGGGTTTTTTTAGAACAGTTGTTTACATTTGATTTGTTAAGCTCTCAATGAAATGACCTGAAAATGAGGGTAACCTGGAAGAAATAAGCAATATGACAGATGGAGAGCCCAATGCTGATAACACTGTTTGAGTACTTTGATCCAACTATACTCAACATAACAAGTCTTGACATTTTTAATTAAAATCCTTCCTTTTCAGTGTTCATTTGCTTTAATTCACTTAGAGTTAAGTTTCTGTCCCTTGAGTAAAAAAATTGCAGCACTTCATAATTCTAAAATGTTTGTATTGTGTTTACAAAATCCAATATGTTGCTTGTTAGGCTTATTTATGACATAGCTATAAATGCCCTACATTATATAATGTGTATATGTTAAAAGTAAAATATTCACAGTCAATTATCTCTATCATTTTGTTTTTGATACAAAGCATGGACTATTGTCCACTCGTAGAAATTCCAAGCTAGAAAGAACATTTGAGATGATTTCCTTCAATCTTTCTGATTAATCTGCCAGTAGAAACTATGTAGACAGTGTTAGGATATAACAAAACTCCATGTGGGAGATTTTATATATATATATATATATATATATATATATATATATATATATATATATGCATGCTACAGTTATTTCTGTAATTAGTCATTTGGGTAATCTAGAGCAATTTCTTATGCTGTTTGAAAGTCAGTTTCTTTAATATTGTAATAAGGATATCTGACTCAGTTTGCCATGATAGTCTAAAAAAATATTATTGCCAAGAAACATAGCTAGATAATACTACTCTTGTGTTGAACACAGACATAGACTATGTCAATATGAGCATCCTACTACTTAGTATTAGAGGGATTATCAGGTGTATATTTGAAACTATTTATTGTTATATTATTTTTTCAGAATAGCAGTTGGGGATGTGTGTGCCTCAGTGGCAGAGGACCTTCAGGATAAGTCAAATCTAAAATAATAGTAATCTATAGGTGTTAAATAAAATAGCACTGAGAGACAAATACACATGAAATACTTCCCTGAATATGTCATGTTTTGTAGGGTGTTTGGGGTTAGTTAACATAGTTATGAAATAAAATTTCATTCTTGAAAGCATAGTATAATTGACTTTTTATATCAAACTTGTAGACCAGAATGATTAATTAATAATTAAAATATACCTCACTGCACATATCTAGTTGAATGTACTTTGAAAACAAAAGCTTGCAAGGTATTTATTTTCAGTGATGTGATATTGTTGTAGATGTTATTCTTAACAATGAAAGGTTTAATAACAAGCCCAAAGTAATATTTGTCCAAATTAATGAAGGTATTATTTACAAAGTCCTACATACTGGAATGTACAATGTTATGAAGTGAAATACATATTCATGTGAAATTGTACCACAATCAGGTCAGAAAACAGACTATTTTTTATAATTGGTGTTTTATTTTACTTCATTATTTCTGCGTGGTATTGGAGGTTTGTCTTTACACGCACGCACACACACCACAGTGTACTCTCAAAGAAATAAATTACTTGGGTGTACTGTGTAAATCATACAGCATCTACGGCCGTGGTTCTTACCAGGCACCTCCAAAAGGTCATTTCAGCCCTCAAAATCTAGTTCAATGTTTTGTTAAATGGTGAAAATTCTAGACTCTACCTCACTTGATTTAAGAACTGTAGTTTATAGGACATGATGTTTATGAGGAGTTAAGCCTAGAGAAAAGTACACATCAGTGCTTGAAAATGTCCATAATTGCCTAATTATTGACTTTGTCTTGTTTGAATAGGAGCTTTTTGAGGACAGGGACCAGGTGTTGCTATGTCCTTGGTACTCTTCTCTCTGGGTATGAGCTGGATACACATTTCTATTTGGTTTTGCTTCAAGAAATCATATGGTGCTTGTGGAAGAAATCCACACAGAACTTCAGGAGATTGGGTCCTGCCAATCATGTCTCTTCCTCCTTCCTCTTTGAATTCTGTGGAGAAAGCAGTTATATTCACAGCAGAGTCTGTGGTGAAGGGTTTCTGTTGCATTTACAAGGAGATTGAAATTAAAAGAAAGTTAACATATGTCAAGGGACTATTTCCTCAGAAGTATAATTATCATGATATGATTGTTCTTTTGTCTGAGAAACTCTTTAAAACAGTGAATGAGCCACTGTGAGCATGACACACTGGTCTTTACCGACTTATTAAACAAATGTTTTATTTTAGATAAAAGGTGGTGTTTTCTTAAGAAATAAAATTTCAGACATTAGCTGGCATTTTATTATTTATTTTCCGGGCTGCATTATGGTTGATGCCGTCTCATTATTTCCATTATAAATCCCTTCTACTCGAGAAGCTGTAACTGCCCCCAATAAAAAAGAATGGCTTCGGGCAAACACTAGAAGCATTTGCTCTCAGCTTAAGAGGACTTTTGTTTTTCCAGGTCTTGCAAATAAAAATCTATTAAATTCTTTCAAAATTACCAGAGCGCTGAAGTGAGGCATGATGGATGCTTTCATATGTGTTTCCTTACCTGGATTCTGATTTTTAAAGCAATTATGTGGGCCTTTCTGCTCAGTTAGCAGAGAATGTGTTATCTCTGTTAATTTAGCATCACTCATCATATTTATTACATATTTTAGAGAGCCTTCGGATATTTTGGAGAGGCTTTGAACTCTGAGGAAGGCTGGGTGTTTTAAAGAGAACGAACTCTTAAACTGCTGACGTTTTTAAAGACTGTGGTTGTTCAAAACTTGGAATATCTTATATCGTGGTATATGGTAGTATTAATATGAGATCTTGGGGGATGAACAAGAAACGAAAGGTTATGGTTTAACATTGATTCATTTTTGTGTCAGGTTGACACGGAATTGCTGGCTAGTTTTATGTCAGCTTGATACAAACTAGAGTCATTTTGGAAAAGGAAACAAACTGAGAAAATGCCCCCACTAGATTGGCCTGTGGGTAAAATTTTCTTGGTTTAAGATTGACACAGAAGGGCCTAGAGGTCACTGTGGGTGGTGCCCTCCCATGGGCTGGTAGTCCTGGGTGCTAAAGAAGCAGGCTGAGCAGCCAGTAAGCAGTATAGCTCTCAACTCCTGCCTTCACGTTTCTACCTGGAGTTCCTCCCCAGATTTCCCCTGAATGGTGTACTATAAGCTGGAATGTGAAGTAAGCCCCTTCCCCTCCACATTGCTTTTGTTGATGGCTCTGGTTTCTGCTACTCCATCATTACTGGGCCCTCACTGCGGCTCCTCGTGGCTGCCCTGTTGTTCCCCTGTGTCATAGGTTTGTAGGACCGGCCCCTTCACATGGTCCAGGAGATCATAGACAGTGTGGATGTTGAGGTGGACCAACTCACAACCCTGGTTCTGGGCCTGGGTAGTTGAAAGGTTGGTCAACCCACCAGCTCTTCATCCTCACCACCAGGGTGAGCTATTCAAGTACTGCTTGGAGTAGCTCACCCTGCGCAGTAAGGAACAGGCGCCACTTTCCTGAGTGCTGCTGCCTTTGGTGAGGAGCAAAGACAGCTCTCCTGCTCTTAGGACCTCAGGGCCAGCTCCCCCAACTGCTAAAAGCAGCGAGGGGCAGGAGAGAAGGCATCTCTCCCTTGCCCACACCATCACATGGCAGATGAAGGTCAGGACCGGATCTCCCACGCTCATAATCTGGGGACTGGCTCACCTGTACTCCTGTCTACAGCATCGGCTCTATGTGCGACCCATGTGAGGTGCAGGGACCAAGAGCACTATGGCTGGTAACTGGAGGGGGCTTTATCTCCCTTGCTCACCTCCGGTGGCAGAGAGAAGTTGGGGAGGGGACATCTTTCATTAATCTTTAATTCCACAGGGCAGATGAGGAGGTAGGGCCAGCTCTCCCATTCTCATGACCCCCACCCTTGCCCCTGGCCACATGGGGCAGAGGAGGGAGCTGACCCTCCCCCTTACCATCTGAAGCACTCAGTTCTCCTGCCTGTGTGTGTGTGTGTGTGTGTGTGTGTGTGTGTGTGTGTGTGTGAGCGCGCGCGCGTGTGTGCGTGCGTGCGTGCGTGCGCGCGCGCACACCTTAAAGAGCTTTATGATATGGCACTTTTGCTGAGAGTTCTCCAAGAATAGGCTGACAAAAACCCCAGAAGTAGTCACAATTACTGTGCTTTGCAGTGGTCATCGTAGCCCAGGTGACTCCCTAAAAAACAGACTATTGCAGCTGCCCTTGATTGCCTGTCAGTGGTTGAAAGTAAATGAACCTCTACAGCTGAAGGCACTGCACATTTAGGACATGTGACTCTAATCATTCTACTCAAGCTGGATCTAACCTGAAAATCTCCTTCCTGTGGTCCGACTTCCATGGCAACCAGAAAATACTATGTAAGGTGACAGACAGGGCAAGGAAGCATTTAATAGTGCAATATCTGTGGATCGCGCAATGACCAGCATGAGGAGATCTGTGTAACAGTGTTATAAATGCTCCTCACAAGTGGTTGGTGGCCAACAGTTGTTCAATTAAGGTCCATGGGACATGAGGAAAATCATTTCTGGCACTAGAAATCTAGCTAACTTACTAGAACTAGTGAGGTCATGTTTTGCTATATTAAGGTTAAAACCCTTCTTTTTATTTAGACAGAAAAGAGGAGATGATGGGAGATGCCATTATGTATATATGTTTCTCACACTGGTTAATAAATAAAGCACTGTTGGCCAATAGGAAAGGAAGATAGGAGGGACTAGGAGACAAGGAGGAAGAGGAAGTAGTAAGTAGGGGTCAGCATGGAGGACCAGGGAGACCAGACGCCTGTCGCACTCCCCGGTAAGGAGACCAAGTGGAAATACATAGAAATGGGTTAATACTTAAGACAGAGCTAGCCGATAAGAAACTAGTACCTGGCCAACAGAATTATATCAAATACAGAGTCTCTGTGTGCTAATTGGGGCTGGCGTGGCGGCTGGACAAGACTAGGCAGCGGTAGAAAAACCTTACTCGTTACAGTCATCGGTCTTAGGAGATAATCTAGTACCGTCATTTTCCTAGACCAGCATAATTCCTCGCTACATTCTAAATCGTATCCTTACAACCAGAAAGAAGTGTAGCTGCCACACCCCACCGAAGAAACCCCGCTTTACAGAAGACAGAGATCATCACAGAAAGCCATAACTAGACAAAATACAAAAATCAATGGACCCCAGTCACAGGACATACATCTACATCACCGTCCCTATATCCATGGAGGAAACATCACTCAAGAGGAGTGAAATGATGGTAACAGACAGAAGACCAGGAAATCTGCTTCGAGGCAGTCCCTCCTAGAAACGGAGCCTAAACAAGACCTGACCAATGACAATATTAGTAGACATGATACTCTGGCAGGGAGAAATACAAAAGGTCACACTCCTAGATTAAGAACGACAGGCAACTAATCACTACTGAAAGACAGAAAATTAGCTGCTTCCGTGGACGATCCCCTTAATTATCTAACACACAGTGGTCAGCTCTGAGACCGTGTACACAAAATAACAGAAGCAGACCCCCCACAGATCATGTTTATACATGTGTACCTGTTTATACATGCATATACACATATATGCATGCGTGCGTTGTATCAATCATAATGAATGAAAAAGATACTATCGGTTTGAGAGTGTGGGGGGTGAGAACACAGGCGAAATTAGAGAGAGGGAACTTGGGCTGGCTGGAGGGATGAAAGGGAAGGGGAAATCATGTAATTATGTAATTATATTTTAACTAAAACATAAAAATAAAAGAAATAGTGAAATGTATTAAGCAACAAAAAAAAAAAAAAAAGAAAAAAGAAAAAGAAAAGAAAAGAAACACAAAGTCTCAGGGTTGGAGGAGATATGGCTCAGTGAATGTGCTGGTTTGAATGAAAAAATGTTCCAGTAGGGTTACTGGGTTTACTGGCCATCAGCCTAACTCTAGGTACTGTAAGGGACCCTGTCTCAAGCGAGTAAGTTGGAGAGTTATAAAACAGGACTACAGGATACCTGTGCTTTTACCTACAACTGATGTCCTCAGCACAGTCCAACAATGTTGCCTTCTGAGACATGAGTGTGTGTGTACATAATAGAAGCACACGCACACACTCCATACCACACCACACATCTCAGAAGGCAACATTGTTGGACTGTGCTGAGGACATCAGTTGTTTTGCATCCTGTCTAGCATATTCATTAATTCATCTCATGTGTTTTGAGATTCCCCATATGCCAGGCACGGTGCCAACTCTGGGGATGCTTGATGAAAGGGCTTCAATCTTGCCCCTCTCCAAACATATAATAGTCAATAGGTCAGACTAGGAAAATAAAAAGGCAATCATGATGCAATGTATTACATATTATGGTAATTTATTTAATTAATACTCTACATCGTGAGTCAAATTATATGCAGAAACGACATTGACTGTTTTCCACCAGATAAATTCAATTTTTTCAGCAGCTCAGAAAGTCTAAATGTTTAAATTTAGAATACCCAAATCTGACATATATGTTATACAATATATATTTATAATATATATATGTATACTTATAAACTTGTAAGATTTTTGCTCTGCTGTTTCAAATTGCAAATCTCAAACCATAATTGTCTAATTCTCTCCTGTCATATATATATATATATATATATATATATATATATATATATATGCATCCTCCTTGCAACCAAAGATAATTACCCCTGAGTACATGAACCTAAAATTTGGATTACGATGGTCTAAAACCACCGTGGAAGTGCTGAAACCACAAGACAAGAAGAAATGAGTAGAGCAACAGTGTGGGCTGCTTTAGCATAAATATCCAGGTCCAAACAGAAACAGTAAGAATCGGTAGCTATATCCGAGATTTGCTGTAACTTTCTCACAGTCAAGTCTGTTCATTCCCGTTTACTTTTATTGTTTCAAAAGGATAGTTTGAAGTTTCTATCTTTAAAGCTAGGCTTAGGCAATGGAGAATAGAAGAGACACGTTATGTTTAATCTCTGGAAGGCTTCTTACCTGATCCTGTAGCTATTTCTATGTCCATCTTCTTTCTGCTTCATCAAAATGCATAAAGATTTCAAGATAGTAATAGAAAGGACAGCTGGAAGCTTTAGGTTGCCCACTATGCTTTTCGCTAGTTGTGAAAAACCAGAGGCAAGTCTGTCTCTCTGGGAATGAGGAGAGGCATTATGTGACTTGCCTTTGTCACACGGCTGTGTAGGTAGACACACGGCAAGGAGTGTGCTTTCCTGGTTTCGAAGGTCTTTCTACTGATAGTCATGTCAGGGAATCGGGGACCAGAGGCAGGTCTGTAGGTCACCCTCACGTTACTGTCAACCAGGGCCAGGGCAAAACCAATAAAATAAAACGAATGCACGAAGTTCAATGTGGGGAAATTTATTATAGAAGATCATCTAGAGTAGACCAGGCTCGAAAGAACGCTCTAGGATGGCTGCAGCAGCTCTCAAACCTGAAATCAGAAGAGGTCACGGTACCCACATGGCCAGAGTGGGATGGAGGAGAAGCAGAGTGTTCTGTGATGAGATGAAACCCTTGGAGGATGGTCTTCATGTGGGCTCAAAAGAGACCTTCAGACGTGTCCAGGAGGCAGAGTTGGCAGAATAAGGTGGATTTTCCATGTAATAACTGCAGGATAAGCCCTGTGGGAAGCCACCTTGCAAGCCACCCTAAAAAAGCACAGAGAGCCTATAGCTCCTAGAAAAAGCAGGAAATAGAACAAATAAAAGCCTGAGGTCAACCTAAGGCTTTGACTGTAATTCCCCTGTTTAATCTCTGTTTGTTTCTTTGTGACATTTCACATACAGAAGAAATTGTATAACTCAACCAAGCTTTGAAATTCACCATAGTAGAAAAATCATACTTTCAGTTATATCTTAATAGACCTTCATAGTATTTTTCTATGAGTGGGGTACTGTGCTCCACTTTTTAAGACTAAAATTCATCAATAATTTGTATTTTTTCTTTTTAATCATTGAGATTATTTATATAGTTACATAATTTTCTTCCTTTCTTTTCTCTCTCCAAACTCTCTCATATAACTGTTCCTTGCTCTCTTTAAACTTCATGACCTCTTCTACATTAATTATTGTTATACACATATGTGTAGTACATGCATATATATTTATAAACAAAACCTGCTCAGCTCTCATAATGACACATGATAGCCAAGTCTCAATGGGTACATCTACAAACCATCTCTTGAACCTAAAGTTTGGTAGACATTGCAGAAGAGGTAGTTAAACATACTGTGAGAACTGAGGAATCAGAGAGTCTGCTGAGAGATTGCATCTTTTAGTAATGGCAGAAACCTCACCCATGACTCCTAAGCATAAGCTAAACAAAAACAATAATAGACATGTCCAAGTGGACAGGGAAGCCGTGATGAATACTCTAAGGATGCTGAGAGTGTGGAATCTAGTCTTTCCTGGAGAGGAGAATGCCAACTGATCATTTTTGTTTTTAAAATGAAGAAATCAAATGTCATAATAATTAAGACTTTTTTCAATAATAAATAGCTCCAGTGTTTATCATCAAGGTCTAGAAATTTGAGTATTGGGCTTCAAATTTTGGAGTTAGAATCATGGTTCAAAAATTGATACAGAGGACCAATATATTTGGTTAAGAACTATGCCTACTAAATGTTTCAGCCTACCATCCTACTTTCCACTGGATCACATTGTATCTTTTTTATTTTTATTTATTTTTTATTTTCACTTTTTTCCCAGGTGCTGGGAATTGAACATAGGGCCTCATTCATGATAGCTGAACACTTTGCCACAAAGCTATATCCTAAAGCCCAATTGCATCATGCATATCTATGGAGTATGGTTTTTATGGTGAAGTGTAAGGAGTACGGGTTTTTCTGCCCACCGCCACTCTTGTCCCGCAGCCGCGCCAGCCAGCCCCAAATAACACACAGAGACTCTGTATTTGATATAATCTGTTGGCCTGGTTACTTGTTTCTTATCGGCTAGCTCTGTCTTAATTATTAACCCATTTTTGTTGATCTATGTACTTCTCTTACCGGGGAGCTGGCCGACATACTGCTTTCTCCCGACTCTCCATCTTGTCTCTTTTCTACTTCCTTTTTCCTCCTTGTCTCCTAGTCCCTCCTATTTCCTTTTCTATTGGCCAACAGTGCTTTATTTATTAACCAGTATGAGAAACATATATACATAATGGCATCTCCCATCAGTGAAGACCAAAGGTATTTAAGGACAGGAGTTAGGAGGAAGAGGAGGGGAGAAGTGGGCATGAGGAAGCAGGAAAAATAGTGGAGAACAAGAAAAGAGATACTATAATAGAGGGAGCCATTATAGATTTGAAGAGAAATCTGGCACTAGGAAAATGTTCAAAGATCCACAGGGATGACCCCAACTAACAATCTGAGCAATAGTGGAGAGGCTACCTTAAATGCCCTTCCCCTATAATGAGAGTGATGACTACCTTATATGCCATCCTAGAGCCTTCATCTAGTAGCTGATGGAAGTAGAAACAGAGACCCACAGCTAAACACTGAGCTAAACTCCTGGAATCCAGTTGCAGACAGGGAGGAGTGATGAGCAAAGAGATCAAGACCAGGTTGGAGAAACTCATAGAAACTGCTGATCTGAACAAGGGGGAGCTCATGGACTCCAGTCTGACAGCTGGGAAACCAGCATAGGACCAACCCAGATACCCTGATTGTGGTGTTAGTTGGGAGGACTGGGCAGTCTATGGGGCCTTGGTAGTGGATCAGTATTTATCCCTAGTATACAAATGGACTTTGGGAGCCCATTCCACATAGAGGGATACTCCCTCAATCTCCACACGTGTGGGAGGGCCCGCTCCAAATGATATAACAGACCTTGAAGACTCCCCATGGAAGGCCTCACCCTCTCTGAGGAGCAGAAAGGGAATGGGATTGAGGTGTGTGTGTAGGGGGGGAACAGGGGAGGATGGGAGGGTGAGGGAACTGGGATTGACATGTAAAAACAAGCTAATTTGAATATATATATATATATATATATATATATGTAAAGATAAAAGAGTCTAATTCATTTACAACATAGACCAATGCTATTCTCAACAGGCAGTAAATTGTGGGACTATGAGTATATACAAGTAGCTGGAAATAGGCATGTTGTAAGCATTCAGGCATCATGCCGGCCTGCCCCTATCACCTGGCAGAATGCACTCAGGCAGTGCTCTGGTCTGCCCAGGGTTCCATGAGTACTAGTCTGCAGGCAGGTGTGAAGGACCCCTTTAAAAGACAGGCCCCTGCCCATTTATGCTCTCTTTTACTTTCTCTTTTGCCGTCCAGCTCTTCTCTCTCTCTCTCTCTCTCTCTCTCTCTCTCTCTCTCTCTCTCTCTCTCTCTCTCTCTCTCTCTCTCTCTCTCTCTCTCTCCTCTTCTGTTCCTGGTGCCTCTGTCTCTTCCCTTCCCCCTCACTCCCCTTTCTAAATGAACTCCTCATTCTAAGCTCTAACTGCCTGGCGTGTTAGTCCCTCCGCCTTCGCTCAGTCACCCTCACCTGCTATGGAACCTGCTATGCTCTCTCACATGGTCCCTTACCTTGGGACCCCCCACTCACTTGGAACCACACCCCCTGCCTTCTCCAGCTTTATTCCTATAACTGTAGCAAAAGAACAACACACGTAATGAATACAGCTGTTAGGTAACTCTATTTTGTCCAGGAGGTATTTTGAAAGAAGTTACTATGACTCTCAGAACACTGTAAATGGGAAACAGATTTCTGTTGTGAGGATATTGTCTTGTTCATATTAAAGGCACTGACAAGAGAAAAACATATTTGGATGAGGTTGATAGTGAACTCAGAGTCCCTTAGAATTCTTCACCCTGTAGCCACCAACTTTGTTTGCTTTTATTTGAGGAGCACATGTGGGCTACCATGGTGATGAAATGATATCTAGTTTAGCAAATGTGGAAGCCAGGGTCTTCCTTATTAAAGCAAAAAAAAAAAAAAAAAAAAAAAAAAAGGAAGAATTTTGCTGAGTAGGATTCAGGGTATGCCAAAGTTAGTTTATTTATTCCAGTGTTGATTATGGCCACATTTATAGTTATTAAAAGTATAGCTTGTGCTGGGGGGGGGAGTGTGTGCATCATTACTGTTCTTAATCTGCCTTTCAGGTCAGGAAGGAGAAAATCCAGTAGATAGTTTGCTGGATTAACAAATTCCCATAGATCAGCATGGCCCACCATCCCCAACACCTTCTGTCAGTGATGTTATCTCAGCCTCTTCATGTGCTCACTGGGGAGCTTACCTCTGCGATGGAGTTCCTGTCTAGTCAACTGTCATTCTGGTGTTCTGAGTTTTTTCCTTCTTTCAAAGACCGATTCTCAAAATAATTTTTATATCTTGAACACTTCCCCTTATCTCTGTATAGACGTCTAAAAGGTGTCTGTTAAGGAAAACTACACCTGACAATAAATTCTTTAAGAAACATAGATATCTAGAAAGATCAAAGACAATAGGGACTGAAATTTGTAAGTGATGTTACTTTAAACAAATATGGGTGCAGCTGACATCCTGTGACATTATGGAGTGTTATGATAGATACTTCAGGAACCAGGGAAGAAAATGACTGAAGATCAAAAGATGAAGAACAGAAGTCTGAAAAGATTTTCAGCATTGTTTAAACATGAGTTAGGGTGGAGTTATAATCTATGCAACTTCAATGGAAAAACTCACCCTAACTTTTGAAAGATGTGCGTTGTAGGTGCAATAGCTTCTTAATGGGCAAAAATGCATGGCTGTAGCTTTAAAATTAAAACCTCAAGCTAAAATTATAATCCAATTCTTTTCAAACTAAGCCATTCATAGAATTTTAAAGTTAAAATTTCAATTGTAAAGGACCCTGTCTTCCTGGGCTCTTGAATCTATGTATAAATCTATGTACACAACCAGTATAGAGTCATTGACTTAATTTATTATAGAATTAGCCACAGTCTCAGGACCCGAAGGAATAGTTCCCCGAGAATATCACTTGTGTGTAATCTTGAAAACTTTCCCGTGTATTATTTGTTTTTAAAAGCTGGGCATGGGCACATGTGCATCTACTTGCCATGTTAACACTAAGCATATTATGTGCCTTTGTAATACCAACACTAAGAGGAAAGAGGGTGGTGAGACAGGAGGATTTTGAGGGATTTCTGGCCAGCCAGTCTAGTCAGTCTCTGGATTCCAGGTATTGCCTCAACAAAAATAAAGTGTAGAATGACAGAGGATAACATCCGGATACAACCTCTGACCTCCATATGTACATACAACAACATGCCTATGCGTATATCACACATAAAAATGAAAAAAGTAAGATTTACATGTAATCTGCTTAATAAGTCGTAAACAAGGAACACTAAGGTTGATGGAAAGGCAGACCATCATAACCCTTGATGTTTCACAGCACACACACACACACACACACACACACAAACACACACACACACACACACACACACACACACACACACACACGTGCGTCATCAGTATAATGAGTGACTGGAGCTCAGCTTTCCAGAGCACACTGAACACTGACTGGTCTAGGAGAGACAGATGCCTACCTGAAGACTGGCCATGTCTATGTTATCTACCTGTTACTCCCACAAGTGTTGCGTCTTCTTTGAGTCTGTTTCTATGCAGAGATCGATGCAATACCCATCCAACTTATCCCAGGACACTTGCTTCAAGGGCTGAAGATGGACTGTGGGGAATATGTGGAAGTGTTTTGAAAGATTAAAAGTGCCCTGTTTATGTAAGCTGCCCTTCTAATGTGGTCAGCATGACCACAGATTTGAAGAGCTGCTTGGATCTCAGATTATTTTACCTCTACATTTGAACCACATCCTTGATTGCTGCCTATTAACTCCCTCATACACTCACAATCACTTACCTTCTACTACATAGCCCAGAGGTAGTACTAAACTATTTTTTTGTTTTTGTTTTTTTGTTTTTTGTTTTTTCCTTGTAACTTTTAAGTTTTGGGAAAGTAGTCAGAAATACAAGTAAACTGGCAACTTAGAATCTAAAGAAACCTAGTAATATGCTACACATACAAACATAACTTCATATTTGGATCTTTTAGGGTACCGACAATCATGACCTCATGGTTCCCATATTGGCTTGTTAATTCCAAGTTCATGTTAGCTAAGGTGAATTTAGTAACAGAGCTTTGCCACTAATATGTGAAAAGCAAGCAAATTTACAAGGTTGTGATCTTCATAGCTCATCAGCATTGATTCCTTCCACCCTGGGTCTTAACTCCATTGCTAACACCTCATGTTATTTTTACTTCCTGGTCTGTGTTACCTATTATCTCCTGCTCCATTTAGGACCTACCCCCAGTGCTTGCCAAATGCCCTTCTGGAGAAGGCTCATCTCTCCTGATAAAATTCTGGACTCACTGTCGGCTCCGTTTCCCACGTCTGACTCGTAGGCCAGCTGTAACCTCAAGGGTTTTTCTCTTGCCTCTTCAGTGATGTCCAGTGTCTGAAGACTGTTGTGTGCTTCTCAGTATCCGGCTACCCTGAGTGAAATTTGAACCTAACTCTTGTGTTTGTTTTGTTTCTTCTTCCCTTTTGCTTTCCTCTCACCTACAACGTAATACTTTTATTTATTGCTTATTATATCCATGCTGCATTTTCTCTCACCTTCAGCTCATTGTCTTTTCAGTCTCTTATTTGTTGTACATTTTTGTGAACTTGGTGGCCTTCTTCCTGCTCTCCTCACCTTCCCGGCCGGCCCCTACCCTCGCCTAATTTACCCCTCAGAGAGGGTGAGGCTTTCCATGGGGAGACAACAAAGACCTGGGCACATCTCTTTGAAGTAGGGGCAAGGCCCTCTCCACTGTATCTAGGCTGAGCAAGGTATCTCTGCAAAGGGAATGGTCTCCAAAAAGCCAGTCCAAGCACTAGGGATAAATCATGGTCTCAGTGACGGTGGCCTCACAGATGTGAGTGACAGTTGTGTGGTTGGGCAGTGTGTTATTTTTTATCAGCTGTGGTTTTAGGAGAAAAAAAAAATGTTTGCTCTGACTTGA
This sequence comes from Phodopus roborovskii, assembly GCF_943737965.1. Classification (NCBI taxonomy): domain Eukaryota; kingdom Metazoa; phylum Chordata; class Mammalia; order Rodentia; family Cricetidae; genus Phodopus; species Phodopus roborovskii. The sequence continues at coordinate 5,708,369 of NW_026126415.1, read as the reverse complement.
TTTTAGAAGTGTCAGTTCATTAGGGAAGAGGGACTTGATAGATAAGGGGCCATTCCATGATAGTTATGAGGTCTGGACAAAGCAAGCTACAAGAATAAGCTACTGCTATGTATTGTCCCCAAAGACCTTCCCAGAGTGATCCATTTCTTCCAACTGGGTCTTTCTTCTTCATAATACTATTGTTCTCGAGCCATTAAAGTACTGATCCATCCTAGAGTTCCTAGACTGTGATCACAGATACCAGCAAGGTGTTTTTTTTTTTTTCTTCAATCTCTTTGGCATTCTTTGACACACTCAAGATGAAAAATTGTGTTTGAGTACTCTGTGCTGCATTCCCCCAGAACATTTCAATAGTAAAGGAGGTGTGCTGACTTGTTATATTCTGTAATTCTTATTGTATATGACCATGCAGTTTCATTCATGGTCATGTGAATTCCTTTTGTCCTCATGAGTTTTCCTTTTCATTCTTAGACTGGATTGTGGTAGATCATCTCGGTGTAGATCATCTCTTCACAATTATATAATTACCTTGGCATATTTCCCTCCATTCAGAAGCATGCTAACTTGTGTGACCTGTAGTATTGTGGAAATCAGGGAATGTGGCTTCAGGAACTGGGTGATCGAAATCATCACAGCTTTCTTTCACTTTCTTAGATCTCTGGACTTAGGAAAATCAGTTGTTAGACTGTGAAGATAATCAAAAACTGGGGAGAAATGTGTATGGCAAGGGCTTCCTCACAGGTAGGGACTAGGGTCTTGAGGTGAGGAGAGAGGCTGAACAATTCTGGGGGAGGGGGAGCTGGTGACCTAGACCAAAACAAAAACAAACAAACAAAAATATGCATCTATGGCTGCCTTCTTGAAGTTCATCCTGTGAGAGAATCTCAGCTAGAACCATTTAGCAAGGCTCCTGCCCCACAGAAAGCAGAGACAATAACTTGTTTTCTTAAGCAGCCAAGTAAGACTATTTATGTATAGCTAATGCACTGGTGGTACTCTGAACCCACGGGCAGCTCTTGGATCTGAAACATATTAAACAAATAGAAGTCCTAAATCAAACTACTAAGAAAATTAGGTTTGCCCATGTTTAAGTTATTTTGTACTTGTCTCGGATAAAATCACTTTTCCTTTATTTTGCACTTGAAAACAGCTCAAGTTAAATATTTTCAAAGTTGGTCATGTAAACAGAAGGAAGGATTTCGATTTTAGTACTAAATTATTATTTAAAGACCTTTAATATTTACAGAAATTGCTATTTTTACTTCTCAGCAACTATGCCCAATAGTAATCTCTAATTAGGTTGTCAATGTCCGAGTTGCAGGAAAGAAACTAACACAATTTTAAATGCTGCGTGTTGATATTTTTTCCAGTTCTGTGTAAACTTAACTAAATGCATAAAACATATTTTCTCCCGCTGTTGATTTTTTATTGTTCTGAGCTGCAGTAAACATGAGGCTGTAGTGCTTAAGGCTGTAATTTTGTGCAGGAAACCACAGTTTGGTCTGGGATAATTACCACAAGGACTACGATTGAAAGATAAAGTTAGCAAAAACCTTGTGACATTCCTATTAAAGTCTGTCCTCTGTAAGAAAAATTTTTAATTATTTCTTCAGCAATAATTGGAGGGAATGCTCTGGATTTCATTTTTTTTGTAAGCAAGCAGAGTTCTTACCATTGTTTCTATGTCCACTTTAGGTGAAAAAAAAATTAAAATAGTTTTAGATCTTTTATCTGAGGTAAATTATTTGGCTTAAGAACAAAGTAGTTCTATCTATAATAGAGATTTTTTTTTTTTTTAAATCTACTTTGCTTTGGCTTCAACTATCTCTATCCTGTTCCCTATCCCCCACCCACAATATCAATCATTTTAGGAACCACCACTCCATTTTTATTTATGATATTATAAAAAATAAAATAAAATTGGGGGTCAAATTATACGGTTTATTATTGTGGAAATAGTCGAGCAGTTCCCTTGGGTACCATATGGAGACTCTGGAAGTATGTTTGAGATGGTTTATCTCACCCTTTGTGTTGTAAATTGGAATCCTTAAAATATTGCTGTGATTTTAAAAACGGTACTCAAAGGCAGTGTGTGGTCATCAACTTCAATATGCTCACCTCTTGTCCCATCTCTGCATCTTTGCCCCAGAGCTAATCCTGAATTAAGGTGGGGAGACGTACTTTGTCTTCACTGTTTCTGAAAGCTTGCTTCTCATCGTATGTTAAACCTGGCTTTGCAACTGTTCACATCACCATAGGTACCTATACCTGGAGATGTTAGTGAAGGGATCTCCGGCAACTCAGACACAGAAAAGGCTGCAGTAGTAGCCAGTCTCATGTCAGGATTTCTCCTGGATGAAGTGAAACTTACTGATAGGGGAAAAGAAAACATGGACATGAAGACTTTGACTTCTCCCAAATATTTATTGTAGCATAGGCATACAACTCATCCACATTCAGGGAAGAGATAGTGCCCAGATTTATTCCACCTTTTATTTTTTATAGTGCTTTTGCAACAGTGCCTCGTGTATTACAGGGTCATTGTCTTGAGCCATCTATGAGGATGAGAATGACTTTGGATTTACGATCTCATTAATTCTACCTCCTGAGTGCTGGCTGGGATCATATGTGTATACCTCCACATCAGTTTTTATGGGGGTATTGTGGAATATATATATGTATATATATATATATATATATATATGTGTGTGTGTGTGTGTGTGTGTGTGTGTGTGTGTGTTGTGTGTGTTGAATAAGAAAGCAGAATGTGTTAAGGGATTTGTTTATTTTTATGAAGGAGACTTTATATTTTATTGCCAAATTATATCTACAAGGATATGATTCTATTAACAGCAAAATTCAACGACAAGTCTCAAAACTGATAGAAGACATTAATTTATGCTGACGCCAACATATGAATTCTTAGTTATTTGGGTGGGACAGCAACTAAATGCTGACGTGTACAGTCTTTTGAAAATATGGTTTCTTATTTGGGATTTTAGTATAAGAGCATTGATATTAAACAGAAAACTGATGAACAGTAACTTCAATTGGTTCAAGTGCAAAGCTCTGTTTTCCACAGACACATAAAATTAGCCAAGAATAGCCAATATTCTAGCCTGTAGTGAGGTCTGGGTGTGCTTCCTCAGCCTCCATTACTACATCCCGTCTGCAAGCCAGGTGCATACAAAGTTGCAAGGAAGTAAAGTCTGGTTACCAATAATTAATGGGGTTGTTTAGTGAATGAAAGTCAAAGCAGTGGCAATATATTCTCCTGGAGAGTGTTAGCCAAGGTTTCCTGAAGCTAAATCAAGGACTTGCAAAGGAAAGCTTGTAATTCCAGTGAACAAGGGTATTTACACTCATTAAACCTCAACATCTAACCATCAACCCCTACTTAAAGAAATGAGGAGGGAAACAATTTTTACAGAGTGGATAAAATGTTCCTTATAAAGAAAACAAGGCCAAACTAGCCATGCTGATGAGCTGTGAGAATAATGACCCACTAAACATCTTCCCGTGCTTAAACTAAGATTAAAACTAAGGCCACATCACATCCTTACTCACTTGACATATGTCCTCTGAATAAATTCAGCTTAAATGTGATTGGTGGTTGAATTTATATTTTCTGCTTTGACGTATTTAAAATAATTTTGTCTAATACAACTATCATTGAATCACATTTAATGATGATGGATATATGAGCACTTATTTGGCAAAAAATAAAAAAAAATGGAAAGAAGTTCTTGAACCAGTGATTATAGATTACCTGGTACATAAGTTGAATTACTATGTCTAAGTCATTTTACTGTCATAAAATGTGAATTTATTAAAAACCAGTCATGGTTTTAAAACTTGTTGACTGTATACTTGTATATAAACCTTTGTTATAATCAATGTTGAAGGATAATATCAATAATTCAATTTATTCAAATTAGTTCTCAACTCAAATAATTTTTTGCTGAATATAGATTTCTTTTCATACAGCATATCCTGTATGAAAAAACTCAAATTATTACTAAGCAAGAAATTAGAGAAAAACAAAACATCAGCCTTTCCCTGATTTAGATGTTTTATGCTATGATATTGACTTTCCAGATAAAATGTGTCTTTGGGTAGCAGTGGTAAAGATGTTATGGGTTGTGACTGGATCTGAGGTCTGCTACACAGTAGGAAGTTCATGATCAGTTCATGCTCTTTGATCATGGACCTGGTCCATGTCTGTGACTTGGGGAGGTCATAGACCATAGAAGTGAACCTACTGCTTTACTCTGCTAAATGGACCCATTGTCAATCTGCCTTCTAAATATTTGTTTAATTTAAATTAGAAACAATCTTATTTATCAATCCCAGTTCCCTCTCACTCCGATTCTCACATGCCTCCCCCCCACCGACACCCATCTCATCCCTCATCTCCTCCATAGGAAGGGTGATGCCTTATATGGGGATCATCAAAGTCTGTCACATCATTTGGCAAAGGGTCTAGCCTGTGTGTCTAGGCTGAGAGAATATCCCTCTATGGGGAATGGCCTCCCAATGTCCATTCCTGCACTAGTTATTGGGTCGGGGGAAGAATAGAGGAGAGAAAGAGAAGTTAGGAGGCCTTCTAAATATTTTTTAATACCCACAAACTAGAGCTGCTCTCAGCATCCATGAAGGGAGCTTTTCTCTGCAGACAATTAAGGCAGAGACTCATGGCTGGTCATTGCGATGAGAAAAAGTGAAGGTTGAAGGTTCAGCCTTAGACATGACACTGTGGAGATATATTATTTATGATTTATTAAATCTTGCCTGAGGATTCAGGAAGCAAAGTCAGCCTCCAGCTACAAAGATCTGGCAGTGGTAATGCACACCTTTAATCCCATCAGCCAGAAACTAGGAGGTGGTGGTATATACCTTTAATCCTACAACTCAGGATTAAGAGGTATACGGATCTCTGTGAGTCCAAAACCATTCAGATCTACACAAGACTGAAGCAGTCCTAAAGACAAACAGCTCATACAAAGATCTCAGAACCTGGGATCACACACCTTTAATCCCTTTACTAGAGGGATATAAAGGATAGGAGAAAGGTCTTCAGTATTCAGTATCACCCATTCTTTCTCCAGACATACTGAGGATAGGAGGACGTTGAAGTCTCAGGATTCCCCATCTATGCCAAGGAGAGGTTACAGCCTGAGGTTTGGTGGAACCAGGATCACCTTTCAGTCTGAGGTAGAGAAAGCTAGTGCTCAGCTGGTTTGCTTTTCTGATCTTCAGCTTGAACCTTGAGCCTCAATATCTGTCTCTGGGTCTTTTAAGAATCGTGTTATAGGACACCTATCTCATACCCTTCAAGGTGCAGAGAACATTGCAAAACACAGAAATAGTAATAAAGAAAAATTGGATGGTGGAGAGAAAATTCACAATATATTGTTTATGCGCATGGCAAGGACATAACACTCATGAATTCACAGAAGGTGCAATTCTTCACATGGAATCTTCACAGTACAGAGTCCCTAAACATCCAGTCATAGATCTTGGAAGGATTCAAGGGGCCATAACCCAACCAAGGGAGCTAATGGCATTTGAAAATTACTATGTTGAATTACCCAAGTCAGCTTGAATGTCCCTGATTAAGACCAATAATCACAAAGTTAAAACAATAACAGAGCAAAGATAGATGAAAGTACCTTGTAAAGGGAAGAGGGGGGCAGACGACAAGGGGATTAAAAAAAGGGGTAAGAGGTGTGTGTTAACTAGAATGTATTAAATAAGTTCATGAAACTCTTAAAGAACTTTTAAAAGAGAATTCCATCACCTATTGAAAATCATCACCTTTGTATGTGCATTGATTTTGAAGTAAAATGTCTAGGTGGTTTGGAAAGGAAAAATCTAATCAATTCATAAGTGGCTATCAACACCATGGGGCATTTAACAGTGAAAGATTTTCTTAGTTTCCAGTTTTATCAATGAGTTGAATTAACTTCACTTTATATCTGATTTTAAAAAATATATTGTGTTTGTTTGTTTGAGACAGGTTTTCTCTGTGTAACAGTCCCTGTTGTCCTGGAACTCACAGAGATCTACCTGCTTCTTGTTTGGAGTGCTGGGCTTAAAGTTGTGGGCCACCATGTCCAGCTTAAATACAATTACAATCAAAACAGAATGACACCAACACCACTTTATCCCTTCTCTTTCCTCCAATGTGGCTCTTCTCACATACCCTTTAATTACTCCCTCCCATGTCTCTGTACTCTCAAATTGGTAACCTCTTTTTCATTTATTATTTTCTTTACACACACACACACACACACACACGCACACACACACGCATGCATGCACACACACACGCAAAGAGAGAAAGAGAGAGAGGAAGAGAGAGAGATTTAAATACAAGATCTTTACAAGAATCTCTAGGCAACTTGTAAATGAAGATATCTGGGCTAGAATATTAGACCTTGTTATAATTTGTCATCAGTTATTGCTATTGTATCTTTGTTCAGAAAGTTAATAAAATTTGGGTAGGAAGATTAGCCATCTCACTCCCCACAATAAGGTAAGACTTCGATATTTCATGTAGGTGTTTCACCACTTTATGATAACTTCCTCCAGAACAAACAAAAACAAACACACAAACAAGCAAGCAAACAAAAACCCTGAAGCTGCTTTTGCAACAATTGGAAAAATTAAAAATGTTTTATCAGGGCTAGAGAGATGGATTGCTGGTTAAAAGCACTTGCTGATTGAGTTTGGATTCTAGTACCAGTATTGGGCATCTCATAAATATCTGTAATTCTAGCTCCAATGGATCCAACCCTCATTTAGGCACTCCCACACACATGCCCATACACTCAAGAAGACAAAGATACACTTGGATAGATAAAAATATATCTTTAAAATTTATATTATGTAGGTATGCTTATAGGGCTGGTACTAGATAACCAGCAGTGTTCTCTTCCCTGCGGAAGACTGTTTCTCCAACTCTCAACATTCCTTACTTTCTTGTAGTTTTCTCTGTAGGGTTGAATCCTTGGAACTTTCTATCACCAGTGCTAGCATGTCTATAGGTATCACCCCTGTTCTGGTCATGTTTAGGTAGCTACAGACTGAAAAAGTTCTATTTATGTATGTACCAATATTTATGTACATATATAATGTATATTGGGGAATATATATAATATATAATTATATATTATAATATATTATATTATATATAAAAAACAATTAAAGAAAAACAGGTCATGAATTTGTAAGAGAGCAGATAAGGTACATGGGAAAGTTTGGAAGGAGAAAATCATATAATTAATATGATAATCTCAGAAAGTAAAAATAATATTTAAAAAGTATATGATGTACTCTACATAATAGTGTTTTATATAACATCATACCAATATTACCTCAGACTCATTCTGTTATGATACTATGATGGTTACAATATCACTGGGTGATAGAAAAATTTTAACTTTACTTGTATGTGAACATTTCCAACTCTATGTGAGATTCACTATTGACTGGAACATCACTATGTAGAAGATGGCACTCATTCTATCTCTAAAACATGTGAAATCGTGAAGGCAAAGGAAAAATACATGAAACATGTATATGTATTGCAAAATAACAAAATGTCAGTACTTCACCCAAATTCACTCTGGGCCCATCTATACTTCTCTTGTCTACTCTCCATCCCTTATTCTCTCTGTAATCAATGGACTGCATGTTGTATATCATTACTTTGTTATAAAAATAGTTTTCTACTACATGTGAATCATTAAGTAATTGAAATTTTTAAAATTAGAATAGTATATGTAGTCTTCTGGACCATGCTTACTTTACAAATATGCATTTCTGTAAGTCATTTTTTGTTAATATTAAAAAAATATCAATGATGCTAGATGTTTTGAAAATTCTTGTAAGTATCTTTTGGTGTATCAGTTCTGGTGAAATATATGAAAATATTCTCTGTGGGTATAATTGATCAATTTATATAATGTAATATTGGTTCCTATCCAAAAGGACACATGGATTTATTTTCCCACAGCAGTGCATAATTGCCACATTAAAGTCTGGTATTTGATAACATCAGGCTTAATTTTTGTCAGTTTACTTAATTACATGTACCGGTCCTTGCAAAATGGTTCAGAAGTTAAGAACACTGGCTGTTCTTGAAAGAAGACCAAGGTTTGATGTCCAGCACTCACGTGGTAGCTCATAGTTGTCTGTAACTCTAGTTCCAGGGGAACCAATGTCATCTTCATGCCTCTACAGGCAATAGATACATGTCATGCATAGATGCATAAACAGTCAAACACAAATGTGAGGAGATTTTAAAGACATGGACTTATTAAGAATGTGGAAGTAGAGTGAGTATTTCTTGATTTAATATATTGAAGTCAGCATTATCCCTTCAATGAACCAGAAATATTGCAAGAAAATAAACAATGCATTTTATGGTCATGGCATATTTTATGAACATAGTTGCAAAACCCTTTAGTAAATCATCATTAAAACAAATTAAGCAGAATTTAAAATGTTATGGTGACAATCGGGAAAATTTAATATGAGAGAGGCTTCAATTGTTCAAAAATCAGTGTAATTCAAGAAGTCAATAAAGGAGAAAAAACTATATTCCATAACTTACAGAGTCAAGTATTTATTTGAAAGAATTCAATATTGATTCATGAATGTAAAAGTAATAATTTTAAAAAGTAAATCTTGACAAGAAACAAGAAAACATTTGGATGTGGAATACTAGAAAAAAACAACACAAAAAAATAAAAACTAGCTAGCATTTTAAAAATAATTAGCATAATACACAATTGTGAAAAATCTGAATTATCTCCTAAGAGTGGGAAAGAAGAAGGATCTCTCTTACTACTGCCCTTAACATTAAACTAAAGGATCCTATTCAGAACAATCAGCCAAATAAAAAGGTAGTAAATTTATTAATTAACACAGATTTGAGATAAAGGGAGTCAGTAGTCTCTAACAATAAGTGTAACTCCTAATTGATTATGAGGTGTCTACAAAGAAAGATATTGGAACATGGAATTGAATTTTGCAAAATCACAGAAATTATATAAAATATCAAAGCAATTGTATTGTTGTATCATGAAAATCTACAAAAGAACATAAGTCTGTCTACTCATTAATTCAATTAACTTAGTTTTTACTAGATGGGATATGGTTAAGAAACGTGCTCAGAAATTGGGAGCACAGTGGGAGGTAAGAGGGAGTTAGGAGAAAGCAAAGAGGAGAAGAGGAGGGAAGAGGAGGACATGAGGGAGGAGGAAGACTAGGCGAGAGCAAGAAAAGAGATACCTTAAGAAAGGGACCCACTGTAGGTTTAAAGAAAAAACTGGGACTAGGGGAATGTCCAGAGATCTACAAGGATGACCCCAATTAAGAATCTAAGTGATACTGGATAGGCTACCTTATATGCTCTTCCCCTATAATGAGGTTGATGACTACCTTATATGTCATCCTAGAGCCTTCATCCAGCAGCTGATGGAAGCAGAAGCAGACACCTACAGCTAAATACTGAGCTGAACTCTTGGGATCCAGTTATAGAGAGGAAGGAGTGATAAACAAAGGGGAAACCCACAGAAACATCTGACCTGAACAAAGAGGAGCTCATGGGCCCAAGACTGACAGCTGAGAAATCAGCATAGGACAGAACTAGGTCCCCTGAATGTGGGTGTCAGTTAGGAGGACTAGATAGTCTATGGGGCCTCTGGTAGTGGAACAGTATTTATCCCTAGTATGCGAATAGACTTTGGGAACCCATTTCCCATAGAGGGATACTCTGTCAGCCTAAACAAATGATGTGACAGATTTTGATGATCTCCCATGGAAGACCTCACCCTCCCTGGTGAGCAGAAGAGGGATGGGTTGGGGGGATTGGTGGGGGTGCATGGGAGGATGGGAAGGAGCTGGGATTGATATGTAAAATGTGTTTCTAATGTAAATAAAAAAAGATTCATCTAAAATAAATTAAGATATTGTGGTGGAAAAAAGAAACTTGCTAGAGTGTCATTTGGATTTTCAATGGTGTATAAAGGAGTAGGGTTTTAATTGAGTTTGTTCATCCTCTTTTAATCTCAATTCAAAGATCAAAAAGCAACCACAGATTATGGACATGGCATCTCATGACTCAATGACACATGGCTAATGAGTTATAGGGAAGTCAAAGAAAATTAAAGATGTTCACACTATTGAGTGTGACAGTTAAGAAAACCTTCAGATTTCTTAGCACCTAACATGTTAGCATTCATTTGACAAAACTACCTGTCTTTCTAGATTATTAGTGAAGCACACTTATGAATAGATAATAACTTGCAAGCCAAGAATTCAGTGGGCTGGTGTAATTCAACAATTTTTAGTTTTAACTAAAAATATATATTTTAAACTATCAACTTGAAACATAGGAGTGTATTTTTCACTCCTATACTTCATGATAAGTATATCTCTATATATCATATATCATCCTTGTTAGAGCTTTGAGACATTGAAGTCATTTCTGGGCACACACAAGTACACAAGCTTCTCAAAACAAGGAAGCAATTCAAATCACCAGAATGAGCTAAGTAAAATATCCTCTACTTCTATACCCACTATTATAGTAGAACACCATCCATTAAAAAAAAAACTGTCTAGTTGCTGTTTAAAAAAATAGTCAGTTTATATGACCATTATATATTTTACAGTGACATACCTTGATTTTTTCTTATAAATTTTTCTATATAAATTATTATTAATCTTAAATACATGATGTTTTTTCATAATTCAAGCAGTGAACCAAGATCAATAAATACTTATGAAGGAAAATACTTTAATATTGCATAGAAATCTCTTCTAAAAAGTAGTCCATGTAGAAGAACCAACAGATCAAAACCATAGGTGATGAAGTACTTAGAATTCTCAGCTCATTCCTTGAATCTCCAGTGAAGACTGAACTTCATCTCTCTCTACTATCCACTTGAGACACAGTAGAAAACTAGCTGTCACATGGCCCAAGGCTATTGTAGTTGTATTCTATGGCTTTGAATTTCTTGTCCAATTTTATTTCTTCTTGGTTCTAGAGAAAAATGACAAATCAAGTTAAAGAAAGATAAAATAAGGTTAAGTAGATAAAAGGAACTGTATCCTCATGTTGATTCTGTCAAAATAGCTTGAAAATGTAGCTGAAGTGGAAGAGCTTGGCCTTGAACATTTCATGAGATATTGATTTGTTCCTTTGAGAAGTTTCAGCTCAGAAACAAGGAGAAAGAGGAGTCAGTAGGCAAACTCTGAAGCAGTTGTCAGCAATGGTTGGTATTCATGTCCTGGAATTCTGTTTACCCAAAGGAAATACAAGGTCAAATAACCCAGAAACATTTCTTGGGCAGCTTGTGTAGTTCAAAACCAGTTTATTTGCTCTGGTGGCTACTCTTTTTAAGTAAAATCTCATGTTTTTCCAGCCACAGTAGCCACACTATTGTTCAGAGTAGTATACTCTTGGTTTTATAATATTAATAAATAATGAGTGAATAGTTACCACAATTGTGGAAACGAGAAGAAAAAGAAACAAAACAAACATATTTCTTTTAAATGAATGATGCCATTGGAAAAAGATTTTTACAAAATTAGGGGTAGGACAGTACACATAAACGGCATCTATTAGGTTTTACAAGGTTGTTTTGAACTCACAGTTTAAGTTTTGGGATCTAGTTTGCAGAGGACATTCTTAAAGGACATTGTTAAAAATCCAGTGATCTCAGTCTACATAAAGTCAATAGAAATCATGTGAATCATTAATAATACTTTAGAGTTGAATTTAGATATTTAAACTGTCCTGGTACATGTGAAGAATAGAAGATGTTGTTGCTCAATAGTGAAGGCTCTTATGTGACCAACAGAGATATACTTAAGCTCCAAGAAGTCTTTCACACCCAGTAAAAAAAAAAGACCATTTGAATTAACTTGAGTTGTGTCCTAAACCTTTCACAATGTGAAAGGCATTCTTTCTTTGTTAAAACACATGAGGTCACAATATCAAATTGGAGATTTGGTTGAATATAAGAAAATTTGGGGATATTAGAAAAGTAAAAACATTCATATTGAAGTTTGGGGGATTATGCATTTCTGATTCCCAGAACATGGAGGCAGAAGGGAACCAAAGCTGGAACAGACAGGCTAGGTAGGACCTTGTGGCACAGTAAGACTAATGAGGTTTGAGTTATGGAAATACATGTTGTAATATAAGGTCATCAAACAATGAAGTGTGGATTACAACAGCACATGCTCTTGCTTTACGATTATATACTGCTTCTATAAATACAGAATGCTTAGGTTTAAAGTGCTTATAGAACTAGGAATCATTCATATTTATGTTTTCAGCTACTACCATATGGCACAAGGTAATGGAGTTGAAATTAGTAAATGATTGTATAGGAAGATTGTGATGAGAAATACTTCATATTAATGAGTATGTTGACCACTATTTAAACATTAATAGCATTGTTATTATGGCAATGTTACTTGAAAAGGGATCAGAATTTAGGATGGAATGGAGATCTGAGAGCCAGCAGTATTGTTGGGAAGAACAATATGGATGAATGGACTAATATATATGTATTTGTTTCAGAAGCTCTGAGTGAGCCAAAAGTTCCTGCTTGTTCCTAAAAGTCCTCCTTATCTCTTGAGGCCAAATAAGTGGTCCTATTTTAATTTCCTGTCACATGCAGCACATGTGATGATTGTGGTAAGTGAATGCCCTGTAGAAACAGATATTTTTGGAAGCTCTCTCTTATGCCTAGTGGGAGAGAGCAGAACAGGACAAAATGGGTCTTAGTATCTATAGAGCTTAGATTGCAGTTGGCTTTCTATTCTACCCTGAGATCTTGTTGATAATTTTGTAGCTCTCATGCATAAATCTTGGTTACACTGAAATAAGGGAAATGGGGTTAGGGAGATGGCTCAGTGGGTGAGGGATTTGCAGTGAAAATAGAAAGATCTGAGATAAAATCTCCAGCATCATTGAGAACTCTGGACGTGGTCATTTGTGCTCATGTCTGTATCATTGGGAAGACTGATGAAGACATCCTTGTCATCTCTCTCACATTCTAGCCTAACCAAAAAGTTAGGATTTATGGTCAGTGAGAGGCTATGTATGTATGTATGTATGTATGTATGTATGTATGTATGTATATGTATGTGTGTGTGGGTGTGTGTGCATGTGTATGATATGAAAGGTGATGAAGGGAGCCTCCTGATGTGTTCAAGAACCACACACAGACACATACACACATACACACACACAGAGAAAGAGACAGAGACAGAGATACACAGAGAGAAAATTATCATTCATTTCTTCCATACAATTAGCCATTGCTGATATTAAACAAAAAGAATGAAACCCAAATAGAAAACTGGTGCCTTGGATGAAAACACAGCTTTTCTGTTCATTATTTCAGACTTAACACATTACTGTTGGGCTACTCACACTGTTCACAAAGCAGAAGTGGTTCAGATAGACATACTCATCAACAGGAATGGTTGGGGAAACTCTCAAGGGAGAATTTGTCTAATAATAAGAATAAAATACAGTATCAGGTACCAAGAGCTTACTTCATTTTTATACCCACAGGAATATTGGGTTTACTTAATTTTTGGTCATAGTTGTCCCCACATAATGTGAGGGAAAAAAAAAACAGCACCACTGAACTTTTACTACACAATGGGATGGACCCCGTGAGATTTGAATGCTCGGGTATCCCTTATTACATCTCTAGCTAGTGAGATGCAGCTGAATTCTTCACCCACGATCCACTGGTTAATGTTATGATTGGTTAATTTATAGTTGAGATATTTCAGATCCACTTACCAGGCTATCGGTGCACAATAAGTGATCCAACATATATTTGATAATTGGAAAAGTTAGTTGGTGACTTAACACAATAAATTTATAAAGTTCCTTAACAGTATACAAAAAATAAAATACGACAAAATAATAAACTGCAAGAAATAATTAAAACCCTTTATTAGTAAAAGTATTTAAAAAGAAAATTATATAATTTCTCTTCTTTTTTTATTTAATTTAGAAACAATCTTATTTTACATACCAATCCCAATTCCCTCCCCCTTCCACACTCCCATGCCCATTCCACCCCAGGGAGGGAGAGGCCTTCCATGGGGAATCATCAAAGTCTGTCACATCATTTGGGGGAAGGCTTGTATCTAGGCAGGGAAAGTATCCCTCCATAGGGAATGGGCTCCCAAAGTCTATTGTGCACTGGGGATAAACACTGGTTCCACTATCAGAGGCCCTATAGACTGCCCAGGCCTCCTAACTGAAACCCGCATTCAGAAATTATATTGTTTAACATAAAGATTAGGGATTTTTTTCTAAACAACAGTATTAATGAAGAGTGATTTATATATTTAAAGATCAAATGGTGAAATAAAACATTTTCTAGTATCATCTACTAATATAATTAGAATAAAATGATAAGGAATACTTTTTTTTACTACTTTCATGCTATTTTAAAAAATTTTTCAAATCAGTAAATAATTATGCATCCAGTACTAGTTAGTAGTGTTATGTAATTATAGGCAAAACACTAAACTTTAGAAATTGTAGAAATTATCTTTTAATGAGGAATGCTAAAACTAGATCGAAACAATTGATTTACTAAAATAAACCTGAAGACAATTTCTGAGTAGCATTTTTTTTTCAGAGACTAGGAGCATGATTGATTGCCTTACAGCATCTATCATTGTATCCCAGATTAAAGAGTTGTATTTATACTGAGTTTTATGGAGAGGGAGGGCTTATTTCCCGAGAAGATTTCTTTGGCCTCAAAGGAACGATTCATTTGTTTGTAAAGACTGATGTGGTCATACTTGGACTAGTAAAAAGTTTTAATTTTGTTCTGTATAATTGAATTGACTTTATTTTTAAGTTCTTTTCTGGGACTTACTGTTTGTTTATACTACCTGCATTGAAATAGCATGGTGAAACCTATTCTCTTCGATATAAAATAATCACATTTAGTATTATATAAAATTTCATGAAAGTAGGCTTTCTTTAAAATATAAAAGCTGCACTGGAAATAATATAACTCTTTCCAAATGTTAAAGGTGTCAAGAACAAACAAAAGACTTGGATGACTCCACTATTGACATGATTATAGTGTTTTTAATTAGAAAACTAGCCACTAGTGTCTTGAACTCTGTGATAATATTAAAATATGAAGATCATGTTTAAAATCTTAGTTTCAAACTGTAGTTTTGCATGAATTTTTTCTACTCATACAGTAATTAGAATTAGGTGGCAAAATAAAATATGATTTGTGGGAAAGGGGAAGGGGAAATAATTGTAACTGTCTACCTCAGTTTTTTAATATGTACATTGACGTTTTTAACGTGTAGAGTTCACAAAAATTACAAGTCCAAACTATCAGGAAATTTGCATATTTAAAGAATTGCAGACAACGAAGTCACTTTAAGAAACCAAGAATAAATAAAATATGGTTGGAATGCAGATTTGACTTAATAAAGCATTCATCATATTCTAGCATAGATATAGAGTAGGCAATAACAGTGTACATGCTGTCATTGTGAATATTCATGCATATATATATATGTATATATATATATGCATTTTAATGATCAGTAACTTTAATCTAGATTGTTACTGAATAGTTTTTAAAATTTTTAAAGCAAGCAAGTCAATAATAATTTTAGAATAACCTAACTGAAAGCAAATATTTTTATAAATTCAGTTCAACTGATAAGAGGAAGATATAAAAAAATAACATGCAAGTAGTTTAAACTAAAATAATTGCCACATTTTTTAGCATCATTTTTTCCTCATAAGTTTGGTTTACAATATTTTGTATTCTATGGTGATTTTATGAGAAATGATCACCTCAGGCCCATGTGTTTGAACATCTAGTCATCAGTTGGTGCTATCTGGAGAGATTATGGAATCTTTATTAGGCAGCACCTTGCTGGCTAGAGGAAGTACCTTAGTAGGTTTTGAGGTTTTATGGAGTAGGTCCTCTTCACATTCTCTGTCTCTACCTCCTGTATGTGGATGAAAACATGACCAGCTATTTCTACATATTCTCACTATCAGGCATTCTATCTTCCTAAAACCATAAGACAAAAAGAACTCTTTCCTCCCTAAGTGGTTTTTGTCCGGGCATTTATCACAACAACAAAAAATAGACTGGACAATAAATTGGTACCAGGAGTGAGGTACTCATGAGACAGAGCTACCATGTGTCTTCTATGTCCTTGGAGTATTTTTGTGGAAGAATTTGGAAGTGTGAGTGGAAAAGCCATTGAATGTTGGAAACACATTAATGGGCTTCTCTAGTGGGAACTTGGAAGATAAGAATTTTGACAGAAATGCAAACAGTAGAGGCCCAGCTCACAAAGCGTCAGAAGGGAATAAGAACTCAAACTGCAACTAGGCTAGAGGCTATTCGGGAAATATTTTGGTAAAGAATTTGGCTGTATTCTGATGTTGTCCTGGGAATTTAAATGAAACTAAATTTGAAAGTAATGAATAATTTCTTTGATGGAGAAAATTTCAAGACAGCAAAACATTTAATTAGTGAGATGCTTATTGTTGATTACTCAAATGCAAATGAAAAATAGCAACAAATAGGACAGGTTGAAAATTTAAAATGTGAAGTCTGAAAAAGAAAAGGGCACTTAAGAAGCTCAATATTGTAGTTAAGGCATATACCGAAAGGAATCTATAGTTGCTAAAGACAATCGGATCATTAGAGAAATGCTTCTATTGCCACTGGGGCAATAGGAAATGTGTCCTGGGGGCAAAGGCTTACAGTCCTGACTCTCCAATTTGAAAAAGACCTAAGAGGTACTCGGCCCCTAGAGAATAGGGGGTATTTTCACTGGTAGCAGAGTACAGAAGCTACTGTAACTATAGTTCCTGGAGACAAGCGTCATTCCAAGCTGGCAGTTAAACTATGCGCTGTTAATCCACAGAATACTGGTTTTAGAGACAGGAAATGTGTAAGACTGAGACGGTCATGATTTTGTCCTCTTTGTTTTCAGAGAGCCATCAAGGCTGGGAAATATATGACAGGATGGGAGCCCTTGCAAGGGGGCCTGGGAAGCCCTTGTGGAGAGCCATGACGGTGAATCTTGGATTGTTTGGGGACTATAAGATGTTAGAGAATCCAGAGCTGCGAGACATCTGCCAGTGAGCTCTGCATAAACTGGGCAGAATAAACCTAAAAGACAGATGTACACTGTAGTCAGCAATGGTGGAGGTGTGGAGTCGTTGTGGCCCCTTGAAACTGAATCCCCAGGCGGTAGACATCAAGTTACAGGATTTGGTGGTTGCCTGCTGGGCTTTGGTCCAATACTTCTTCACTATACCTTTGAGTCTTCCTTTTTGGAAAAATAAAAGTATATACTCTGTGTCATTGTATGATAAGGAAATATGATTTGTTTATTGGTTTTACATGAAGTCACAGTTAAGAAATGGCCTTGGGTTTTCAAATAATGGATTTTGAACACCTTTGAGACTAATTATTACTGTGGTGACCTTTAAAGTTTACTAAATGTGTCTTCTATCATGAGATGGCCATGAGCTTATAATGTGAGGTATATAATATACTGGTTTGAATGAGAAGTATTTCCCAATTTCCCAATATTCATGTAATAGTAATATTTTACTCTGCTGTAACTAATAACAAAATGCATATGAATGGGCATCAGTGGAAAGATAATTGAGGGTCCAGAACTTCAGACTGTCAAACAACAGGATTTCCCCATATAGGGTAATCATTTAACTTCGTTTATCCTTCCTCCACTTCTGAAGGCATGAAGTAGTGTTTTAGAATCCACAGTTGTTGATGGATTTCTGAGACTATCAGCAAACCATAACTAATGTGTCAACCTAAACTGGAATTTATATGAGGCAATCTGTTGTATTGTTCCTAAAGCAAGTCTTCTGATCTAGTTGACCTCTGGGACCCCTTCCAACTTAATTACCATGCAATGCATACATTTCTGGAGATTTTAGGAACAAATAACATTTTTTGCTTGAAATAGAATTATTGTTTAGCAACCTTTCAGATATGTATTCTTAGTACAACTGGCTTTGCATTTATTAGGTAATTTCTATATGCCTAGAACTGTGATAGGAACCTAATATACAATGTTTCAAATGTTTACAGTACCTTTTAAGAACAAATAATAATTGCAATCATAGAATTTTACCATTCAAGCCAGGCAGTGGTGGTACATAACTTTAATCCCAGCAGTCAGGAGGGAGAAACAGGCAGGTCTCTGTGAGTTCCAGTCCAGCTGGTCTACAGAGTGATTTCCAGGATAGGCTTCAAATCTATACAGAGAAAATTTGTCCCAGACAACGTAAATAATAATGATGATGATAATAATAATTATTTTTAATTATTATTTTATCCTGTCAACTGAACTTCAATTTAATTATGAAATGTCTGAGCCAGTTGTGAATGAAGAATTATATGACTCCAATGTCCAATTTTCTCCACAACAAGCTGGCTTCTAACAGGCCTGTGAAATAAATTATGGAAATGTGCTGTCTAACTTTCACTAAGGTACAGGACAATAATTTTAAAAGGTAAAAGATGCTTGTGATTTTCATTGATCCCTCAGACTCTTGGCCAGGGCCGTGTGACAAGAAACACGTAAAATATTTCTTACACGTCTTTGATTTTTTTTTCCCCTGGGTGTTTAAAAACCTCTGTGTGTATGTGTATACCATAATGTATATTTACTCTCAAGCCTGTCATTCTACCTAGGTGGCAATAAACCTGTTACATATTTCATGCTCAATTAAAAAGAAATCTTACACGATTCCCATGTATTATGGAAAGATCGCCATCTGTCCCCCTCTATAATGAAACCATCCTGGTTGTGTTAAACGTGTCCTGGCTCCCGTTAAAATTCTCTAAATACACACGGAGGAGAGATTGTTAAAAAATGAGTTGTCAGCAAGAAACAGGAGAGATTTAAACAAAGAAAGAAACCCCCAAAGAAAGTAAAACAAAGAGAAATATCTCGAACCTTGAGGCTTAGATTGACTTGACTAATAACCCTCCCCCTTCGGCTCTTCTGACTAATCCATAACAAGACGCAAATGCAACTTGAAACGAATCATTCTGGAAGCTTCAGGAGTTCAGTTAATTTTTCCTTCCTGTTCGTTTTTTTTTTTTGCTTGGAACACCTTTAGGCCTTGGGATCTGATTGGAGCCAGGAGGGGGAAATGCCGAAATCCTATAGGGAAAGCTTGCTCTTGGGGTAATTTAGACCTGATTTTGGGGCGGAGGGCAGGGGAGACAAAATGTTTCTGTATGTTTTCTCCTCGTGAAATTTTGGCTGGGTTGAACAGATAGTAGTATCTCAGATAACAACGCAAAAGCGTTGGAGAAGGAGGCTATTGTGCAAACCTTCCTGGTGAAGGGATCGGATCAGCCTGGGTGCTCACCTTTATTTTGATCTGAGCTATGTGATTATTTTCAAATGTCCTTCCTAGCCTTTTCTGTGTATTGGGAAAGATACAGATGCAGTGTTCATGTATGAAGTTCTCCACACTAAAATTCAGTTTAAAAACCAACAAACATAAAACAAAGCATAGTATGCATAGTTGGAAGATGGTTGGTACTCTAGGTCTTTAAACTGTTTTGGCTTTGGTTTTTATGCCTTTGAGCTGAACCTCTTTCATATTTCCGAGTTCTCCTCTTTGGTACCCAATTGTACATTCAACATTTAGAAAAGAGTTAGAAGGAGGATGGAGCTATGATGCAAGTGGACTAAGCCATCCTCCTTCTTTCTGGTCCATGTTTTAATGAGGAGCTGGATTTCATGGTTGATGTGAGTTGCTTAGTGAGATATTCTTACAATTTACTTGTTATACATTTTGGGGTATCCTATTGTATTTTAGTGACAAAACATTCTCTTAGCTTGTCCAAGATTTTGGGTTCAATCCTCAAACTCTAAAAAGCATTATCTTTTAAAGAAGCAATGATATTTAACAATGTAGTCTTGGTTTCTCCAGAGGCGTCCAGGCTGTGTTCATTAGAACAGAAACTGGCAAACATTAACATACAAAATGACAACATGGAGTGTCACTTGAGTTGTGAGATGTGTGGCACTTCATTTGTTTGACTGGGTTTTGCTGTGTGGTGACTGTTAGGGAGGCATCTGGTTATTGTCACATATTTTAGTATCCGATCTCATTGCAAGACATTTTGTCCTGAGACATTTAGTTCCCACTTGGGACTTGGAGTTGGAAACCTAAAACTAAGTTCCATTCCTAGTTTAATAATAGGGAATTGTCTTCAATAATGATGTTTGGGGTTCTTGGTAAGACATTTCAACATAGCACATTGGAAAACAATAATAGGAAATTGTTATCAGTGACTTCCTTTACAAAAATGTGAGTATGTGGACAAGTCTCAGCAACTCTCTTGGGGGAAACTTTTGTCAGTTTTGGTGATTTTGTGTTTTGTTTCCCTCACGTTAAAGCTCATGTATTTCCTCCACGCCTCTCATTTTCCTTTTTTAGCACGTACATACGTGTTCTGTTAGGCTGTGCTGGTAAATGTGTTTTTTTAAGACTGAGCATACATTTGGAAACTTGAGGCTTCTGAAACTCAACTGAGTTTATGACAGAGCCTCTCTGACAGTTCCTCAATAAAATAAAGAGGGAAGTAACTTGGAGGACTCTTATTTTTCCCTTTTCCTAATGTCAGCATGTAAGCTTAAATAGCCATATGTCTCCAGTTCATTCCTGGAGCTGGACAGGCAAGTCCTTTTACTCCTTATTCTTATATTGCCACCTATTTCCAAGTTAATCCTAGAAACTATCCCCCTTGTCATTTATCTCCAAGAAAGTGTTGACTAGCTCCAGTACAATTATTAAACTTACATGCTACATAAGTGAAAATGGAGACTAGCATTCAGATGTGAAGGTACCTTAGTTCTTTGCTACAGTTTATTCTAACTGTCCTTGGTATAGTTTGAAATTGCCCATCTAAAATTAATGTGTCAGAAACTTAATCCCCATTGCAATCGTACTGTGGGGTTAAGATGAATAGATGACATTTATGTTTTGAGGGTCTGCTTTCATGAGAAACTTAATTCAAATTATAATTAGTCTTGAGGTTGTGAGTTAGAACTCTCGCTATGGATAGCCTCCCTTCTGCCTTCCATCATAGAATGACAGAATAAGAAGGCTCTCAGCTGGTGCATGCATTTGACCTTGACCTTCCTACTCTCCCAAATAACATAAATTATTTTCTTTTCTTTATAAATTACCTAGCTTTAGTTACGTTCTTGTAAATGCATGAAACAGGCCCATTCTCCACCTTAAAAGCAAATAAACTTTTCTTACATGATGTCTTAGGGCTGTGTCCACAGGAAACCAATTGTGATAGAGAGAAATACGAAGGAGCTCTGAGGATAGTACCCTTAAAGACTGTGTGTGTGACTAGGTAAAGGATGCAATGTTGAGAACTAGGAACAGTTGATATGTTATCAAGTGTCAGTAATTGTCTTGGCTGATCCCAAAGGTGATAACCTAGTTGAGTTATTCTCAGTTTTGCATCCTTCACAGGGAGCCTTCATTGGATGTGGCTACCAGGGTGAATTTACAAGATGTCTTGAGCAGATTTGGATGAATGGTCAGCATTCTGGCAAGAAAACACTTGTGTCTTATCTAGAACCCTTCCTACTCTCTCTGTATACCCATCTCTTAAAGAAAAGTTTGAGAGAGGATTACTCATTATTTTACCACATCAGGGAAATGTCCACAGATGTTCTTGCTTCAGATACAGTGGTATCACAGTCACTGGGGACTCTGGCTTAAGAAACCAAGAATATGGGGAACGTCAGCATGTATTGCTCACCTACGGTGGCCCAGCTTTATACAAAACTCTCAGCAAATACATCATTTAATCCTATCACTGACTTAAGTACTAGTAATTATTACATTTATATTTATTCATGTTTACTTTATGCGGAGTGCCTTTCCTATATATATTGCTGTAAACAGTCAGAATTAAAATAATTTTTTTTCTCTAATTTGAAAGCACACGGCGTTCCCTGCAAATGTCAGCAAGGAGGTATGTTATTAAAGTGGAATACCTTGATTGTCTTAAAATTGTACTTCTGAAACTTGGTTGTAAAGGACATAGTACTTTTTTTCTACCATAGAATACATATATAAGGAGCAGAGAGAGGTTTTGGAGATGTGAGACCTTCTTTAGTACCCAACAATGAATTAAGAGAGAAAACAAACATCAACCTTTTTATTATAAGCGTTTTGAGCTATCACAATTGGTGGGACATTACTATCATTCAAACACTATAATGCATAAAGTAATTCAGCATAATATTTTGAAAGTGTAAAGACTAAAAATGTATTCCATGAACAAAGTAATCAACAGAGAGAAGCCACTAATAAAAAAGAATCACCTTTGGAAAAGATTTTTAGTCAATATATTACATATATATATATATATATATATATATATATATAAAATTTATTCATTCTTTTAAATTTCATTTTCCTTCCAACCACAGTTCCTCCTTCCCACCCCGCCTCCTGCCTCCCTTCAGCTCCCCTGCAGCCCACCCCCAGTCCACTCCTCACTCAATCATACCACAAGGACACTTGCTGAACATAGTAGCATTAGTCATAATAGCCAGAACCTAGAAACAACCTAGAATGCCCCTCAACCAAAGAATAAATAAGGAAAATGTGATACATTTACATAATGAAGTACTACTCAGCTGTAAAAAAAAAAAAGGGAGGGGGGAGGAATGCCCTCATGAAATTTGTTGGCACATGGATGGAACTATGTTTATTCTTTATGCTATATAATACTTAGTAGGGTTATAGAGTTTAGTGTTTATCAACGAGGACAGTAAACTTAAAAAAAAAAATGTCTGTGAAACCCTGAGTAACAATTTAAAAACTATGGGTGTGATCTTCATACCTAAGTTGCTGCTAAATTTTCAATAACATAAAAGAAAAATTTAGGGATGATCTCTTAACTCATAATTCTCCTGCCCCACTTCAACTGTCTTGTTGGCCAATGAGGTCACATAGAGCCCAGGAATTGCAAGTTATTACCAATATTCATGACTATCCTTAAGAAGTAGATAGCAAAGCAGTTTGTTGAATATACCATATACCTGAGTCATGAAACATAGAGGAATTAATCTGCTATTCCTGGAAGTGTTAACCCTACTGCCCAGCTTTCGAGGTGCTGGATGATGCTATGTACACTGCTAGAGAGAAAAGTAATTCTCAGTCTTATTTAGTTGTGAGCCCTGCAACAACTAGCCTTAAAGGACATGGTGTAACTGGCTCAGAAGTTATGGAAGTAACCAACCACTTTCCAAGTACATCTAAGATCCACTCCATGATATGGAATGTATACATGCACTGCTAAAGAGGCAGAGAACCTGTGGCTAGATAGGTCATGAGCTCTAACGGATGGCTCAATACTACTGTTCAACTAAATGGACATAGTATTAAAAGGACGCCTAATGACTTATTGCTATATTCATAGATAAGAACATCTCTCAGATGAGATTCTCCTTGTAGTAGATGTCAGCTAATACAGAGAGGCATGCATAGAATAAAAGACTGTGCACTTCTCAGTTCTTAATGGGACATACATATCATACGCCTTCCTACAGGGCTCAGAAATCTTCAAGGAAGAGGGGGGAAGAGGCTGTAAGAGCCAAAGGTGGATGATAACATCAAGGACACAATATTTTCCAGACCCATTAGGGCATTTGCACACATGCACTCCTATCAATTGTGATAACAGGCAAATGGCCTGTGCACAATCCAGTCACAAAATACCCAACATAGGGAGGAGAAGACGATGGGTCCAAAGACATCTATCACTAGCTGAGGAGCTGTTACCAATTGATATCTGCTGTGGAAGAGAGTTAGTTTTCTTTAGTAAGTGATTCCTGGTAGGTTAACCATACTCCTGAGATTAGCTGGGAAACTCAAAATTGATTCAACAGGAAAAAGGCAAACAAACAAACAAACAAAAACCTCAAAGTTTGATGGGAAGGTATAAGAGCCTGTTATGGGAGGAGTTTGGGGAGGGAATTAATATGTTCATTATGTAAAGTTCTATAGTTATATAAAATTCTCAAATAATTTATAAAAATATTGTTAAGAGTAAATTAGGGAAGATGCTAGGCAGATATGCAGATTATTTTTACAGAAGGTACAAATGCCCCTGTGTGAGACATATTACCACAGTATTTGCTTCATACATTGTTGTCTCAAGACAGATTCACAAAAAAAATTATAAAACATTATTATTTTGTAAGACTAACAGAGGAAGAAATTAATTATAAGAAGATGAATTATTTAAACCAAGGTGCTTATCCCTAGTTCAAAGAGTCACCGTTGAGGATTGAAAATCTGATAGCATGTGTTGTATAATTGCTTCCTTGAAACTGAATCATCATTCCCTCCCTAAGGAAGTAGTGGGGTTTGTGGGACTCAGGAACGTGTTATGTACAAGGCTCAAGAAGCATCTGAAATTGACAGCACTTACAAGGTCAGTCCTTAAAGTAACATAAACAGTGAATGGTTGCTGAGAGCCGGGAGACTCTCTGGTGGAATTTCTTGCAGGCTGGATAGGGTGCTCTAGGGTTCAGCTTTCACACTGAGGTTGGCTTTTCTATGTCATTACAGCCTCTGAGACATCAGATCTTTTATAGGCAACTCTTAAAAAAAAACTCAAAGGTTCATAAAAATAGACTTGGATAAAATGGCTTCTGTGGCTTGTCATTAGTTTCCTATCTGGGGTGAATGGATGCTTCTCTCCACATCTCCCCAAGCAGTTACCCAACAGCTTCTAATTCCTATGATGAAGTCTGTTAATATAAGCACAATCTTCTGATGTTGTATTTGAAATGAGCAGTAACCACTTGAACATATAAATCATATTAGGCAACTCTATTTTATAGCCACATCCTTCTGAATATGTGCTTTCAAATCTTTGTATGAAAAAAAATGATTATTATAAGATGTATTCTTTTCACTTGTCAATAGAATTCACACAGGTTGTGAGGTCTTATTACAGCAGCCTGAAGGGATGAAGGTGATTTTGTCTGTGTCTAATTTTCTCCCATTCACACCCATGAAATGACCTTGTGGGTTAAGAATTTAACCAGTATTATAGTCCCTCTGTTTAAAACTTGATTTGTTTTCCCATTAGCACTGAATTAGAACTGAATTATGTAAATGATTGAAAACCATTACTTTAGCTGGGAAGTGGTGGCACACACCTTTAATCCCAGCACTCAGGAGGCAGAGGCAGGCAGAGGTTGAGGCCAGCCTGGGCTAGAGAGTGAGAGCCAGGCTAGCCTCCAAAGATACACAGAGAAAACCTGTCTCAAAAAACAAAACAAAAAGAAAAAAACAAACAAAAAAAGAAAACCATTACTTTAATAAGGTAAATAATTTAGCAATAAGGAAAAATAGAATAATAATTCAGGTTCCTTGTGCTAATTGCCATTAACAATCTCTACTAACAGCAGTATAGAATTACTATTCATTGGGAGGAATTGGAGTACATTTTTGGTTCCAATAAAAAAAACATCATTTTCTTGTGAGCTTCATGAGGAAATACTATTTAATATCATGTTGCATTATAACAAAAGAGAAAGAGAAAGGTAAATGCACTGTTCCTGTGCAAATGGGCTGGCTTGACTGTTTCCTAGGGGAAGTAGGGGGCAGAACATAGAGCTTTTCTGGATGAGATGCAGAGGAATGACTGCAAACATCATTTTTAAAACTTCACTTTAGTTTCATTTGATTTCTATCTGAGCATAAACTAGAGATGTAAAATGCATTTTGCATCCAGAACTCAAATTATCTGGAAAAGTCCATGAGATAGCACCTTTACTGACGTCCAGTGCCATCATTCCTTCAGTGTTTCTCACTGGAAAAGTCCATAATTACACATAGAGCTGTCTACAAATTACACACATGTTGACTTAAATACCATTGATGTCTGAAAATATTGATTTGTGTCACAGAAAAAGAAATGTCTGTTAAGGATTCTGGTTTAAATGCCATATGTTAAAATATTTTAATGTTGAATTGAATTAATAATTGACCCTCTAACCCTAAAGCTTCCCATAACCATAAAACACAATCCTTCCAAAATGTATAATACCTCGTGGGAAACTGGTTTTAATTTACTTCTCCTTGAAAGACCTCTTTGAGGGTATTTGCATTGTCAGCAGCTTAAATTGACCACAGAAATGATAACTAAATAATTTAGAAAATTGTAAGATGATTTAGGCATTTAAGATGTGTATAAGGTAATTAAAACCAAACCTTAGGAGGGTTAAGGCCGCCCTGCAGTTGGTTATCCTGCAGCTGGGGTCATTGCCTACGTTGTACAAAGGCATATGTTCAATTTACAGTTGTAATGAGGAACATGGGGTGTTTTGATTCTTCATTTGCTGTGCTCATCTCTAGAGGATGCAATTGGTTGAGTTAAAAAAAATGCATATAGGCTCTTCTGTGGAGGGTAATAAAATCATGCCAATAATACACGTCACATGCATGTTCAGTAGGCATATGGCTTCTTTCAGAGTTTGGAATTGTTGCCTTTAGCTGCTATCATGATGCAGACTCATGGAAATGTTCGTTATTATCCACTTAGAAATAGAACCAGCTCCTTTGATCCTGCTAGTTTGATCATGATTATTCCGTTTTAACTAATGCATGGTGTTTATAAATGTGTTTCAGTAGATTGTTTACTTACCAAGGAAATTTCTGATGTTTCCTCCTAATCTACAAAAGGGAAGAGGAATGTAGGTTGTAATGTTTTCTTTTGTCTCCTGTTGAATGTATACACAATACATTAAAACAGGTAACATTTTTTTCCATTTTTTTCTACAATTAAAACAATAAATGATATTGGGTATTCAACTTTTTTGTACTCTGATTTCTCAAGAACATGAGCACATGTTCACGGGAGGCATTTTAAAGAAGTTTTTACAGCATCATTATGATACAAGCTGATGCTTACTAGAGGATCAGCTGCTTGTCTCATTCCATCAATTATTCTCCAAGGCAAGCAAAGCCACAGAGGGCCCTATTCTTGGCTTGACACAAAGCAAACATATTACTTTCATTTTAAAACTGCACAAAAGAGGAAGATCTTTACATCTATACAAATTAATCTGGATAACTAAATGGCAGATGACTGGAATTGACTAAAATTATATTATAATATAATATAATATTATATTATATTATATTATAAGCACATATAATTCTCCAGTTTTTTACCTGCCTACCAGGTACAAAAAATTTATTATTTTTCTCCTTCCTCTCTTTCTCCTCAGTTTAGTGGTTAGTTCTTTACGCTTGTGTATGAACTTCTAAATACTGTACCCTGCCTCTTTGTGGTCCCATGAGTGAAGACTGGCTCTTCATAATGCCTAAATCCCTTGGCATGCTAATAGGCTTCTCCTGAAGTTTATTAGTAACTCATCCAAAACACATCAGTAAGAGCCATGCCTAAGATGCTTCAATTTTTCATCTTGACAAGAGAAAATTTGGGATTCTGGAGTTGGAAAGAAACAATCTGGAAGCAAGCAGCCCCTAGCTGTCTATAGTCAATCGGCTGAGAGGAAAAGAAGGAGAGGGCAAGTGTTTGGCGCTTGATTTTCCGATTCCAGAAGAACTCTGATGTTTTTCCCCAGTATTCCTCCAAGGTAAATCATTTTCATACCTTAGCTTAAATCCTAAAGTTTCATCTGTCGATGTAGACAGAGCTCTTATCACAGGTTTTTTTTATATCCATACATGCTATTCTAAACTACAGGTCATTATCTCATGCACACACACACACACACACACACACACACACACACACACACACACACTCAGGGATAGCAACTTACTCATATGAAAATTTTGTCTACATTACTGAATACTCAAACCAAGAATTAACAGCTTTCTAATGACTAGAACTGTGTCATATAAAACTGATCCACTCTGGAAATATGTCCACAAACTTGCATGAACCCTGGAATCAAGTTTCATTATTATGTTGGGGTTTTTTTCTTTTTTCTGCCTACTTTTCAAATCAAATTCATTGGTGTATTCCATCCCCTGGAAGTCTGATTTTGCAGCTCCTGGCTTTCCTCCAAAAGCCTTTCATTGGTGCACAGGCCATCCTTGTTTTCAATTCATTCTTCTTTATCCACTGTGTAAACTAGGTGGACCTGAGTAGTTAGGAAAACCGAAAGCATTTGGTTGTTATTAGGGTAAGGATAGCCGACTCACACATGTAAAGCATTAAAGAAACCTTACAAATGTTTGAGTAATTTTTTTTCTGTTGTTGTTGTTTGGGGCTGTGGGGCATTTAGCCACATCCTGCCATGCACACAACTCTGGAGATACTTTCCTTACCAGGTAGAGATTTAGGCCAATAAAACAAACAAGCAAACAAACAAACAAAAAAGCCAAAACAACAAAAACAAAGACAATATTTTTATTTTCTTTTCCCAGCATTTTTATTGCCTTTATTTAAATGCAACATAATATACACTGTTCAGCCTTTTGGGAGTAGAAGGAGAGAATGCCTATATCTTTCAGGAGTCTCAGTGCCAGCGCTTACAGCTCACACGGCCTTGTATCAGTGAGTGATACACGATACATTTGAGCACAGTGGACTAGCGCCCACCTTCCCCACAGAGGCAGAGCCCCCAAAGTCTTGATGTTTATTTTTTTTTCCCTAAGAACACAACATTTAGGACTGGACTTCCTTTCTTTCAGTAGTTGTAAAAGTGAGTATCAACATCAAAAAAAAGATGATTTTTTTTTTAATGCGGAAGAATCCTCACTCCTTATCGAATCGTTTCTGTATTTATCTCTGTTAGGATGTATACAGGGAAAGATGGAGGGTGGGGGACGGGGAAAGATGTTTCCTATTTTTGGACTCTGCAAGCTTTGATACATTTTGCTAGAAGCTGTTTAATGTCTTGAGTACTATAATGATGACTGTTTACACGTAGTCTCTTTAGTAATCTAAATGGCAATGTGAAATAAGAATCCAACATCTGCCCTATTTGCTGTAACTTTGGTCATTGAATACTATAGTTTGTCTCCCCAAACATTTAATTTTGGTTGTGGGTGGTCCACGTTCATGTGTCAAATAAAATTATTATTTTAAAATAAAGAAAAAAGAGATAACTAGTTTTTCTAGAGATGCATTACATTAGAGCTCTCAGACTCATTTACCAATTAAATTTTAACATACAAAATTCAACCACAAAAAGTATACATTTTTAAAATCCCATTTGTCACAAAGCTAGTTGAAAGAAAAATACTATGAAATGCAACTATACCCATAAACCAAAGCACTGTGCATCTGTGCATTTCTCTTGAAATAACAGCTTTTTGAAGAAATCATAAAATATGACCTTTGTTGGATTACTTCATGGAAATGTTCTCAAAAAACTGATTAATGTTTAACTTAATATTTTAAGTAACTGATTTTCACTGACTAAGCATCAGCACAAATATGTTAGAAGAGGTCCCCAAATCACCAGCCTTTATATAGGTTAAATTTTTAGTAAAAAGGACATTTGGTGAGTCAATTGTTCATACCAAAATACTGCATACAAACAACACAATAAACAATTTTCCAAACAAGAAATAAGGAGATAAGACTGCAGCATCAATATATTCTTGTAATTATCCTTTAAAATATTTAGAACAAATAATGATTTTTACATTTTTAAAATCACTACAGACACTGCAAATAAGGCTTATGTGTTTATTTAGGGAAGTACAAAGTGACAGTGAATAGTACACTTATGTATTGCTTTCTATACCTGCTCTAAGAAAATGAATTTTGATGTGGTTATATTATGGAACCTTCTAGAACACTTTAAATGTACAGAAAACAAGCTTTATTTGGTTTTGTAAAAGACTAGATCATACAGCTTGAACAGGTTTCAGTATGTGGTTACACATATACCAGAATGTATTTGCTCAGTTTTAGCCCCTGGGAGAGTTGCACTTCATTCCAAGTTTCCTTTTAGTTCCTTTTGGGGAGAAGCATTCTGTGGGACTTACAAAGGGCTCTTGTATATGCAGATAACCTTTCCATCATTTGCCACAGTGACCTATAGTGAGACATCATCAGTTTAAAAAAAAAAAAAAAAGTTAGCCTAAAATATAACAACTCATTTTCCTTCTTTTGGTATAGTCATGTAGATGAAATAAGGCAATGGAAGAGAATTTGGCCTTCAATGACTTTAGGTAACGAAGCCTCAGGACTGATAAGTATTGGCAAATGATAGCAGGCATCTGTTCTTTAAGCTATAGTAGAACTCTGCCATAGTCATCACTAATGGTTCTTATTGCAGAAGTGCAAATTAAGTCAACTGGTGGGGCACTTGTACGGCTCCCTTGATCTCATCTCTTATTTCTGAAGTGTTAGCCAAGTTTTTAAAACACTTTGTCATGAACATGAATAGGGTGCCAAAAAAAAAAAATTAGAAGGCAAATCAGAGGGCAGCGCTGAGGATACTCTTTAAAACCCCAAAAGATATTTAACATCCTATTAAATAAATAACTTAGAAAGGAATAATAAAGGATGAAGGCAGAATGCACAAGCATACCATACTATTTGTATTGTTAGAACAGTTTCACACTAATATGTTTATATTTGTAAATCTGATCCAATTCTTCCATGGTGCCACACCCAAAGCTCCTTTGGTTGTGCATATGATATGACCCAAGAGCTTTCCAGTAAATCAGTAAATGCTTGCGTGTCTTCCTGCTCATTGAATCATCAGGCTTGAATGAGCAATCAAAGTCTTTGATATGTGTTCATATTCCATAAATAACTTTCCCAAAGATCATTCAACAGATCAACAGATTGTTCCATGTCCTTTAAGTTCTATCTCAGAAGTTCAAAAACAAAAACTTAAAAAAACAAACAAGAACAAAAAAAAAAAAAAAAAAAAAAAACAAAAAACAAAAAAAAGACAAGAAAGAACAAAAAAAAAAAAAAAAAAAAAAAACCCAGTCACAACATTGTTCACTTGGGTATAACTTCCATCCCATTTGATTTGCCTATATCTTGGGTATAAGGCATTACATAGAGCTAATGAAAAGAACTTCATATGTCAGCAGTGAGTACAAAAACCTCCAAAGCCTTCTTTCCTTTAAGCAAGCTGAATTCTGGTATGTCTTTGCCTTTTCCACCACAGCGTTCTGTGAAGGTACCAACTCCAACTCTTCCTGGCCAAAGAGTCTTTGGTTGTACTACATCCACCACCAACAGTGCCTCCTTTTATGAGTGGACCACCATCGGGAGGAAGTGAGCAGAGGTGTTTTTCCTTCTTGTTTTTTGTCCTCTCCTGGGAGCTCCTTTTCCGTTCAATGCCACGTACATTTGCCTTCCATTGTGTTGCCAGTTAAAGGATGCGTAGGTGTTGTATCCGTTTTCCTCTATCCTCTCTTTCAGCTTACAGTCATTGTTAAATTCCTTCTGCAAAGGGAAAACACGTTTATTTGTATGGTGATGATACGTGATTCCAATATTATATAAAGCATCTAATGGGCCTCAGTCCATTGTGTTGTAGCTTCCATTTTTTATATAAGTTGCTCACTTCATATACAGTGCCAACAACAGAAGAGACAAAATTCCTAACCACAAAATGGATTCTGTGTTTGAAAACACATTGACTCATCTTTGATTAATCACCACGGCCACATATTCTGGCCCTTTAAAAGCTGATGTGCTTTGAATATAACATGGTTTAAGAGCCTGGAATGATTGTCATGAAGTAGATATCACAATAACAATATTTATATGTTATAGGGGACAGTATTGCATATAGTCTTGTCTTTCATAATGTTAACCATAGGTCCTATAGGAGCGAGAATCACCAGAAATGTGGGCTCATCGCATTTACAAACATCATCTATCTAAAGATCAACTCAAGGAATGTTTTAAAACTAAGATATAGAAATGCCTTTTTTTGGGAATTGGGAATGTGGCTTACCTAGGAGAGTTCTTACACAGAATGCATGATGAGGCCCTGTGTTTTATTGCTAGTACTCTGTATATTAGGCATGGAGGCATACACCTATAAATAAACACTTGGAATGTGAAGGCAAGCAGATCCAAAGTAAAGCCACGTAGTGAGTTCCAGGCCAGCCTTTGCTCTGTAAGACCCTGTTTTAAGGGGGGGGGGGATGCCTTATTTTGTCTATCATCATGTAAACTAATTATGAATACAGTAATTGAAAATGCATCCAGAGAGTCTCACTGGATGTTCATCTATACCCACAACATTCTGTCACTGTCCTAAGTAGCATGTGGCCTTAGGGAGTTTTGATGGGTCAAGAATCTTCTCTTATCTGCTTTCCAAATTCAGTGTCTTCTCCTGAAATTAATAGCAGGTGTAAAGAAACTAAAGAAATATCCCTCTGCTCTTGGTACAATTCAAGTAGTCCAGAAGGTAAGGACCCACAGCCTCTAGAGGTTCTGCTCTCCATCTCCCATAAAAGCACGGTGGCACATTTTGATGTAAGCTTTGATTGGACATTTTTTTCCATCTCACGAGTCTTTGCATTTTCCAATTTCAATTTGCAAAGGACTTATTTACTTTTAATGTTTATGTATTGGCATGTGAACCTGTATTAGTTTGTGTGTGCCGCATTCTAGTAGGAACCCACTTAGATCAGAAGAGGGAATCCGGGCCTCTTGAAATTTGAGTTGCAGGCTGTTGTGAATCACCATGTGGGTGATGATAACCGAACCTGGGTCCTCTGCAAAATCAAGAAGCAGTCTTTCTAGTCACTGAACCAGTGATCCAGGCCCCAGGGTTAAATTCTGGATTATAAATTTTCAGGTTTCTGTGGTATAGATAATTCAGAACACAATAATGAAACTACATATACTCATTAAGAGTGTAGGTTTATTTTTACATTCCTGGGACTGAATAATAGTGTGTGTTTCTCATTTGTAAAATACAATTAGATGCCAAATTCCTATGGTAATATGATTGAAATTAAGAACAAAATATAGATTATCTAAGATGATTTTTATAATAAATTGAAAATTTTTTCATTGGAAAAAATTAAATCTTTTACGAACTTACTTAATTTTTTTTATTCTTATTCATCTCTCTGTCCAAAACTATATGTATTTCAAGCAATATAGTTGTTTTTCATACTTATTAAGAGGGCATGCAGTTTAAAGAAGAAGAAAGGAAGGGCCAGTAAGACAGTTCATTGGCTAAGACACTTATCTCAAAGACTAAATGACCTGAGTTCCATACCCAGGAACCACAAGGTGGAAAGTGAGAACGAATTCTTTCAAGTTGTATTTTGACCTCTACATGTACATTGTGGTATATGCCTACCGTCTCACATACACATATACATAGAGACAAAACAAATGTAACAATTCTTTCAAAAGGAAGATTGGGACTGTTTCGGGTAATTTCATATTGGAGATTCCACACTGGGTGCGAATTTTTCCTCCCCAAAATGAATTTAAAAGTCAGTATTTTTTTTAAAGAAGTGTGCTTTAATATATTTTTAAAAAGAAATATGCCTGAGTCAGTCTTCCCATCGTAGGTGTTTTGACAGTTGGGATGCAACTGGGATGCGCCATAGCTATAATCTCTGGAGGATGGCTTTAGACATTCATGAGATACAGGTGAAACATTAGAACTAATGTTTAAGAAATCTAGGTTGTAGTAACTGGGGACATTCCTCCCTGCTGCTAGCTAGTTTTGGTACTCAAAAGTATTATGTAGGCTGCTAGAAAAATCCATCATTGGTCTAATTGGTCTGTGAACCCTGTGAATTGCAATGACTGGTGTAGCAAGAGATGCCCATGAATGCAATAATGGTATAAATACTATTGGAATAACTACCATTTTCTGGTTAGATATAAGACCCATTCCACAGGAGGAAACACATGCCTTGTGCTATAAAACTGGCCAAAAATTCATGGCTGGAGAGCTTACAGGCCCCAGGAGTGAACCTACTGCTATTGTTTACTAAATAGAGAATATCAAGCTGTCCTTCAAATCTTTTTCTCTTTACTGGTAGATTAGCATGCCTTTTAGAACTCATGAGAGAAGTTTCTTTTTGTCGTGGGTTGTGGTTTGCTTTGTTTGGGGCAGGTTCTCCTACATGTCCCAGGCTAGTTTAGCCCTTGTTATCTTCCAACCTCAGCCTTCCAAGTGCTGTGATCACAAGTGTACATTAACATGTGCGACTATATACTTCTTCCTTTTACATCTTTGGGAGGTAGGCCAAAAAAATATCTGACACATAGCAGCCAGCCATATGTTTAACTACCATTTCTTTTAAAAATCTAAGTAGCATAATCGATATACTGTGTATAATTCTGTTTTAATTATTATTGCACTTAATTATAAACAACTATTATTTTATTTTATATGAGACTCTAGTCTAAGAGCTGTTCTAAATTAATTTGACTTGAGTTTGAAAAGGTGACATTTAAAATACTTAACACTTGTAGATATTAATCTACCCAAGGTTTCTAGAGGACCATACTGAAAAAGTATCTGTACTTTTGTAGATAGTATACCCTACTGTGAATATATTCCTCTGTCTTTACATAATATCTATAATGTTCATGCATAATTATAATTAATAACTATTGCATAGTACAATCCAAGGGTTCATTGAATAACTTGGGAAACAATCATGATTCTCTTGATATGTTTCTCCATTTAAGATTAAAAAAAAAAAGTAACATCTGATCACAGTATTCTCTTCAGCGGTGGCAGATACTCATAATATATGAAGTTCTATTCCATCCAAGTTGTCTATTTTAAGTAATTCTTGTTTAAATTGTGTGTCCAGCCCCGATGCTACTTCATCCAGATGTTTTGGTGAGACAGAGTCTGATTGTCTTACTGTTCTGAACATTCACAAATGCTAGTAATGGCCTGTGTAGTAGACTCAAGGGCAAACAATTCCGTAGAATGTAGAGTTGAACAAGCTGCTTTGCTGGCCTTGGAGATGTTTGTAACCAGCCCCCCTCCCCCTGTGAATCCTATTAGTGGTGATCAAATGACAACAGAATATTAACTTACTGCAATGTGTCTTAGAAACAAAAGCCAGCTACTTACTGAGCCATAGAGTTTCCCCTTCTTGTTCATGGCTAAGTAATAGTTGCTGTTAATGGCTTTGACTGCAACGACTCCAATTTCCACTGATGTTATCTCCAGGATACCTAAAACA
This sequence comes from Phodopus roborovskii, assembly GCF_943737965.1. NCBI lineage: Eukaryota > Metazoa > Chordata > Mammalia > Rodentia > Cricetidae > Phodopus > Phodopus roborovskii. The sequence continues at coordinate 5,673,070 of NW_026126415.1, read as the reverse complement.
CACAATTACAAAAGCAAGCTGTAAAGAGTCATCTGTGCTTATTTGGGAGAAGGTAAAAAAAAAAAATCCAAAGAAATGATGAAGTACATTTTGTATTATCTCAAAGTAAAAGGCAAATAATGGGGTAGCCAAACTGTGCCAAAACTGTGTGAATATGTTGAAAACCCCAGTTGAGTATAAGAAACCAGTAGTAAGGCTTTGGGAGGTTTCCTCTCCATTCTTACTCTGACCACGTACAGGCAAATGTTGTTTTAATTAAAATGCTTCCTATGCAACCTCTGCATTTTCAACCCTATAAATATTGAAACTACTCTACTCATCTTAGCCTAGATTTCAAAAAAAAAAAAAAAAAATTATCAGAGCCCACATCTGTACTGTGGTATTAAATTAAATCCACAGCATATGTCAATGATATGTCAGATTTACCTCAATCTGTAAAAACAATGGTAAACTATTTTTTCTTTGTAGCACACTTAGATAAACTAAATCCCCTGGCTGCATTTAACTGATAAATTTATTTTTGAGCAATGTGCTGACATGCTGAGGCACAGAGAGATTTTTGTCAGTATCCACACTGCCTTACAATAGCAGATACAATACTCCACGTTAAAGGGTTCTCTATTTTTCTAGAAAGTGGAGAGAAGTGGTGACTGAGAAATAAGACCATTTTCGTCCAGTAAAAGGTGTTTATTTTGGTGTATGTAAAGATGATGTTCTCAGGAAAGTTTGTAAGCAACCATGGAAAAGGCATTTGATGCGGCATGGAAAAAAAAAACAAAACAAAACAAAAACAAAAACAAAAAAAAAAAAAAAAAAAAAAAAAAAAAAAAAAAAACCACTACCTCAATCCAAGACTTATTTCCTTATTTTTACTAGCACTTGCTCAGGCTGGGTGAATAGCACAGTGAGAAAGGTGTGGTATCGAGAGCTAGGGAATATGGGTTTTGGGCTCCTGGCTCTGCATCTGTTGGAAAATGACCTCAGAAATCATCAAACTGCTCCATGTCTCGGGGTTATTTGAAAAGTGGGTAGCATAACAATATTTCTCTCAGAAATATTGTGTGCTGTGCACACAAGACTGTATACACAAAACGATTGGAATTTGCCTAGATATCAGGACTTCAGTTATTATGAGAGGCAACTTTTCCCTGAATTGTGAAACTTCTTCAAGAGGCTACAGAAGTTTTCCATAGATCAGACAACCCCCATTTTCTTAGCCTGCTGATATGAAAGGAAATTATAAGTTACCATGAATTGTGTATCACCTAAGATGACAGGCACCATCTTCAATGGAGTATAAAAATTGTGTTCTCGGAGTTTTATATTCCCTAAAGGAAAAGTGACTTGTTAACAGGACATAGATAGTTTTTCTCCTTTCCTTTCCTTTCCAAGGTTAGTCTACTGGATGCTGGTAGAAATGCTAGAATGTTCTGACAGCAAAGTTAACATAAAAAAAAAAAATACTTGTCTTAGATAACATGAAGCAAAACCCCCGTGTGTTGAGGAAGTGTGTGTTCACACACTGTAATCATTAACACAGCATCTCACTGTGCTTGCAAACCCAAGCCAAGGACATATTGTGAGGTGTATTGGGAACAACATTTATGTCATCAGTATCTCTAACTCTATGCCGGTTGTTGCCCTTGGATGATGGGAGTCATTCTGTATATGTTTCTCATACTGGTTAATAAATAAAGCACTGTTGGCCAATAGGAAAGGAAGATAGGAGGGACTAGGAGACAAGGAGGAAAGAGGAAGTAGTAGGGAGAGGCAGCATTGAGAGACCAGGGAGACCAGACGCCTGCCTCACTCCCTGGTAAGGAGACCACGTGGAAATACATAGAAATGGGTTAATACTTAAGACAGAGCTAGCCTATAAGAAACAAATAATGGGCCAACAGCATTATATCAAATACAGAGTCTATGTGTGTTATTTGGGGCTGGCGTGGCAGCAGGACAAGACCAGAGGCAGCGGGCGGAAAAACCATACTTCTTACACATATTTATTTGCATATATTTAAAAAAAACTGTCTTGCAGTTCATTACTTTAATTTCTATAGCTGTTCCTCAAGGGGTTATTGTCAGTTAGAGATTAGAAACTAGAAGATAAAGTTATACAGCTAGCACACAAAGTGTTTAGGTAAATCTTAATGGCTATATACACCTAGTCCTGGGGCTTTCGCACTTTCTTTCCCTTACCCTCTGAATATTTTCATTTTCCCTCTCTTTCCCTTTCCTACAAGGGGATTCTGTAATCGCGATATGATTCTTTAACAACTCTCACTTAATGCCAGCATGTTATTCTCTCTCCCAAGGATGTTGGTCTGCCACATGGGAAAACATGTGTGTGTGATAAACTTTGTGACAAGAAGATGCCAACTAGACAGGAAGTGGTGTTCTGTGCGTGCAGAAGAGAAATGCTCAGTGTCAATAAACTGTGAGAAATTCCACATGTATTCTACAGAGACGGGAAACTGATAGAAAAGAGAAGCATGAAGAATGATTCTCACAAACAATAAACAGAATTTCTGAATGAGAAGCAGTAGGGTAGAGCTATAGTAATGATGCTAAACTGAACAAAGGAAACAATATCATACGGATATTATCAAATCCTTGGCTAGTTATTTTGGAGACTTTGCGACATACAACAGTTTCGCTAAGATACACATAAAACTTACATTTTACCTCACATAGGAACTCAGAATTTAAAGGATTGATCAAACATACTTTTTTTTTTTTTTTTTAACTTTGTAGCTAGTTTGGGTAAGCATTTAAAATATTTACTTTTAAGCAATTTTAAACTGAGACATTACAATGTGCATATCTAAGGGTCATTACATGATGCTCTACCATGTATATATTGCTTGATGTTCATATCAGAGTAAGTTTGCCTGTCTCTTCAAAAGAGGTATATTTTGCAAATAATAAAAAAAAAAAGACTAAGGTTATTTAATATCCTTTTTAGTTATAAAAGTAAATTTGGTTGTGCCACAGGTCACTAAATCATAATTTGAAAGCTTTGTAGGCCACAGGTAACGACTGTATTGATTGCAAGCATCTGTGGATGTGGAGGCTTCTTTGTGCAGAACCGAGCCTGCATCTCTGCTTTTCTTATGTAATTTCTATAGTTTCATGTATTTGGTGAAAATTATCAAGTTCGCCTTATTCCAATTATTTTTTAGAAAGAAACTCCAGAATTTTTTTTTGAGGTTTATTAAATCACCAGCTATTAAATTTGTATGTGTCCACTTTGACAAGCAGTGAAATGCCAGTTGAACGATCTTGTGATGTAGAGTGCGAAAAAGGTACATGGGACCTCTCTGGATTTCTTGCAACTTATTATTTCAAACATTAAAAGCTGCCAGAAGTTTTTGAGACCCAAAGAGATGGCTCAGTGGTGAAGACATCTACTGCCAAGTCTGAGGGCAGTTATAATACAAGGTATTTTGATAATTTTAATCAATATGTTAGAATATATCATGATTAATATAATGGAATTAGATTTTAACCTTTTTAAGTTCAAACGTGAGTTAAATCTCTCCCTCCACATGAGTTGTAGAGTCCCAAACTGATCTATTGCAAAGTAACATGGAAAAATATCTTGGTAGCCATCACTTTTAACATATATACATCAAGGCTTAGGTAGCCTCACTGTGTGTGAGACATTCTGCATTCCTATGCATATCTAAGAATTCCCTCTTTGGCTCTTCTCTTTCATAATTAATCTTCATTGAAGAATCATAATAACCACAACAATGCTCATTATACATGCGTGATACATACATAGTCACGGAATGACAGAAAAGAATCAATGTGCAAGGTAAACTGGAGCTTTTCTGAAATCTAAAATTTTTGTTTGATTTTGATAGTAGTTATACTCGTGAAATCATGAATTAATAAGTTTGTATCTAAATATAATGAAAATAAAAGTAAACGAGAAAGTCAAAATGAATGCAAAGGAAATGTTAGTGAATTATAAGATATTTGATGACACAAGGAGGGTTTGCCAGATGTTTGTATCTTGATATTGATTTGCTGGAATGGTGAGTCAAATATAGCCATATTCTTTGCATGGTTTGCAGTCACAGGTATTTTCTAATAGCAATGGAAAAGGTGCTAAGGCACTCCCTGTCTCTTCTTCATTTAAAATCCTCAGTTACCTTTGTGTTAAGAGTCGAGCTCCGTTTCCCTCCTTCCCGTGACTGTCAGAACATCTAAAGTCACTATCTAGTGTTGCTGTTTCTTTCTACTTGTTTTTATTTTCCCTGTGATAATCCTTTGACATTAAAAAATCATTCAGAGACTATAGAGTAAAACACTGTTACCAAAAACATGGGTGTTATATGTCACCAAAATAGTGCATAAATATTTGATTACAAAAATAAAAAAGATCAAAAAGGATTATTGCAGTCTACTTAAGGAGAGGAGCTAGGCATGTTAGTGTCTGTTAGTGTATTACTGGTTTAAACCTGTCTGGATTTTAATGGAAACAAAGTATCATTTATCTTGGAGTCATACCTATAGTACTGGAGTGCGTGTACTCAAAATTTTACCTTTCAACAATTGCAATGAGAACACAGTTTTGACCTGTCTGAGATACTGTATTTGGTGAATTTGACAATTTAGCTTGGATTCTTCTGAAATAATGTCTAAGCAATCCCTACATTGAGTATAGCTAGAATAATATAGTATGTGTAATATCAATTTTATTTAGTTTTGGTTAGCTTCTCCTTCCCTTCACTCATTTTGTTTTTCTACTCATCATGTGTTTTAAAGGAAATTGCAAAGTCTTGTTTTTGATCATGAAATTTGCAAAGGTGCTCAGTGTGCAGGGAGTGAATTAGTAATAGCTGTGAAAATGCAGAAGAGCTAGGTTTTCCATTTCTGACACTGGATGACTAATTGGTGCAGGTAAGTCAGTTACACTCAGGGCATCTTAGTGTTGTTACTTGTAAATTGGGAAAAGCTGCTCATAGCTCACAGGGTTGTGTGGCATTTCAGAGAAGACAGGACATTAACTTCATGTCCTGTCAGCTCAGTCACAGGGGTGCCAACTTAACTAACCTACCTCAGTGGGTTCCCAAACCCAAAGACACATGGAAACATAGGTTGGTTGGTTTTTTTGTTTGTTTGTTTTTTACTCTGTAGGTCTAGGCTGGGGCCCCGGAATTAGATTTTACAGCATGTTAATTTTTCAGTCAGTGTTGGTCTGCTAGCTCAAGGACCACCCACTGCTCTATACATTACAACTCAGAGGCGGGGGGGGGGGGGGGGGGGGCGGCAGCTTTGATGCAGGGAAGCCAAGGCAGAAACATGTGCAGAGAAGCAGAGCCAGGACAGGAAGAGGCAGCAGCTAACATCCCCCGCAAAAGCTTCCGGTGGATGTGGATAGAAGAGAATTTTCTTCTGCGCGACAGGTGTGGGAATCTTGACATCCACATAGCCGACAAAACACGAATTTGGAATCTATGTGCTATATACGTATCATTTCTTTTTCCAGCTTCTTAAAGATTTGAAGTAATATTATTATCAGAGGGGTTAGCAAACAGCTCAGTGGTTTTAAAATCATGCGCTGCTCTTGCAGAGGTCAAGAGAATGCAGATTCCTTCTTCTGGCCTCCGTGGGCACCAGACACACACATAATGCATAAGCCATATGTGCAGATGAAACATACATATGCATAAAATAAAAGCAAATATTTATTAAAGATATTATTGCTAGATTTTTTTTCTCCTAAGTATGATTGTAGAAATGTTAAAGAAATTTTAGGAGACTTTAACAACTTTTACTCACTTTCTGAAGTGATCATTTGTATTGACATTAGAGTGTAGTGACCTACCTGTATATTGTCCTTAAAGCTTTGCTCATGGCTATAAAGCTGGCCTAGTGTAATGGGGATTCATTTATCACAAGTCTATCAATGCAGGATTGAAGGAATATGCTTTTCCTAGAATGATCTTGTCTTTCAAAGAAAAATAGCAGAGTGGGCTAATGATTTGTCTAAGTCTGGGATATCTGGTACAGTTATAAGTGTAGATCTCCTGTTCAGCATCATGCAGGACAACTATTAGTTTCTTTTTCGGCTACAGTCCCTTCAGAGACTCTTGACATTCACTTAGGATTACATATAGATATTAATCCCAAATGATAAAATCATTGTCAGTGTTCCATGAGGAGATATATATTTATTAATTTGATAAAGACCAAATGACCTTTCATATTCTCACTTAGTAATCCAAGATAAACTCACAATCAGCTTGGTCTCGTGGATGAGAATAAAGGCCAATCCTAAAACAATTATAAATTTAAGACTGCATTTAATTAACTGATAATTTTTTTAAAAAGTTAAGCATTTGGTCTTGGGATATAGTTCGGTGGTAGAGAGCTTACCTAGTATATCCAAGGTCTTGTGTTCCATACCAAGCATCAAATACACACACACACACACACACACACACACACACACACACACACTCACACTCAGCTTTAATTAGTTAACCCATTGGCACTAACCTAATATTTTCAAATGTCAGAAATTTATAATGGAATCCAAATACAAATTTTTCAAAAAAATTTTTTACTGACTTCTTGAATTCTGTTTAGAACATTTCTTACTGCATTTTATTACAAAGAAAAATGTGACTCCAGGTCTTTCATATTGATCAGTAGTCAACAAATACTAGAGTTAGCAATCCAATATGCCTTTTCAATATCAGCTTGATACTGTCTGGCTGTTGGTCTAATTTCCCTTCTGTGGCTGTGATAAATACACTGTTAGAAAACAACTATGGGGGAAAGTGTTTTATTTGGCTTATAATTCCAAGGGAAGTCAAGGCAGGAACTCAAGCAGATTGTCACATCACGCCCACAGTCAGAAGCAAAGAAAGAAAAGAAATGCATCCTTCCTTGCCTGTTCTCATCTTCCTCTCTCTTCTCTTTTACTGTTCAAGATGCTCTGTCTAGGGAATGATGACATTCACAATAACACAGTAGATTGAGTCTTCCTATATCAATTATCAATCAAGACAATCCCTATATACTTGTCCATAAGACAGCATCATCTACGTAATATTGTCTCTCTTCCCAGTAAAGATGAAAACAAAGCCAAAACTAACCTTATCTCAATGTTAGGAAACATAATTTATCGATTTTGCAGATATTATGTTTTGAAACATTACCTTCTATTACTATATATTACCAGAAATACATAAATGGTACATTTCTGGACCCAGGATTTTCTGTGGGTTCTTCATACTATCCAGGTAAATTCTGATAAAAATTTGCCTCACAAACCAGGAGAGAATTTGATGGCTAGCTAGGGTAAAGTACATGCCTACAAATGATTGTATATGATTGACAGTTGATCCCAGTTTGAAATGGAATCACGTGGGATGTGGTGGGGCTGGTACACAAAACACAGGCGTTTAGAGCAGTAGGTACTGCCAGAAGGGCCGACTGATATGGTGTCAATCAAAACTATGAACAAGGAAATGAATAGTGTTTTTCCTAGATAATTTTTACTTTCGATACCAGAAGATATATTTATATAAAGTTAAATAAAACTATCTATTAATCCTTTCATTTTGTTAGATAAATAAACCCTCAAGTAATTCTACAGTCAGAAATCTTGATTTTTTTTTTTTTATTTTTTTTCAAACTAGGGTATCCTAAATACTTCTTATAAGTGACTTGCCTCCTATTCTTGTATTTTACAGTGTGGAAAAAGGCCTGAGTAAATTCATATGTAACGCAGGTCTGTACTGAACATTGAAAGAAGAAAAAGTCTGCTATTCTGTGCAGGAAATAATTTCCTGACCAGCAATCACCATAACGCTATTTCTTCCAGAGAAATCAATAAGTGATTTATGATCTCAAGCTGTGTTGTACATTAGTAGAAGCCAAAAAACTCCTTAAGTTAGATCTACTGCAGAAAGGAGGTGTTGGCAAACATTAATTCTCATGTATTTTTCATGTCCTAAAATTAAGTTATAAATTATTGCAGAAATCTGAATGCAATCAGAGCCTGCGATCAGTCTAATTTAAGGCATGAACTGCACGGTCTCAAAATTAGTATAACACCACTAAATAAAAAAAGACCAGTTTTTTTTTTTTTTTTCTCTTTTTTTTTTTTTTTTTTTTTTTTTTTTTTAAGTGAGAAAAGCTGAGTGTTTCAAACCTAAGGAAAGCTATGGTTTAACTCATTGTAAATTCAGAGAAGAACCTGAAGAAATGTAGAAAATGCCTGCTTCATATCCCTTCTCTTCTACAAGGGATGACACCAGGGGATTGAGAGAGATTGAAAAGCTTATCCAAGCACCTGTAGAAAGGTCACTTAGGACAAGAAGTAAATCCTGAGTCTATATTCTTCCTGAGCTCCTGTAAACATTTATAAACATTTGGCAGCCAGGCAAAGACGTTATATCGACTTCATGTTTTATAGACTAATTCGTCTTGTTCATTATCCAGAAACAGTTCAATCTATTTGACTCCAAACATTGCTTTCTATTTATAAATGGAGGGGAAAAAATAAAGTTAAAACAAAGGGCTAGATGAATTGTTTCATGGAATATCCCATTAAATTATCATTATGTTGACTTAGGTATTTATCTTAAAGATGGTCCAATGAAATATCTACCATATTTGTCAATTTTTAAAGTAAAATTTTCTAATGTACCTAATTACAATGTAGTATTTTTCTTCTTCTTGACTTAATTAAAAGGAAAATGAGTCATTGAAGCACGTTAATTTTTTTCCCCACAAGAAAGTCTTATTCAATGTGTCGAAGAGTTCATAAATCAGGTAAGCATGGATGGCTCTAAGATACACAATATGGGACAAGCTCATGGCTCAAAGACATATGCTTTCAAACTTGACAAATTGTCACAATAATATAAGTTAGCACTAAACTCTTTCTATGACTACCTAGAAGTGTGGATTTTGATTTGATTATGAAATTTGTTAACATATTTTTTCAGATTATAACTAGAAATTAACAAACTGTATTTACTTGTCTTATAATTAATATTGTATTTTTGTGATTCATGGATATTGGCCATGAGAAATTATGCTCCTAACACTTAGAAATTCATGTCTCTACTAGATACTGGTAGGAGTGAGTTTGACCAAAGATAGACATGGTATTTCCAAAGTCCATGAAAATGCTCTGTATTTGCACAACAGGCACAATGAAGAAAACAGGGCACTCTGGACAAAAATAAGGATTTGTTTCTGATCACTCACTGTCAAAGTGTAGACAGTGAATTAGGCTGGAGTGTGTACTTTCTTGTAAATTAATATAAAGTGCTTATTTGGTGCAGTAGTTTGAAATCATATAAAGACAAAAGTTAAAACATTGTGAGTCAGATGTTCTAGTTTAGACAGAGCAAGAGAATAGCACTGAGCTGGGAAGAGTTCTAGGAATAAACATGGTTCCTTTAACAACACAGGAGAGAGAATTGCTCCTTCAACAAGACTTGGTAGCAGAATACAAATTTATTATTCAATCCTGCAATTATAAATGGGATAGAGTGTTGACTAAAAGTGTTAAAGTCCTAATCAAACATACCTTTGTTGTCATTAACTCTTGGGTTAACAATCTGTAGAGGAATTCCTAGAGATTGTGAATGCTACCTGTCATATCATGAGCTCCTCGGGTGGACAAAGAAAATAAAATTACATCAGTATCACCATTTCTTAGAACAGCAATGCTGGCATTAGTTGACAACTGTACATTCTCAATAAATAGAGCTGCCTTTTCAGAAAATCTAAGATTTCAAATGAAAACTAATGGATAACAGGAAGGGTTTATGACATGATTAGTTGGTTGCAAATGATCAGTAGCAATTCTTAAGGAGGATTTCAAAGTGCAAAGAGGTAAGTCATATCTGTACATTGGCTTTACTTACACACAAAATTCATTATATTGTAGCTTAAAGAAATGTTGTATACACATGCACAAACACAAACACATACACACGAGATGGGGGAGGGGGGACACAAAGGCAGAGAGAGACAGAGATTCATCTTAGAGGAAGTTTGAGCAACTTTATATATGAAATGAGTTGAAAGAAATATTTAATAGTGTTTAGAATATTTAACTTGGAGTTACAATCTATTTCAGTTCTCAAACACATAAATTATCAGTATGGTGAAGAATCAGGAAATCCAATCCTGGAAGTTAGTAGAAACACACACACACACACACACACACACACACACACACACACACACACACACACACGGTAAATTTAAACACTTGATTTTACTCAATTTGTACCTTATTCAAGAATGTTAAAACAATTAGAAAAGTATACAAGATGAAATTGTCTTAAATTTCATTTAGGTGTATCTAACTCAGCTGTGTGTTTAATAGCCTACAGCATTGGCCTGAATTACAGCTCCATGCTTGAGCACCCATCTAGCATGTGCAAGGTCCTGGGTTCAGTTACTAGTATGGACATGCCCAAAAGGCATACATGTAAGGAATTACAATATTAGATCATTAAAAATAGCTTCAATTTACATTTAGCCTTAAACTTTCTAATGCCTTTATTTTCAGAATACTTACTAATACTACTTACAGTTCATAGTACATTGCAGTGAGGAATTATGGTTGATTTGCTTGACTGGCTGAAGTACAAATTCAATGTGAAACATCAGTCTATTGAAATATGTGTGATTGACAGTTTCATCACTAGCTGAGATGACCAAAAATGTTTGCAAAGTCTCATCAAATTTCAATAAAATGCCAACACATATTTCTAGCTAAAGTGGCAGGATTTTTGGCTAGGTTACAAATCATTGAAAAGGAAGAATGGGTTGTTCAGAGTGCCAACAACCATATATATATATATATATATATATATATATATATATATACACAAATTATTGAAAATGTCTATAAGGAAGAATGGGTTGTTCAGAGTGCCAACAACCATATAACCATATATATATACATATATATATATATATATGTAACATTACACAGACTGAAAAAGTTAGACTTGGGAATATATATGTATTTGCATAGGAATGCAGTAACAATTGTATTTTTAAAGAGGCCAAGAATTAGAAGGAGAATGAGGAGGAATATATGGGAAAATTTGGAGTAAGAAAAGGGAAGGGAGAAATGCTGTAATTATATTGTAACCTTGAAAATATAAAGAGAGAATATGCAGGCACCAACAGTCCCATAATGCTCTGTTTCTGTTTCAATTGTCTCTACCTCTCTTGCTAATTCAGAATAAATCTCCAGCACCTACTCAAACACTGAAGGGTCTCAGTGGGCACTGTTCTTGCGTAAGAGTCAAAATAATTGTGTTTTCCCAAAAGAGCTTACAAATGGTATTTCGATGGATGAAAAGTGAGGGTCCTAATCTACATCTTAAAAGGAGATATATCTGTGTTTTCATACCTTATTAAAATAGGCTAAAAATTAGGACCAGTGGCCTGGCATTATTTCTACAGTTGCTGTTATTCAACAGATGGATAGATATTGATGAATAGATACATGCACATCTGTCTTACACAAATGAACAGCTAGAAAACAACAACTTCAAATTAAAATGAAAAAATGACCCAACCAAACCAGAATGAATTAAAAATAGAGATGCCCTCTAAAACTTTAGACCTTTAAAGCATGGCTGAAAGCAGAAATAGAAGGAACAATAAAGCTATCTTTACCATGGGTAGATTACAGCTATTGTATAATTAAACATCTTTCTTTTAGGCATACACTGCCATGGAGAAATGCTTAGTATGTGGGTTTCAAGCTATTATTTCAAATCTCTGATCTTTGGCCATGCGGCAGAGGTAAGAGCTGAAATGGAGCAAGAAGATTGTTTGCTGAAGGTAGAATGAGATCTAACTCGCTCTTCAAAGAACTGGAGCTTTCATGTCTCCTTCTGGGCCACATCTGTCACCCTCACTTTATGCTGGAATGGCAGGGCAGGCTCACAGCCGATGCCCAAATATAGCCATGGGAAAAATGCATTCATTGGAAAAACACTCATGGGCAATGTATGTCTGTGAAACTCGTTTCCCTTGGAAAGAAGAAAGAAGTGGGAACTCTTGGTTTCTGTCCTCCATTTTTCAGTTCTGAGGTTCCATGGTGACACTATGTGAAAACGGAAGCCAGATTTTACTTCTTTAATTTTCAGCAACTCTAAGTGTGGTACTCAGTGGGGGCTGAAATCAGAAGACCCGTGTCTGTTTTCTTCACCCAACATAGTCTCTAGCTATGGACCAAATCCTCACATGAGTTTATGCATATGTATTTTACTCAAAAGCCCACAATCTGGTACTCTAAACAACTGATGGCCCAATGCGACTCTAAGAAAACTGTGTTGATAATCTTTGAAGTTTAGTGCTTAGGACCCTTACAGGAAACCAAAGAGCTACTGTCGGCTTCATGCTCTAGGAAAATAAAAAGATAAAAAAGAACTTCAAATCTAAATGAGAATTATTGTAGTTAGGCTTTTCTTACTAAATCCACTTGTTTCGCTCACAGGAGCCAAGAACCACTTCTCTCTTTTCTGTAACACAGTTTGTAGCCATGGGAACCTTTATAAAAAGAAATTCTTAAAGAGGTCACCTAAGCACAAAAGGCTAGTGTCCCAGCACTAGCCCTTGATGCTCTTTGTCTAAGAAGCCTGGCCAGAGATGTGAAGGTAAGAAAGTCTGGTGCAAATATCCAAATATAAACAATTGTTTGTTGACTCTTAAACCCCATGAGTGTTTTCATCTTGAGTGCTTAACAGCTTTCTGACATGGTGGCAGATCCTATCTTTCTTCCTCTAGTGAACAAACAGCCTCCTCATCCTTCTTTGCCTTCACAGTCATTCAACACTTTAACTCTGACAAAGTCTTTCCTTTAGGTAGACTTAAAAGACAGGAGGGAAAAATAGAACCATTTAACACCCTGCTTCTTTCTTTATCACCATTTCCTCTTTTTATTGTTTCTTCAACTTGCCAGTCTACAAAGACAGCCGCTAATGATTACATTTGTGGTCCTGAGGTCTGTGATCTAATTGCACAGGCTTCTGCCACATGTCTTGTCCAGTTAGACACACTTAAATTTACAGAAAGAGAGTTTGAGAGGCATTTTCTTAGGGTCCTCCTACTCAGTCTCCAAGTAGTGTGTGTGCTGTACTGTTAGATTTGTTTTCATCTTCAACTAACCTCTTCCAAAAATACTGGCCTGCACAGGGAATGAGGAGCTAGCATCCTGCTTGTGGAATCTGATAGTTTTTCTTTTCACTTGTCTTTGCTAGCTGACTACTACATAAGGCAATCACACTGGAAAGTGAGAGACACACTGACACCAAGACTCATGCTAGCAAATTTTGTTGTCATATTTGTAGGAGTAAAAACATATAATCAGTGATTATCTAACAGCATAACTTTCTCAGACAGATTTTATATATTTCCCTCATCCCTTACCATGCTCCCATCTGTGAGAGACTGACAATCTCATCTATCTACATAAAACACTCATAAATCGAAGACCAAGATGCTCATAAGGAGAATTATCCAAGTAGATTCCCATATGAAATAACTGATTCACATTTCTGAAAATTTATGGATGTGGATTTTGGTCTTCTATTAGCAAAAAGATGCAAGGCATTGATTTCTTTTGGCTTTGTCCACTCTGGTTTTTATTATATCTAACAAAGTAGATTTATCTCTTATGTGGTTGACATGTTTGATGCTAGCCTTTTAAGTTCGCACCATTGTTTTTTTTAACCTCAACCAGAACTCATATTCACATGATAATCTGATTGAAAATATTACCAGATGAATATGCTTCCAATACCAGAAACATTTGATTTAAAATTTATGGATTAGACTTAAGTGATTCAGTAAAATTTACCAGTCTCCAATACAAAACAGCTGTTTTCAATGGCATACCCGATGACAGTACCCAAGTCTTAAGAATTGCTAGACAGAAGATCCTTGTTCCAATTCGTCTTTGGATCTACTGAACCATGAATTGACATAGTTTCTCTTCCTACAATAGATAGCATGGCTTCCCCCAAGACATAGAGTTTTCCGAAATCACAGAGTATGTTGCACTGTCATGCTCACATAGAATAAGGCCTATTGACAGTAGCTTCCTCTTGCGATTCATAAACTGGCCTTTTAGATGTATGAACTTAAGCATGAGTTAAATATTTTAAATATAATTTTGCTACTTCACTCTTCATCTGGTAGTTGTTCCAGAACTATAAATTGTTAAATATGTCACTAAATAACCATTAAAATTTTCTAAAAGTGCTGCATTTTCAAATGCAAGTTAGTTAGAGAAGTATCATAAACAAGGTTATTAAGAAACTGGCAGGCAATTCTTGCCTTTATCAGCAGTGGGCTTATGCTACAACTAAGAGAGTCTACTTCTTTACCTCCATGGCTTCAGCTGCTTATAGGTCCTACCGTCTAATTAATCCTTACTTAAAATTCATCTAAGTAAGTTTAGCATAGGTAGGAAGTTGGTTTCTGTTAGCTATTCCACCTTTAACCCTACTGCACATCTGGGAAGTATTCAGTTTTAGAACAGGTCCAAGCCTTTTGGCATTAACTACCTTAAAACATTAAGATATCACCAGGAATTTGCCTCTGTTTCAGAAAATGAAAAGCATATTTGAAATATAAACACAAGTGTGCCACTAACATTACTGGTAATGGTTGCAAGACACATTCCTTTATTATAAGAGGGTCAGAGAAAAGAAACTCTAAGACGAAACTTGTAGAATCAGCCCAATTGGGTGGTTTTCTTAAAATATCTGAGAATGTATGTCTGTGAATTCTGCAAGCAACACACAGTGAATGCTACTGTTTTGCTTCAAGGATATTGTACTTTTATTAAAAGAAAAAAACAAGCATTATAGAATGGCATAAGATCTCATCTAACTCCTGGGGAAATATCTAAATTATATTTTAAACTCCCAAAACTTTATAATCAGTTAAAATTACAAAATGGGAATTACTAACTCAATTGATCAGACTGTTTTGATTCTTTGTAAGGTTTTTGTTAGTTTTTTAAAATCTTTATTTGGCTGTTTCCTTCAGTCTCCAATCAACCATTTTGAGTCCTGCTGTTGGCAATTAAAAGTAAGCTTGCATAATTGCTTCTTGGTTAAATTATGATAGCTATAACTTTTCATACACTAGTATCAATGGTCAAAGGAGAAACAGACAAACGGTAGTTATACTGTTTGTTTGTTTAATTTGAAGAAATAACTTAAAGATTTATTTGGGATCTGAATTTGCCTTGTTGGACAGACCTCTTCCCTTCATTAGGATAGAAATTCAGGTAGACCAGATAGACTTCTGGATTTTCAGGAACTTCTTTGAAGAGTTTATCTGTTACTGGGTTCACTTTGCAATCACTTTACTATAGTTTTTTGTATCCTTACTTAAAAGTCTAGATCTTAGAAAATGTAAAATTTCTAACACCCAAGTGACTATGCTTATAAATTTTATATAATATAAACATTTATTGAAGAAAAAAACAAGAGAAAAGGGACATGAAAATATGGTTCTATGTGTTTTTAATCTAGAGTTATTGTTTTTTTTCTCAAGCAATTTCTATTTCTAGTTCATTTATTTTTTTCTAAAAGGCACTGGCATTTAAAAAACATTCAAAGGTCACTGAAGACACATACGATGTACTGGGGGTGTTATATGTGCAATTGGTGCTCTTTTCTTTGTGATGCCTTGCCAGTTTCTCAGATGAATGAACATCTACTATTCCAGTTTTCAACACCTTTTGTATCTGTGGGTCTGACACAATGTTATTGATCCCAACTTGCTTGCATAAACCATGTGGAACTCGGGATAAGGAGCAGTTGCTAGCCAAGCTACACAGAACCAAGGACCACCAAGAACAACATTCATGCAAGCATTATGCTAAAAGGAATGCAACAGAGTGCCATATTATGGTTACCCAATACTTGGTGTTTGGTTGATACTTACATGTGGACACTTTTGGGCTTGACGTAGACACATCCAAGCTGTGTTCAGAATGTAGTGCAGATGAAAATAAATTAACTCAAGAAAGAAAGAAAAAGATTAGAAATTCCTCTGCTGCTTCAACTCCTCCAAAACAGCTAGTGGAATTATGCCCATGACAGATGTCAACCCTAGGTGTGAACCACATTTTACCAATGGAATAAAACAAAGTTTAACATATTTTAAATCCTTCCTTTTCTCTTGATTGGACTTCCATTGACAACAGTTTCACCTTTGTAAAATAAAGGTTTGGAAAAGCTGGTTAACTTTTCATGGTCCTTCTCATTCATCTCTAAAATAGGGAGGTTGTCCCAGAGATGAGTATCAAAGCTTTTCCCATCTTTATAGTTCTGTGATCTATGGCCAAGAGCTGAAGTTACAGTTTAGGATTTGGCATCTGATTTTATACTGCTAGTGTCATGGTACTGCTTACTTAGTTAACCTCACATGTTAAACTTTCCCTTGTTAGCCTAGTATGACTTTGCTGTCCCTCCCCAAGGAACTATGCTTATACCTGTTGACAACAGCGAGTGATTTTTTTGTTTGTTTGTTTTCCAAGACACCTGTTTAGCCTTGGCTATCTTGTAACTCTCTCTGTAGACCAGGCTGGCCTCTAATTCACAGAGATCTGTAGGCCTCTGCCTCCTGAGTGCTGGAATTAAAGGCTTTTACCACTTGTACCATCACACCCAGCAATAGGTGATTTTTTTTTCTTTTTCATTTCTTTCTTTCTTTCTTCCTTTCTTTCTTTCTTTCTTTCTTTCTTTTTTTTTTTTTTTACAAGAACTTTTAACTCTACTTGGGAAGTAAAGCCAGTCCTGGATGGTACATATGGGTGTCTGCCCTCTAGTGGGAAAAACCATGTATTACTTATATTACTCATGAGCTTGGTTGGGCATTGCCTCTCAAAAAATTTCACAGATTATCTGAAATAAAGCCTCAATGTCTACATTTCTTACTCCCAGATGAACTAAAAATCATTCACCAACAGTTAGATCAGGCCTTCAGACATCCTGTCTTAACAATAGAAAGCGAGGGCTACTCCTATTTTCCTAAAAGTCGATGGAGACTGGGAACGCCCTTTAGATTTTTCTACCAGGTTAAGATTCAATTTTAGTTGTATTTTCAGTCCTCTTTATAGCTAGTGTCCTACTTAGCAATAATCTGAGAATTACATTCTCAAAACCCTCATTTTAATAGATAGTTTATGAAGAGAAAAGAAAATTTAAGTTTGTCTTCCAGGAATTGTATGACCAAACTCCATGCCAAATATAGTTATGTCATTGTAAATGCTAATTTATGACTGGAATGTTGTTCATGAAGATAAAAATTTCCATCTATTTAGGTTATTATTTTTTCCATCTATATATATATATTTTTTTTTTACTGTAATAAGCTGATTGTGGAAAGCAAGTCATCCCACACTACAATAATCTATAGTATATGTATGTATTTTGCTTTTTGGGATTTAATTTCTTTCATTTATTTTGATTCAATAATATTGAAAATAATTAGCATAAATACTTAATAAGATAAAAATAACACAGAGAAGCAGATTCTTCTGTTTGTTGTTAACCATATCACTTTGTCTCTCCAGGCCCTCTCCCTCTAAAGAGAGGTGACAGGGGACTTCTTCCTGAGTTGTGGAGTTGAGGAAGACAGTGGAGCAATGGCTTTGAAAGTTTCCAGCTGGCTGGATTAAATCCTGCTTTCTCCACATATTGTCCCTGTGACTTTGTGTGGATTGTGTAATCTTGATAAACCTAAGACATTCTGCTGCTATCTGAGATGATGATAATAGAACTCTGCTGAGAATTGAATGGCATGATACCTTCAAAGCAGTAGGGACAATGGTAATGATTATGTGGCCAAAAAATGCTGTTAATGTATTTTACTTACTCCAGGAGACAAAGTTTACGTTTCATCTAACCTGAAGTCCAGAGAGAAAATGTGCTAGAGGGGAAAAAAACAAACAAAAAAGCAACGAAAACAAGTGCTCACCAACCTGTCTGTTGGGAACAGGGCAAAGCAGGGTGACCCTCAAATTCCTTCCCCTACTTAGCTCGAACAAGTAAAATGGCTGTCACAGATAAGCCATAGTTACAGCCTCACCGCCACATTACTGCAAAAGTTTTTTGAAACTTCGCCAATGATAGAATTACCTAATGATTTTTCTCATAAATTTTATTAAAATTTCTAAAACTGGCAATTCTATGCTCTATCAGTTATCTCAACCAATTTAAAAGTATAGAGGACAGCCATAAGATTTAGACTAAAAAAAATTACAATATAGTCTATAATTAGATATGCCATGTCAACTGGAACATAGAGTTTTCAACATTAAGCAAAAGTTCAGACCTGAGCAATGTAACAGCAAATTGTGGAGGCTCAGGAGAGGAAACCAGGCTACCATTAGCATGAGGTGATAGGACAACTCAACTACAACACAGATTAAGTAACCTACCTACTCAAATCATTAAGAGTTTTTGAGTTTTGTTCTGTATACAAGTTATTTTAAGCCATGAGTTTTATTCTAGGTGCCAAATACTACCGGGAAACTAGATGTTGGGTGGTTAAAACAATAGAATTATTTATTAAGTAAACCTGAAATCATTATGAATAATGATGACAGACTGAGAAAATCTAAGTGTCCAACTAAGGGCATGTGTTGGATAAACTGTAATCCTAAGTGATGATCAGTGCACTTTGATTTATGGTCATAATAATGGTAAAAGGTATGGTAAATGGCAGTAATGATTTCAATAATGTAAACTTTAAGTATACTGCTAGATATCAGTAATTCTACAAAAGATATAATCCCCTGGTCTACTTAGAGATATTTCCAAAGCCTCAAAGAAACCCTGTCTTGAAACAAGCAAACAGACAAAAAAAATATAATCTGCTTTATGTTATACTTGTAGTTTTGATATACAAGGAGGAAGATGACCCAAAATAATAGTGGCTCCTGTGAGAGATGACATTATTTCTGTTTTAATTTTGTGTGTATGTGATATTCAGTATTTTCTAGGGCAGACACTCATAACCTTTTTCCCACAATGCAAAATTGATTCTGAGAAAACATGACTTGATAATCAAAGTTGACAAATACCAAACCAAAGAGAAGTTATGCTCTGTGTGGACCTTCTGGTTCTGAGTCCCTCTAGTGAGCCCAGCTCCTTTCTCCTATTCATAAGAGATAAATGGTTGTCTACACTGAAGGATGCCTCCTCACTCCCATTCAGGCTGATAAAAGCATCCTTCTAGGCTCTTGGGCTTTGATGTGTTTTAAAGCTCATCAGAGCTTTCCCCTGCTCTTCCCTCTCAGCAAAGAGACTTTTATATGAAGGCGTGAAACTGTAACAAAGGCCTCCTCCTTGCTTTTATTTATGATGTAAAGTTTCTCCATAACTTTATCAGAAATTCACCAATTACTAAAGTACTCTGTCCATTTTCATTGGCTGTTGTGACTAATAACTTCTGCTTCTAGGATCAAAGAGAATAGAGTCACAGTTACTCCGTGAAAGGATTAGTGTAGGAAATCAAGTGATAGCCATGCGAAGATTCTTCAACCAGGTACTCAGTAATGAATTTGAAGCATGTTAAAAATGTTAGTCAGAACGTGGGTAGATGTCCCTGCAAAGCCAAAACAATGAATATAATTTCCTGCTTATTTAGAATGAACTCTGCTTAATCTAAAAGCAAGCCCTTTCCTCTTATTATTTTTCTTTCTAAAAGTGATCTAAGCACACAATGAATATGATTTAAAGAAAGTAAGCTATGAAAATATTCAAAGTAGCTAGTCCCTCCAGAGAACATTTTTAAATAGATTTAAAGATTTTTATTTGTATATCTTTGCTTCTCGGTGTTATAAAATGATCAGAATTAATTAGTTTAGAATTTGTAACACTATTTCTAAGTAATATTAATGTTTAATCTACTGATACAAGATTAATCTACCACTCAAAGATATTACCCATATTATAACTTAATTGTTAAGTGGACAGTGGTGTTTCTTTATATCCTGTTAAACAGTTTCAGGGCCAGGAAGATTTTAAGAAAACAACACAATATTTAAAATCTTGATAGTAAGTCTATCTTGAAAATTTTCTTTGTGTGAGTCAGCTTTGTTCTGTTATGCGGAAGATAATTTCCTTGTGTGTTTGCAAATTATCTGACCCACAATGACAACCTCCCACCAACACTCTGTATGTGAGAACAGTAACCTATTAGGCCCATGCTGAGAACTGTCCACTCCCTTCTTTCTCCACTTGGAGATTCTTTGAATGGTGTCTCCTTATCTCACAGATTTCCTCTGGACATTTGACCCCTATCTGTAATGTCAGGCTTCCTGCTCTTTGCTCTTCAGCTCCTCACCTTGCCACTTTGGGTTATAGTCTCTCTCCCTCCCCTTCAGGCTCCTTGTTATCTCAAACAAAGGGTCATCACTTTAGGCCATCTGCCTTCATTCTTTTTCTGTCCTATCAACAGCAGTCTCTCACACTGGAAGTCTTAGTTCTCTATTCTTACACACGGCTTCCAAATAAAGTACTGCCTTGCAAATTTCTCTTGCCTATCAATTACTTTCTCTACTATTTAGTGGTATGGAAAACCTGTAAGACAGCAACTATGGGAAACCAAGAAGGAGGAATGCGGGGGTGTATTTGGGTCTTTTGCCCTCACTCTATCACTGAATGTGGGGGTGTATTTGTGTCTTTTTTGCTCTCACATTGTCACTACTGTCCTGTTTTATACATGTGTGTATCTACAACTGTGGGCAGTTAGTGAAGGGTGATGTTAGAGGAGAGGGGCATATATAAAAAGACATGAACGTGTGAGAAAAAGGTAGTGAGTGCAGACAGAAATGCAAATATTAGAATTATCAGAACTTGGAAGGAACAGGAGTAACAATGTTCTTCGGGCTTTGCTTCTTTCCCGGTCTCCAAGGATACATGTGGTGGCACATGTCTGTAATCACAGTTTCCCTCAGTACAAGGCAGGAGAGTAGCCATGAATTCAGGGCCTACACAGTCACTTAGAAGTCCATCTGGGCTATATAGTTATTAAAAAGCTAATCTGGGCTACAAAGTCTCTTGTCTCCAGGAAAAATAAAACAAACCAAAGGATGACAGAGTTGTAAACTCAAGTGAGAATCAAAAACCTATTGTGTCTACCCTGTATCTGTAAGGTGACAACTCTCAGATCTTTGGCGTTATCCTTGAAATTTTTAAAACACTCAACACTGACAAGAGAAAAAAAGTATGGAAGTTTAAGAATAGGATATAAGCATATGTATTTCAACATTAAACCAAGGCTAGTCAAGACCAAGGCACAGTTTCAGGCTCTCTTGTCATAAAGTGAAATATTACTTTTAATTATTTTGTTAGTATTTTTGCATAATTAAGTTGTAGTTCATATCTTTCATTTTGGACTACGTAGCATACACTAGACGTAAACTTCTAAAAGAAAATGCCTTTTCCTGTAATCAGATTGGTAGCTACTCTAATTGCCATCATAGAACCTTCATCCTGTAACTAACTGATGGAAGCCGATGCAAAGACCGAGGGCTCCGGGAGTCCAGCTAAAGAGAGCAGGGAGGGATTATATGAGCAAGGGGGTTCAAGATGTTGAAAACCACAGAGACAGCTGACCTGAGCTTTTGGAGCTCACAGACCCTAGACTGACAGCTAGGGTGCCTGCATGTGGGTGGTAGTCGTGTAGTATGGTCTGTTTGTGGGGCTCCTAGCGGAGGGACCATGATCTGTCTCTGGTGCATTTGGAACAATTCCTTATGGTGGGATGCCTTGCTCAGCCTTGATGCAGGGAGGAAGAGCTTGGCCCTGTCTCAACTTGATATGGCATGCTTTGTTGACTCACACAGGAGGCCTTACCCTTTCAGAAGAGGGGATGCTGGCTGGGCATTGGGGAGGGTGTGGTTAGAAAGGAGGTGGGGCTGGTAACTGGAGGAGAGGAGGGAGGGGAAAGTGATTGGTATGTAAAGTAAATAAAGAGAATAAAAAGACTTTAGAGTACAACACAAACTCAATGGTATTTTTGGAATTTATTTTCCCCTCACATTGTTTTGTTTGGGTTATTTGTTACCTTATCGGTCTTTGTGTCTTAAAGATTTTGTGTTCTTAAAGGTTTTGTGTGTATGTATGTGTTTCTCTGTGCCTTTGTTTTTATTTGTTTGTTTTCTTTCATTCTGGCATTTTTGTTTGTTTGTTTTTTTATTATTTGCCTGTTTGTTTTCTAAGGAAAGAGAGAAGGAAGCTTTGAAGTTGGAAGGGTGAGGCGATGGGGAGGATCTGGACGGAGATGAGGAGGGGAAACCATGAACAGAATATACTGTATGGAAAAAATATTTTCCACAGAAAAGAAAAAGGATTTAAGCTACATTGGGGTAATATATTTGTTTATTTTTCACAGATTCCTTTCTAGGATTTAGAATCTGCGAACTCAGGTAAAGTCAGACATATAGAGAAGAAAAGAAAAATGATTCCTCTTTCCTTAAAAGGAAAATGATGACAGGCGAAGAAGAAAATAAACGTATTATCTGAGAAATTAATGTTAAGTTTTGGTTTATACTTTGTCTTAAAATACGTTTTCTAGGTAATCAGAAAAAAATATTCTAATCAGGTCTTCGTTTGTTATTATTCTTCCAAGTTTCTGGGGTGTATTTGATATTGGGCTCTAAAATGGAGGTTTGCATGGGAGTTCAAAGAAAGATAAACAGCAAGAGATGCTCGTTGATCAAGTGGCTATCCTACCATCACATGCTGTGGTGGAATTTTTTTTTCCTATTTATGTTTTACAGACTTAGTAACTATGTCTTCTTGGACATTGAATATATGAAATATATATTCAGTTTAGTAAAAGTGGTTAGACTGAACCTTGAAAGACATAGAAAAATAAAGCAAGATCTACAAGCTAATTTTAAAACAACACTATCCATTTCTACTTTGTTGGGACATAGGATTAGATTTAGTGAATACAGTGAAGAATTAAAACAATGTACTTCATTATTTTATGTACTTGAGGGGGATAGATACAAACATGAATGTGTAGACAGTTTTCTGTACCTTGTTTTACATTACGGGGGGTGGGGAAGAACACAAAACTTAAACTCTTCAAATAGAAGAGGCTTATTCTTTAGAGAAAGCAATAAAAAGGTGTACAGTGTCCACATTCAGTCCAGTCTGTTATATGGAAGGTAGAGCTTTCACATCCATATTGGGAGACCCACATCAACTAGAAAACTGTCACAGCCACTCAACACTGCTCTCAGGATGAACTAAGAGAACAGACACATCCTTGAATATGATCTGAGGTGACTGGGAAAGCACCTGTGATTCTAGATTATAGATGGAACTTAAAATCAAAGCCCAGGCCTGATTTATATACTGTTTAATGATATTGAATGACCCCAATTCATTGAATATAAACAATGAACAAACTAATGTACAGAAAGCACTACCAAAATTACACTTGGTAATGTTGGATGATGAGGTCTGAAATGCATTACTACCTACTATTTGTTTTTTTTCACAACTCTTTAAAAGATTAACACACTAGAAGTGGGTCCAAGATCTAACTAATGCTCAAGCTGACTTAGTTCAGCCCATTCTATATGGAGAGACACCTTGCTCAGCCTAGACACAAGGGTGTAGGGGTGGAGAGGTGCCTTGGTCCTGCCTCAATGAGATGATGGGACAGACTTAGTAGACTTCGTAGGGGAGGCCTTACCCTCTCTTAGGAACAGTAACTTAAGCAAAAGGTTTGAATGACAACACTTCCAAATTTAAGGATGTCAATTTCTCTTTTAAATGACTATATGGAATCTGTAACACTAAGGTGGTGATTGCATAAGACTTTATTTAATGCATTATGTATTAACTTCACAGCGTGATCCTTCCTTTCAAATTGCATTACAAAACTTAGTAAGATCTCATTGGGTTTTATTGTCAATTATTTTTTTAAAGAATTTCATACAAGAGTACTGTATCATTTTCATAAAAGGGTACTATATCATTAAGAGTACTATAATTATCTGTAACTGACTGTAAATAATCAATTGAGAAAACTCACTACCTTTGGGGGATGGGAGGGAGGCGGGGTATGGGGGAGAACTGTAGTTGTAATGGAAATGAAATAAAAAATTAAAAGATGGTTAAAAAAAAAGAGTACTATATAAAATCATTTCAACACCTCTTTGTACCACCTCTAACTCCTCCTCCCATGCACCTCCACCTCATCTCAAGTTCATGACCTTCTCCTCTATAATTGCTATTCATACATACCTGCCCCTGCTACACACAGGCAGGCATAAATACTGACCCCATTTAATGTACCTGTGTTTAGGGCTGACCATTAGAGATAGGATAACTTGCTAGGGGACACATCCCTGGAGAAGACTGATTAGTTATCAGCATCCTTGAGACAATCTACCATCAACTGCCAGTTTCTGAATTGCAATGACAAAATATCTCCAAGATTGGTGCAGATTCGTCTGTGTGTGTGTGTGTGTGTGTGTGTGTGTGTGTGTGTGTGTGTTCATGTACATATGTGTGCATGTGTGTAAATGGTGAGGAGTGTATTCACACAAACAAATACAATTTATCTGATCATTTTATGCAATAGTATGATTATTCACTACTGGAAGATTTTTTTTCTCATTTAATGATTCTATTTACAATGGACTTTTCCATTTAGAGCTGTCCTTGATATCCAAACTCAGCAAAAAGCACTAATTCTGCATAGAAGCAGTTTCAGCAATTGACAAGGGCAGGAGGAATCATTACCATGATAACTTTTACTGGATTCTTGAAGTCTAAATGTCTTTCAAGTTTTGAACTAATGTCAAAAGTGGAAAATGTGGTTAAAGATCATGAATTAGCCAGCAGTGTAGTCAATTATATTATTGTCTAGCACAAGCTGTCTGATAGTTTCATATGTAAACACAATCTATCAAGGTGTGACATGCATACCTTTCTAGTAGTCACATAACATGTTGAGGAAAGTTGAGATATTTCTGAGGTGACACAGAGATGATATGAAATAGTACAGAGTCATAAAGTGACACATAGCTTTCCAATCCTTGTGAACAAAATGCATCCACGGTGACAATGAATCAGTTGAGACTGGACTGACAGGACAGACTCAGCTTCAAGGCTGAGGCTCACTGAGTTCCCTACCCAAGGATTAAGGAATCCCGTCACCATAGTTCAGTTGTAGAGAATACTGGATCCCATCATACTAGAGGGGCATATGATGGAACCAAGTTTGCTTAGAGACAAGCAATTAGGTAGACAGCATTTGCCTGCTTGTACCTCTCAGTAGACTACTATGAACCCATACAAAATATAATTTGCACATTGTTTTAAATATTACATGAATGCTTATTTTTTGTTTTTGTTTTGTTTTGTTTTTTTCTATATTTCAATCGGTAACATTGTCAGCTTCTAGCTGAGTCATATTCAGGAAACATTTTAAATTAGGTTTTTCTTGCTTCTCCTCTGCCCCCCAGCAGCCTGGCCCACTTCTGATTTAAGGAACAAATACTTTGTGTTTCCAGCACTCGAGATGGACAGAGTGCTGTTCCCTTCAAGAGGATTTTCCGTGGCCTAATGCTAATAATAACAGTGTTTCAACATTGTTCTGATTTTATGGTATGCACTGGGTCAGCGACTTCTATGGGTCAGTAAAGGAAAGGAAGTTTTTGGACTTACAAAGGATTTCACTTGAAAAAATAACTCTGAATTTGGATTAAAAACTCATTTGTCTATTCCTAGTAACATCTCCAATTTAGACTACATATAATAGGCATTTCTTCAGGTTTTGTTTTCTTCTTATTTTGTATGGACCATTGAGCTTCGGTTTTGAGTGCCAAAAGCTTCAGCTAATTTAGTTCATAGTTACCCTACGCATTGTCTGGTTTCAAAACAGGCACGTTCTATGCGTATGCACCATTTTTTTTTTTTCATTTAATTTGATGTTCTTAGGCATGAAATAATAAAGTTATTTAAAAACACAAAAACTAACTCTTCATCATGATGCAAGTTTAAATATTCTAAGTAGGGCGTCAACAACACCTTAACGTTAAAAGGTATCTTTGCTAAGCACGGTGGCACATACCTATAAAATCAGTACTTGGGAAGTAGAGATGGGGCACCAGGAGCTCAAGGTTGTGCTTCACTCCATAGTGAGTCCCAGGCCTGACTCCATCTCAGAAAAGATAGCCAAATGCTAGAAGTTGGGGGTTAACGATAATATTTTTATATTGCAAAATAATGAATGACAGGATGAGAAAAATGGCATGACCTGATGTAGGGAAGTATAAGCTTAAAAACCTAAAATGCTTTTTCTAGAATGTATCAGATTCCATCTAATTTGTATTCACCCATTCACAAGAAGAACATTGTTTTTTTTTTTTTTTTTTTTTTTTTTTTTCATTTCTCGCCCCTCCCCTCTCCTCTCCAGCTCAGTTGGGTCTCCACTTGCTCTCATCACCATCTGTGGCGCCCACATTCTCCAAAGCTCTTATCTCAAACCTTCCATGGAAACAGTTTTCTCACTTGTCTGTGATAACACCTTGACTACTGGCAGAGTCTTTGACACCACTTCTTTCTTTCTCTATCTTTTCCAGCTCTCTACTCATCATGGAAATGCTCTGCTGACTTTGGAATCAGCCCCAGACGCTGTACGTTGTTTCCACGGGGATCCCAGACAACATGTCAGCGATGCTCCAACAGACATCTTTAACTGTGACGACTTTTGTAAGTTCATAAACCTCTAATTAACAGCCATTGACATTTTAATGGTGATCTTAATATCTCTGAAATTAACCGAGCAGTCCTCCTGAAGTTGTTCCTCGACCCAGTACAAAGGAACACAAATTCACTCTTCTCGTAACTATATCTCCCTCTCCCGTTTGCAGAAAAAATGAAGACTGATATGCTCTACCTTCTGTGCGTTTCTAGATGCCATTACTTTCTTACAGCTCAAATGTTAGCATCTAAGGCTGTGGTCCCACTTGCATTAGGCTTTTACTTTTCTCCTCTAGTTTCTCATTTACAAAGTAGCATCATTCACCTCTATTTATTCCCGCACTAACGTCCTACGTCCATCTCTTAGGACATACGTTAAATACTTTAATGGGCTTTGTAATCACAATCTACTCCTTAACTTCTTAGTTTTTTTTTTTTTTTTTTTTTTTTAACTTTCAGAAATTATTAGTCTCAATTTTTAGTCTTGATTTTTCTCGAACTCAATGATTTTATTTTTCAAGGCTTCTGAGAATCATTTCGCTGATATTGACATGGCACTGTATTTGCTACTCTGTTACTCCGATAAAGACACTGATCAAAACAACTTGGAAGGTTTTATTTAATTTTACACTTCCATCCTGTAAAGGTCCATCACTGATTGAAGCCAAGGCAAGAAACTGGAGGCAGGAACCCAAGCAGAGATTATGGAGGACTGAATGCTGCTTGCTGGCTAGCACGTTTTCCATGGCTTGCTCAGCTTGCATCCTTGTACAGCCCAGGGCTACCTGACACATCAGAATTAATCTAGAAAATACCCAAAAAGCCAAAGGCAATTCTTTAACTGAAGTTCTTTTTTTCCCAGGTGACTCTAGTTTGTGTCAAGCTGAAAAGGTAACCAGCTCAGGCTTTCTTTATTCCATCATCCAGATCTCAATGGAAACACTATTCCCTCATATATGGAAACTGATATCAATAATACTTTCCAGTAACTCTACCTCAAACTTCTTACACTCATACACATTTTTGATGAGTAATGGTATCTAATAAGTGACCTTTAAACACTTAAATTGTATCTAGTTACACTGAGGGAAGTGGATAGTTTTATTAAGCTTCTTCATTAATTTAATTAATTAAAATTTAATAGTTACATATGACTAGTGGCTACCACTTTTGAATAGCATAGAACTAGTTCATTAGCATCTTCCATTTTTTAAAAGTAATTTGAAAATCATTCATATTCGCTTTACATTTATTTACCTACTTTTGAAAGACCGCTTTTACTTCTGTATGGTATACGTGAGAGGGCTCGGTATGCAAGTCCGCGATTCTGATGACCTGAGTTACTTCTCTGTGATCCTTGCACACAAAATAAGTAAATAGCATATTGAAAACAAAAAAGCTCAATGCATTGGGTGGTTTCGCTAGATCAACTCTCAATTCTTGTGTAGGATGGCACTAACAATTTTCCCTTTTATGTTTGAGCAAGTTATATTCATCCTTCACAAAGAAACTTAGAAGTCTGCTTTACATGGTATTCTTTCTTGCCAAGACTTCAGTATCTTGAGAAGAATCATTTGTGTGTTTGTACGTAGAAATTTATCATGCCATGGTCATATACTGATTGTTATATGAATAAATTAAATCTGATAGAGAGATTGTAGCATCTTTCAACATGCTAGCCCAGAGCAAAGGTTCTGGATATAGAACATGGTAGATCCTGAATGGGTAGCTTTTCATTAAACACAGCTCACATTCATATAGCAGTGGTTTACTGTAGTAGCGATTGTCGCCTGGTAACTCTGTCTCAAGGTTTGTATTGTTATCATAGAAAAATAATTCTTTTATTCTTTTGAGATAGAATCTCACATTGTAGCGCAGGCTTGCCTACTACTCATTTCATTTCATAGTCCAGGCTGGCCTGGAATTCTTAGCAATCCTCTTGCCTCGGCCTTTTAAAGACGGAGATTTCAGGACTGAACCAGTATGACTCATTCTCTTGTTTTTGTAGTATGTGTAATATAGGAAAAATACTTTTGTTTTGATAATATAATTTTATGTTTGGAAGATGATATGTTTTTACTTAATTTAGAAGGCGAACGTATGGTCACTCCAGAAAATCATTCTGCAGTGTAATGGTTTTCTTGAGAATGTCATAATTTGGCATAAATATAAATAGGAAATGTTTGAATGAAAATTTTCGACAAAGAAGAAACTGGTCCAAAGAAGCCCCACAAAGACTCTGTATGCCTTCCAGCTATACTATAGATGAAGTGGGTAATAGTGTCAAGGCAACATTTCTTTTGAAAGAGCTGCGCATTTCAAGGAGGGCCAGCGGTGAATTATTAAAAATGCATTTTGAAACCACTGACAATAATAGAATAAAATAATCTATAAGTATTAAACAACGTTAACGCTAATAAAACTTACTAATGGAATCGTCTTGCCATAAATGGAAGCAGAACCAGGGACAGAAGAAAGGGCACTTGACTTGGGATCTGGACTTCATAACCATCCTGACACTAATTGTGCATATTTGTACTCACTCAACCCTTGGAGCTGCAGCAAAAGTTCAGCGCAATTTTGTACCACTCCCATCGCAGATAAGATGAAACTTGTGACCCTTTTCATTATCTCTTCTCAGAAGCAAGTTGCTGGGTTCAGTGAACAAAACGTGGACTACCCAGTTAAAGCTGAACTTTAAGTAAACATCATGGGAATCTTAGTGTATAGATGTTCCATGTGATGTTTTGCACATGTCTATTTAGTATTTTAAAAAAAAGTTTGCTTTTAACAGAAATCTTGGAATAGAACACCTATTAAAGGAAAGGTACTAACGGATGAAAATCTGGTAATTTTGTGCAGGAAAGGTACTGGCAGGGTGTTAGTCATCTTATCCTCTCCAGTTAAACCTCATTCCCAGTTTTCATGTTTAAGTCATTCGTTAGGCAATGTGTCAGTTGCCTTGTGAAGCAGGGCTGATTTTCTGCAGAGTTTCCCACAAACTCATTCAAGATAGTTGTATATGAAGCTGACTTAGACAAGCATCTGTGAGTAGGGATGACAGGAAGGAGAGAGAGAGAGAAGGAGGGAAGGAGAGAGGAAGGAAGAAAGAAAGAATGAAAAGCTGTGTGTTTTTCCCCCCACGATACTTTGGTTCTACCCATTGTTCTTTCCCTCCTTAGTCTTTTACTGTGAATATTTAAACCATTGATAAATTAATCCCCTAAGTATAAATCTATGGTATACATTAATGGCCAGGTAAGTTATGTACTGGCCAAAAGTCAACACACTACACAGATCCTGCTCATCCATGTTTACTGTCATGATAGCTAGTGATGGAATCGGCAATATTTTTTCAGCCACAAAAGGACAAAATTATGTCACTTGGAGAAAAGTGGAGGAAATAAGATTATTGCACTGAGTAAAATAAGTCAAACCCAGAAATACAAATAGACAATATTGCATATATTCTTTCTCTCCTTCTCTCTCTCTCCCTCTCTCTCACACACACATACACATATATCATATCTATAATATACATATGGCATGAAGTCAGGTAAGAGACTATTTGGGAAGAGCAAGGAGACTATCAGATGCATGGAATGGGGGAGCTAGATTGGGTGTGAGGTTTTAATATGGTCAAAATACATCATATATTTGAATAAAATTTTATTATGAATTCTTCATTTTGTGCAATTAATATGTGGGAATAAAAACTATTAATTATATAATCATAAATACGGGGGGAGAGAGATTCAGCAAACTATAAAACCAGATATCTCAGTAGTAGAACCTATTTTGTCTTACACATTTTCATAATGGACATGAACTAAAATTATTAATAAGAAAATAATGCTTATAGGTATGTACATAATCATGAAACTGGCAAGCATACAACTTATGGGTAAATATACAATATATGCTCTTTAGTTATATAGATTATGTAATTCATCTATAAAATTTAATTTAGGAATGTTTAGAAATGATATTTCTATTTCAGCTCTAATTTCATGAAAAAAAATTAGTTGATGTTAACAATAACCTCATCAAGTTACTGTGGTTCATTATTGATTTCTTTCCCATATAATTCATGGCACTACAGTTTGTATTTGTTTTGTGTTTTAGAATGTGATCTTTAATAACTTTTGGTTGAGTTTCCCAGGAATCCACAGGGATGACCCCAATTAAGAATCTAAGCAATAGTGGAGAGGCTACCTTAAATACCCTTCTCCTTCTCCTATAACGACATTGATGACTACCTTAAATGCCATCCTAGAGCCTTCATTCAGTAGCTGATGGAAGCAAAAGCAGACACCCACAGCTAAACTTTGAGCCAAACTCCTGGAATCAAGTTGTAGAGATGGAAGAGTGATGAGCAAAGGGTCAAGATCATGTTGTAGAAAATCCACAAAACAGCTGACCTGAGCAAGTAGGAGTTCAGGGACCTCAGCTACTACATAACAAAGGAAAGTTTTGATGTATTCTTAAGACAAATAATTAACTCTTATATTTAAATGCATGTAGAGTTGATGTAGAGCCCAGTCCCAACTGATACACGTACAAGACAGTCCCTCCACCTAAGGTTCAAGTGTCGTTTGAGAATAGGAAGTTCAAAGACTGTAAGAGCCAAAGGAACAGGGAGTTTGCTTTGAGATTAGTTCTTGCAGAAATATCACGGAAGCTACCCTCATTACTCATATGGCTTCCTAAACAAGACCTGAACAGGAACACTAATGTAGAGAGAGGCTTGTGAGGACTCGACCCTACGGGAGAAAAACTACAGACAACTAAGAAATGCTGAGAGGTGGAGAAACAGCCTTCCTTAGCAAAAAAAAAAAAAAAAAAAAAAAAACACAATAACTGGTTATCCAATACCAAGTGGTCAGCCCTGCAAAAATGGGCAATATTACACTGAGTGAACAGGTTATATTTAGAAATGTATGTGTGTATACATACGTGCCCGTGACAACAATGTAATGAAATAGAGGCCACGAATTTGAAAGGAAGTAAGGAGAGCATATACACGACAAGGCGTAAGAGATGGAAAGGGAAGATGGTGTTACTTTATTATAACTTCAAGAAATAGAAAAATAACAGTAAATTAGTTGCATATGAAGATCTTGGAACTCTCAAATATATATGTATGCTACAGAACAGTTACAAATGTTATCTTTACAGATGTTAAAATTTCAACCCTATGAGAGAAAATGTCACACAGTCATCAGGCCTCCCATACATGTTAAAAGTCTCTGAATGTAGTGGGATGTCAGGCTGAAGTGGCAGGTCATGTGTGGGAATCTGGTCCATTAGAAAAGATGTAATGTGGCTGGAGTTTTAATACTAAATCTGTGATGGATAAAACCCAGGGCTACCAGTTTAGCTACTGCCTGACTTGAGTCACACTATCTCCTCTCCAAAACATATGCAACATATTAACAATCCGATAATTAGTGCACATTCCTGCCTTCTCCTTAAAACCTCACTCCCAGATGCTACTTTGGTGGGATGTTGGTTTTATTAGCATGCATGATTCACTACCATTCTAACACCAGTTTCTTTTCAACTCATTAGGCTTCCTAGCTGACGGAGCGGTGTTGGTGTTAAGTTCAGGCCTGTGCAAATCAGTCATTTTCACTCTCCTTGCATAAAGCCAGTCTCTAAATGATGTGTCCATAGACTTTGAACTGTGATCTAAACTGCATCGATGAGGAAGAGGACATAAAAGCATATTTATTTTATTTGCATCTACAGTTAGGAAAACTGAGTAGGAAATCACCAAACAATTCACTGATCAAGGCCATTATACCCTGCCCATTACACAGAATGTGTAAAACCTCCATCATACAGAAACCTTCTGAGAAATGTGGTCCCATCAAACACTACAGAGGATGTGTGAAATCCAAGCACACTATCTTCCTTTTTATGGCATAATGTGCTTTTTGTAGACATGATAAATGATAGCCAGAACCACCAAAAGGGAACATTAGAGAGGACGTATATTCATTCATTATACATATATGCCTATGCAATTTATTTTTAGTGTGATAGTGTTAAGTAAGAAGACCAAGAATGAACAATCAACCACCAGAGATTTGTTAATGTAAAGCACAGGCCGAAAATCAGGTATTAGTGTACAAAAGGTATAGAATCAAAAAAAAAAAAAAAAAAAAAAAAACCAGAATGAATGGCTCACACTTTACACATTGCTTTTGGAAAACTAAATCATGACGATAAAGTAAATCACAGAATAGAAAGTTCAGCTGTGAGGCTGCTAGCTATTTTGAGGCTAAGATGCATTATTTATACTTCAAGCATCATGATTCACTTTTCCTATTCTGTGTTTGATAAGTAGCATAAAGTGAGATAAATTATCTTAAGTGGTTCTTTGGTCCAAATATTTGAAGCGCATCACTGCCTTTCCCAGGAGACTTAATTCATTGTTGCTTGAACAATAGAACGCTGATCGGAAAACTCCCCATGTCAGGAAAAGGAGAGAGGCGAAATTGCTAAAAGTTTCCCCTGGGAAATCAATGATGGGAGTAGAAGGATTTGACATCGGTTTCATTCCTAAATGTTAACCAACTCCATCCCATCTCATGAGTCTACAGTCAGCCAAAAGGGACAATACAAGGTATTCTTTGCCAACTATGCTTTAACAAATTTAGGAATCAAGATCAATTAGAATGCCATTAGCAACACAGTTAATATTGGCCAACTTCTTCCACTGAAAGAGTGGTTCCCATGGGCAAAGTCTAGATAAAAGAGCATACTCCTTATTAACAACAAGATGTTGGGTATGTTTCAGTTTATCATAACATCAACTCTCTTTGTCCCTGATGGTGAATTAAACCTAAACTCAACTTAGATTGAAGTCCAAAATAAGTAATTTTATTAGCTGATCTACCTAACACTTTATTACACAATGAATTTGATGTCGTAAACATGCTTTTTGGCAATCTGTTACTCTAGCTCGGGAACTAACTTGGAAAACCCTGGACAACATTTGGATAATGACAATCTCATCTTGTCTGCTTTGGAGAGTAATAATGTAAACAAAATGAGCTCTGTACTGGCAGCCAAATGCAGCGGACTTTGTTTCTGTTCCTTTCTAATATCTATGGCTCAGATTCGTCCCTATGTTTCTGGAGGTAGGAAAGACTCCATGTCTGTAGTCAGGGCAAGGATCATATTATCCTGCACTATCAACTGTTTCCAGCAGTGAGACATTTCCTATGAAGAGTGTTACTCAAGAAAGCCATCCATTTATCTGCTATTTTTAAAAGCAGTTCTAAAGTTCTCTGACGCTTTAATGGAGGAGTGTCCATGAAAAGGTGTCTAGGATGGTTTTAGTTGTTGGGAGGGGCAGGGAACCCTTATCAAACCAATGTAGTATTACCCAACTGCCATTTTGGAGGAGCAGGAATGAGGTGAGAGAGAAAAGAATTATATACTTCAGTCTAACCGGGTGACCTTGTATCCCTTTTCCTCCCAATATATTCTGCTCTAAAAAGAAAAAAAATCGAATGTTTCATTTCTTCCTGTTTCAAATGCCAAAACTGTTAGTAAAGAGAGATTGTTCCACAGAAAATATATTATATGCCTCTGTAGGTAACAGATGATGTTTAGGTCCCTGACACTACCTTAAGTTTCCAGGGATTGAAAAAAAAAAAAAAAAAAAATTCTGGAATCAGGACAAGCTATTTTGCTATAGCCACAACAAAACTCTAAAGTTAAAGGAATTGGATGCCGTACCCAAAAGACTCCATTCAAGTAATCTCCAATCTCATTTTACAGCTGAGGAGACTTGAACCCTCCAAGTTCAGGGAATTGTGCAAATCCCACATCTTTCTAGTTTGGGATCAAGGCAAATTGTCTCTTGTCAGTTTGCATTTTTATTTTATTACTTTGCAGATACAAAACTTGTTTTGCACATATGGACGGACTGTGACGCCGTTAGCGGAGAATTGGGTGGACCTGTGAATTTCCAGTTGGGACGTTGTTTTTTTTTACTTGCCAGGTGCCCCTTATCCAGTCACTATAGGAACCCTGAGCAGGATTCTACCTGTATTTCCATTTTATTGTGATGTAGCAGGTATATGATAGTCAGTGACTTATATAAGTGGTGTTGTTCTTTTGTTTTAATTATAAGATAAAGCTGGAGGAGGGGAGGGCTCCCACATGGGGGACCGCCAGGCGAGATGATACCAGGTTCCATGGCAGGGAGTGTGACGGGTATGTGAGTGAGTGTGTGTGTGTGTGTGTGTGTGTGTGTGTGTGTGTGTGTGAATAACTCGCCAAGCAGACAGAGCTTGAGTGAGAAGTTTATTAGAAAGGGGAGTGAGGGGGAAGATAAAGAGACATAGAGACACTGGGAACAGAAGAAAGAGTAAGTGGACCGGGGTCTGTCTTTTAAAGGGGTCCTTTACACCTGCCTACAGACTAGTACTCATGGAACCCTGGGCTGACCAGAGCACTGCCTGAGTGCATTCTGCCAGGTGACAGGGGCTGGCCGGCGTGATGCCTGAATGCTTACAAGTGGGATGAAAATTAATCATCAGCTCTAGAACCCTTGTGTTCTCCCTTTGTAACAAATATAACAATTTAGGCCAAAAATTTTTGTTGTCTTTTCTTCAACATTTCAATGAATATAGATTTTTCTGTATGGTTAGTTAAGTACCTTATTGCAAGAGTATTGGGATCCTAAAATCTTCCTAAGTGTTTTATCCCTGAAAGTCATAGGATACTGCAAGAATTGTATCTTCCTAACTCTCAAACATGGACCACATTGAAGACTGAAACAGAACTCCCATGAAGAAAGCCAGGCCTAGAATTAGTGACATCAGATTGGGAGTCTTGATGGAAAGAAAGGTCTTCCCAGACCATCCTAGATTATCTAGCTTCAATCTTTTGCTTTAATTGTTTAAAAACAGAAAGGGTACTACAGAAAAGGAGATTATGGTTTGTTGAGAATAAGGGAGATTTTACATGGCAGAAAGTCTAATGGGCATTCAAGAGACTAGGTCTTTAATTTAAGCTTATTGGATAATTTCTTCATGCTCTTTTTGCAGATTAGGCTGTTCTCCAAAATTATAGCATGTACTTTGAAATTTGGAGCATATGATACCATGCTTTCCTTGAGGTGCAATGGGGGGGGGGCGGCTATACTGGCACATATCAACTCCAACTAAGAACTATTCCTACATTTAGATTTTTTAAATTGAAGATTTGATCTAATTTGCTATTAATTATTTGCTGTTATATGCATGCACTTAACTATACGATAAATAAAACAGTGACTGAGTCAGAGCTTCAGAAAAACAAAAGGATATTATAGAGTACAGACAGCTAGCTGCTTTCTTGCTCTGCTAATAAAGGTCTCCCTCCAGACTGTTTATGTAGTATGCACAGAGTGTCAACTGATGTAGATTGTACTGGAAACTTTCAGACATAATTAACCTTAGTAGCCTCATAATGCAGTTTCACCTATAATATTCAGGCCAGTTCAAACCCAGAAGAATCTAACAGCTAACTCACCCTAGGATTGCGACATTTCATGAAGAATCTGTGATTAAATCCAGACATATAGACAGTAAGGAACCATGTGGTGTGTATTATCTCCACACATCAGTTTTAATGGTACATGCTCTACCCATGACAACACTAACAGTCAGTATGTTATATCTTAAATTGAGATATCTAGTTTAAAAGCCAAGAAAAAAATGGAAATTATATAATTAATAGGATTAGCCTCCCAAAGTAAAAATCACAGTATAATAATATCTAAGACCAGCTCTGTTTCTATGTTGTGTTTGTGTCTCCATATGATGCAGTACACACACACACACACACACACACACACACACACACATACACACGCATGTTCAATCCCTCATGGATACAAAGTCTCAAGCCTTTCAACAGTAGATCATATACAATCTTATGTCCCTCTGAGATGCCCCTAACAAGACTTTTGTACTTAGAACCTTTGTAGCAGGCTGAATGTGATAATGAAGGGTTGAAACCTTTCTTCCTGCTCTTAGGCATGCTCTGAACCCTCAGTTTTTGTATACAAGAGTTTAGTAAGAAAAAAGAAATAATAATGCTGATACACATGGACTGGATACAGCAAAAAATAATGCTTAGGCAAATAATGATGTGATATATATCTCACCAAAAATACAGTTGCTAATTTCTCTACAAGCCATTTAATGTTGTGAAGTTTTTCAAGGGGAAATTAGTGTATCATAAAACCATCCATGTTACCTGAGACTTACCTGGGATACATACATCATTTTCAGGTCAATTCCACAGACTGAATTAGACACACAGCATTATGTGTTGGATTTTTCAAAGAGACTGGGCTAATGGCTTAAATCTATTAGTTTGGAGCCTTCAGCAAACTGATGGAGCATCTTAAGGTTGTAAGATTTTTTTGATTACAAAGTGGTGATGATGACATCTCTTGCCTCCGCTGGTTTCTTGTAGGGACACATACAATAGCATTTGCAAATCATTTGCACAAGAAACATCCTTTAACAGTTCCTTACCTTCCCTGATAGGTAGCTTTGTGCTGGCTATGTGGTTGGTACAATTTAGTTCAGATATTAAATTCTCTACTAAAAAAAAAAATGTGATGTAGGTCCATCACCATGATTGCTTAGAAAATACCCCTTTTCCATGACTGAAACCCTTTCATTGAAGACCTATATTCTTTTATGAGCCTTAGAGTTCCCCTTCACATGAATGCAGTCATCACAGTACAACCCTGAAAAAAAAATTACAAAACAAATTGGCTAATTAACCAGTATCCCTTTAATACGTTGGTGCATTGTGATATATCATGACTTCATGCTTGACTTTTGCCAAGATTCATTTGAATAATTTTGACAGCCAAATGAGATCTAATCCTATAGCAGCCATATTTAAATAGAACAGGTAGTATTTAATTGTTTAAAATCTATTCCACCAAGAAAAGTTAAAGAGCAAGACAATGTGCCAGCTGAACTCTCCTATTTTTCCTGTGTTTGAGGTCTTATGATAGCTTTCTGTAGGTCTATCAAAATGTGAGTTCACTAACTACCTCAAACACAATTTTCCCTGGTCCCATTATTCCCTCAGTCACATGCTTCCAGTGCTTAATCC
Organism: Phodopus roborovskii; assembly: GCF_943737965.1. Lineage (NCBI taxonomy): Eukaryota > Metazoa > Chordata > Mammalia > Rodentia > Cricetidae > Phodopus > Phodopus roborovskii. The sequence continues at coordinate 5,635,157 of NW_026126415.1, read as the reverse complement.
ACATACAAACTACATTCCAAATTAGTACAAGGTATTGCTTTGAATTCCCTTTGGTCCAACTCTAAAATGTGTGCTTCCTTGAAAAATAATCTCTTGTGTTTTTACCAAACCAAAACTGTATTATACAATTGTACTGAATCTTCCATTTGCACTCAGAAATTATAGGTATTTATAAATCCCATTATATTAACTTCCTTAGATTCTAAATTACGAGGTTGTAAGAATTTGAAGTCTTTCTATGTAGGTTAAATTGGACTGCAACTCAGTAAGCACTTACCTCATCATCCTAAATTAAGAATTGGGATTCAGGCACTATACCACACAGGCCCCCATTTCTTTACCTTATGACAAAGGTAATCAATGTATTTGTATAATATGCCGAAAGCCATTATTATTCCCCTATTAACAGAAGCAAGACGATTTTAGCAATACAATCGACAACTGAATTATAGTCAACAATAGTAATATCATTATGTTGTCAATAATATATTCTGCAACAATGACATTTTAAGATTTGAATATTTTAAGAAGACCTATGGTGACTAAAACCATGGATGGTTTCCTCATATTTCCTAACTTAAACTTTTAACTTTGTGAGGGAATGTTATTTTAATTATCTCTTTGACTCTGTATAGAATACAAGTGAAAAGTATTCAGAAATATCTATATTAAAAGTGCCTCTGGATCCTTAGAAACAATAATAAATTTTTAATGAAAAGAGTAGCTTGCAGAAGCAACTCTATGTCAAAATCATTCTTCAGCGTTGACATCTTGACTGGAATAGTGACAATCAGAGGGTTTGCTAGTTCTGCTGAAAGCAGCTTCTGCTATTCCACAGAAGCTCCCTGAGTGTTCTTAGTTGCTCGTTTATTGCTCTCTGTGATAAAAAAAAAAATTAAGTTGGAGAAGTAACAGCTGAGATTTTTCAGACACTCATGGGAGCCTTCTCTGCAGAGGCATGTGAAGGCCACTTAAGGGGTCCTCTTGTCTTCCCCAGGGGCAATGTCACAGAGTTGAAAATCTGACATTTCGATCTGTAAGAACTACTAGGCAGGCACATGGGATGGCCCACTGTGTTAATTAGGAGAGGAAGCCTTGGTGTGTCACTCCGAAAACTCAGTGAGGAGTAAGAGCTCCACTCCAGATGACTGATCATCAAATAAGAATTTGGAAGGGGTCAGAACATCTGGAATTATCTCTCCAGATAAAAGCTCTATTTAGGAGCTGAGCCAGGGAGGCGAGAGAAATCTGCCTTGCATAGTCTGGCAAGACTTAGACACGTTGGACTTCTACAGACCCCTTGTGCCTTACAAACTCATTATCACATCACACTTAATAAATCTGTATTTGATGTTGTGTATAGGTTGCCTTGGGATTTTTTTGTCTGCTCAGCACTTTTATAGTCACAATTTTCATAGCACCTAGATACCATTGCTTTTCCCTTTTGTCTGCATTTGTGAAGCCTCTTAAACATATACCTACATAAAACCACTCTTACCTCTCCCCCATTGCTACTTTTCATGGAAAGACGGCCTTAAGTATTTTTTCCAAACAACATCCACCACCTTTTGTATTTCTGCTTCAACTCTGAAGGTCTTTTGAAGAGACCATGAACTCTAAGAAGCCATACCAAACTCATATTCTATAATGATTAGATTAAAGTAGACCTAGCTTGGGACCATTGTTCTGCTAATTGCTGTACTCGCCAACTAGCTTAAGTAAGCTTTAATTTTCCTGAAACTTGGAAATACCATTCCTCAACATATAACAATCTTGATTGATTTCATTAGGGCATATAGACATCTCCTACAATCTAGCATGGGGCACATAGTATCTCTTTACATTTCCCTCATTTGACAGAACTTACATTCCTCATAGTGTATAACGTTCATAGATGTACTTTGCCAGTGTATTATATACAGATATCTCATAAGCATAAGTAGATATTATCTGTTAAATAATAACAAATTTAGATTTCTTATGTTGCCCTACCATGACAAATTGTTTTAGTTATTTCTGCAATAATATGTGCCACTATTCTGTATTCACATCTCCCTAATGCCTTGAAGATAGCCTTTATATCCTTTATTTTCTGATTATGAGAAGTGCTGCTTGGAGAAACTTGAGCTGGTGTCATTCATCTCAGAGGGGTTTTAACCCAAATAGTTTGACCTTGTTAGGGTTACATTTTAGTTTTCTTTGTTAGTGGCTTATCTATTCTGACAATCACTGTTTTGTGTGAATGAATACATTTGCTTCTCTGCTTCCAGGTTGTGAGCAGCAAGTAAGAGATAACAACTACTCATCTTATGGTCCTAAACTACTTCACAATGGATGGAGAATAGTCAGCACTTAGTGTGTATTTTCTGAATGATGAGCATGCTTCTGAATGAGAGGCACTGTGTCTTTTCCAATAACCCATGTCATTATTTTTTTTTCCACTCTTCCATCCCATACCCCTCCTCCCCCACACACTCCACAGGGAGGGTTATGCCTTCCAGGAGGGATCATAAAAATCTGGCAAGTCATTTGGAGTAGGGACTAGGTCTTCCCTCCTGCCTCTAGGTTAGGGGAGTATCCCTCCATGGGGAATGTGCTCCCAAAGTCCTTTTGTGCATCATGTCATTATTTTTATTTGTAGTTTACCTTGGGATAAACAGCAGAAGAATCTAATTGACCTTAATTATATGTCAATGTAAAATGTCTCCTTACATGAGACTTCTAAACTTCCATTATTTAATGCACTATGAACACAGTTTTCAACTTTCAGAAAACAACCCTTTAAGAGAAAATTTGCAGTTAAGGAATAGGTGAACCTTAAGTGATACTCACTTAATGACTATCTGTGACTGACACCTGAACATTTTTGACAATCTAAAGTAATGAAATGGAAAGTTTAAAGCTTCATAAAAAAATATGATCTTTTCATCAGGGAATCAGCAAGACTCAGCTGATGGACATTCTTGGAGGCAATAGCAATGTAAAAAACATAAATTGGAGTATTCACATGATGCTTGACTGCTCTAAGATTTCTGTGAGTTCTTTCAACCAAGCACTTGTCACAATTTGTGATTTCACATGAATTACCATATTAACCCCCCCAGGAAATAAAATAAATATTGAGGAGATTTTTATATTTAATGTACATCATGAATTTTCAAAACGGATTTCAGAAAGTTATAAGTCCAGGAAGTATAATGAGACTTCTGGATTCAGATCCTAACTACAGACTGAGGCTTGGTGGCTAAGGGACTTTCAAAATCATATATATATGTGTGTGTGTGTGTGTGTGTGTATACATTTATATATAATTTAATGCATATATGTTCATGTGTGTGTCTGTGGTTGTGCAAAGGTGTGTATGTGTTGCAAAGATTGACATTGATCGACTTTGGTAGTCCTCATTGATTACTCTCCACTTTAAATTTTGAGATAGTGTCTGTCCCTGAACCTGGAGCTCACCAATTCTTCTGGAATGGGTGGCCAGTGACCTCAGGAGATCTGCCTGTCCCACTCTGCCCACTCCACACCTATGCTTCTTAATATGAATCCTGGAAATCTGAACTCAGGTCCAGTCTACATCCTTGTGGTGGACAAGCTCTTTGAGTACTTTACAAATTGAGTCATCATCCCTGTGTCCTCAACTCACATTTAAAAAGCATAATTTCTTACTGAGACTCATCATATGCATGTGTATGTGTGTGTAATCTGGTATGAACTGCCTTATTTACCCCAGTGGACATGCATGCTGGAAAGTGAAAACAGGTAATTCAGTATGTATGCATAATGAATGTATTCATTAATGCGTATCTATGTACATCCAGATATTTAACCAAATACTAGACCTGGCTATTAACGAACATGTAGAGTCTCCCATTGAGATTATCATTGTTAGGGGTGGGAGGGAGATGTCTAGAATGATGGGTATGATTTTCAAAGCAACTAGTATGACCTAAGTGACCTCTGAAATCTTCTTCCATAGCAAAGAACCCCCATCCTCACTTTTCACTCCAAAATTAGTTGTCAACACGCTTTACAGAGTAACTTGTAGGATTCCAGACATTGCTACATTCAAGAGTTCTTTAACCAATGTCTCTCCGGGTCTCTTCATACCTCATTCCAGATAGTCAACCCCATTCTCAGATCATTTGATGAAAACAACGACAAAAATCTTTCTATTTTATTGTTCCCCTTTTCATAGATTCTGATTCTATAATGTTATTTAAAAAATACATTTGGAAGGAAATTCAAAACCTTCTTGCACCTCCCCCTTCTTACTCCATAAAATTCCTACTCCACTCTGAGCCATGACTAACATATACAGTATGCTTGCAATGAAAAAATTTCCCTCCTAAATGTCCTAACTGCAGATATTCATTCTTATGACTCTAAGCTTTGAAGATGACATACATTGAAAGCACAAATCTGTTTTTATTTCAGTCCCAGGTTTCTCCTTTTGTCATTAAGACACTTGCAAGAGTGATCTAACTCAACTATATGTAGTTGTCAAAATTAGCTTATGCTACTAAAAAGGAAAAAAAAAAACCCACAAAGTTGAAAGCAGAGATCCAACTACAAGTGTTAGGACATTTGGTGTGTCTTTTTGAAGTATAAAAATAAATATAAATATGAGAATCATTAAAAATAATACAACCTGGGAACAATACATGTAAGTTAGATAATATCTGACTGCCAACAATAAATATAAGTCTTTTCCCTTCCTCCTTTAGGATTATGTATATTATCATTTAATCTCTTGTAACTTCTTATCATTACGGTTTTTAAAGTCCTGGATTTTAGCTATGCTAAGTTTACTATCTCAGCTTTGCATTAATTTTGTGGAATTTTATTTTGCCCACCCTCTCTCTGATGGAAACCAATTAGAATAATGAGGGCAGAAGGTTATATATACATCCATCTGGCCCCGGTATTTAACATCCTGGCTTATCTTTTATGCTTTGTGAAGAACAATGGTGAAAGGTGGGCAGGGTACCTTTCCATTCACTTTTGATGCCAGAAAAGCATGAAACATTCTTTTTTTTTTTTTTTTTTTTTTTTTTTTCCTTTTGACATGTGACATCTGAAAGGACTCAGGCATGAGAACATTAAGGAGATCATTGTGCCTTAATTCCATGTTTAATTGTCAGAGCCAGGAAGGAAGAGGTGAAGAGAGAAGGCAGTATTCCATGGGCTATTGCTTTTTAAGGGGCTGGGCTGAACAGGCATGGCTTTCATTATATGTAAGTGAATTAGTCTGTTTCCTTTAAACAGGGGAGATTAACAAGCCACCAAGGGCCCGCTGTGGGATTCTGACACTTTTAGTGGCTTGTGACATATGATTTGTGAATATCAATTCTCCTTCAAAAGCAAAAAGCAAATCTATCATTATCATGAAGTATGCCAAAAGCTGTTTTTGGGTTTGGTTGAAATTCATTAGAAAATCCATTTCCTAAAATAGGGAAATAAATCTCTTATTTGATCCAGTGTTCTGATAATTTTTCAATTATCCTTTGGATTTAGAAATGGTTATGTGTAGATTTGGGGATTAACTAAGAATAAATACTTTTTAATATAAGAAGAATGGTTGGTGTATTGAACTAAGAACTGTAGGAGACTTAACTTAGAGGGAGACTATGAGCAATTGAGCAATACCAAAAGGATAGGATTCCATTCTCTCTCTTTCTTTTTTCCTTCCTTCCTTTCCTTCCTTCCTTCCTTCCTTCCTTCTTTCTTTTTCTGACACTAGGTATCACTGTGCAGTTCTGGCTGTTGTGCTGGAACTCACTGTTGACAAGGCTGGCCCCAGACACAGAGACCAGTCTGCCTCTATCTCTCAAGTGCTGATTAAAAGTGTGTGTCACTATTCCTGACCATAAAAATTTGCTTTAAAAGAATATGTCTTCAGGTAGTCTGTCATCAAGATAAAAATTTCTTAAATTGAAAATACCAAATAAGTATTTCCCTCATATATGACTAAATAAAGCAAACTGAAAGGACAAGCTGAAAGGACTGATACAGGAAAAAAAAATTTACACCATCAGGTAAAAATAAATAGACAATAAGAAGAAATATTCTGGGGTCTCTATGTAGGAAAAATTTAATCAAGAAAATTGAGTACAGCCTAAGTTCCATTAGCTATAGTGTTTAATTTATGGATGTACTATAGAACACTTGGTTGATATATGGATAAAGTGTATAAAATATACTAGTTGTATTCTATTTAAGATTGAGTGCATAGGGACAAGAACCATACTAAATAGGCTCAAATCCTAGGGCCTCCACTGATTAACTATAAAACTTCAGTGACGTTAACCAGTGATCACGAATGTTCCCATCTATAAAATGGGATTTCCTGATATCTACACCATTTGTTAATAAGAAAAAAATTAAATGAGTACAAATGTGAAATACGTGGAACTAAGAATCAGATACCAATACCTATTATTACTATTTTATCCAAGTCTATAAACAGCTGAAGGAATATTTAAAATTGGGAGATAGATATCAATACTCAAAATCCTTCAGGCAGTTTGCATCTATTCAGTACTACCTAACATGTTCTCAAAACTGACCTGCTTGACAAATTGATACTACAAATATCCACAAAGATGAAACAAAAGGTTAAAATGACACATGAAGAATCCATGTGTTGATTAAAACTGAAGTAGGGATTAGAGCTTGCACGTTGTTCCATGACAGCCATAGGGAAGCCACAATTGTCTGTCCAATCTAAGTGAAACAGGTATAATGCTGAGTTCTTCATTTGTTTTGACTACAAAATAAGAATTTAGTAATTTATTCCAAGGTCTATCTTATTCCACTTTATTAAAAAGTCAATATTTTCCCCATCACCCGAGGGGGGCAGGGGTGGGCGTGGGGTAAAGGCAGGCAGATCTCTGTTAGTTTGAGGTCAGCCTGGTCTACAGAAGGGGTTCTAGGACTGCCAGAGATACACAGTGAAACCCCGTCTCATAAAATATTTGTTTATTATTACTTATTACTATTACTGTGTGTGTGCAGGTGTGCAAATGATGGGAGGGACATATTGCCACAGAACAGGCATGTAGGTCAGAGGACAGCATTGTGGAGTTGGTAATGTTAGCATTCAGACATCTGTGCTGGCCTGCCCCTGGGGTTCTGACAGGATACACCCTCAGCTGCAGCCACTAAGAGCACCACCTGTGCACATTCTCTACATTCCCTTTTAAAAGGGCCCTGCCCGCCTCCCATCTTTCTTTTTCTCCATCTCTGCTTCTATCACTGTTTCTCTCTCTCTCTCTCTCTCTCTCTCTCTCTCTCTCTCTCTCTCTCTCTCTCTCTCTCTCCTCTGCTGCTTCTGTCCCCAGAAGCCAGTCTCCCCTCTTCCCTCCCTTCTTTTCCCATTCGCTTTCCCAATTAAAAACAAAAACAACCCTCCAACAAGCTCTGTCAAACGCTATCTTTTTCTCATGTGCTGCATTCTAAGACCACACTAGGTACTCTTCTGCTTTTACTCAATGAGCCATCTCACCGGCTGCCCCTTTAAATAAAGATTTAACTTAATTAACCTTAGTATTATCGTGCATGCTTATGTGAGTGTGTATATACCTGTGGAGGTCAGAAAACAGAAGACAACTTTTAGAGGTAGATTTTCTCCTTTAGAACTGAAATCCTAGGGCTTTAGTGCCAACAGCTTTTATATGTTGAGCCATCTCTTCAAGGCAAAATATCACTATCACTATCACTGTAGTTCAACTGGTAGAATACTTGTCTAACAAACAGCAAGCCCTAGGTTTGATCACTAACACTATATATGTTCAGCTTGGTAATATGTGTCTATAGTCCCAGTGTTATTGGCCAAGTGTCTTATAAGATGATTCAAGGAGCTATTAAAAAAAAAAAAAAAAGACTCTATGGGTTTTGTGAAAAACCCAACTAATGAATTATGGTCGATGTCAGTAGCTATATTGCTCAGCTGAATAAATTCTAATTATCCTTATTAAATTACTTTACAGCCTATAGACAGAGAAAAAAATGTTTGTAAATATGCAAAGGAAAATAAAAAGATGAAGCTGAGGGGTGCTGCCTATTGTTAATTCTTTATTAGCATTCTTGAATTCATATTCTTTGTGGCTTTGCCAAAGTATTTCCATGAGGAACATAGGATCTTATTTAGTCTTGTATGAGGCCGACTCTGTCATTATAAAGAAGTGTCATATACATTACAAGTGAAGCTCTCATTTGTATGCTCATGAAACACCCCAGATGGACAGATGGACAGAGTAATTTTTTTTTTTTTTTTTTTACACCACAGTGCCAATCCTATTTATTTGAGGAAGAAGTTGTATACAGGAAGTTAACTTAAATTCTCACAATGAAAGGAAGAATTTCCGCACAGCTCAGAGGCATTCTCCAAACAGTCTACAAGGCTAAGGAAAGACTAAGTTTCAAAGATAGCACACGGAGAAGCCATAGCTTCCTCCTGGTACTCCTCCTTAAATACTTGTAGCTTTGGAAGTTGTACTTCAGTTTCAAGCGGTCGCTTGGAGAGCTAAGGTGCTGGAAGACATTTCAGGGTCAGAGGCACATGCACAGAAATTCCTGTGGCTTCAAAGTCCAAGTAGGGAAAAGCCCCAAACCTCTAAAGTCTGTTTACACTGTGTCATCTGCGGCAGCATCTCCAGTTTTCACTAATAAATATCCGTGGCAGAGCGCACTGACATGGCAAGTACACAGACAGTTCACAAAGAGGAGGATCGAGTTTTCTTCTCCCTGCTCGAGCTCTAGCACACAAGCAGGCACTCAGACTGGAGTGAACTGGAAATGGACCTAATCTCAGCTCTATCAGAAAACCTCCTTCAGTAAGCTAGGAGCCGCGGAACGCCAGCATCTGTTTTAACTTACGTTAGGAATTGCTTCCCTTTTATAGAACATACTGGCACTTTCTCTCCAGAATATACGTAAAAATGGAAAGTGGGCCAATATGGGAAGTGTGCATGAAGATTTTCCTGCCAATTTTTCGAGTTACCCTAAACTCAAAACAACTTAGCCACACTCCTGGTATTACCTTTCTTAAAGGTTGATTGGCAAAACGCAATCAGGAGAACCTGTTGATCACAAACCAGGTAGATTACTGTGTGTGAATCTGTTCTGTCCTCCACCCCACCCATACATTATTTTGGGATTAAGATTCATAAATTGCACTTGAATATTCCCACTAATTCATTCTGGTTATGTGATCTACTCTATGAACATAAGTTGGAGAAATGCCAATTATTACCCATTATTATTATAATGTAGTTCCAACCTGGCTTCCCTCTCCTGCTTCAACACTCTTCTGTTAAATGCTTATCAGAAGGAATCTTATGCACATTTTAATAGTGATGAGTAAGGACTAGATCTAAATGAAACTACCCAAGTGACTCTTGTAACCATTTTACTGCTGAGAAAACTTAGAAAATGTCCTAGAGACTTGAACTGCCTCATGCTGCATGACTGGTTTCAGAGCATAAAACTGAAATGCTGTGTTAAAAGTAATTCAGGGTTGCATCTCTTACCTGATTTTTTTTTTTTCTTTTGTACCACAGTGTTATTTGTAATTGTAGCCACCCTTCCAACTCTCTCTACCATCGTCTCTTTCCTCAAATTCCTATAGGAAACGCTACTTAATAAGGAGTGTTAAAGAGGCAAAACAGTCAGCTGCAGTTTGGTGAAAGCCCTGCTGTCTTAAGGCTGCATAACAAAACTATGATCTTCTGTCTGTAAGTTCTACAGCTTCCACTGTAATGAGAAAAACTAACCCCTTTAAGAAGGAATGTTGTTGAACCATGCTGATTTCCTAGACCCTAGAGTTTTGAAACTATGAACGTATCTGATAAGTTTCAGAAGAACTGTAGTATTATGAAAGCACCTTGGGACAGGGCAGGGTTGAATGTCATCCATCACTTGGAGTTTTATGCATTTTGACTAGTGGAAGTAACTATGTATTTGTTCTTTTTTTATATATATAAAATTGAGAACCTTCTTTTAAAAAGTAGTACTTACTGGTATTTTAATTGCATTAGTTTCCTACTTTAAAACATTTTTTTTTTTATTTTATGTGAAAAAGTGTTGTACCTGTGTATACCTGGTACACAGGAAACCATAAGTTCTCTGGAACTGGCATTGTAGATGGTGCTGGAAGTTGAACCCAGCTCATTTAGCAGAGGAACAAGGGTTCTTAACCACTAGGCCATTACTTACCTACTTCTATAATTTGTTCTTTCACCTCCTGTCACCATATAATCTTTTTGTACACGCTGAAGATTTCTCATTCGAATCGTTTTAATAAAAATCTGAACGGCCAATAGCTAGGCAAGATTTGCGGGGCGGAGAGGACTCTGGGAAGAAGAAGGGAGAGAGAGACACGGAAAATTGCGGGCCAGACATGTAGCAAGCGGTGGGAGCGGGCAGCACAGGGGAAAGGTAATAAAGCCACGGGGCAGGAAGCAAATGAATAGAAATGGGTTAATTTAAGTTATAAGAGATAGCTAAAAACAAGCCTGAGCTATTGGCTGGTCTTTTATAATTAATAAGAAGCATGCACATGGTTATTTGGGAGCTGGCAGGCTGTCAGTGGGACAGACTATTCTGCCTACATCCTTCAGTTACAAAGGGGGCTTTTCCTATAGTAAGGGTTTCTGTGGAGTTAGCAAGCATCTCAAGAGAACTGATCTGGGAAACCCTTCAACCCAGCCAACCTTAGTTTACATTGCAGCAAAAGCAGACCACCTGGGTAGGCGAGTTCTCTTCACTGAACGAGCAAAGCTTTTTAAAATTGTAGTAACATGAAGGCCCCAAGAGCATGAAAAGACAAACAAACACAAAAACAGTATTTTAAGGAATACCTTAAAAGCATGTAAACTTATGCATTTATATGTAGGCGGGTCTGAGGCCCCACTCCGAGCCCTGTGATTTTCCAGGTATTTTTACATTTATTATTCCATTGAATCCTTACAGAAGTGCTGAAGAAGCAGAAACATCCAGGCATTCACTCATCCATTTAAGAAGTAGATGAACTATTGTAATGCATGTGTATCTGACCCCAGGCTTAGTGCTATCTACCATAAGATACAGCTTTCTTTATTTGTTTGTTCTTAATTTGGTCCATATAAGGCTGCCATAGTAGACTGTAACAAGTTGCCATTCACTTGGTAGCTTAAAACAGCAATTTGTTATCTCACATTTTGGGGATTGTATATACAGTATCAGAGTATCAGGTTCCCTGGGCTGAAATAAAGGTGTTGGCAGGCTATACTCCTGCTCCAAGCCCTCCAGAGGAGATTCTATTCAATGCCTTTTGCAGCTTCTGAACCCGCAATTACTTTTCCCTCCTGGTACCTCTGCTGTATTACTCAAAGCCAACAACAGTGCACAATCTTCAACTCTCTGCATTTCCCCCTTACATGTGTATATCTATCTAATCTCCTTCGATTCTTGCTTTTTTTAAAATTTTGTAAATTTTTTTTTGTTTAAAAAAAAATTAATTTTCATTTTACATACCAACCCCAGCTCTCCTTCCCTCCCCTTCTTCCGCCCTCTACCTCCCCCTTCCCACTCCGATCCACTTCTCAGAGGAAGTAAAGCTTCCCTTGGGGGAGTCAACAAAGTCTGGCATACCAAGTTGAGGCAGGACCAAGCCCCGCCCCCCTGGTATCAAGGCTGAGCAAGGTATCCCACCAAAGGGAGTGGGCTCCAAAGAGCCAGTTCATCCACCTGGGATGATAGGTGGCATTGCCAGCAGCCCCCACAGCAGATCAAGTCACATAACTGTCACCCACATTCAGAGGGTCTAGTTCAGTCCCATGCAGATTCCCCAGCTGTCAGTCCATAGTCCTTGAGCTCCCACCAGCTGTCTCTGTGGTTTTTCCCATCATGGTCTTAAACGCCCTTGTTCATATGACCCTTCCTCCCTCTCTAAGAGGAACTGAACTCCAGGAGCTGAACCCAGTGCTTGGCTGTGAGACACTGCATCTGCTTCCATCAGAAACTCTCAGGAATCCACAAGGATGACCCCAGCTAAGACTCCTAACAATAGTGGAGAGGGTGTCTGAAAAGACTTTATCCTTTAATCAGATTAGTGACTACCCTAATTGTCATCATAGAACCTACATTTAGCTTTCTTCTCTCCTACGGTTATTTCTGATGCCACTTGGGGTCTACCTGGATAATCTTAATAACATCATCTTAATATTTTTAATCATGTCAGCAAAACTTTACTATATATATATATATATATATATATATATATATATATATATCATTCACCCTACCAGAGACTACACCTCTTACCTGGGTGCCCATCATCTAACCTGTTGAAGACTCTGTTCCCTTCAAAATGTACATGTATTCCATGTGGATGAGATAATAACCCCTCAGAGTCCCTCCAGAGTTTCCATCAATTATACAATTATAATATATCTACAAGTGCTAGTAGTTCACATATCTCTAGCTTCATACTTTAAGTAGCATGATCCATCCCATGACAAATTTATTCTCTACCAGTGTTTCTATAAAACCAGAATATAAGTAATTCATTTTCAAATGCATTGGTAAAATGGGCATGGAACAGTGCAATTTCCCAAAGAGGACAATGTAGGGAGGAAAGGGGTCCTTCATTCACAGTCCCAAGCAATTTCAGACCCAGCAGAACAATCTCTCTATCTCTCTATCTATCTATCTATCTATCTATCTATCTATCTATCTACCTACCTATCTATTTCAGTTTTGAAATAAATTCTCATTGACTTGCAGGCCCATCTCCTCACCCCATGGTTAGAGGATTTTGCCTGTGTACTCAGAGAGCTGAGTTTGTACAAAAGACTGTGATCACAGTGACCTTTCCTTTTGTTTTTAAGATAGCATGTGAAAAGTTTTATTCAGTTTGTGCCCCTTCTGGTCCATAGAATTTGTGAGACATTTGACAGTCTTATTTCATCTTGCCTATTTTTCTCCCATCTTCTTCCAAAGTGGTGATCTGACATTCTCAAAACCAGTGTGGGCCTTTCACATGCATCATGGGGAATCCTCATTAACATAACTTGGTCAGTCTCATTACTATCCCTATCGACTATTGAAATGGCACACATGTCACCTCTAAGAATACCCTAAGGTTGTTCAACAGCTCCTTGGGCCTGCTCTTTCTAAAAGTGAGTCACCTAGTTTAAAATATTTTACAAGTCATCAAATGCTTTCTCTACTTAGAGGCCTCTCTTCACTTTATCCCCTTTCTCAAGTGAATTTTATTATAGCAACAAGAAAGCAGGCTGTCCTTCAACATTAGCCATGGAGATGTTCCTGGATAATCAAGTTTACCACTTACAAATCGAGCCTCCCACGCTCAACAATCACCTGTCCACCAGTTTCCAAAAACACATCCCTCATTGTTTCTTTCGGACTGTCCCCAGGAGCAACTGTAGCTACTATTCTCACCAACAATGAGAGTTGTTTGAGGGATGGGTATTCCTAGGTGACTTGGGCTTTACTGTGTCCCTGTCTTCCACATTCCAACAAGAATACCTCTAATGCCCATGTTTCTATTAACCACCTCTTTCAGAAAAATACAGGCATTTCAAAATACATGTCTGAAAATTCTTACGTTTTATGCCTAGTGTCCAATTTGCATGTCAAAAACTTACGGTTTCTGCAACAAAAGACTACAGAGATAGTGGTTTTAGCATAAATGTATTATTTCACTGCCCTGAAGAACAGATATCTTGGTATCAGCATAAGTTTTAGGGGATCTACAGCAAGGGGTCAGAGGAATCAAGCTCTTTTGTGGCTTCTAGAAGGGCATTTGCTCTTCCCCTGGACCAACTACAGGGACCTCTGCTCTTCCCCATTAGTGACAGCATATAGGGTCCACATGGCTCAAGAGAGGTAATATCCCATCTTTTGTAAAAATTCTGCAAAAAAAAAAAAAAAAAAAATACCTTGCAACTTTACACTAGAGTTTTGTCCATAGAACTTAAGGATTTGGATCTGATGTCCACCAATGACTATCATTTCACATGTTTAAAATCTATTATTTTCTAGTACAGGCATGTTTCTGAGATCCATGAGAGTACCAAACTAAAACAGTTTAATGATGATTTAGCTCAATTGGGTGGCACTCGTTTTATAGATAAGTCTCTGAGGCCAAGATAACGTAAATGACCTGTGTCAGATCTCACAGTAAATGTTTTGACACAACCAAGACTACATGCCACATCCCTTTACTTCCACTGTTCACAGTACATTGTTCTTCTCCTCCAAAGGAATTACTAAGATTCTCTCATTTCTTAATAGCCACTATATTATCCAAGAGTAAAAATAAATAACTTGAAATCAGAAACAACTCTCATCAGCAGCGAGAATTTTAAAGGGGAGGAAATCCGTTATTGACATCCATAAAACATAATCGAAAGATCTTATGAAAGTGAAGAAATATGAAAAATGATTAATTTCATGCTACCACAATTTTTATCCAGAGGATTGAATGAACTTAAGTGTTTCAGAGTCAAATAGCTAACAATGATCCTTCTAATGTATTTTCCTATTTCTCAGAATTGGAAAACAAGAGCTGAATGGAAGTGCATGAGATTGTTCACATCAACCCCTTCTTTGTAAATTACAAAGTCCAAAGAATATTAATCATGCTTTCCATAACATGTGATTGACCCCAGAAATGTCTCAATGCCTTGACCAAGGCTATAAAGTTAGAATGATTAATTTGTTTAATAATAAATGTGAAGAAAACTGATTATATGTGCCAGGTACTGAATTAAGATCTTATATCAAGAGTCAGTGAGCCATAGTTGTGCACCCATAACAGCTTTCTCAATCTGAATGAAACTACAAGTGAGCAGTGAATAATCAGATGGAAAATTGTATTACGACACATGGAATAGGTTTTTGTAGGCATCAGAGTGGTCAGAAAGCCATCCTAGAGATGGCATCTGGCTGAAATCGGGAAGGAGAGTTGGTAATGAGAGAAAGGACGTCATTCCAGGGACATCTCATAATATTTTAAAGTGTGAACAAAGAGAGTGGGATCTTAAGGAGCAAAATCAACCTGAGATGTCCGTAATGGGGCATAGAAATATGTAAGACTAGGGATGAGTGGGGAGAAGTGTGAGCATTCTACATGAAATGACACTGGAAAGGAATCAAAATGTCTATTAGACAGCTGGCTTTTGAGGAGGCGCACTTTCCATAGCCCAAAACTGACAAAGATGACAAGGGCTTTGTAATAAGATAGTTTAAAATAGAATAAGGTACTGTTGATAAGTAGTTCAGAAGGAAAGGTAAATATTGACACTATTTCAGGAAAACCATCATTTTTTTCAGGTAGACTACTCTACCCAAAACCAGATGAAGTTTGATACTGACTCATGCTAACTCATGTATCTTCATGCTGGACATAACTTTCAGGCTTAATTTTCTCATCCAGTAGTACAGGATAACAAAGACTATCTTACATTATTATTACTACTTTGATGATCAGCCGAGAAAAACATTAACATGTTTTGTAAACTATAAAATGAAGTTAGATAGTGTAATATCAATATTACACCTATTTTAAAAATATTACATAATCCAGGGATCTTTCTGGACAATGGGTTGATAGTAAGAATACAAGTCAGTCAGCTCCTCAGCTACTGATGAAAGCTAACCCCTCTGAGCTGGGTGCAGGGTCCTATATTTACAGTATATATTTTCAGCCACCTTTGTAAATCTATGAACACACCTTCGTATCAATAATGAGGTAGATTATTAGTAACATATTTCGCATAGACGCAGAAATAAAATCCTGGGTAGTAACTTGGCCAAGATCACACTGCTGTGAAATTTCAGGACTCAGATTCTTTACCCAAAAGTCTTACTCCAGAGCACACAGGTTCATTGCTGGATGATGTCACTAAATATCTATCATAGCCTGTCTCTGTGTTTGTTTAAAAACACTGAAACATTTCATTTGCAGCCTACTCTGTTTCTTTTTTCTGGTTGCCTCTATCTACCAAGTCTAAGACAATTTGGGAGAGCAAAGGCACAACCTGGCCAGGCAGAGTGAGATCCCAGTTGTTCTACTGTGGAATCTGCTCCTAAACATTCAATCCCTTCCCAGTGTTCCACAGATTAAGAACTTTTAAAGCTGGTCTATTTCAAACTTTAAGCTAACGACCACCTGACATATCAGGATCTGCTTCGTGTCCCCACTTTAAAAAAAAAATTGTTGAGATTTTTTATTTTTCTTTTTAAATCTAGCTAGATTTTTTTTTTGCTACTAACTATATTTCCATTGTGCCATTTATAATCCTGTATGATGCTTGTTTTTTTTTCTTCAAAATTTTCTTTCTGTGTTTTTCTTACTTCATAAAGTAAATGGGGCTGGGGGCAGGACCTGGAGAGATGTCTTAATGATTAACAGTACTTGTTGATCTTGCAGTGGACCTGGGTTCAGTTCCTAGCACCCACATGGTGGCTCACCATAACTCTAGCTTCAAGAAATCCTACACCTTCTTCTGATCTCTTTAGACACCAGGCAACATACTTACATGCAAGCAAGACACCCTTGTAAATCAAATAAACCTAAAATTAACTAAGGATGAGGTTAAACATGAAGAGAGTCAGCTTTAAACGAAAACCATATTCAGGTGATATTTTGACAAAAAATAAAACAAAACAACAACAACAACAACAAAAACCAAAAAAACAAAACAAACAAAAAAACCAAGCAAACAAAACCCAAAAAATGGAGACCCTAAAATGTAGGGATATTTCACACTGGCTTCTTGTGTGTTGCAAGTTCTAATGATTTCCATGCCAACTAGCCTGTGTACCATTGCACTCTGTTGCTATGCAGCTTCCTGAATACCTTATTTTCGGTTGTGAATGTTCACTCTCCGGTGTCAACCTTTAGGAGAGTCTACTCTTGTCTGTTCTTCTGTCGTGTCCATCTAGAGTCTCTTCTTACTGTGATCTGACGTCATCGTCATCTCTCTCTCTTTGAACTGGCATTTGCTACCCTTGTAATCCTTCACTGCTTCTCAGCCCTGAGTATAAATTGTGTTCTATCATCTTTCAGGTTCCTGTGATGACCTCTTGTCTCCAGAATGAAAACTTGGAAGGGAGGAGCCCAAAAGGTTAAAGTCAACGGGCAACAAATGAAAGCCAGAGCACAATATCTGTGATAATCCTACACAAAACCAGATCACAATGACATACAATGTGGCTTAAAATATGTAATTTCGGAAGACATTGTTTCTTTTTTTTTTTTTCTTCCTACCTTTCATCTTATTTCTTCATTGCCCCATGCTACCTGTTTTGTGCCAATGGCTTTTCTTCTTTTGTAAAATCTGCTATAGCTTCAGTCCTTGAAGACATTTATTGCCATCTATTCGGTATTCTTAGTTCTCCTCCTAAGCCATCCTTTTATATTAAAGTACCTGTTAACAGTCTTTTGAAAAAGCCTCTGCCCTTTCTTTAATCATACTACGAACATCACAATTCCAGTTAAATTTCAGGAAATTCCTTTGGTGCTTCAAAGCATCTTTCTCCAATGTTAGTGTGGTTAATTTCCATTTTAACAAATAATGATTAGTTGTTTTCCTTGAAAAAGGTGGAAGTATCATGTTCATTAAAAAAAAAAACCTCTACCTGCTTGATGAAGACTTAATATATACCACATAATATTAAGCTTTGTCTATGTATCAACTCCCATTTCTATGACCTTTGGTCAACCCCAGCCTCAGTTTACCTTCTTTGAGCTTCCTGCATGTCCATTACTCCAACCTTTCCAGGTCCTTCCCTAGCCATGAGGATCAGAAGACTAGCTCTCACTCTAGCATTCTTAGTGTTTTGATTTAGTTGTCTACTTGACTCTGTCAGTAGTACAGTGTCAGCTCCAATGACAGTAGAAACGTTTCTCTACGATGTTCTCAAATATGGAATCTTTCCGGTACTTGACAAAGTATCTGACACAAAATAATTAGTTCATATTTCTATGGAGTTAAAAATTGGTATTTTTGTTTGTTTTTTTTCATCTTTATAAGGTAGGGGGAAAGGACAATATTCTTATTTTACTGATGGTACTATACACAAAGCTACACACTCTTGTGATTTGCACCCAAACCTGTGATTTCTAAGTCCACCTTCGCGCTACACCCATATTTAATCAAAGGCCATGCTTTCCTCGTTCTATCGTTAAGGCATAGTTTCTTTAGCGAGACTTAGGACTAAGCTTTCTCTCTGCTGATACACAGACTATTGATGGCCTCTGTGGGATTCCTCTTAGGTCGCAGGTTCTCATTTCAGTTCATTTAGCATCCAGTTGGATGCCAGGAGTTGGGTTATAGTTTCTTGTCAGGTCAGCGCTTTTGCAGTTCAATGCTACTCATTTGTCTGAACTCTATCTGGGATTTAAAACTCTTGGCTCCATCACTCAGCAAAATGCCCTACTCCCTTCTAAATGTATCTCCATGCTCTAGGACCTCTATTTTTTCCATCTCCTAGAATTTCCATTACACATTTTACACTGGCATTGTGGCTGTTTGGATGTTTGCTTTATAAATATAAAGCTCTCCTGTATTTTTGTTTATCGGGCTTTTGTATTGTAATCTGATTGTCATCTTCATCGCTCCCTCCACACCTATGCAATCATACCCTTCCAGAGAGACAGTCTGAAAGTGCTCAGGAAGTCTAACAAGTATTGTTATTAATAGTGTTACAAAAGTACCTGCCTTTAGACGTAAAATGGTCATGTACTGCCACATTTGCCAGTTTATAGATTATTAACTCTTTTGTTTTTAATTCTATTGGTAAGTAGGTAACTCCAAATTTGGAAACATTTGGAAAAAGAAGCTCAACATTCAGTCATTGTTCTAGTAACAGATAAATTTAATAAAAATAAATAGCCAGATTCTCCTTATAAAGCAAATGACTCTAATTTAGCAGGTTGTCACCAAAGGTGCTTTCTTGGAAGAAGAATATGAATAGATGTACATGTTGCTAGAGAGTGTTTGTGCCTTAAAATATTGCTAATAGAGATCTACGTGTCCGTATTTGGTTAAGCAGAAGTACAAGTGTGTGTGTGTTCCCCTTCCCAATAACCAGAATTAACAAAGGCATGGATTTTGTTTTTTAAAAGCCATATACATTTACCAAGGCTATAGAAAGGAGTATGATAATCTTTGTGACATTCTGAAAGTAGGGATTATCAAATACCTCTGAACCTACAACATAAAGGAAAAAAAACATTTATTCCTATATTACCTTTGCTTTCTCTTATACAAGATTTGGGAAAGAAATAAAGGCAGGAAAAATGGCAAATTACCTAGAGAATGGAACTTTGTTTGCACTGGAAGAGTGCAAACAAAGTTAAAAGAACCCTAAAACAAAACTACAGAAATGGGTATGGGTACAGAGTCTGAGCTGGAAATCAAATAGAGAACGATGTCCTTCTAGGGCTTTGCCCTCTTCAGTATAAGCAGAGCTTAGAAAAATTGGCCTGGGAGGCTGGGATACAGGAGAATTAACTAGTGATTCAATAGAATGAGGCTCCTGGTAGAGTGTGTCCAATTTAAACTGATGAAGTTCTTGTGAGTTCAATATAAGCTATCTACTGTCCCAAACTGTCTGTCTGTACTTCTAGCCCTGAAGTGCTAAGTGATAATTTATTTGGCTTCAGAAACATACAGTAGGTTTAAACACATGGAAAAAATAAGTTAAAAGCAAACAAAAACAGAAGAGAAAATAATAGGGGAGTTGATAAACCAAGTAGGGTTCATAGTGTTTTTAAAATAGAATTGTAATAGGGTGCCTCAAAGCAGAATGTCTAGAAGGTAAATGAGCCTTGGGTTTAGTTGAAATACTATAGATGTCAAGTTATTCCCAACACAAGAGTGAGACCTTAAGAAAAATTATGAAAACAACATTATGCTTATCAAGACAGTGAACATTCTAAAGGAAACTGAAAGAGAACAATAATTTATCTGAGGAATGGTAACAGGTTTAAAAACAAGTACTTTGTCTTTTAGATAATACAAACTTCAGAATTAAGTTAGAGTTATAGTGGAATTATTAGGTTTGCCTAGTTAATTTAATGACTTAAAGTTTAGGGCATGTCAACTGAATCAAGACATCCTCTTCTATTAGGCTTAGTCCAGTAATGAACTGACATATTCATCACAGCATTCATTGCAAGAAGCATGCCAAACATCTGAAAGTTTCTCATTATCGGTAATACACATACTGACAGGTTAGGTATAGGTAAAGGTAGACAGATTTTAGGCTGAAGAATTATTAGGTGAACTATGCAATGAGGTAATGCTGTACCACCAGCACTATGAATCTATCAAATGGTAATTGGATGCACGTGTTAGAAGCAGTAAAAAGTCACTGTCCAGTTATCCACCTTACATGGGAATCTACTCTGAGTGTCTTCTTTGATTTATTGTTCCAATTAGAACACAATGTTCAAAGAAAGAACACTAGTGGCCTGATTTAAAGGCAAGAAGCCTTGACAGCCATTATTTTGTGGGTGACCTGGTAGGTATTGTGAATGCTCCTATTAATAAAAAAAAAAAAATGTTAAAATTAAGGTCTCACTTTTAAAAAGTAATCCTATGAAATATCAAAAGTTTGTATTCATCAATTCAGTATCCAACACAACTGGTAGATCCTAAGATTCACCCAAATGTCTTTCTTCTAACTTGGAAGTCACATATTTATATCTTTCTTTGTTGTGCCTACTGACTGTTACAGGTAAAAGTAACCTTGGGGGACGGACATATGCTGATATTAGAAAGTCAACATCTTAAATCTAAAAAAAAAAAAAAAAGTTTAAAAAATTGTCAAGCGGTAAATAGTTTCTAGGTAAATAGGTCTTAAGTAGTTGTGATATACCTTGTAAGGTTAAGATACATTTGTATAAAGGACTTGAGACAAAATGAAGATTGTTGTATCTCTAAACTGTTAGAAAGCTGTATGAATATTGCACAAGCAGGGATCTATATTCCATTTCACTGTAAAAAGGCAAGAGGTTTTTTAACTTCTTCAAGGGAAATGCTAATATTTTACTTACTTATATTAAGCAAACATCAACTATTAATGTTGACAAATGTTGGGAACAGTCATAGTAAAGCTGTCATCTGTACAACTATTCATTGCAAAGTTCAGAGAATTAATGTTAAAACGGATTAAAATCATTTTGACTATGCATGTATTCTCTTCCTTTTGGGGGGATAATAAATATCATTTGCACTATAATTTTTGATAAGCATATGGACATTAAGGCTTGGAAAAGGTGTAGAAAGATATCCATAGGCAGCTCATAATTGTGAGCAACATTAGTTCTATTCTAAATGAGCTGTCAACCCTTTCCCCAGCATTTTGGTTTGTGGGAAGGTAGACATTTGGATAATAAATGGGGCTTGCCTCTGAACATTAAAGCAATTGTGTAGGAATTTAAAGTATCTATTCATGTTCATTGCAAGCTATTTAATTTCTAAGGAAACACACTAGAATAAGAGTTTATGTTATAAGCCGTTAGTGACAGTGTAGAAGAAAATCTGCAATAGACTTTGGTTTCATAGGAACCTCCTTTTTCAAAAATTATATGTTTAGACATCATTCTGGGGATGCGTGCTTTTAAAGAATGGACTGAACCTTCAGGCACCAGGTTACTGACATTCCCAGTACCTAGAGTTTGGTGCCTGAATTCTCCTCCTCCAATACCAGCATGCCATTCCAGCCAACTGGTTTGTTGTGTTCTTCTAGGAGGTGGTTATAAATCAGGTTTATGAAGAGGAAACTCTCAAATTGTGCATTTTAATGGATTTATGATAAAGCCATCAAAGTGGAGGGTCCACATAGTAAAGGTAATAGGACAGTGTCACGTAAACACTAAATACAGTGCTTTCCACCTTCGTAAATCCTCAAGCCTGATGATTAAATGCTTCTGGTTATAAATTTTGCAAGCAAATTCTAGAAAGAAACTCAATTGTAAATAAGACACCAGCAGAAGCCATAAATTGCCCATAGGAGTCTCACCACACTCCAGAAAACTTTTGAGTATTTATTGTGAGGCAATGCTGTACTTCTTTCCTCGACAAATTTTTAAAACTTTCCTTCAATAATAAACTGAATTCCTGGTTAAAATAATGATGCAAACCCTTAGTGCTAAGTCTAGCATTACAATCTATTATTTTTGTGCCGAATACCTTCTTTGATTCACCCATTCATTTTACAGCATTTCTATCTCTGGCTTTAAGGTCTCCATAATGTCACTTTTTGTAGAGTCACGTGCTAGAAGTTCCTGCAACAGCCTAAGCTCCCCACAGGTATTTACAATCAAATTATTTTATTGCACGTGGGAACAATTAAGCATTTGGCCCTCAGCTGTAAACAATTACTATATATAATGACATTCATGGATTTTCTTAAATAGTCATGTATTCCTAACAACCCCTGTTCACATAAGTGAGATTGATGCATGTGTACTTTGTGTGTGTCCATGAGCAATTATATTCCCAAACAGAATATCAAGAGAGAGGCCTGACCTGGATGATACACTGACATTGTCTGGTACCATGTGGCCACCTGCAGTCATTATCTCTGACATTTTTTGTTTTCTTCCCACAGTCATTTTACTTATCTCCTGATTAAGATTGAAACCTATTAGTGTTCACAGCAAAAGGCAAC
Organism: Phodopus roborovskii; assembly: GCF_943737965.1. Taxonomy (NCBI): domain Eukaryota; kingdom Metazoa; phylum Chordata; class Mammalia; order Rodentia; family Cricetidae; genus Phodopus; species Phodopus roborovskii. The sequence continues at coordinate 5,612,459 of NW_026126415.1, read as the reverse complement.
ATGAGTTTTAGATTCATTTTTAGGAGGTTGGGAGTGGCTTGGTCTAATGAACTGGTATTCGTGATCTGATTAGCAGAGAGCTGTAGCCTACAAGGAGAGATACCCAGATAATCCTTTGTCAGTTTCCAGTTGAGTGATTGGAAACTTTACTTCCTCCAACCTTAATTTCCATACTTTAAAACGTATATAGAGTTATCAAACCCATGTGACTATTATGAGTATCAAGTGGGACACATATTTAAAGAGAGGAATTTCGTGCAATATATATTTCTTGTCTCTCATGTGCTTTTCTTAGAAAAGCCCATAAGCTCTGGGAGCCTGTATTGAGAACATCTATTTAGTTGTCTGTAGTTTGGTGATGCATTTTGCTTTCAATAGATTCTTCTTTTCTTCAAGTGACAACCACAGGAGAAGCTCACAGCTGTTTTACTCATGTCCAGAAATAAGTCAAGTAGTCCCATTTGCAAGGGGACCTAACAGCTGTATCCAGCCTTTCTAGGAGGTCAGAACCAAAGCTGAGTGGTAATGTTTCAAGGGCAAAGCTCTAGATGTAAGGCATGATAAAACAAAACCTAAATGAGCCTGCACATATCTAGTGACAGATATACCATAGCTAGTCTCAATTATTCAAGCTTCCTTAGTCTTCTAGCTGGAGAAACATAATTCACCCCTACTCTCTTTATTCTACCCCCATATAATAGCAAAGAGCAAAGAAAACACACACCCCTTCCCCACCCCACCCCACCCCCCTTCTAAAGAAAAAGGGCTTTAGTAATCACTCAAGTTAAGAAGAGTTTCTTTAACACATGTGGAACTTTCAGATCTATTCAAAACAAGGTGTTAGCTTTGGAGGATGAAGTTTAAAAACACAAAACAAAACAAAACAAAAAAACATTTTGCAATACTTATGAGTGAGTTCCTTTCTTCCCTTTTGTTAGCATTTTGCTGGCAATGAGCCAGAGAAACAGCTGTTTAATTACCCAAGGCATCACAAACATATAACCCCTTAGGTAAGCTGTAATGGTATTCTAGAAGCAATAATACCAGGGTCAAAGGTAACAAAGAAAATTAATCTTCAAATAATCAAATCTCAACAGAACATCCTCGTGTACTGGAACTAACTAATATCTTGTTTAGGAAAATAGTCCCAAAATGTGGCTTTTGGACAAGGAACTGAAACTGTTTAGAGGTTAGATATCCTAATGTTTAACAGGCTACTATTTGGTATGCTGACTGGCTGGCTACCCTATGGTGTGGCAAATGTTTCTTAAGTGCAATTATGCAACATTTAAGCAAGATCTAAATGATACTATGTATTTCAGGTGAATAAGTCCAGCTGGAAATGTTAGCTGTGTTCTGATTACTAGGCTCCATGTGAAATTAAGGCCTTTTCAAACTGTACTTTTCACTTGCTATGTTTTGATACACGTGTTCTTGGAAAGCTTAAATTAGTTATGGTTTGACAATATTTAGCAATATAACCACCCTCCCCCCCTTTAAACCATTAAGGCTGTCTTCTTATATTATACGTTTAGCTTTTAATTTCAAAAATGACTATTAATAATTACCGTATTTAATTACACAAAAGAGATAATGTCTATTTTTTAATGTTAGAATGGAAATTTGCTGTACTTGTTTATGTAATAAAAGTTGCATAATTTTCTCATTTGGGATAGTTCATATTGTAAAAATAAAACTCAATGTGTTCCCTGGGAGTCATTTTCCTAAGTGGTTCATGGCACAGGGATCATTATTTTACGAAAAAGTCATCTGAGTATCATAAACTAAAATATCCACAGGTTGATCATTACACCACATTTAAAAAGAAAACACAACAGTAACAGCAAGATTGAGTTATTATCAAAACGTTAAAAGGAAAGTAAGCTCAAGTTTAAAACTCAGATATTTGATTCAATTTCTTCATGTTTTCTCTATGAACTAAAGACATTCAGCCTATGAGAATTTAAAAAGAGGAAACACTGTAGCTCAGTATGGAGGCAGGTTCTTCCTTTAACTGGCCACCACTGATGGGTTTTGTTTTAGAAGTAGGCAAAAATATTAAATGAAGATCTGCAAACCATAAAGGCTATCAATAGTACAATATGTATAGTACTCAAATGGCAAGAGACTTTCAAGGAAAAGATATGATCATTAAAGATACTATTTCAGCTACTTTTTAAGCACCAAAATAAATATATTTGCATATGTAATAAGGTATTTAATATTTCCAATACTTAACCTAGCATCAATTAGCTCAAATGCTTCTGCAATGAAATTGCTTATAACATAGTGCTGATTTTAATGAGCAACTAGGTTGAAAGCAACTGAAGATGAATAAAAGTTAATGTTGGATTTTGCAAATCCTCCAAGAAGAAAACTAAGTCTTAATTGAAGTATTCTTTATTGAAAAATAAAATGCTGAATTCTGGTCAGTTGTCATTTTCATCAGTACCTGAGACACTATGAGTCAAAAAACAAAACAAAACAAAAAAAAATCTGAAATGTGTGACTCATGTTTCATCATGCTGGCCAGTGTATGCTTGGAATTCCCAAAGAACTAACACAAAATGTTCCCCATTCAAAGGTGACTTGGAATTTACCAAATAGATAAAGCCAAGTAGTCATTAAAGACCTTAAATGTCATTGTCTGCTGTCTTCAGTGTGCCATTACATAGCCCTAGGAATCCCTTCAAATAACAATCAATGGAGGATGAAGAAGTCTCAGCACTTGAAAGTAACCAGGAAGGGAAGTCAACAGAATAATCTGGCTTGCTTGGGTTGGTTCAAGATGAGAGGTGGTGTCCACCCCTTTCCTCCTCATTTTTCCTCCCCTTATCCACCCCTCCTGCCCCCCCCCATACACAAACACATGCAAGACAGACCTATGGAAAGAAAGACCGGTGAAGAGGAAAGAAAGAGCTCCAGGGATCCCCTGCAGAATGTGTGCTGGGGAGACAAACCTCGCCCTATGGGATACAGTCTTGGAAACAGACTTAGGCTTTTACTTTGAAAATAAAAGAATGACAATGAAATTTGTGTGAGGTCTGTGTGAATCCAGTCCCAGATGTTTACAATGCTGTAGTACTATGCCTCTGCAATATGAGAGGTTTCAGAAGAAACAGTACAAGACACCACAAAGCAGTGCATATGCTATTGACAATGGGCATCATGTTACCAAGAGAGAAGGCAGGCAACAGACAAAATAGCAGTGGTGCTTCCCGAGAAGCTAACTTCATGGACTGCAATCACTCAAACCAAAACAAGGGACCCAAAAGGAGAGAAAAAAAAATATCCAAAACTAGGGGAAAAAAAAAAAAAAAACTCTTTTGGCTTCTATCTAGAAGTGGTGGAGCAAAGGATGGGGGGCCAGGAGACCGTGGAAGTGAGTCTTCATCCTTAAAGGTCCCATAAAGCCCCTATAATTGACAGTGGATAATTATTTTCAGCTTTAGGAGCCTGTCCCAAAACTCTTCAGATTGCCAGCAAAAGGAAACAAAATGTGTTTACTTGAGCCATTTCCAGAAGGGAGGGAAAGGAGACCTTTGGATGAGATGGGGGGGAAGGTATTGGAGGCAGAATGGGACTTCTCCTAGCAGCAACAACTCTAGGGCACCGGGAGTGGTCCTGTGAGTGACAAACTAGAGAGGTCTAGAATAGGGAGGCAAGGGATGCAGAGAAAGCTTGTATGGTGGAGGGGATCCCGTGGCACAATGTATACCCGGGAGAGGGGGGGGGGGCTGATTTAGTGTGAAAGTATTCCACTTCATCATTTTACAGGGGTTGGGGACATAAATATTTAGCTGGCCACATCTGGAACAGATTCTGCCCCCCCTCCTCGCGTGGGGTGGGGGAGCACGCATTTGTTACTTACTGTACGGACAGTTTTCCTTCTTGGTACCGCTGACCTTTCCATTCTTCTCAATCTTGAGAAAGTACTTGGTGAAGGAGAACAGCTTTCTCCAGCGGACATCTCCTTGGAGGTGATTGTAGCTCCGCACATGCCTCCCTGCACTGGAAGGAGAGGACAAGGAGGAGGAGGAAGAGGAGTTGGTGGCCTCCGGTGACACCATGTCCTGACCAGGAGCTTGGCAGGTGACAGGAACTGAAGACACCAAGAAGAGCAACAAGAAGCAGCAGCAGCAGCTCGGCAGGTGGGGAAAGGCTGAGGCACAATGTGTCAGTACCCATTTCCACATTGTACTGAAACTCTGGGCGCTGGAAATTGTCTCATCAGAAGGAACATACTGGAAGGGTAAGACCTGGTGCGAGGCAAAGAGACAGCTGGAGGTGGTGGCTACTGGTTAGCTCCCTCCGGGTACGGATCTGGCCAGAAGCGAATGCACCAACATCCATAACTCCTCGGAAGGGCCGGCTGCCTGTCCTCGCTCCGTTTTCAGATCCGCTGCCTGTGTCTCTCCAGTCTCCGGGTGAACAGTGGACGTGGGTGGCCGCGGCAGTAGGAACTAGTGGTGTGGGTCACCAGCGCTCCGCTCCGCTCCGCTCCCCCCCACCCCACCCCACCCCACGGGTTACTTTGTTCTCTTCTTCACTCCTTTCTTCACCATGTTAGATGCAAAAGAGGTCTGAAAAACAGATGACAGCACGATGAACAAAACCCAAAGTGGGTGGGGTGGGGGTGCGGGAAGACATCTGCGTCCCTCTGCGGTTGGCACCTTCTGGTCCCTCTCTGCAGAGTCCCAGCCTGCTGGCCACTTAAAAAGTTCTCTTTGGAGTTGTCAGGGCTGGAGGCAGCTGCCCAGTTGTTTTCTTCTTCTCCTTCTTCTTCTTCCTTTCTCCTTTTGGTGGTGCCTGTTGATGTGAAGCCTCCCGAAAGCCACTTGTTTGGGGGGCGGCTGGCGGCTGGCGGCTGGTGTTTTGTTTGGCTCTACCCTCCACCTCCAAGTCCCTTGGAAAGACGCTTGTAAACAGGTTGAAGCCTGGAGTCTAAATGTCAGTGCT